>NC_089255.1:31593250-32257416 GCF_963930625.1 Muntiacus reevesi
TTATTCTTCAGGTATTTCATCTTCCATAATAGCGTGCATTATCCAAAATGTGCACAATTACTTATTAGCAAACCCAAATGCCATTAGGTTAAACAAAATCCCCTGTATTGCAAAAGGGGTTAACTAGATTTGTATTAATATAGAAGCCAGGCTTTTAATATTCTGCAAATGTTAACAAAGAAAGATGATAATGTTGAGTTAATATGGGTTAAGCATAAAATGAAAATAAATTTTTCTGATTGCGAGGTGTTGACATTTTTTTGGCTAGGGCCTCCAGCCTGTTCCTGAAAGCTGTGTAATTACAGAAGGCTTTTCCCCTCCTTCCCCCTCCTGCTTCGAGCCTACCCACATTAGTAATGACCCCTTCACTGCTTCAAAAACCACTAATGGTCTTCAGCACGGGCAAGAAAAATGAACAGGATAAATTGGAATCCACAGTCAGTAATTTGCATCCTATGAGGCAGCTTTGGCCACTCACACTCATTCCTGGCCATCAATCGTTGCCTGTCAGGTGCTGCACTCTGCCACCATGACAAATACTCCTCCTAACACTCGGATTCGTCCAAACAATGTAATTGTCCTCTATTCTCCTTTTGGTAATGGAGATAATGAATGACTGCACAAACAAGAAGGATTGCTCATCACAGACCCTGGGAGTGGCTTCAAACTGGTAAAGACCTAGGGTACAAATTTTAATTGACTGACAACACTGGTTGGAGGGAAAATGACCAAAAAGATCCCCAAATTCTTCTTGTCGTGGTATTTTCCTGCCAAACTCAAGGGAGGAGCACCCTTTGACTTTGTAGTCCTCTAAGATTTTGAAAGCCTAGGTTTATAGGTTATTTGCCCAATGGAAATCAATTCTGCAAATAACAAAAATGAAAATGAAAACAAGGCCTCATCACAAGGATATATAGATCTGCGTTGGTAATATCCAGTGTGCTGTTTCTTCACGCAGTGTTTTTTTTTTTCTTTTTTGGTGTGTGTGTTCAGTCTTGCTCACCATTGCGATGTTTTTGTCAAAGACAGTTCTGACAAAACGTGGGCTGTAATGTGTGTGTGTATGTGATAGAAACAGAGGCAGACACACACACACATACATGCGCACATACACAGAGAAGGTTCAGATGAAATAAAGATTTAGGATGTTAAGGTGGTAGAAGAATAGAAAGGTAAAGTTAGTTACAGTCAGTTCCTTCAAGCAGGACTGTACGTTCAGATGGAATAATAAGAATTCTTCCCCGTGTTTTACTGGAAATTTAGTCAAATGACCACAAAATTACATAAATAGTGCATTATATCTTGGGAATCCCTGAACTGTACTTTCACTATGAAAGCAGTTGCAAATTCCATCCACAATCATTAAAAAAAAATTGGGACCTTACGAAAATTCACCTTGCACAGATGGCATTTTTTTTTAATTAATAGGGAAGACCATAATAACTTTAACTTATTTAAATAACATTCTGTGGTTTTGAACATCCGTGATTCTATGCCCCTTTTATACATGGAGTGGACTGTTTATCTCAAAGTGTTCTGGCAGTCGGCCACTGTATTTCTAAAATTAAAAAAGGGACGGAAAATAATCAGCTTTCAGAGGAATTGGAACCATGGCAATGTGTTTTGGATTAATTTACAAATATATGTATATATTTAAGGCCAAACTGTGGAACTAGAGAGTTTCTACTACATGGTCTGTCATATGCATTCTTCTGCTTTATTAGAAAAGACATCATATTGAAATAATAAACATGGGAAGCCTTCACTTCTTCTTTGATGTATACTGCTAAATGTCTGACTGGCTCAAATTTAAAATAAACTTTGGTATGTTTGCACTTGAAACTGGAAGTAGACCACAAGCAATAATTTGTTGTCAGTTTCCATATTCTTGGAATAAGGCTATAGTTTAGTCTGCTCACTGATGGGGGCCAACCCACATTGGTCCAGCGGCCCAGAGGTGGCTCAACTTACTCATAAGAGCATACACTGTAACATAATAGCAATGATGATGATTCCCTTCATCAAGAACGAACCAGCATAGGTCAAAGTTTTTCACATCCCCAAATAATTTTAAAGCCACTGTTGAATACAAGTGACTCACAAAGATTCTCTTATTTTGAATATCAGCTGACAACTGTTCAAAAATTTAATAAGACACGTATGGCTTATGACTCAATGTAGATAGAAATTTTTTTAAATTGCCTTTTTTCTAAAGACTCATTCGAATGTGAGATGTATCTGTATCCTAGATACTGACCTTAGACTTTTTTTCTCCTCCTTTTGGGGTTAACCTGGTTGATCAAGTACATGCAAATGGATCTACAATATAAATTTATCACTGAAACAGTTCTTGGGTGAAATCACTTAATAATCTTCTGCGGTTAATCCTTGTCCATTTTTGTCCAAACTGGAACAAAATTTTGCCCAAATTTATCACAATCTTTATTCCATGTTGAAAGGATTTATACTAATGTTTTAGAAAACTTCAAGTGATATTTTTAATCATCTCATGAATTAAAAATACACAATAAATGATCAAATGGATCAGAGTTAAATAAAACGTGAGGTTCTCATGAAAAGGTTTTCCCCACATACAGCTGAGTGAGAAAAGGAAATTGTAGAACAACATGTACCTTCAACTTTTGTAAAATAGAGAAATAGCTAAATAAATACATTAAGTAAATACACAAATCAATGCTTGTCATACAAGAAAAACATCTGTGAAAACACACACTGAATAATGGTTCCTGTTGTGTAGGGCCTGGGCTGCAGACTTTTACTTTCTATTTATATACTCCTATATTGTCTGCATGGCTACCGCTGCAAACAATTTTTAAAAATCAAATATTAATTTTAAAATGATAATGTATTGTAATTAATTTATACACTCCATTTTAGGAAACTTTATATTATTTATTTATTTATTTTTGGCTGCGCTGGGTCTTCGTTGCTGCGCAGGCTTTCTCTAGTTACGATAAGTGGGGGTTACTCGTTGTTGCAATGCACAGGCTTCTCATTGTGGTGGCTTCTCCTGTTGCAGAGCGTGAGCTCTAGGGTGCTTGGGCTTCAGTAGTTGTGCTCCCAGGGTTCTAGGGCACAGGCCCAACAGTTGTGGCACCCAGGCTTAGCTGTTCTGTGGCATGTGGAATCTTCCCAGACCAGGGATCGATCCCATGTCTCCTGCATTGACAGGTGGATTCTTTACCACTGAGCCACTAGCGAAGACCCTATGCTCCATTTTTCTTTTTTAAAAAAACATACTAATTTAACTTTTTATACAATTAGGTACTCTCTTTTGTTATTCATTGGATTTTTTAAAAGAAGGGCATGTCAAGAATCAATCATTAAGGTTACTCTCCTATCCTATGAGTTTGACTCACTGGTCTGTAAAGTTTACTAGATAAGTTCTTTGAGGAACAATGTGCAGTTTCTCAAATTTCTTCTGTAATGGCTGTAATACAGCCATGGAGACAAATGATCAAATAATTTGTTGGGCAGGTTCTTAGCTTGTGCAAAAACTTGGAAACTGGTCTTATGATCGCCACTTCCTTTTCCTCAATCCTTACCCCTCTGCCGCTCACCCCACCCCCACCCCGACCAAAATACAGCCTCTTTTATAGAGTTAATTCAGGTGACCTTGAGTTTGATGATGATGCTCATAGATGAAATCCTCTAAGCAATTTCTCTAATAAGGACAATGAAACTGCACTGGGTATATAGGTGTTTATCACTTATTGCTCTAGGACCAGGCTTACTGAACTGATACGAGTTGGTGCTAAAGATCTAACTCCTGAATAAATAAATGCATTTCTGTGGAATATCAAACTTATTCAATGACCATTAATTTAATTTATCTTAAGTAAACAGAAATTCTGATGTCATGATTAGAATGTAAAACAAAATGAAATCTGAAGATGAAACCAGAAGCAAGATATTTAAAAACCATCACATCCTCATAGCTGGATGTAATTTGCTTTCCACTAAGTTCATATAGTGATTTACTTAGCATTTATAGCTTTTAGCCCTTCATTGTCACATCTTGTTTATACACTTTGACTAGGTACAACTTTCTGAGAGTAAAGCCTTAGGTTTTCTAAACTTTTGTAATTCTCCCCCAACTCCCAACTCTGGCTCAATGTCTCTTTCACTAGAAAGAGTGAAAAAAAAAGATGTAAGTTCTCAATTAAGCTTTGTCAGTAGTTCTGCCACCTTGAACAAGATTGTGCCTTGAGCAAGACTGGGACTTGGTCTCTGTAATGGCAAATGAGGATGTTAACAAAGCTGTACATGCTTTATGAAATATCTATGGAGATCATAATAATAAAGTCTATGATGGTTAATTCTGAACCTCACTGACTCTCTCTCGCTCTCTCTCTTTCTCTTATACACATACACACTCTTCTCGTTTCCTCTCAAGTTGTCTGAGCTTCTTATCACTACCTCAGGATGCAGTAAAAAGCCTTTGCTCTTCCACTACAAAGCTAAGGTCAAATTTCTACCAGAACCACTTCTACATGAGACGTGATGTCTCTTGCTTCGTGTTACTATTTGTAAATCTGCATTTTCTGGGTATCTTATCCTTATCCTAGTTCTTGAGATCATAACCACAAAATATTGAGGCAAAAAGGTCTTTAAACAGAACCCTGTCCTACAACCTAACTTACATAGATAAGGAAACCAAGATGCACATGGTGTTACACTCCTGGCCACAGAAACAGGAAGTGCTGGGATAACCACCTGTTATGACATTTAGTGGAGGGCTTTCCCACTCTAACATTAAAGTTTTTCACTGAAGTAACTTTCCCCCTTTCTCTTGATAAAAGCACCTTGATTTTACTTCAGAGAAGTGTTGGGGGTGGCTCACTGACCCAGGCTTAGCCAATCAACATAGCTAACCATCCTGGCTGCTTTGAAGATGGAAGCCAAGCTGAGCTTAATGGGAGTCAGTTAGGACTGTCAGTCAAAGGTGTTCCTTTGTCACTGGGGTTACTAAGTCAGTAGAATTTGTGTCAAGTTGCCATCAGGCCATTGTTGCCACCAAATGGAGAGAGGCTGATGGAGGATGAAGAGCACATAGACAAAAGCAGAGCCAGAAGCTATGAAGAATAGACTCATGCACATTTCTGCCCTTGGATCCAGCTTTATCTAAATCCAGCCACCCTTTACCTTTCCGCTACTTGAGCCAATTTATACATGTGGCATGTTTTAGATTATCAGAAATTTTCTCAGTTTACCCCATCTCCCTCTAGCTAAAAATGATTGTTTATTTTTTCTTTTAAAGAGAAGGATGACAATGAGGCAAAAGAGGGAAGGCAGGGTTGGGGGAAGAAGAATAGGTGAACCATTTTGCTTTGACCTAGATCTAGACTCTGATCGAACAAGGCAAAAATCTTGAGGATGTGGGATTTCTTAAAAAGTTGATCAGCTTTGTGCAGTGGCCTGTATTGTACCAATGAGGTTTATCTAAGGTGTGATTATTGCTAATTAAAAAGTTGATCGGCGTTGTGATCCTAATAGATTTAAAAAAATCACCTAACTTGGAAGACAGAGCTTTAAACATGCAATGTATATGGAACTGTGAAAAATTTATATCTTTTTTTCTAATTTGAGAAGCAAAGTACAAGGTAGAATTTTTATAATGACCATACAGAGAGCAAATTTCAGTATGTTTCTTTGTGGAAAATTGAAACTCTTAAGGGAAACAAATATAAATTCATCAAAATACCCAAGAAACACATTTAGACACAAAAACCATACAGAAACCCAAGGCTTTGATAATGAAAAATGACACAAAAGTCGTTACAATCATCTGGCTAATTTAGTATTATTGGATTTAAGTAAAATTCCAAGGTGCTAAAGGAGAGTTTATTTCAAATGTTGTATGATTATAACATTCCCTTCCATTTCCATGATTCTGGCACGTCCACCAAGGTCAGTCCAAACACTAAGTTCCCTGGAAAGTCTTCCCTAACCTTGAGTAGTCACTTTCCCCCAAAATTCCACAGTGCTTTCTCTCCTCCCATTTTTATTTACTCCACATTATCTTTTATGTATATATGTGTTCTTGTGTTATAGCTCTCACTGGACTGCAAATCATTTGAGGACAAGGTTTAAGCCTTTAACCTTGAACTCTCTACAGCACTTAGAATATTTCCTACAGAATAGGTAGTCAATACGCACATATTTGTGAATGCATTATTTCTGAAACTGACACTCTTCTATTAGAAAGGACTGACAGTGCCATATATATGATACATAAAAATTCAGATAAAAATGGTAAGATTTAGTCATTTAACTGTTTTACCAACACAATATTTGGATATTTGAAAACATCTACTGAATTTTTCACTTTTCATCCAGATGTTTGGTGTCATAGAAACCTAGATTCCAAATTTAAATTAGTTAGCTGTCTTTTTTTTTTTTTTTAATGTCAGATGTATATTTGAGAGGAAGAAAATGTGGCAGTTTCAGGAGATTCATTTCCATTTGAGTTCATGTGGAAGTAAACAGATTAAATTATAATAATCACATCTTTTAAAATTCAGAAAAGGTTTGAGAGATTTTAATAATAGCCAGATCCTAAGAGATTAACATGTTTGGTTGATATTTAGAGCCACAGTAGGAAGGCCTCATTAAAGCGAGCAAAGAGAAAGGCAAACGCTCTTTTGTAGATAAGCTAAAGGAATACTGAATGAGCCTGATGGATTATCATACAGAGATTTTTAATTTATTATTATCAAGATATAGGTAAAATAAAAGAATGGAGAAGGACTTTTTCATGAAACCAAAGTTAAGGACAAAGTTAAGGACTAAGGAGAAACACTTTTTTGCATCTGCAGAGGGAAATGTTACATATACATATATATATATTGCAGTGATACAAAGGGAGTTCATATGGGCAGAAGCAATGAAATTAGATGATGGTCAGAAACCATCTACACTCATTCCACTCCTAAACTTCCAAAAAAACATAAAAACATATTATAAAAACACATTAGAAAACATCTGCAGATAGTAGTCAGGATTTTAAGCGCAACGAATATAATTATTTTCCTATTGACTGAGATTTTAAAGCTGAGCAGTCTTATTTTGAAAATAACAGCAATATATTCCTAAGGCTAGAGAAAGATAATTTTTATTTAACATTTGTTAGGATGCTCCCATGAGCTGCTTGACCATGCGTGTTATGCTGCCTACATGGCTAATGGGTAATCTTACCAAATGAGCCAAAGGCCACAAATAAGGCCTTGACTCATTTAACAGTCATTTCACATTTCCACACTATGACCAAATTAATATTTTATGGGGCTACTCAGTTCTACAGCCAGACCACTTTTCCAAAAAATTGAATTTCGTGCTTATTTATTTTATGGATCATTTGTTGAAATAGATTTCAAAACAGGTTTAGGCTATTTAGATTTTTCAGTGAACTGCAAAAACAAAACTTACAGACTCAGAGTTTTAGGAATAGAAGTCAGAAGTCATTTAATACAAACTTTCTCAGTTTACGTCTAATGAAACTAAGGCTGAAGCGAAGCGGCTTGCCCTAAATTTGGTTGGCCTCCTCCTTTTTTAAAGATGTCCCTGACTTCCTCAGAGAGAACAAATTTCATACTTAAATAACCTCAAAGAACATTTCTTACAGAACATCTTATTTCTACCTAGGAATCACAAATACCAGTAGCCAGATTTTACCCTGTAAATTACTTAATTCTTGTATCCCATATATTCCCATGTAATCCTATTTTTCTTCATTAGCCACACTGCACTGTAAATATTTGCTTATTTGTCAGTTTCTCCTATTGCACTCTGTGCTCCTTGATAGCAGGGACTGACTATCTATATTTATTTCCAGAATCAGTTCACTGCTTAGCATGCCAAGGTATCAATAAGTGCATGTAGAATTAATCAAATTTGAGAGTGCAAACAAGTGAATTTTTTGCATCCTAAAAATACTATTTTGAAATAAGAGAAAAGGAAGTTGGTTGAGGTGAAAGCTAGATAGCAAATGAGAAAGGAGATTTAAGGACGGAGACACTCAACAAGGCAGATAAGACCAACCACTCACTCACGTCAAAGAGTGAAATAGTGAAAAATCAGCTCTTATTTAAAACAAAAGTATAACTTCATAACATAGAGTACTAAGTAGAAATTGGCAAATTCAGATGGTGCCACTAAGAAACTATGGAAAGGAAATAAGTACATGGGACTTTTCACTACCATTTAATTTCTTCTTGTTAAAAAGGCTGAGGAGTTGCTTTAAAGATATATAATATCTAGACCACTTAGATACTTGTATATAATCTTATGACAACAATCCTACTGAACAGGCCCAGACACAGTGGCATATGAGACTGAACTAGAAAAAAAAATTAGTTTATCTTTTAATCTTGGGACTTCCCTGGTGGTTTAGTGGCTAAGACTCCACACTTCCAATGCAAGGGGCCTGGGTTTGATCCCTGGTCAGGGAACTAACTCCCACATGCTGCAATGAAGAGTTCACATGTTGCAACTAAGAACTGGCATAACCAAATAAATACATAAACAAAAATAAAAATATTTTAAAAAATCCATTAGATTTCTTTAGTAATGTGAAAAAAGTCTGGATAAAAAGTTGTAGGGTAAATATTAAAGAATTATTGAGCAAATTTACAAGGAACAACAAACAATTCCAGTTTATTTAGTCCAATTTCATTTGCATGGGCCATGCTATAAATAATTTTGTCTGATTTACTTAACGATGCACTGCAAGTCTTACTTGACAAGAGAAAGCTAACATGGATTTAAAGAGGAAGAAATTGTTTAAAGAAACTGAGGGTTATCTCTTTTTCAAAAAGGTTATTATCTCTAGAGTAAGCAATGGAAATGTTGTGGATATTATCTTCTTTGCTCGTCTCAGAGTACAGGATAAGAGAATGGGGTTAATGATAAGCTAAAAAGTCATAAGAAGGAAGTAGCTATAAACTGATGACTTCTTGTGATGCACAGTGGGGTGGTTAAAAAGAAAACTTTAGTAGTGACTGAGTATGTCTTGTACAATCTTACAGAGGTATTGATCAGAGTGGCTATGATGAAACAGAACTCCTTAATGAGAGTTAATTCTTTGATTTTACAGTTCACCAAGGTAAAAATTCTAAGGTTTTAAACACTAGCATTAGGAAATTGGTTGAGAGGTTTCTCACCGGCTTCTTTTTCTGATATACACAGAGCTTTTTTTTTTTTTTGCTGTAAATGAGCATGGGATACAACTATTTACTTAGAGATACACTCTTAAAAAAGGGAAGTGAGCGAGAAGAAAGACTTGTCTTTTTTAAAAATTATAGCTCCATGTTCTCCAAATGTTTTGGAATTTATCTGACTTTTAAAACTATGGGAGAAAGATCATTATCAGTCTGTCTAGGAATTACAAAAATATAAGCCAAAGATATTACCCAATTGTTTACCTTAGTTATGCACCATACTAGTAAATAAAGCAATCAATTGGTACCATAACAAGAAAATGCCTAACTGAGCCATCAAAAAAGGTCAGTTAGCAGTATTTATTTTGGAATTCCCCACAGTTTTATCTTATCAATTTGTTTTTCCTTCCCTTTTTAAGAGTAGCCTGTTTAGTGAAAGCTAACTACATCAAGATGGAGATAGAACAAGGTACCCCCACATTTATCTATGATAATGGACCCACCTGCCAATGTAAGATACACAAGAGACTCGGGTTTGATCCTGAGGTCGGGAAGATCCTCGGAGAAGAAAATAGCACCCACTCCAGTATTCCTCCCTGGAAAGGTCCATGGACAGAGGAGTCTGACAGGCTACAGTCTATGGAGTCGCAAAGAGCTGGATCCGACCGAGCACAAGCAGCCCAATGTACGTATAATGGCCCCATTAGTATTCTACCCAAGCTTTAGAACACGCAAATACTTAAAGAGTGCTTCTAAATAGATTAAAAAAAAACCAGTTTGTGAGTTTCTAATTTGTTAGAGCAAATGAACTCATCGGTAACTAGAGCACCTTCAAAATGTCTTGTGAACATACCTATGACTATGCATCTTCTGGTAATTATGTACACAAGATCATAAAGTAATCCATGTCGTAAACAAAGAAAATGAAAAAATATATGCACTTAAAAATATATCTATAACTCTGAATATCTTTTGATTAAACATTTACTCATTCAAGGTAAAAGCGATCAACTATTGAAATAACAAATCATTTGATAGTATTTAACCTTTTAAATTTTTTTAAGTATTTAACCTTTTACCATGATAATTAAATGCTATGCTAAATACATCCAAATAAATTTAAAATGTATGGACTAAAATACAGAAACAGAAATTAAAAGTTTCATGCAAAACAATAAGGATATATGCTAGAATATATTTAGAGTATACTTAAATATTAGTGTGTGGCTATTTTCTTTCTAATTTGCATAGCAAACCAGAAAATAGTAAGAAAAAGCTCTTCTTAACTTGGGTAGCTAAGCTGACCTCGGCAGAAAGTATTTGCATCTGCTTATCAACTTGGATAAAGGAAAGAGATTTAATAGGGTACATATTAAAAATATGAATATTTAAAATTACTGCACTGGCCATATATTTCCAATCCGTTAAGTGATAAGATTTATAGAAAACAACAGCTACTTCTTATTCCTTCTGATTTGTATATTAGAAATTGATAGTATATGTTTACATTCTTAGAACAAAGAATTCTCTTTTTGCATGAAAATATTTCTTACAATGATTTAAGAAGCCCTGAAAGGGGTTGTCTCTACAAAAACTGGACTTTAAAAGGACAGATCTTTAATGTAGCTGAATTCAGCTGGCATGACGCACTGTGGCCAGCATCTGCTCTCATGAGCTGAGCATCCATTCTAACTGCTGTGGCTGGTTTGTTGCTCAGTCTCTAGGTTGTGTCAGACTCTTTTGCAACCCTGTGGACTGTAGCCCATCAGGCTCCTCTGACCATGGGATTCCCCAGGCAAGAATACTGGAGTGGCTTGTCATTGCCTTCTTCAGCAGATCTTCCTGACCCAGAGACTGAACCCACGTCTCCTGCAGTAGCAGGCGAATTCTTTACCACTGAGCCACCTGGGAAGCCGTTCTGACTGTCGGTGCCTGTTTGTTTGCATATTATTTGTGACTTTTCTTCACGATGGTCAGTGCCCTCTGACATTTCTGATACATGCTTGGCAAGGCTTTTTTTTCCTTTGGCCACACCATACAGCATGTGGGATCTTAGTCCCCCATCAAGGACTGAACTCTCATCCCCTGCTTTGCAAGTGCACTGGACTGCCGAGGAAGTCCTCGTGCGTTGTATTTTTAGCAGATGAACTCAAGTTTGACCCGTATTCTACCATAATACAAAAAGCATTGACATTTCGGGGTAAGGTGAGTTGACCAATTGACCATAAGGAATAACAAAGTTTTTCATTTTAAACAAGGTTTATTTTGAAGTATTCAACACCATGAATACTCAGGTGTTACTGACTGAATCATATGCATTATTTAAATATTTAAATAATTTAAATGCTCTTATTTGAGTAATTGGGAATATAACCTCATGCAACATAAGCTGAGTGGGTTTAGTTCTCTAAGAAGTTAGCAAAACACTTAAGGATTGCCACATGGCAAGAAATAAACCACAAATGGCCTTTAGATTCTAGTAGAAAATCATGAAGTAAAATCCAAGGTATTATTCCATGTATATTCCATGAAAGTATTGATTATGCTTTTATCTAAATAAGCACATTTTCTTAAGCAAGATAAGAGAGAGTCATTTTTAGTGAGAAGCAATAGGAGTCAAAAATTATCTCAAAGAATTAAAAAATGTGAACAAAAATCACCATCAACTCATGACTCTGACCCCTTATGTAAGATCATTTCCTGGATTTGATCTGGATATTGAAAGAAAATAGACTGACAAACTCTCCTTTGCACAGACCCCCTTACAAATCAACATCCATTTAGTATCAATTTTCTAACCTGGCAGGAACTAAAGAAAAGACTTTTTCAATTCAGATGTTAGAACATTTAAAAATTGTGTACAGTGAAGGAAATACAGAAGAGGAAGAAATTCAGAAGGAAATTATTAACCCCTACTTTTTCATCTTTTCTAACCCAATCAGCCAATTTTGAAATGGCCTAGGAACATACTGGACTTCTCAGGTGGCACTAGTGGTAAAGAATCTCTTGTCAATGCAGGACACTCAAGAGATTCAGATTCGATCTCTGGGTTGGCAAGATACTCTGAAGTAGGAAATGGCAACCCACTCCAGTATTATTGGCTGGAAAATTCCATGGGCAGAGAAGCCTGGCAGGCTGCAGTCCATAGGTCCAACAAAGAATTGGACACAAGTGAGTACTAGCTCACTCAGGAATATACTCTTATAAGGAATGAATACCGTGTGCATTATTTATCATAGTGATGTTTGTACAATTCTACAAACTTTGAGAACATTGATGGATAGATGCCAGGTCCTACGCTAGAAGTGGTAAAGAATCTGTTTGCCAATGCAGGAGACACTGGTTTGATCCTTAGGTCAAGAAGATCCCCTGGACAAGGATATAGCAACCTATTCCAGTATCCTTGCCTGGGAAACCCCACAGACAGAGAAGCCTGGTGGGCTACAGTCCATGGGGTCACAGAGAGTCAGACAAGACTTAGTGACTAAACAACAACAGCATGGACTAGAAATTTAAGAATCCTGGTGTCTGGAGGAATGAGGAACTGTTAGAAATTGAGGTGGGAATTTTCACACTTGACTGGATATGCTTTCTTTCCTCTTCCTCAAACTCCTAAACACATTCATCCTTTCAATTTTAAGTGACCGAAATGCTAATGATGCTATTGAACTTAGAATAACTCTCTGGAGATAGTCCTCTCTTTTAACTCCCTGGACATTTGGGAATACAATTCATAGTAAGTATAAATATTATAAGTTGAATTACTTCAGGAGTCTGCTATTTGCTAAAATGAATTCTTTCATAAGATAATGTTCTTACAAAGCAATTAATTCCCTCCGCGGACTAATGCTCTTCTACATTTCTTTATGAACAAGTTCAGATGTTTATAAGAAATGCCAAATGAAACATTCTGATGGACTTATTAATGAGTGCTTGGGTTTTCACTTTTGTGTTTTTTCCACAGCTGTATATCCAGCTTCTAGAAAAGTGCTTGGGAGAGCAGTACAAGCTCAATAAATATTTGGTTAAGTGAGTAAATAAAGGAATATGTTTCCGGGCTTGACCTGAGACTGAAGTATGGAGTGTCCTATTTCAAGTGCACGCGGGAAGCAGGAGAAATGTAAGGGTTTAGGCTTTTTACCTTGTCACATTCATAGAAGCACCTAGTTGGGAGGAGGCACATGGCAAGGGGATGGGAAGTTTCTGCATGTTACAGATTCAAAAGCAGACTCTGTCAATTTATTTACACTACTGAAAATCTGAATTTCCTTTTTCCAAGAAGGAATGATACATTTCTAGGCCCATATTGACTAAGATAAAGGGGGAAAAACCTGTAGAAAGCCCCACAGCACTTGTAACAACAGTCTAGGCTGAAGTACATGGCTGTCACACTAAGGCAGTAACACTTTTCCATGATTTAAACCCTAGTGGGTAAACATTTGAATTTAAAGTGTAGATACGTTTTAGAAACACTCAGCCAACTCAGGAAACACATGTGCTATGGTGCCATCAGGTCACACTTCAGGTGGAGCCCTGGGAAATTTTTTGGAAAATACTGGTAGAAATAGATTGGAATAGAGAGAGAGAGGGTGCATAAATCCATTAGCAATTGCATTTATAGCTCTTTCCATCTGTCATTTTCAAAGCATTTTTCTAATATTAGCTGCCGAAGTTCTAAGTGCACATGGCTCACATCCATTGTCTCACTGCACTTGGTAAAGGTAAAGAACGGAATGCAGGAAGCAGAAGTGAGTTACCATTTGTCTGTGATCCAGCCAGAATGAAATGCAGGGACTTAAACCTTGAGTTCTGAATGTCTTTCCCTATGCTGAAAATCTATGAGGCCAACTATTTCCTATGAATAATTTTTGCCTTTCAACAAAATCTTCATTCTTACTCTCTACATAGATTAGAGAGAAAGCTGACAGTATGAGAACACTGCTGAAGTACCCATTATAATATAATCTATTATACTGAAGACTTGATTATACCAACTCAAGGCAAGAAAGACCAACTCATAGAAAGAAAGAATCATGTGATGCTGGCAAGATTTAATTAACTGTATGAACTCTATAGCTACCATCAAAACCATGCAACACAATGCATGTCTAAGGTATTTGTTTCAATTTGACATAAGCAAAAAGATTTTGTAGTTTAATTAAACCCATACCTCTCTGCCTCTCTAGAATCTAGGTGACATTATAGAGCTTGCTTGTGACCAAGACAAGTAAATGGTCTAAATCATATAACAAAACTGTCTGAAGAAATTAATAGCCATAATTTAGGATGAGTATGGGAGTCCTAAACAATTACACCATTAGGCCAGTTATTTTAAATTTGAAAATGGATAGGTTATTTTAAACTTAAAAATGGATGTTATTTTAAACTTAAAAATGGATATATGACTCCTAGAACTAGAACATAAGATCCTTGAAGAATGGGAATTTGAAAGAGACAATTAGGAAAATTTCACTGAGTGAACTTTGCTCCTACCCAGGCTACACTTGCAGTTGAGTAAGAGAGTTGGGGATCTGGAAGCTTCTTGTGGCTAATGTCTGCAACACACTGCGATAATGACCAAGAGACTAATTGTTCAAGTGAAAAGAGGCTTGGCAAGTCCAAGGAAAAAGGAGCTTACAGTTATTCATGTAGTGAAATTAAAAAAAAAAAAAAAGAAAAACTTATAAAGAAATCCAGACCATATCTCATGAGGCGAAGAAGAAACTAAAAAAATTTAAGAGAAAAAGCCAGTCTATACAGATTAGAATAATATATGCACAAATCTCTGGAGAAACTCTATTATATCACAATTAATGCAGAGACTGCAATCAAGCCAGGCTAATTTCAATAGATTCCAAGTTTTGAACAGTTCCTAGACTATCCAAGTGGGAATTTGGCCAGGACGCTGGGGTTAATAATTCATTTTGAGAGAGGCTAATTCTTTGGGAGGCAGCCCACTCTGCAGGAGGAAGCATTTGGCCCATGTGAGCAAATTTGCTCTTCAAGATCACCCTCTATTAGCTCCACAAGACAATTTTTTTTTGGGGGGTGGGGGTCAGTTTACTTTCTCATGCATATAGAAATATTTATCATGTTTTCAATAACTATATATTAATGTCAGATGAATGATTCAAACATATGCATGGATTGTTTGGATTCTTAAAGAATAATTTTCATGCTAACTTTCCATTACCATGAACTGAATATAGGATTATCATCAGAGTACTGTGGCAAAATATACAAACTGTGTAATCAGATGGCTCTGGTGTTTAATCTTGGCCTCATGGGTTAGTAACTGGGAAACTTTCAAAATGCTACCAAACCACCCTAGGACTCAGGTTCACCACTCATAAAATATAAAAATTAATGGTGCCTACCTCAGAGGGGTCTCAGGAAGCTTAAATAAGTCACTTGTTAATTGAACAGTTTTGAGTGCCAGGAACTGTTACAGCTACCGGGGATACAGTAACAAACAAAAGAGACAAATTCCTGACCCCCTTGAAACTTACATTCTGAGAAGGGAGACAGGCATTAAACTAAAAATATAGAATCTGCCTGAAGGTGACAAGTTTTATGAAAAAATAAACTTCGTGGAGGTTATTTCTATACCAAGATAGAAAGTCACTCGGGGAACTGATCTTTTATATAGGGTGGTCAAGGAAAGCATTTTGCGAAGGTGACATCTAAGCAGAGAAGGTCAGCGCCAGCTAGGAGGTGGGACGAGCAGGAGGCCAGTGTCCTACAGCAGACAGCGCTGGAAAAGCAGCCGGTGTAGACCATCCCAGGTGCTGCAGGTCATCTTAAAGGAACAGGGTACCAAGATGCTGTCTGGCACATAATAATTAAACACATAACAAACTATAGCTATTTATTTATTCATATTGGGTAAATAGAGTCACCAATCAGAATCCCTCATTTTTCCCATTGCTCTGCCAGGTCACTGGCATTTTCCACATTAGTCCTGTCATCTTAACATAGCTGATTCCTAACTACTGGTACTTTAATACATTTTAAATGTCCAATGACAGATGAATGCATAAAGATGATGTGGTACGTATATACAATGGAATATTACTCAGTCATAAAAAGGAATGAAATTTGGTCATTTGTAGAGATGTAGATGGACCAAGAGTCTGTCATCCACAGTGAAGTAAGTCAGATAGAGGAAAACAAACATCATATATTAATGCATATATATGGAATCTAGAAAAATGGCACAGATGAACCTATTTCTAGGGTAGGAATAGTGATATAGACATAGAGAACAGACATGTGGACAAAGTGGGGAAAGGAGAAGGTGGGATTAATTGGGAGATTGAAATTGACATATTTACACTACTATGTATAAAACAGTGGGAACCTACTATATAGCACAGAGAACACAGCTAAGTGCTCTGTGGTGACCTAGATGGGTGAGATGGTGGGCAGGAGGCTCACAAGAGAGGGGATACAGGTACGCATATAGTAGATCCACTTCATTATACAGCAGAGATTAACACAACATTGTAAAGCAAGCATACTCCAATAACAAAAGAAAATGCTTGTGGACCTCATGGGTGTTTCCAAGTACGAATGCTTTCTCAGATGTGTGGTTTTTTGATATCTTGTCTGGTAACTGGTCTTAAAAGTGATGGGTTCTTTAATTGTGAATAAAGTGATGGTGATGGTTTAGTCATGAAGTTGTGTCCGACTCTCACGACTCCATGGATTGTAGCCCATCAGGCTCCTCTGTCCACGGAATTTCCCAGACAAGAATACTTAAGTGGGTTGCCATTTCCTTCTCTAGGGGATCTTTCCGACCCAGGGATTAAACCTGGGTCTCCTGCATTGCAGGTGAATATTTTTTACCATCTGAGCCACCAAGAAAGCAGAATAAGGTGAGAGAAGGTGCAAAACGAATCTTCAACTGAGACGTGTAGTGGGAGATAAGTTAGTATAGAGTCCTTTGTGTTGCCCCAGAAACAGCAGAAATTGAGTGCTACTTCATACTGAGCTGATTTAGCAGAAAATCTTTCACTGGTTTCCAAGTCTCTAAATCTGACTACAGTTCAATACAAATCACCACCAGCACCCCCACAATATACAGCATGAGTCATTCATACTCCTCTCAAAACTTGCATGGCTCCATGTCACCAATAAAACAGGTTTCTGGCCTGTAGTGAATGACCTTTCACGATCTGGCCTCAACCCATTTTTCCAAACTTATATCCCATTACTCTATAACACACATGTAAAGCCCTAACCCAATCACACTGGCTTCTTTGTTCACTTTATTCCTATATCATTGCCATGAAAATCTTCCCATATTGTAGATATTTCAAATGTTCACCATTATTTTGGGCTTTCCTCCCATTTTATACACACAGAAGTCTGTGTTTCCCAGTCCCTCTGCATCTCTCTGTTCCAGGAATTGGGCAAGACCATATGACTAGTTCTAGACAGATGACTGTGATTGAGGGGACCTGTGCTATTTTGGAGCTGATGAATTCACTTGCAGATGTGAGCTTCCCAGGCCCTCTCTCTTGCTGCTGCAGTCATGGGGGTACTTGTTGAGATGGAGGTGCCACAAGATGCAAGGACCATATATGCTAAACTTGCATGCGGAGGATAGTTGCTTCAGACAGTAGAATGAATGCATGGCTGAGTCTGTGTGACCAAGAGATAAATCCTCATTATATTAAGCCGCTGAGATTTTGGTGATATTTGTCAAAGCAGCATAACATAGCCTATTCTGATTGATATGCCATTCTTTAAGATCTTTGATCACCACTTTGAAGTTGATTCTTGCTCTCTTTTCCAAAAAAGACTAATATGAACAAATTTTTACTTTTTAGATGCTGGCAAATAATTGCTTTGCAGGAGGAATCAGCAGCTCTAGTGAAAAGGATCTTTGATAAGCTTAGGGGCTTGGAAATGGGGGTTGAAATGAATTTTCCAAGCCTAGAGTCTAGTGGCAGCCAAGTTTCTTGTCAAAGCTGGGAGCTACTCAGTTGAATAAAAGGCTGACAAGCTGTGTTGAGAGTTGCCTAGTAGAAGAGATGGAGAAATGAGTAAGATTAAAAGGGAATACCTGGGCATGAGATGAGGAGAACGAGTCTTTTTCAAGTGGCATGTGTGGTGTGTGATGCGACACCTTCCCATGACACTACACATCTTCAGTAAAGCTAGAGAACTGAAAAAAATCCTTCTATGGTTGGGTTTCTTGAGGAAGCTGGTGAAGCAGCTGAATTTGACATCACGTTTGTATAGATTTAAAACAGACTCACTTGTGTGGTCAAAGGAATCAGCTGATATCTAAGTCACACTTCATTTATATTCCTCAAGTGCTTGTACTTGAGATCTTGTACTACCTTGTATTATAGATACTGGGGTGGGGGGTGAGGAAGAGGGTGGGGTTGACTTCCCAACAGGAGAGTGAGGTCTTCAATGAAAGAAACCATATTTCACAGGTCTCTTTACCCTGCACATGCTTAATTCAGAACACTACAGTAGAAGATCCCAGTAAAAATGTATCTGTTGAATAGATGACTGCCACAGATCAAAACCAGTCCTTTTTACCCTGTTTTCTCATCCTGAAATGTAAACTGGCCTGAACTTCCTCTTCTACTTTAAGTTTCTGCTAGAGGCAGTTCAAGAATATTCTATGAGATTTCTATCATTCTAACTTGTATGAGGTAGCATATCATTTAGCCCCTCATCAGCACAACCTTGCTAATTAGACATTGTTGTATTTCTTCTCTTGGTCTGCACTCTTAACTGCATTTAATTATCTGAATTTTCTCAGTAGGAAGAGAAAGAGCTTCCACAAAGGGTGAGAATTGGGAGGAAATGTAGATAAAAATGAATTTCACTATCTCACTTCCAGCTTATCTTCCCTGTCATCAACAGTGAAGTCCTGTTTTTGTCTCTTCAGAAAACCACATGACATTTGAGAATCTTCTCCTTTGCTGCACACATTTCAGAACCATCTGGAACACCTTCCTTCCTTCCTTCTCTCCACCTCCCTGATCGTCCATCCTTTTCTTCAAAAATGAAAGTGTTTTTTTTCCCCCCCTTATCTGGCTTGCTTTTCCTATGTTTCTGGGTTCTTCCATTTTATCTTAGTTCTTTGGTTATTTGCGGTAGCATTTATGTGAAGACAAAGTTACACATACAGCACAGTCTGAAATAAGTAATACTTTGAGATAAATCCTCCGTGGTACATATTGAAAATTAAGAATCGACTTTTCTGACTTCTAATTTCAAATATTAATGAGAAGTAAAAACCGCAAAGATAATCAAGTCAGTACATACTAGAACATGAAGAAGCACCACTATAACACCTATAAATAATAGCAACATCTGTATCGCTGTTTTAAAATTAACATGTTTGCGCTCTCAGGACGTCTTGTGTCTGCACAAGAATTAGAAAATTAAACTCGTACCTATAGACTTTGAAGATCTCTTCATAATGAAAAAGTGTAAACTACAGCTTCTCATGATGTAATACTCGAGAATATTTGTCTTTTTTACAAACAAAAATGTATAGATAAAAGGAAACCATACTCAGCCCTCGTCTTCAAATATTTCTTTCACTTGTCATAGCAGATAAATTTTAGACTATTGACACAGACTCTATGATAACCTGTATATGTACCCAGTCAGGTTTACAAAGAATAGGCTCCTGGTTGAAACTCTTGAATGTAATATAGTTTTGTTTCAAAGTGAAAGCATTTAAATATGTTTCCCTCTTTCTCTCTCTTTCCCTTTCCTCTCTCTCTCTCTCTCACACACACACATGCTCTCTCTCTCCCTCACTGCAGTAAATTAGAGATGCTCCCAATTTGACAAATCTGGATTTCAACACTGCCCTTTCCTATTAGAGCACATGTCCATTGCTGTCCCTAGTGTAACACAGGGAAAGTGATTCCTCACCCAGACAAGGGGCTCCTGACACTCGTCTTTATTGCCCCATCATAAATTCATAAAGGGATGTCTGCTGTAACCAGTTGGCAAGTTCACTGCATAAACATCAACACCAATTTAATGACTTGTGTACACATCGTAAACTAGAGAATCTTTATACAAAGAAATCAGATAAATCAAACATGAGCGGAGGCTTAGGGGGAAGCAATTAAAGCTTTAAGTTAAGGTGGCTGTGGGAGTGCATGGCGTCACATTAAAACAGATAACAGAATATGTGTTAAGGCAACTACAGGATGTGCAATTAAATTAATTAGTAATATTAAATGTGTTTAAGGTAACAACACATCAACAGATAGACGAGAAACATTTAAAAGCAATTTTCCCATTTTATGTTCTATCCAAAGAATAAGCAAAAAAGAGAAAAAATTTTCTGAAACTTCCTCGGAAGTAGTTAAAAATAAAATACAGAGGGGATGTAAAGTTGATTTACTTGCCTCTGGCTAGTAATGGAAAAAAGGAAAAAGGAATAGTCAGAATATAAAAACCTGTTTGGCCATATTTCATTTCCTATAGCATATTGAAACATTTTGATGCCAACCCATTTCATTCTAATACCTCAAAGGCTGGCATAAAGTGCCCCTAAGGTATGTTGTTTTCTGAGCAAGCATTTGCAGTCAATCCCTAAGAAATGCGTAAGCGTCACCTGGTAATACAAATTTTAAAATTATATTTAAAACATCCAAGGAGATTTTTTGCTGAACAAAAATTAGATTGTCTATATGCCAAAGCTTCTCATCGGCTGAAAGCTGGAAGCTAAATTTGGCTGTAAGAAACTGGCTTGGAACTGGAGAAGTTCTGGGGCCAAATTCAGCCCTGTAGTACTTGTATGCCTTGTTACATAGGAAAAAAATAGGTCTGTTCCAGTGATAGCAAGACTGCCATTTATTCATCTCAAAAGCAATAAGATCTTAGAACAAAACCTCTATAACACAAAATGCTTTTAAGTTCTCCCTGAGGGGAGCACAATATACACAATTTATGTAAAAAGAAGAGAAATGAAAGCTAAGTATTCCAGTTAAGGGTCAGAAATCAATATTTTTTTAACAGCCTAAGCAACATGCACTACTCTTAATACAAATACTTAGGAGACTTTACATTCTCCATAAAGGGGGATTTTCACATAATTGGGGTTGAAAGTGGCAGAATATGCTCTCCCATCTTAGTTTCTATTGCTAAAAAATAAAAAAAAAAAAAGAATATATTTGGACAGCATTTCACTGATCCTGTCATCCTTGGTTAAAACTTCTTACCCTAAATGTCTTCAGCGTGGAGCAACAGGTAACTACAGTTAATACATTTCCATTTAATCTCAATGGAATGTGATAAAGACCTTGTATTATCAAAATAAAGACCATGGAGAAACTGCAAAAAAAAAAAAAAAAAAAAATCTGGACATGAAACTAACTGTATGGGTATAATGAGGATGTAGCTTTTTTTTTTTTTTAAGATGGCAAGTTTTCCGTGATGTTCCATTATGTTGTCAATAAATAAAAGGGTTTTAAAAAGAAAGACTTCAGTTGAGTGGTACAGAAAAGTTATGATAAGATATAATAGGCAGATCATAGACCTGAAGAAGTGAAGTATAACTAAAAGGACTGACTTTTAAAAAAGACATACCCTAATTAGTTTCTGAGCATTGATTGGGACCCTCTTCCAATATGATCTCTGTAGTGGAAGCAGAATGATCACTGTAAGGGACTGATCTGAACGTGTCACTCCTCTGCTTGACAAGCTTCAAGGGCTTCCCCATTACTCTCAGGCTAAAGATCAAAATGTTTACCATGGCCATTAAGGCACCAGACGATCTTGGCAGAAGCTTCCGGAGTCAGGTTGCTATATTCTCCGATTGCTGTCTCTTCTCTATTCACACTGCCCTTTCATTTCCACAACTCTGCAACTCTCACTCCTGTTACAGGACCTTTGCACCTGCTGTTTCTTTCTTTCCCTATGACCTATCCCCCACCCTCAATGACCATATCTTCCTATTTCAGAACTAAACTGATGCTGAGCTTTCTGATCAGGTCAATCCCCTCAGTATATACTCTCAAAGTTTCTTAGGTTTATCCCCCTGGGCACTTACTCCAACTATCTTTTACCAGGCTATAATAAGTACCACAATGGCAGCAGCTGCATCTATGTTTTTATCCACCACTGCATCTCCAGTGCCTAGCACAGAGGGTGATTCATACAAGAAGGACTTGATAAATATCTGTGGATTAAATGAGTGAATGAACGAGTGTCAGGTTAGATTTAAGATTCTTAAAAAGACCATGAGAGTAACTGCAAGTCAATTCTAAGCAGCTCGAAATTAAGTAACAATTCAGCAGCTATATCAGTCTAAGCACAGCTCAATGGAGAGGACCAAATGATTCAACTGTGGTTGGTGAGGCCCACCTGAAGAAGTGGGAAGGATTCTCAAAGAGCCCTTCTGATACTCACAAGATCCTTTAAAAATGTACAGGATCACATTTGTTAGATCTTTTGCTTGTGCATGGCTGTTTTCCTTGGTCAAGCTGACTCAGAAGTAAACCTCTTAGAAGAAGAGTTATCCACTTACTGGGTATATAATAAAGAAGCATATTAATTTTTCTCCCCATTTGGAATAAGCAACCAAATAGTGGTCATCCACAAAGCATCTCTATTTTTTCTCTTCATCTGTATGTGCTTTTTCTGATCATAAATATTTTTAAAAATTCATTTATTAGTCTCATGCCTTTTAAAAGTTTTTCTTCTTCCTGTTCTTTCCCTCGTTCAGTGATGTTACCATATGGCCCCAAGGAGCCCTGAGTACATTACCCACTACCACCATCTCTCTGGGTTTTCAAACAACCTTAATATCTCTAGGGTTTAAGATTCAAGTTTATAAGGCACTCTCTTTTTTTCTAAAGCAGAATTTAGAGGACTCAATTGTAGATGATTCACAGAGCTACTTGTTTTCTTTGTACAAAAACAATGAAGAATTCCCTGACTCTTAATATTGAAACCAATTCCTGTTATCCACAAATCTGTTGAAACTGCCTCTATTGCTTAGCACCAAGAAAAGATTTCTTTGCGTAGGCTAAGAACTATCTTTTAAATCAGTGAAGTACCTACTAGATTTAGTCTGTATTTGCATGTATGCCTTGTACTTGCCAATAAACACCAACAGAGCTGTAGGAAAAGACTTGACTTCGATTTTCATTTGGTTATCAGCAAGTCACCTCATCTTTCTGAGCCTCACTTTGCTCATTTATAAAATAGGATAAAGAATACCTCATATGTGGGGCCAGAATTGAGAAAATGACTGACATGATATTAATTAAATAAGAAATTAAAACATCAAACTAAAATCTGTAACTATACTTCATGTTGAAAAAAATCCCTTAAAAATAAAGACATTGTTTTTCTGTTATTTTAAAAGCACTACTATTTGATTTGAAATATTTGTAAGATATATAAATCCCTTGATTTCTAAAATTGATGTTTTTTAGCTTAAATATGATGTGACTTGTCCATGGACATCTGCAGCATTTATAATTGATCAGTTAGTCTCTCAGTCATGTCTGGTTCTTTGCAACCCCATGGACTGCAGCCCACCAGCCTCCTCCATCCATGGGATTCCCCAGGTAAGAATACTGGAGTGGGTTGCCATTCCCTTCTCCAGGGGATCTTCCTGACCCAGGGATTGAACCTGAGTCTCCTGCATTGCAGGCAGACTCTTTACAGTCTAAGCCACCAGAGAAGCCCAGCATTTATAATTAAATACTTCTAAACATCTAATTTAGCAATATTTTCATATCAGCTTGCCTCTCGTTATTTTTCAAATTTTTTTTCCAACTGAGAGCATTTTCTATCTTTGCCTTTGACATCATCTTAATACAAATCAGTTACATTTTCATCTCCTGGAAAGTTGGAACGTGTCATCAAAATTTCAGGTAAAGATGAATCCTTGCCTTGTTTTATACCATGAAATGTACAGTCTTCATGATTTTAAAATATTATTACATCAGGGCTGATATCAGCTCTACAGTTATGTTTAAAAAAAGAACACATCATATGGAAATTTAAAAAAAACCAGATTTCAAAATTCTAAGTGTTGATATCTCAAGCTCCTACCTATTTCATTTGCCATCTTTTTCCTTTCCATCAAGCCATAGAAGTTGACCACAAGAAGGTCAATGAGTCCAGATGTTTTATTTTAATATATTCACACTGCAAAAATCTGATAGTTTATATTCAAAAAAATTAAGTTATTTTCTGTATACCAATACCTCAGTGATTTCCTATATTCTCCCAAATTCCTAAATCATTCCAAAGCTACGATATGCCATGTTAACAGTTAAAAACACGAAAAATAGAAACAAAAAAACAGCAATTTCCCAAACAGAATGCATTTGGTCATGCTGAAATGAGATCTTGTACTCTAGGACTGACCTTTGCCCCATCCCATACTTCCTGGATTCTTAGGCTTGTGGCCTTGACTAACAAGGGTTAACGTAGCTAAATCAAGAATCAGATGCACAGTAGGGCCCTGAAAAACCATGTCGTCTGGTTAAATCTTTAAGCCATGCTCTGTCGAGAACAGAACAGTCTTTTCCTTGTCTCCAGCTTTTCTGTTGTTTGGTTTTTATTTTTTTTTCCGGTGAGAAAGTGAGTGAGTGTAAGATTGACACACCCATCAGAACTGTTCTTGGCACCTTTTGTGTGCCAATCAGGGCAAAATACTTTTTAAAAAAATATTCCTGGTAACACATGCTCATAAGTGCAGAGTTAGTCTCCTATTTTCCCAACGATCAAAATATCAAGAGATGGGAGATCTCTCCCAGAACAACCTTATTATCGAGACTCAGGCAAGCACCTGGGGAATTAATAGCTGACATACCTCATTTTAAACATCTACCATATGTTCGTGGAAAATACAGCCACGTTACTTATCACTTTCTGTTTTTCTTTCATTGGTTTATGTTTTGCCTTGAATAAAAACCGCATGAAAACACAGTCTTACGGTACCAGGTATGCAGCTCCTCCATGGAATAGCTCAATAACATTTTTAGTGTTTTATTTATGCAAACAAAAGTGCTCCTCAAATCAGTGCAGGCTGAACTGCTTGAAGAGTGCTGTTGAAATTTCAGTAAACTGAAGCTTTTTCCTAACATCGCTCAGGTACAGATACTCTCCAAAAGACCTGTGATTGCTTTTTTTTCCTTTCTTGTTTTTTAAAATCATATATCTGTTTCAGTGTTCCTCAAATTTATCCAAAGCAGAATCATGAAATTTCTTAAGGCAAGGCATTGGGTTCACAAAAAATGTGGTGTGTTTTTTTTTCTTCCCAGCGTTCCGTGAATCTACTGAACACCTACTATGTGCTACATCCTTTGCACACTCACATGTTCATTCTCTTAAGGACAGTGTTGTGAGATGAATACTATCAGCCCCATCTAAGAGAAACTGAGCTTCTGAGAGAGTAAGTTCTGTGTTTAAGGTTGCATAGCTAGTGAGTGGCGGAGCTGGGAATCCAACTGTTTCTTCCTTTCTTTCTTGCACTTCCAACTGCTTGTTTATTGTTTTGACTGGCACACAATTGAGACGATGTTCACATGCACAGCCTCTCCAGTGTGAGACCAAGCACTTTATAACACATTAGGAAAGAACGTGAATGAAGGTGGATGGCAGTGGTATCATGTGTATATACTAATACAGGCATGTCATTTGGAAACATAGGTTTTCAAATGATGTGACCCACCAGACCTGCTGGAGACAGAGGGCTCTCTACTGATGTGCCTAGAAACCTCCATGGACAGCAGCAGATGTGAGGAGCGGACTGAATTGCTTACGAGCTTGATATAACTAATGAGAAGATTTGGAGAAAGGTATGACTTTGATATGTTTGGTTTTTAATGATCAGTGGGACACGCAGTTTAATTCATTGTCATTGACCACCTAGCATGAGCAAGCCCTAGACCTGCATGGGATACAAAGAGGAGAAAAGCACCCCTGCCTCCAAACTTAAAAACTCAAGTAGAGAAGGTATGGTAAGTATACGAATAACAGTTCAATAGTACAGTTTTAGAACCAACATTCAGTTGAGGGAAAACATATTTTCAAGAATGTTTTAAATGGTTACTTAAAACCTGGCTTCTCATGGTTGCAATATTAAGGGAAAAGATTTAAATCAAATCCATGAAATAGCAACAAATGAGACACGCTGATATACAGCTTTTAAAAAAAAAATGTTGATTGGGAGAAACAGGGAAGTGAGTAGTAGCAAAGTTTTTAAGAGCACCAATTTTGACAGCAGAGAGAGTCAAGTTCAAGCTCTCAATCTAAAGTACTAACTAGCCTGTGACCTTGGTTAAGTCTGGGGTCCCTGACCTGTAAAAGGAATAATACAGATGTCATAGAGTTGTCATATTTAAGAAGGTAATCCCTGCAATAAAGTACTTAATAGCACAGTTCCTAACTCCCAGTCAAATCATAATATTAATAAATAAATATCAACTCATAATATTAATATACATAAAATCTCACTCTGTTACTCTAAAAGCTGACACGCAGAACTCTTCCATGAGTGAAACTCCCTACCTCTAATTCCTTAAGATAAAATTTAGGAGAACCTGGCTGATCTTTACCTTCACTCTAAAAGCTGACACGCAGAACTCTTCCATGAGTGAAACTCCCTACCTCTAATTCCTTAAGATAAAATTTAGGAGAACCTGGCTGATCTTTACCTTCTTTTGGGGGGCTGCACTGGCCTTTTGTTGCAGCATGCAGGCTTTCTCTAGTTCCAGATCATGGGCTCTATAATTATTGGGCTGTTCAGTTGTGGCACATGGATCGTAGTTCCCCCACGAGGGACTGAACCTGCATCCCTTGCATTAGAAGGTGGATTCTCAATCACTGGACCACCAGGGATGTCCCTGATCTTTATCTTCTTCAGTGATTTCTAGTAATCAGAGCTTCAGTGAACACAGGCCACACTGGGCAGTGCATTCAGAACCAGGTCTAAACCGGGGGGCAAGCAACTCTAATTGCACTTCATCCACTGCTTGCTGGGTGACCACTGTGTACAAATTTCTTTTCATAGGGTCTAAGATGACCTGTATTAAAAATGTTACCTCGCTAGCCCTCTAGAAGGGCATATACTCTACAAGCACAAATTAAAGTGTGACAAACTTTGATAAGCAGCTGTCTTTTGGTAAAACCATGAACACCTTCTATATTTCACAAGAAAAAAAATATGAAAACTTTTAGACAATTTTTAATCCACATTTCCTCTCAGCAATCTAAATCTGTTTCTGGTCTTCAGGCCAATTTCCTTGGCATTTACAACAGCAGCAGCAGCAATAAGGATTAACCTTTGGTAAAGTGCCTAACATGTGCCAGACACGGTGTGGGGTGATTTACATACATTTTTGCTAATCCTCAGATGCAGACTCTGAAACGGTAAATGACCTGCCTGGGGTAACTCTGTCAGTGAGAAGCAGAATCCAGATTAGATGAACCTAGGCCAATCTAGCTCCAGGATCTGTGCTCTTATCTCTGTCCCACAATGGCATTCCTCTTCCAGGCCCAAAAAAGTGCTTTATATCACTTTCTTGCTTATTACCTGGATCATTTTTTGAGGGGGGAAACATTAAAAAACTACTAAAGCACATATATGGAATCTAGAAAGACGGTACTGATGCACCTATGTGCAGGGCAACAATGGTGACACAAACCAGAGAACAGATTTATGGACCAGGGTGGGGAAGCCGAAGGAGAGCGTGAGATGAATGGAGAGAGCAGCATGGAAATATATACACTTCCATATACAAAACAGGTAGGCAATGGAAATTTTCTTTATGACTCAGGGAACTTAAACTGGGGCTCCATACAGCCTAGAGGGGTGGGAAAGAGTGGGAGATGGCAGGGGCAGGGGGTTTAAGAGGGAGGGGATATACGTACACCTATGGCTAATTCATGTTGATGTATGGCAGAAATCAAACCAATTTTATAAAGCAATCGTCAAACAATTTAAAATAAATAAATATAAATTTTTAAAAAAGAAACCTACTAATTAGTATCTACATAGAACATGTTCATTGGAGGACACTTAGAAAGGTTAAAACGTGCAAAAGAAGACAATTCCCTACTTGGAACGGGCATAGCTAACATTTTATGTCATAATTTTCCTGAATATTTTCCATATGTATATATTTAATTTGTGTGTGTATATATATATATATATTTTTTTTTTTTTTAAATGGGTTCCTGTTGCATTATATGCTAAAAAAAAAAAAGTCGCTCAGTCATGTCCAACTCTTTGCAACCCCATGGACTATACAGTCCGTGGAATTCTCCAGGCCAGAACACTGGAGGGGGTAGCCTTTCCCTTCTCCAGGGGATCTTCCCAACCCAGGGATCGAACCCAGGTCTTCTGCATCGCGGGCAGATTCTTTACTAGCAGAGCCACAAGGGAAGCCCAAATATGCTAACCTGCTTTTAAAAACTGGCATGAAAATCTTCCTATATCAAAAAAGATACATCTCCAGTATTACTGTTATTTTAATTTAGATAATTTAACTGTCCTTTCTACGGCAACCAACATTACTTGAGCTGAAGTCCAGGTTTCAGCAGCAGGTTTTGACAAATGCTCGTATCAGTAAACCGCTTAGTTTTGTGCTGTGCTATGCTAAGGTGCTTCGTCGTGTCTTTGTGACCCCATGGACTGTAGCCCACCAGGCTCCTCCGTCAGTGGGATTCTCCAGGCAAGAATACTAAAGCGGGTTACAATGCCCTCCTCCAGGGAACCTTCCCGACCCAGGGATCAAACCCATGTCTTATGCTGTCTGCATTGGCAGGTGGGTTCTTTACCACTAGCGCCACCTGGGAAGCCCTCCCCTGAGGTTTATCTATTACTATTTCTTACAGCTGCATAATACTCCACAATATGGATGCATCTCAATTTATCTTTTTATTCTCAATGACTGGATAGTGTCCAGTGTTATAATGAAAGTAAGCAACAACTATAATCAATACCTACTCATATCCTTGCTCACTAAATTATTATCTTTCAGGAAAACTGCTAGAGGTGGAAATGTGCAGTCATAAGTAGGCATTTTTTAAGGTTTGATTCTCCAGAAAGGTTATATCAATGCAGGCTCATGAAAATGCCTGTCTCCCCTTTCCTTGCCAACACTGGTGCTACTGTTCATTTTGCTCTATGTTAACCTGATATGTAAAAACTGATGTTGTATTTTATTTCCTCAAGTATTTTACATGGTTATTGATTATTTGCATTTTTTGCTAGTGAACTACCTAAGAGTGGAATTGCATCAGATGCACGTCTATTCAACTACATACACTTAGCAACATATTCATTTATTTGTTATTAAAATTACTATTAAATTATACTTTGCATACATCCTCTATCTCATATACAGCCCATTGCATTTTTAGTCATTTATGCTGTTTCTTGCCGTACAGAAGGCTCAATTTTTTGATAGTTGCCATAGCGCTTTCTGCCCTTGAAATCATCATAGAAAGGTTCCTTTAACTTAGATTTACACAGCTATGCAACTAAAACAACCAAATATTGGTTTATTTCTTACACTGAGAATTTTAATTCTTTGGGAATCAGATGACATCATCTATTCTGTTCTCTCCCATCTGAGATGCCATCTTTATTTTAAAACAAATTCTTACATAAACTTCTGGTATGGTTATATACTTTCTCTTCTGTTCCACTGACAGGCGTCTTCACTTCTGTGCCAGCTCAAAGCTGACAATTACTATAGCTTTATGCTGTTGTTGTTTAGTCGCTAAGTCATGTCAGACCTTTTTGAGACTCCATGGACTATAGCCTGCCAAGCTCCTCTGTCCATGGGATTTCCCAGGCAAGAATACTGAAGTGGTTTGCCATTTCCTTCTCCAGGGGATCTTCCTGAACCAGGGATTGAATCTGCATCTTCCCTTGTGGCTCAGCTGGTAAAGCATCCACCTACAATGTGGGAGACCTGGGTTCGATCCCTGGGTTGGGAAGATCCCCTGGAGAAGGGAACGGCTACCCACCCCAGTATTCTGGCCTGGAGAATTCCATGGACTGTATAGTCCGTGGGGTGGCAAAGAGTTGGACACGACTGAGCGACTTTTCACTTCACTCCTGCATTGGCAGGCAGTTTCTTTTTACCACTGACCCACTGAGGAAGCCCATAGCTCTGTAATGCATATTAATTACAGTAGGACTACGACCTCCTTTTGGGCTTCCCTGGTGCATCAGACTGTAAAGAGTGCCTGCAATGCAGGAGACCCGGGTTCGATCCCTGGGTTGGGAAGCTCCCCTGGAGAAGGGAATGGCAACCCACTCCAGTATTCTTGCCAGGAGAATCCCAGGACAGAGATTGCTGGGCTTCACAGTCTATGGGGTCGCAAAGAGTAGAACACGACTGAGAAAATAACACTTTTCACCTACTTTTGCTACTCTTTAAAAAAAAAAATCATAGTTTATGTTAGTGCATTTATTCTTCAAAATAAAACAGAATAATTTTTTTCAGGCTTCTCAAAAACTTCTAAGATTTCAATCTATAGGTTGGGAAAAGTTATCTTTACAATATATCTCTCCATTTGATCAAGCTTTCTTTTATGTCCCTCAATTTCATCTCATTTTTTTTCAAATAGTAATAAAACATATTTTTTGAAGTTATAATTTAATACTATATATTTTTTGTTGTGATTCAGTGTTTTTCTCATTTTCTCTTATTGCTGATAAGTAATAAGCTATTGATGTTTGCATACTGATTTTGAGACAAATGAACTCACGTTGTTTTGAATAGTTTTTCATCTGATTATTTTCATTTGATTTTTTTTGCTTAGGTAAGCAATTATATCATTTGCAAATTATTTAAAATTTTCTCGTCCTTTCTGGGTATTTACACTTTCAATTTCTTTTTTCCTCCTGCTGCACTGACTAGACTATCCAGATCAACTCTGAGAAAAGCTCAGAGTTGTTCCTTATTTATAATGAGACTATTTATTGTAATCATACTATCCCTTGGAGTTCCTTATCTGATAAGACACTAGATGTTATTTTCTGATACATATTCTTTCTCATGTTAAAATATCCTTTTATCCCTTTATTATTAAATGCTTAAAAATCAGGAATGAATGCTGACTTTTACTTCCTTTTTAACAATTCACATAATTATCATATGGATTTTCTCTTGATTTGGTGGTCTCTCAGTCATGTTCGACTCTTTGAGACCGCATGGCCTGTAGCCCGCCAGTTTCCTCCATCCATGGGATTCTCAAGGCAAGAATACTGGAGTGGGTTGCCATTCCCTTCTCCAGGGGGTCTTTCCGACCCAGGGATAGAAACTGGGTGTCCTGCATTGCATGCAGACTCTTTAATAGTCTGAGCCACCAGGGAAGACCATCTCTTGATCTACTGACATAAACTGTACCGATGAATTTTCTGATATTTTTTAATATTCCTGGAAGAAATTCTACTAGATTCTACTGCATTTTGAAAATACATTTCAAAATCTGCCTTATTAATATTCTACTCAGGATGTCTGAGTCTATATTCATAAGAGATTGTATACATTTTTTTTCATGTCTTTTGTCTGGTTTGATACCAGGTTCTGTAAAATCACGATGTTCATCCTTTTCTATGTTTTGGAATTATTTAAATGGTAGAGGAATTTTCACAAGAAACTGAGTAAATGTTACCACAAAACAGCCTAGGTCTACCATTATTTTGGGAAAGAGAGGGACTTAGTTTATTTTGTCTTTTGTGGACACACCACATGGCATGTGGGATCTTAGTTCCCTGACCAGGGATTGAAACCATGCCCTCAGAAATGGAAATGTGGAATCTTAACCACTGGACCACCAGGGGAAACCCCAGAAAGGGGCTTAGTTTTTAGACAGCTTTTTCATTTTTTTCAAGATTATTGATATATTCAGATTTGCTGCCTTTTGAATCACTTTTTGTAATATATATTTACATTTTTATTTCTTTTTTCATTAAAAATTGAGATATAATCCATATATTATATCATAACCATCAAATTCCAGAACATTATCATCACCCCAAAAAGAAACTCCAAACACACTAGCAGTCACTCCTTATTCTTTCTTCCAGTCCCCAGCAACCACTAATCTACTTTCTGTCTCTATGTATTTGCCTATTTGAAACATTTCATACAAATGAAATCACATAACATGTGATTTTTAGTGTCTGACTTAGTATAATGTTTCACTTAGGATAAAGTTTACAGGGTTCATCCATATTGCAACATAAATCATTATCTCATTCATTTTTATGGCTGAGTAATATTCCACTGTATGGATATATCACATTTTGTTTATCCATTCATCAGTTGATGGGCATTTGGATTGTTTCCATTTTTCGGCTATTATGCATAATGGAGCTATAAATATATGTGTACAATTTTTTGAGTAGACATATGTTTTCAATTCTCTGAGTCATATACCTAGAAGTCAAGTTGCTGGCTTATACAGTAACTCTATGTTTATTCTTTTAAGGGATTGCTAGACTGTTTTCCAACACAGCTGTACCATTTTACATTCTTATTAGCAATGCATAAGGGTTTAATTTCTCCATATCCTCATCAATATATGGTCTGTCTATTATAGTCATCATCATGGGTGTGAAGTATATATAATTTTTTAAAGAAAATGATTTAACTCATGAAAATTTTCAAAACTATTAACAAAACTTTTTGTTTATAATCATTAGCTCCTCTTTATCTATAGCTATTTCTTCCTTCTTATTCCTAACTTTATACATTTGTAGCCATCAATTCTTTTTGACTCATCAAGTATTTTTCCTTTCTATAATGGGTTTTTTTTTTTCATTTATTTTTATTAGTTGGAGGCTAATTACTTTACCATATTGTAGTGGTTTTTGCCATACATTGACATGAATCAGCCATGGATTTACATGTGTTCCCCAACCCGATCCCCCCTCCCACCTCCCTCTCCATCCCATCCCTCTGGGTCTTCCCAGAGCACCAGCCCTGAGCACTTGTCTCATGCATCCAACCTGGGCTGGTGATCTGTTTCACCCTTGATAGTACACCTGTTTCAATGCTGTTCTCTCAGATCATCCCACCCTCGCCTTCTCCCATAGAGTCCCAAAGTCTGTTCTGTACATCTGTGTCTCTTTTTCTGTTTTGCATATAGGGTTATCGTTACCATCTTTTTAAATTCCATATATATGCGTTAGTATACTGTATTGGTCTTTATCTTTCTGGCTTACTTCACTCTGTATAATGGGCTCCAGTTTCATCCATCTCATTAGAACTGATTCAAATGAATTCTTTTTAATGGCTGAGTAATATTCCATGGTGTATATGTACCATAGCTTCCTTATCCATTCATCTGCTGACGGGCATCTAGGTTGCTTCCCTGTCCTGGCTATTATAAACAGTGCTTCGATGAACATTGGGGTTCATGTGTCTCTTTCAGATCTAGTTTCCTCGGTGTGTATGCCCAGGAGTGGGACTGCTGGGTCATATGGCAGTTCTATTTCCAGTTTTTTAAGGAATCGCCACACTGTTCTCCATAGTGGCTGTACTAGTTTGCATTCCCACCAACGGTGTAAGAGGGTTCCCTTTTCTCCACACCCTCTCCAGCATTTATTGCTTGTAGACTTTTGGATAGCAGCCATCCTGACTGGTGTGTAATGGTACCTCATTGTGGTTTTGATTTGCTTATCTTCGACAAAGGAGGCAAGGATATACAATGGAAAAAAGACAATCTCTTTAACAAATGGTGCTGGGAAAACTGGTCAACCACTTGTAAAAGAATGAAAGTAGAACACCTTCTAACACCATACACAAAAATAAACTCAAAATGGATTAAAGATCTAAAGGTAAGACCAGAAACTATAAAACACCTAGAGGAGAACATAGGCAAAACACTCTCCGACATAAATCACAGCAGGATCATCTATGACCCACCTCCCAGAATATTGGAAATAAAAGCAAAAATAAACAAATGGGACCTAATGAAACTTAAAAGCTTTTGCACAACAAAGGAAACTATAAGCAAGGTGAAAAGACAGCCCTCAGAATGGGAGAAAATAATAGCAAACGAAGCAACAGACAAAAGATTAATCTTAAAAATATACAAGCAGCTCCTGCAGCTCAATTCCAGAAAAATAAATGACCCAATCAAAAAATGGGTATTTTTCCTTTATAATACTAGTGGAGATTTTAATTTTCAAAGACTAGTTTTTAAATAAACTTATTGCAATGATTCTTGTAATTATTAATTTCTCTCCTACTAGTTCTCATTCTCTTTCCTTGTGGAATCTACTTGTTTTCATTTATTCTAGCTTAATAATTACTTAGTGGTTTAAATATTCCTCTAAGTATATCTTTGACTGCATCTCCTATGGTTTCATTTGTAGTGTTTTCACTGTCATTGATTTTTATGTTGTCTTAGCAATTTCAATTTTGATTTCATCTTTGATGAAAGAATTGTTTGAGGGAAAGACTTTTTGTTAATATAGTATATAACTAACTTCTAGATATTTGCTCTCAATTTTTTATTATTAATTTCTCATTTTATTGTATTGTTGTCAAAGGATGTGGTCGAATTAACTTCTGAGGTTTGCAGTTAATTGAGTTACTCCTTGAGGACTAACATATATTCAATCATTATACTTGTTTTATGGATATTTAGAAAAAGAATATATACTATTTTTAGCAGGATATGAAATTTTGATAAAATCTTGTTATATTGATTGAATTAACTTTAGTTCTGGTGTTTTGGAAGATAAATATTACTTTAATTTCTCTAGAGTAATCATTACGTTTTCAGCATCATTTCTTAGATTACATTTTTTATTTGTTTGAATCAAATAGCTGAGTGATTTGTATCTTTCCTATTTATCACATATGAAACAGAGACTGGACATTTCATACTATTTCCCCTATCCTTCCATTTTTGCTCATATAATCTGTTAGGTCAGAAACATTTTTGATTTATTATTTCTTAGATACCTGCTCTTCAAAATTTTTTTATATCTAATTTTATACTATATTTTGTTACAATTACTTAGCCACTTTTATTTTAGCTGCTCTAAGAACTCACTTTAATTTTAAAATGATGACTTCCCCATTCCTAAATTCTCAAATTGCCTTTGTCTATCAGTTATTTGAAATATACCAACAAGTAGCTTTTGCTTTTTCTAAGAATATATATTATGAGTACTTTGCAAATTGTCTATATATTTGAAAAGAATCAGCAATTTGTTTTGTATAATACTATTGAGTCACAATATTTTTTCCTTAAATTCTAGAGTTCTTTCATTTTCTTCTTCTTTTTTTTTTTGGAAGAAGGTTTGAGACCAATTTGACATTGATCTGTTGTGTTTATCATCTATTTTCTTTGGCAAACAGGCAAGACTGTTTTTTCTACCTGCACTTTTTTACTCAACATCTTGCTCCTGTGCTTTTAGCTTCCTTTCAATCTTCTTTCATTGCCTCCTCTTCTTTAGCTCATCATTTTCCTTCCCATCCCATAAGTTAACCTTTCATAGAAGCTGTGTTTTCTTTTAATACAGTATTCTGATAATTTCTTCCAGATCTTGAGTTAGAACATCTTCAGATGTACGATTAGCTTCATTCACTTTGAGTAGATTTAGCACTTGGAAAACTTAAATTCACAGCTGGCAGAATAAATTTTTTTGCACCACTGTCCCACTTCCCACCATGGCCTTGTCCTGAAGAACACATCTATCAGAATACCCTGCTCCACTGTTAACGTTCCCTTAACTTTCTGTTCATTTGCTTCCTGAGAATTTCAATACCTATTTGTTGTAGAAAGGTGGTGGCTGAATTGCAGGGGAAATGATACTCTCAGAGCAACTACTGAGGGCGAGACAGGGGTTTCTGCTCAGATTTCTGGTTGGCACAATTCCTGGTTCCCTGGGTCAGCAGGCAGATGGTGATGGAGCTGTGAAGCATATTCTTACTCTCACTACACGAGTTCTTTTATGCAGTAAAGAGGGGACATGTTATGAGTCTGAGTTCCATATGCCTTATAAATAGGGGTCTATTCTTCCCAGATTCTATCACTTGGTTTCTAATGCTATCAATTTTTACTATGCATTATGGTTCCCTGGGTATTGAGAGGGAAATTGGAAGAATCATACTGGGATTGGCTAGTTAGATGCATCTGATACGGTCTCTGTTGTCCCAGATTTTCACCTCATTTTATTGTGGAGATGGTCAGGTCTGGCTGCTCATTAGCAAAATTTAACTCTTTTTTGGTAGTCTTAGCTAAGTATAATCATATCTTCTGTATTCATCTGGAGCTTCTGGGGAAGGCTTTAGTAAGTTTCTGTCTTTCAGTTCCAAACTCACTTGTCCTCTGATTTGAGATAAGAATCTGCCTGCAATGCAGGCAGATCCCAACCCTGGATTGGGAACAGCCCCTGGAGAAGGGAATGGCTACCCATTCCAGTATTCTCACCTAGAGAATTCCACGGACAGAGGAGACTGGTGGGCTACACAGTACACGGGAGTCACAAAGATTCAGACATGACTCAACGACTGACACTTGGGCTCCAGGGCTGGGACATCACAAACTGATTTCCCTCCCCTCGCAGAATTCCTCTTCGGCACTGCCATTAGGCCGCGCTGGAGGCGAGACTGGAAAGGCAGGAGGAGCGAATGCAACTTGCTCCGTGCCTCCTGTCCCACTCACGCTGCCCTTCAAGGGCACTTGTCTGCTGGCTACGTTTGGCTCCGGTCTCCAGCTTTCTTCAGCATTCCCAGAATCAACTTCACTGTGCCCACTAAGAGGAGTCAGAGCTGGTTTGGCCACCGTCCCTCACAGATCTGAGCCGAGCTTCTCAGCTACTGGCCCTTGTTGGGTGATGCCTTATCTCAGAGGCCTGAGCCCCAACTTCACAAGTCCCTCCTCTGACTTGCCAGGATCTGCTGACCCTAGCCTCTCCCTTCTGTCCATGCCCCCCGCCCCCAGTCCAGCTCAAGCGACGGTGTTAATTCAGTGCTTTTTATCATGCTTTGCTATTTCAGGTTACTAACACTCATTTAAGCAAATCCCTATATTGAATTCTCTCTGCTAAAATAACTAGCATGATTCTTGTTTTCTTGAGTGACCTTGACTAAGAGCAGGGAGCTTTCACAAAATGTTTGTGAACACACACTGCAGAAAGCAAGGACAGGAGGTGCAGGAGTATCCTTGGTGATGATGAACCGTGTGCCCCAAAAGAGATTGATGAGAATAGCACTGCCAGATCATTGAGAGTGGGGCGGGTTGTGACAGGCAGAGAGTGTATGCAAGGAAGTGGGAACGGGAGAGAAAGAATGGTGGCAGAATCAAAGGTAAACTTCTAAAATTTAGAAAACCTGCCTGGAGCAAAAGCCTTCTTGGAGTGAGGTAACACTGCGGTGGTGAACTTTCTGAAAGAAAGTCACACCAGGTTATAATTCTTATGAAGAGCAGGATCTCTTGGAGGATGGGCAAAAGTATGATAAAACTAACTGGCTAAGTGGTCACTAAAAATGAGATTAACTCGGCCGTGAGCCACTTATTAACATGATAAAACTCTGGTGGCACAGACAAGGCATGCCAACCTGGTGGCTGAGACTCCCTCATCTCCCTCTCTGTTCATGGGGATCACTTTAGTCTGATCTGAAATGAATTTCAGTTATGTCTAGTTGGTTTTTTTTTTTTTTCCCTCAAACCCTTGATTCAGTCACCAAACTCATCACTGGGATTATACCAAAGAAGATATAACACTCAGTTTTTCTATTGAGAATATGTTTTGTGCTGAACGCCAGATCTATGCAAAAATTTGGCTCAGCTATTTTATCATTTTTCGATTGATTCTGTGCTTTAGGAATGCGCATTTCTCTCACTGGAAAAATACCATTTTAGATTCTTAAAGATGTCAAATACTTATGATCATCCAAATGAGTCACATTAGATTCTTTTTTTGGAGGGTCTAGAGAACTACCTTTTGGGGAACCTCAAAGCAACGTAAGATTTTTAGTTTGTTTATCAACTCCCCAATTGTATTGCAAATATGAGCTCAGTGACAATAATTGTTAACTGATATTTCTGTCATTTGGTTTGGGAAACCTTTCAGAAACAGCAAAAAAAAAAATATTGTCATTTTTAACAAGTATCCTTTCTAGATAACTGCTATGACTCTACTTGTTATAATAGATAACAGTTGGAGGAAAATAGCTTGTCTTGGCCCAGGACTGAGCACCCCAAGGCATGCTGCATAAGTCATTACGTAATGGATTTTCAGAGAGACAGAAAAGATTTATTAAAGTAGAAATTTACAATAAATAACCATTCATTATGGAAATATCTTAAACAATAACCACCAACCATTTACCCTAATGAAGACAACTCTTTTCTGTCTCTTCAATGAGATGTTCAAGATTTGGCAGGTTCCCAAAATGACAATTTTGTATTCATGCAAGAATTTCCAAGGCATTTGAAGAAGGTTAATTCATTATTTTCCATAATATAATAATAAATTATGTATTTCTGGATAATTCTAAGCTTTCTTCATGGCAGAAGACATTAGAGTAAAACAAGGGAAACCCGTTTCAAGAACGTAAAAAAGGTCCGTGGGGAAAAAAAATGGGGCCCCATTTTGTGGATTTATAGATCTATCAGTTAATGCAAAGATCTAGCTTCTGTAAACACATTTTTAATTCTCTCACTGTTAAACTTCAAAACACCACCATTAAAGCCATATTTCTTCTTTATCTCTAATGCCTGATATTTCCTCTGTTTACTCCCTCATTAGCCACCAGACAATATGCTTAAACACTTACAAGAAAAACTGGCAGTGAAAGTTACTCAGCCATGTCTGACTGTTTGCAACCTCATGGAGTGTAGCACGCGAGGCTCCTCCTCTGTCTATGGAATCTTCCTGGCAAGAATTCTGGAATGGGTACTCATTCCCTTCTCCTGGGGATCTTCCTGACCCAAGGATTGAACCTGGGTCTTCTGTACTGCAGGTATATTCTTTACCGTCTGAACCACCAGGAAAAAGAATCATGCTATTTGAGAGTTGAACAGGTTGGCTTTAAACTAACAGAAGTGGTTAAGTGAGGGGTAGAGACAACCAGAGAGAACCAGGGACAAACTCATGGTTTTCCGACTAATTTTCAGTCCAATATGATTTCTGCTGACCTTCCCTGATGGCTCATAAAGAATCTGCCTGCCAGTGCAGGAGACATGGGTTTGATCCCTGGGCCAAGAAGATTTCCCAGAGAAGGAAATGGTAATTACTTCAGTATTCTTGCCTGGAAAATCCCATGGACAGAGGAGCCTGGAGGGCTACAGTCCACGAGGTCACAAAGACTTGGACACAACTCAGCAACTGAACAAATTATTTCTGCCAGCACTGCCTCTACTTACCTATTTTTTATTGTACAGATGAATCAACTCTACCATCTATATGCTCATTACAGTATCCATCTTTAAAATTTTCATTATTTTCATTATTTTAATAGAGTTAGGCTTGGCCTATGTTCAGGTTGGGAGGGAAGTCATGTTTGCCCTTAGGACTCTTCTTTCAGTTCCAACTCCCTTAGATGCTCACAAGGTCTCCTAGCTCCACAGAGTCAGCTCTGATGGCAACTTTCTAGGACTCAGACATATCCTCTGCCCAAGATCTATCTACATTTTTCCAAGCCATCAAAACTCTTCTTGGTGGTGGTGGTTTGGTTGCTAGGTTGTGTCTGACTCTTTGTGACCCCATGGACTGTAGCTCTCCAGGCTCCTCTGTCCATGGAATTTGCCAGGCAAGAATACTGGAGTGGGTTGCTGTTCCCTTCTCTGGGATCTTCCTGATCCAGGGATCAAACCAGCATCTCCCACACTGAAGGCAGATTCTTCACCACTGAACCACCAGGGAGTCACTAGAACTCAGAGAACATCTAAGGGAAAATGATTGTCATCACTGGTTTAACCATATAAATTTAATCACAATGAGAACTCTACTGGTGTGACTGTTACTTCTATATTACTACTCATATTTGGAGTAGTCCAGTAGTAGTCCATGCTGGTCACTGCACTAAGTACTTTATAAACCACATTTCCTATAAGAGAAAAGCTTAATTTCTGGTTTATCAGCAGCTATGTGATGTTGCCAGATGTTTCTTGAATATTATATTGCTGTTGTTTGTGTAGTGAAAAGTAGTCTAGTTCCAGGCCTTGCTTACTCATTGGTGTACCCCATGAGGCTGGAGGTACTTGAAGGAAGGGAATTGTATCTTCATCTTTAAGCAGAGTTCTTACTTTTTTACACACTCCAAAAGGAATACAGTTAGAGTTGAAATTTAAATATATTGGTTAAGTGAATCAATGCACTTGTGGTTTGTAAAATCTGAAGGGAAAAATTAATTTTGTCTAATAACAGATCAGTCATTGTATGGTAGAAACCAATAAAGCATTGTAAAGCAATTTCCCACCAATTAAAAGATTTTAAAGTAAAAGAAAAAAAAAACAAACCCCAGATTGGCCAACAGAGCTAATGTAGAAATTATAAATTTGTTGACATTAAAATCAATGGCAATTTTTAGAACCTGAACTGTAAATATAATCTTCTATTGTACCTAAATCATTTTCAAAGTATCTCATTTTTGATAAACCTGGACATTTGTTATTTGAAATCATTATTTTGGTGTGAATTTTTACTTATCAAATGAACCAGTCAAAGAAAAAAGAGACAAGAAGGCATAAGGCGCATACGGCTTAACTTTCGAGTTTATTGGTGTTTTTTTTTTCAAACATCTTTGAGCTACAATTCACATACCTACAAGGCACTCATTTAAAGTATTTAATTTGATATTTCTTTAAGAATAGTGTAGACTTTTAAAAGAAGAAAGACTTAATGTTTTTGTACAATACTTTAAAGTGTGAGTGCCAGAGAAAGAGGTATGCTCTTCAGAAGGAAAAAAAAATCCTGATATTCAGAGCTATTAGATAAAATTTTCTTGAGGAAGGATTTGAAGCCCTGAAAATCTAGGAAATGTAAATCCAACATGTGCTAAACACAAGACTGTAACGATTTTTCTTGGAATGAATAAATGTGAGTTCTTTGCCTCTTTAATTTCCATGAATCAAGGGCATGTATAACTATTTTTCAGCCTTACCTCATGAAAGCTTTGAGCTTTCCCTTCATGTTAAAATATATTATTTAACATTTGAGTGTGTCAACACTACATTAGGCACTTTAAAAGAACAGAATTAGCCATGCTTCCTACTCAGGGGACTTGTCTACTAAGTATCAGACTAAAGCAAAATGCTATAGTATTCCCTCACATCAAGCAGTCCACAGAGTGATATTTTCCCTTATTTCTTCCATAAAATCAATGAGATTTTTCTTTTTTTATACAAACTCAAAGGAACACCCTTTGATTTAACTATACCTTTAGAAGTTCTGTTTGGGCACATTCCACAGCCTATTCTTTTATCATGGGACGGCATCTGTGATTAGACCTAAAATTGGACCTATGAGATGTGTTTTTTGTCACAAAGCAAAAGGAGACTCCATTTTTACAAACTCTGCCATCACCCACATTATAAAAGGTGGGACATTTAAACAAACAAGAGAGCATATTTATCTCATGCACCTTCATAGTGTGCACTAAATAAACGAGGCTGGTGGTACTGTGTAGTGAGAAAGCCTGAACAAAATAAATATAAGGTGTTTAAATAAATAATAAAAGGTGCTTCAGTCTGGGCATGCTTTCTCAGTGTAATAACTAGAAGTAAAAATTCTAATTATTTAGTAGTGTAGGACACTTTGTGGGTGTTAGATGTATAAAACCAGTACAAAGCACAAAATCTTAGTGTTATCAAGCTATAAAAAAACATTATTGATGAACCTATTTGCAAGGCAGGAATAAAGATGCAGACATAGAGAGCAGACTTTGGACACATTGGGGGAAGGAGAGGGTGGGAGGAATTGAGGGAGTAGCCCCGAGACATATACATTACCACATGTAAAACATAGCTAATGGGAAGCTGCTACATAACACAGGGAGCTCACAGCCTAGAGCGGTGGGGGGAAGGCTCAGAGGGAGGGGGAAAAGGTATGCTTATGACTGACTCCCATTGTTGTATGGCACACGCCAACACAGAATTGTAAAGCAGTCATCCTCCAATTAAAAATGAAGTGCAAAAAAAGTATATATTAAAGTGTCCATTTTCAATATAATGACTTGTTTAGTCATTTGGATTACTGCTTTACTTCATTTATAGTTTGCCTAGTCTCCTTAAACTTTTGGGTCTGCTAGATTAACTCTGCTGGTATAAATATATTGTAGTCAACCAGATTAATTAGTCAACTTAGCTCAGTATTTCTTCCTCTATATTTAGAACCCGAAAAGTTCATAATGTTCAAATTAATAATTCAGCATTGGTTCCTAGTCTGAAGTCTTTTTAAAAAAACTAAATTTAATAGTGGCAAGAGTTACAAATTCAGAAATATTATAATGAAGTAAGCAGATGTACATTTTGAAACAGTGCCTCAATAGATATTAAAATGTCCTGAATAAATTCTTACTACAGTTGGATGTGGTGATAGAAATTCTGGAAAGAAATAATGAAAGAAGACAATGGTAAAAACACAGCGTTTTCTAAAAGACAGCAAACCAAGTTAATTTTTTTTTAAAAATTTGCAACACTTTATGTGTTTCTCACTTAAGAACTCATCTTGCTGACATTAGCCATAAATGGCATTATCGGTATGCTGGTTCACAGATGCATTTGGGCAAGTCTGGTCCAGATGTTTCCCTCAGAGCTCCCAGTGAATCCACGGTGGTATCTCAGGGACAAAAAGGTCTCGTCTTAACATATCAGGCCTTGAAACTGAGTCTCTGGATTCTTTCTACCAGAGTGTAGTGCTTTCTCAGAACAAATACTCGTGAAATTAGATAATTTCATTTTGCAAACAATCTGGAAAAGATTTGGAGAATGACGACGAGGGGGAGAGAAGGGGGATGGTGAGAGGTTTCTAGCACAGATTTTGAGTTTGGCTTTGAGATATTTAGAATTTAAATAATCAAAAGGTAATCATATTACCTAACTTTGGATAGAATATGTAAACTAATTCCAAATTTCCAGGACCTACCCTTCCTGCTAAAACTATGAGTCTCCCTAATGGACAGAATGTATAATGAAAAGTTAAATAACATGACTCCACCACTAATTCTTGCAAATTATCTGTAGCTGAAGATTGTCATATAATCACCTTATATTCATGAACCAGTGGCAAAATGTCACTGATAAAGCTGTAAGCGTAGCTATGGAAAGATGGACACACCAATTAAGTTTTTTAAAATTAGCATTAGCTAAATTGTTGTTCAGATTTTCCTCCAAATAATATGAGGAGAAACTCATGAAAGAATGCAACTCTGGAAGCTTCTCCTACTTTATAATTATTCAAATAAAGCAAAAAGAAACTCCTCGAGTTCTAGTATTTAAATAATTCATATACTTTCATTTAAAAAAAGTGTCAACCCACTTGTCCAAGGTTTTCTGTGGCATCAAAATATAAGGATAAATAGCAATGTGACTCCTTATAATTCTTTGTAATCTGACTACTAGATGGAACTCTCAATATATTTCCTCAAGGTGAAAAACAGGTGAAATAGAAAGTGGTTATAAAAAAAAAGAGTAAGTAAGCAGAAGTGATGCAAGTTTTGCAATCTGATGGTTTACAAAGTATTTTAAAGACCATGTAAATCTTCGATACTGGTTTCTTCATTTGAAAATAAAAAACATCACCTCCTAGATATTTAAAAGAAAGTTATTTGCATGTTTTAAATATTGAAAGGTAACAGCTGCATATATATGCTATGTTGTGAAGTAGAGTAACTAGGAGTTAAGCATTTTTAGCAATTTGAAAAATCAAAGTCAAATAATCAAATGTAACTGAATCTACAAATGTCTTCAGGTAAACTCAGAAGACTAGATCAACAGTTTTTCTGCCCAAAGGATATTCTCTACTGGAATGCTTTAAAGTATGGTACTATCAGAGAGAGTGTGTATAAATATCTAGGTGTGTAGGTGCGGACATTTTTATGAGCAGAATTCTAGAATGATCACCTTGTCACTAGGATCAAATAGAAGCTTGCTTACCAGCTACTTCTATAGGAATGAAATTGAGATGAATTTTAGGGCCCCAATGAAGCCAAAGTAATTTTAGATTGAACACTTTGTTTTACCAAAGGGGAAAAAAAATGTATGCACTTCTCTATTCATGATGTGTGTGTGGGTGGTATAGTTTTGAGAACTTAAGGAGAGTGGTGCTTGCTATAACCTAGGCAGTGAGGGAAAGCATTTAAAAATACTGTCAACGATTCTGGCAGGAAAGACTGTATAAATATACTATAGACTCAAACATAAGTGAGCTGGTTAAAAAAAGAAAAGAAACTGCAAATGAAAACTTCAAAACTTCTACCCCCACGATGAAATAAATTATATAAAGGGGGAAGTTATCAAGGGTTTTCATACTCACCATCAACCTAATCTCAAAAGCTCAGTTCTTAGAGAATTTTCTTTTCAAATCTGAGGATTCAGTATTCAGCCAATATAATTGGTAGGATAGTCTTAGCATATTTTGTGAAATCATTTATAAGGCTACCAAATGTCTTGGGAACTTTTTCCTCTAATCACTCCTGAATCCATCCAAATTGGTTTTAAATTATTCCATTCGTAATGGTAAATTTTTATTACAAACATGTTTTTTTTTTTTACTCCAATTTAAACATAGATATGTCAGTTTTGAAGTTGAAATAATTAGATCTTACATGATTTTTCATGCAGCACATTATTGTATTATATCAAAAATCTTATCCCATCATGGAAAAGATGTGGAAGGTTTCTATAAATTCCAAGTTAATTTATTTCATTAAATGGCTTATACCATACATGTGGGTATGCAAATATTTTCCAACACAAACACGCAAATATACAAAATCATGACTAATACCCCACAGCATCCTTTTTAAAGTGTTTCTTTTCTTTTTAAAATCTTTACATGAATAATACCCAGCATCATGGACCTTGAACACTGATGATTCTGGCTAACGCTTTTATCCTTTGCTTGAAATTACAGGATCAGTCTAGCCAGAATTTATGAGAACCAGACCCTAGACCTCACATAGCTCACATATTAGACCATTAGGCATCTAACTACCTCTGAACAATTTCAATGCATTATCTTGCCTTTTCCCTGGGGCACAAACTTCACTCGTCCATACTTTTAATATATTTTGTCTGCATGAAGCAGATCGAGTTATTACATGCCAGCAGATCACGACTTACAGAAATTTCATTGCTTCACAACGATGTGGTGAACGTCCCTGTTCTCCACCCTGATGTGGAGCCGTAGGGGAATGGTCACTGCAGCAAATGTCTGTAAATTACCTAGTGGTTTGCGTAAAGCCTATTTGATATTTTTACTTAAACACTTTAAACATATCCATACATTCCCATTCATAGACACTTAACCAAAGAAGCCCACATCCATGCATATTTTTAAAAAATTATATGCCACTTCAAATGGACTACGAAAGTGCTTTTAGATAAAAGAAAACCACCTAACATTTACTTTCCCCAGTAGGGTTTTTATATTCCTGATTAACCATCTCTTGCTTATATTTGTGTTTTGAGTTGTAGATTTCTAAGTCTTCCAAGCCAAGAGTTTATTTGCTCATCAGAAAAGAAATTTAGTAATCCAGAATTAAAACTTAATTGATCTTTGAACTCTCTTAAACCTTTTACCTGGATTGTAAAACCATTACGTTCTTTTCTTTCGTTAGTTTCCCCCCCCCTCCCAGCAAGGCTGAACAGGAAGCAAGGGTGATCTTATCCCATCCCTAGAGACTGTTCATCAGCTAGCTCGGTTTACAGCTACAAAAAAAAAACAAAACTGGCAGCAAATAGTACTTAGAAGTGTTGTTATTTTATCATTTTATCATGTGGGGACTATCATTACTTTAGTAGTGTGAACAAACAATGGGCATATTTCTCCTTAGACATGATGCCTTTGTGTTTGTTATTTTTCCTTATCCATCCTGAAGTTAGATTTCTGGGCTAGTTAACCACTTCCTCTAGTCTGTTTTTTATATATATATTTATATATTATTATATATATATATATATATTTATTTATTTATTTATTTATTTATATTTATATATTATTATATATATATTTAAAATCCTGGTTAACAATTATGCTGCTTGACTTGTCCTAATAAAATACTTGGGAAAGGAAGACCAAGCTGCTGTTATCTAAAACAATTTTCTCATTTAGTTCCAAACTAAAACAAACAGCAAGGAAAGGTCATTAGTCTCACAGACTAAAATTGTTTTGATGAAGGCCAGCTTTCCATTCTGTTGACAAGCGTCTCAATTCTTTTCAACAACTCTGGGTGTCCACACTGGAAGAATGCAGAGCAGTCATCGGCCTCGGGGAACCAATGGCTCTTGGTGACAATTTGCAGAACTACTACTGATCAAACTATCGCCCCCTCCCCTTCTGTTTTTATCCGAGGTTAGGATAATTAATAATATACACGAGCTCTCTGAGAGATAGTGAAGGACAGGGAAGCCTGGTGAATTGTAGTCCACAGGGTCATAAAGACTTGGACACAACTAAGCGACTGAACAACAAGAACGAGCTCTTGGAGTTAGGTTTGAATGTAAATGCTCCTTGAGGTCTGTGGTTAAAACCATTTAGCAATAGTGGGTTCTCAAGCAGAATTATGTGTTTCTTCAGGGTGAAGTCAGGGAATCTGCAAAACTTTACCAAAACTTCCTCCGAGAAGGCGGACACTGTGTTTCGTTCTTAGAAGCATGTCAGGGAATATGCCACAAAGTGGGAGCTCTAGGTAAGAGGCACAGAGCAGATGTAAAGAGGGTGAAAACTCTGCTCATGACCCAACTTTCACAGAAGCTTGGGCGCTGAGAGCTGACTGGGTTTGTGATTAATGGCCAAGACCTCGCAGCTGCATGATTTCATCCCATTGTCTTCCTTGCTAAAAATAAGAATCACCATTTCTCCACCCAGAAATGGGAGTAACTGTATTTGTCACATATTTGCATTCAGGCCTCCTTTTATTATTTACTCTCAGAGACTTTTACTGAAGTGCTCTAACCTTTCTGAAACTGGACAGCCAGACATCTGAATCGCTGAAAGAGAAGTTCTCCAGGCTCGGGAAGGGTAAATTCAAACAGCCTCTAGAAAGTTTGGGATAAGAAGGGCTGTATGGAGACAGCCTAGGGATTTAGAAGTTGGGGAATTTAGCTTCTATTTTGAGCTATGCCTTGAGCATGTTGCTCTCTTTACAAAAAATGCCAGATGTGAGAGGAAAGACTGCTTACTTGGTAGAGTGCTTGAAGAATTCTTCGTCGGTGAAGCTAATTAAAGCTAAGAATAAAATTCAGCTATTGGTTCTTTGAAAACACTGTAAAACAACACATGGAGCTAAAAGCTCTTTATCCTTTTAAGGTTAATTTTTATTGTCTGCCCGAGCACTGAACTATATTCAACATTTTTTTTTTTTTTTTTTTAGGCAGAAAGAGCAATTTGCTGTGTGTTCACTTTGAGTTAGGAAAGTTACAGGAAACCCAGGTATCACGGGGTTGAAAGAGCCCATGAGTAATATTCAGTCCAGTGCCTCAGCCAATTGTTGATTCCTCTCGAATGCCTGTGCCAAGGAACAAATGTACCCAGCTTGGGCAGGTAAGGAGGGAGTGGAGCTAACACCTCCACAGCAAGCTCCTTCTACATTCTGATAACCGGTGCTTGGAAAGTGCTGACTGAGGTCAAACTGAAATTCACAGCCCGGCCCCTTCGGTGATCCTTGCCCAGTCCTTGGTCATGTCACAGAGCAGCCTAGTTACCATCCTCCCCAGGATGAGCCTTACAACACTTGCAGCTGTATTGTCCCCCTAACTGTTCTATTCTCCAATTTCAGCATGTCCTGTGGCTCCTCAGACTTCATTTAGGCTTCTGAGGCAGGTCACCACACTGGCTAATTTCATCACCAAGGGCTCCAGGTTGTCCATGTCCCCCTTAAAGGATGGAGCCTAAAACTGGTACCATTCTCCAAAGCCAGTCTGATCAGTGTAGATTACACTCTATAACTTCTATCATTCTGGATATTTTGTTGTAGTAATACAAGGCTTTTTTTTTCTTTTTATCCAAATCATATTTTGTTTACTGTTAGCTTAAAATCTCTCTGTCACATAGCTCCTGTCTTATGTTTATGTTAAGTGAATTTTTGTGCTCAAGCATTCTTTACATGTATGTTCCTTACAATTCTGTCTTGTTAGAGTTGGCTCATTGTTTCAACAGATCCAAAACTCCTTTGGCAGTAGGAAACAAGCTGAGTAATTCCTACTCTGCAGGAAGCACACTGCTCTGAAGGCCTCCACATTGTACCAACATGATTCATCCATGCATGAAGTAGGGATTCCTCTCCTAATTTTGCTGATAAAACTAAGGCTGAAAGGTTAAGTGAATTCCTGATGGTCACACCCCTAGTATGTGGTGAAACCAAAGTTCAAACCTTAGCGATCTAACTCTACACAGACTGTTCTTTCCATTTGCTATACTACTTCTTAGAATCTCTTTGCATTCTGTTCCTGCCATCCGACATTTTGGCCCTCTCTTCATCCACTACAAACAGAAAGAGTCATCAATGTCCTCAGTCAATTCATTATTTTTAAAAACGACTGCACATAACTGGGCTGAAGACAAAAGCCACTGGAGTTTAGGTGCTAGAAATCTATTGGTGCTGACTTTCTTAACAAAGCCAACTGATCAAACTCTTACCAGTCTGTGATTTGTCCTCATGTTCACAAGGACCATATTGATTATTCAGTACATACAGAGGATCAGGTACGTGCCAGGATCTGTGTCGGGTACTGGGCATACAGAGATGAAAGAGATGGGCACCATGACAACACTGTCAGAGGCAAAGATAGGTCTGGCTTAATTCATTCATAGTAAACCTGTGCGGACTCTGAGTGATCAATGGCTTGGTCTTCTAATGGAGGGAAAACGTCACAGTGACACTTAGTTTACTTGCCTGGGGGAAGAATGTTAGTATTGAGCCCAGCAAAATGAGCAAAGCAAAGGGCACCCAGAAAAATTTCACCAAGTAAGGATGCTGCTGCTTGAGAACTGCAGGTCCTAGCCTATGGTAAGCCACTTGGTAACTCCTGAGAGTTCTTATTTTTAAGAGAATGGGACCAAGGTTTTCATTCATCCAGCCAGTCATGTGACAGATATTCCCCCTCCCTCAAAATCAATAACTTACAAGAAATACACTTCCCAAAGTCAAATACATGCAGAATTCATTCAGGAAATATTCAGAATAAAGCCATCATGATGAAATTTGAGAAATGACTGTGGATAATAATTTAACTTCCATTAATTGAACAACTACTATGTACGTAGCATTGTACTGAGCACTTTCAGTTCTCATCGTAACCCTACTGGAAACTCTGTTTTACAAATGAAAAATGGACGCTTGGAGACATTGTGTCTTGCAGTTGGTACATCAGAGTCATCAGACCCAGGACTGTCTAACTGTAAAAGCAGTGTCCTTCCCATCTCCCACTTGAAAATAAAATGAACTCTTGACTTTTTGTCTTGAAGTGCTGTGTATTCCAGCCAGGAAATACCTTCAATGTCATGAGAAAACAAAAAGGAGGGAGTCTGGTGTGGTACCTAAGGCCATTACCTCATTATCATGGCCAATAACTTCTTCATGCCTCAGTATCTCAATTGGTTGAACTTGATTAACAGGACCCACCTAGAGTTCCTACAGCAAGACTTGACAATGATTACACTGGGACACTTGAAGAAACAGAAGTTTAGGGCGACCTCCTCCACTACCTGCTTGATGATATTTCAACTAAATTAAATATAAAATCTTTAGATCCTAATCATGACCAAAGGCTCCTTACTGCAATAATACAAACTCGCCAACCTCTATTTCTACACAGAAACTTATCCACCCTCCAGCCTTCGATGGCTAAGAGCTGTGAAGAAGTTGTCCTTGAGGTTTTGGCACTCAGCCCTAATAGTTCCCCCCACATTCTTGGCACCGAGAACTGGCAAGCTTTCCATGTCTTTCAAGGAACAAACCCCCTCCCTACCCCATCAAACCTCCTGCTTGAAGATGATCTCACTACTTGTGTTAGAAAATGAAGACCACCTAATACAAGTTTTCTTTTTCTCCTCTTCACATCACTAGTTGTACCTATGCTCGACCAGTCTTAGAGAAAGAACCACTCGTCCACACTGCCAATGTTAACCTCTCCATGTGCGCCTTGCATTTCCTTGCTTCTTCCCTACTCAGTTGCTTTTTCCATTAGCTCGCTCCCCTGCTCCTCAAAACTTCCCCATCCCTTGAACTTCCAATCTCCTCACTTCTACCATATCCTTTTCTTTTGCTTACAAATATGCTTGAGCATACCCTCTCCTTAAAAAAAAAAAAAAAAAATCTGTTTTCAACTCTGCTACTCGAGCCCCAGCTAGCATCCTCTCTATTTCAGTCTTGAAAGAAGAGCCCAGTTCCGGACCCCCCACTCGGTCCTTCCCTCCTTGCAATCTGGCTTCTGCCCTTGTCACTCCACCGAGACTCAACAGACCCAAAGGTCACCAATGACTTCCTCATGGCCAAATTCAATGGTGTTTGCTCCTTTGTGCCCCTCAACCTCTCCTTAGATCTAACTCTGTTGATTCTGCATTTCTTTTTCATAAATATTTATTTGGCAGCTGCCTTATGCCAACCACAGGGAGGCATTGAGGGCTCAGACTTGGGATGATCTTTCAAGATTCTGTATTTTCCTGCTTCTTCTCTTAGTTCTCCTGTATCTTCCTAAACCTCATTAATTCCTAGCATTCCTAAACATATGCTTTCCTAAGGATCTATCCTGGGCGTTCTTCTCTTCTCCGTATTCCTCAGTCACAATTTCACAACTTCAGCTTCCAAAGCCAATTCTAGATTGCTTCCTGTTCCAGCCCTTCAGCTCTGCACTTCCAATGCTTGATGGAAGTCTCTCAAACTTAATGATCATATACTGAATTCTTATTTTCACATTAACCTGTTCTTCCTTTGTTTATTTTAGTGATTATAGGCCTTTTCATTGAGTCAGGCTCCAAGTTTGCTCAGCATCTTGGATTTTTCTCCTCCTTTTCCTTGATTACCATACCTAACTCACCAAAATCTGCAGATTCCTCTTCCAGACTATTTCTCCTGTGTACCTCCTCATTTCCATTCCCATCCCTCTAATGTAGGAACTCACGAACTTTTTTACTCAGATTAGGGCTTCCCAACATTTAGTCACTCCCCTGACAGTCAGGATTTGGGCAATATGGGCAAATCACAACATTATACTATTTATTTTATTTTCAATTTAACAGACCTACTTTTCTTTCCCTTTAGACTCCTCCATGGCAATATTCTATGAAAGCAGAGCTTTGCTGTGCAAATTATATTTTTTCTTCCTTCCTTCTTTTTTTTTTTTTTTTTAAGATAGGTCTAAGCAATGATCATTAGGTGACTACTAAGTGAAAGTGAAAAGCTGGTGGGGGACTTTATTATTTTTTTTAATTTAATTTCTCTTCTCTTTTTACCATTTGACCCCCTTTACCCATTTCTCCTGCTTCCCCAACACCTGCCCCTGGAAATTACCAATCTGTTCTCCAGATCTCTGAGTTTTCTTGTTTTGTTTTTAGGACTTCCCTGATGGCTCAGAATGTAAAGAATCTGTCTTCAATGAAGGAGGCACAGGTTCGATCCCTGGGTCAGGAAAATCCCGTGGAGAACGGAATGGCTACTCACTCCAGCATTCTTGCCTCAAGAATTCCATAGGCAGGAGAGCCTGGCGGGCTACAGTTGATGGGATCTCAAAGAGTTGGACATGACTGAGCAACTAAGACTAACTTAGGTTCTGCATATAAAAGGGATGATAGAATACTTGTTTTCTTCTATCTGACTTGTTTCACTTAGCATAGTGCTCTTGAGATCCATCCACTTTGTAAATGGCAAGATTTCATTATTTTTTGTGACTGACTAGTATTCCATTTTGCATACATTACAATTGCTTTATCCATTCAGCCATTGATGAACATGTGGGTTGCCTCTATATCTTGGCTATTTTAAATAATGCCAGATTGAAAATACAGTGCATGTATCTTTCTGAGTTAGTGTTTTCATTTTCTTCAGATAAATATCCAGAAGTAAAACTGCTGAATCATATGGTAGTTCCATTTTTAATTTTTTGATGAACCTCCATACTATTTCTTTTAGTGGCTGCACAAATTTACATTCCCACCAATAGTGCACAAGGGTTTTCTTTTTTCCATATCCTTGCTAACACTTGCTATTTCTTGTCTTTTTGTAGTGACCATTCTAACAAGTATGAGATGATATCTCACTGTGGTTTTAATTTGCATCTCTCTGATGTTTAATGATAAGTTATATGCTTCTAATTGGAGAAGGAAAAGGTAACCCAACAACCAGTATTCTTTTTTTCTCATCCAGTATTCCTACCTGGAAAATCCCATGGACAGAGGAGCCGGGTGGGCTACAGTCCCTGGGCTCATAAGAGTTGGGCTCATAAGTTGTACTTAGCAACTAAACGCGACAACAACAGTACTTCTAATACACATTTAAGCTATTTCATTATTAAAGTACCTATTTAAGCTATCTTATTATTAAAATGGTATAATTTGATAACATTTAAATTCATCTTGCATACCACAAATCATATACTCTCCATACTTTGGGCAACTTTTATTTCAATTACAATCTTTTATTTCCGTCTCCAGTTATTTCGGCATTTCAATCCATTTGATTCAATTCCTCCAAACGAATTATTCAGAATTACAATGATTCCCTGTCAACTTCATTCTCCATCCAGTCAGGTCTAAAATCCTTAATCAGCGTTGTCTCCAATCTGAAGGGACTTGCCTTCCCAGCATCATTTCCGGTTGCTGGGGCTGCCTTATCTCAGGCTTTGTGGAACCAATCCCTGCTGACCACTGCTGGCCTCACTTTCCCTGCACCGTGGCTGCTGCTCCCACTCCTCCACCCCCACCCATCACCTGCTTTCAAAGTTCTCCCTCCTTCTCCCCGCACTGCAGCCTCTTGGAAACATCCACTAACTCCCTCAGCTGGAAGTAATCTTTCCTTCCTCCAACCCCCATACTTTTCTCCTGACACCTTACCCACACGTTTACCCATACCACACTTTCCTTTGGACATGTTCCACTTTCTACTTTTAATTTTTGTTAGATATTCACGTTTTCTCTTTCCTACATGTATTTAAATTCCTTAGGGGCAGGCTCTGCTTCTGATTCATCTTTGCATCCTCCCTATCACTTAGTAAAGTACTTGCTCATAGGAAAAAAACAATACCACAAAATATGAGTCACATAACATTTTGGTGTGAGTGAATTTTGATGAAAGTCATTTTTTCATCAAGTAGAATTTTTTTCCCACCAATTCATCTGTGTTTTGGTGGCAGTGAGAAGGATTAGCAAAGATTGATTAAAGAGTTTCTTATGCATTGTGGTCTACCTTTGCCTACATAGACTGTCATGTAAACAAGACAAATGAAAGGGATGTAATCAGTATCTAGAGCTGCAGAGGAAGAAGGGTGTTTTGGGTGACAACTGGAGTTTTTATTAATTTTGTTTTAAATAGACATTTCTTAGAAAACAGTGATAGGAAGTTTGGATTGGTTTTTTTAATTAAGTGCATTGGTGTTTTTTACAGAGCCTTCCTCCCAGTATCTAAGTAATAAGACAATTGTCCAAAACCGTGTCTCCTAGAGGGCTCATTTACTCCGGAAAGATGTTTTTTTGAATGGCTGACCACAGCTGGAGGAGAGCCCAGAGCTCCCTGGAGTTTAGCGTGACACCCCCAGAGGGAGCCCAGAGCAAACCAAGCTGTAGAGCCACCCAGGGAGCGGCAATGCCCTTGGTCATCCTGCCTTCTCAGCAGAGACCTTCCTTCCTGCTTCCAGCGAGTCTCACCGGGCCAGTGACTCTGTGTGATGTTCCAGAAAACCCTTCTCTGAAAGCCAAAAGCTTTGCAACTGAAACCCTCACGTCTGCTCAAATGTAATACTAGCAATTCTTTCAGAGCGAGAAAACCCCAGACTGTATGCTAAATTTACCTTAGAATTGTTAATAACTTTAGGCTTCACACATTTTTAATTTTTTTTCTTTCAAATTTATGAGAGATTTAAAATAAAGACAGGAGTTCTATCACTGAGAGACCAAAACATCATCACACATTGGATTCCATAAAACTGCCACTGTAACCAACCTGTATTGCCCTCTTAACATCAATAAGTCCTTTTATATACTAAAAAGTAGTCCAGGCTTTCAGAATCTTCTCCTTTCGAATTCCTTTCTAGAATCTTGTTCCCCATGATAGAATGCAGGTGAGCAATTCTTTCAAAATGGCCAGTGGATCTCCACAACCAGGGTCTGACTTTAACTGTTAGTCACACCTAGAAATTCCTACTTACCATTCCAAAGCTAAAACTGGAGAAAAATACTTTTTACAAAATATACAAAGTGCTCTTTTCTCTATTCAGGAGAAGTAATTATTTATATCAATACTTTAGGGTAACTAAGGGCTCTCTATTCAAAGAACATGTGAACCAGAACATTCTCAGCTAAGAAGTGCTGCCATCTTGAACACTGTGCTTATGATCAGAAATCCAACAATAAATCTCAGTTGCAATAGTCAACTACACAACTCTGAGCAGTCTACACAACTACACAGTCTGAGCAGGTTAGGGCTTCATTGCTCTAGGCATGATCAGACAGTCCTACAGGAAAATGAAAATAATCTGCTCTGATGTCAGGAAACTTTATAGACTCATAGAATAATAGAGCTGGAGATGGCCTCAACTGTTCATTCCCTTGGACACGTTGGCACGTCCCAGGTGGCCCATGTGTGTCGTGTTGAGATACTTGCTCTTTACACATGTCCACACCTCTGCCTCGAGGCCTGTCACTAGCACTCTTGACACTACAGACTGAGAATACATGTGGAGAGTCAAGAACAAGACTCAGAGTCAGTCAGAAAAAGCTCAGCAAGGTCCTCACATATCACAAAGATGGCGCCTTGATAGGCTCTGAGCAGCCAACCAAACCTCAGACTGCAGGAACATATCAGTTCAAGATTATGAGGCAAAGTAAACCACCACTGAAGCCACTGGCTGATTTTATTTGGTGTTCTCAGAAATTCCAAGTAAAGAATATGTCAAAATCAGGGGAACACCTTATATCTAAAGCTCATTTTACTTGCCTTTTCAACACAATTACTACCCAAGCACACTGTTAAAGAAGTTGCTGTGAACTAATGTAAGCCATCATCATGATTTCATCCAGCCACCCCTGGGTAAGTGGGCTTTAAGTTCCAAATGGAATATAAAGCTGATTAGAAAAAAGGACATTTCAAGGAGAAAGGGTGGAATGATAAAGGATGAATGTGAGAAAAGTGAATTGTGGGACTTCAATAGGGACTCAAACAACTTGACAGAAAATACAAATGGAACAAACCAGGACTCCAATGAATGGGATCCTTTAAGAAGCCTGAAGGCTTCTAGTGTAATGGTAGCAAAACTTGTTCCTGCTCCAAGGAATGACCTGTCATAATGCCCTTCGCTGGTGGCTCAGTGGCAAAGACTCCTCCTGCCAGTGCTGGAGATGCAAGTTCGATCCTGGGGTCAGGAATATCCTCTGGAGAAGGAAATGGCAACTCAATCCAGTATTTTGGCCTGGGAAATCCCATGGACAAAGGAGTCTGGTGGGCTACAGTCCATGGGGTCTCAAAAGGGTAGACAACTTCGTGACTAAACACCACCAACAGCCACAGTGCCCTCCTGCTGGTGCTCCACCATTCCAGGCACTATTTGCTAGCTGCATTCTGCAAGCTAGTTCCATGTGACCCCTACCTAATACCACAGAACTTTTGAAAGTGAGTTCCCAATGCTAATTTGATCCCTGCAGGAGAGGAATTTCAAAGGTATGACAAGTTATTTCTATGTATATAAATGAATGACTCTATTATACACTTCTTGAAGAAAAGAGAGGTCCTGTAAAGCACTTAGAGATCCTTTGGGAGGTAAAGAGCTACATTATTTTTATTGTTAAGAAATTACTTATCATCTCCTTCCCTTGTTTTGATATTTTATATGAATTTTAAAAAATAAACTTGCCTGGTCGTATACATAGTTTATTCTTTACATTCTTATTTTGACCACTTTTGCCTTCATTTAATTTTTCTGAACACTAACTTTTTTAACAGTGATTCAGCATCACTACTGATTTTCATAACAAACAACCCGATCATACTATTCAAATTTTCACAAAACAAAGATACTTATAAATAAACCTAAAATTAAGCCATGGCCTGGCTGTCTCATTTACTCTCATGGACACAAAACATTTGGGCACTCTAATCATATAAGTGAACTCAACTTTGTGCAAATGGATATAATTTCTATTATTAGAGAAACTTGAGATGTCAACTTATCCAACATTTTTAGGGGGGTAACCTTCTATCTTCTCCATCACAGCCCGATCTGTGGTTTATAAACTGTGTTAACTTTCAACTTATGCAAGAAAGAAAGTGAAGTCACACAGTCATGTCCGACTCTTTGTGACCCCATGGGCTGTAGCCTGCCAGGCCCCTCCGTCCATGGAATTTTCCAGGCAAGAATACTGGAGTGGGTTACCATTTCCTTCTCCAGGGGATCTTCCCAACCCAGGGATGGAACCTGGGTCTCCCGCGCTGCAGGCAGGCTCTTTGATGTCTGAGCCACCGGGGAAGCCCTACCTTCAATTTATGCGTTATCTACCTCAAATCACCCCTTCCTTCATTACTCATCTTGTCCCTTTTCTCTGTCACACAGATATTTGACAGGTATACATCTCTCTCAACCTAGTGCCAATGAGATTTTTTTTTTCCTCAAAAATTCTCCCTCTTACAACTGCCACAGCTCAGGAGAGACACAGCTTTGTTAACTCTTCACCTGAGAAAATCTCAAGTTCACTTCCTCGTGGATAAGCCAATGGCCTTGGTTTGCTGAATGCCTGAATAACAGTAAAAACAAACTCTCACTGGCTAAAACTTGTTAAAGCCATTCTGTTGTACCTCTGTAAAAACATGTACTGCTTCATGCACTCTTTCCAAACCAGACTATATCTTGAACATACATTTTTTTTTTTAAGGAATAGGTTTGAGATCGCTAAGTATAAATGAAAAGACTAAATAATATGTGTATCTTAAATTGACAGCTGAGATTTCAGGACTCTTTGCCACCTTTTACTGAACAAGTTTAGATAAATATATTTAATCTCTCTGGGCATTATTTGCTTGCTTCACATATGAAATTGGAGTAGTAATAGTGTAAGTGTCTGAAGGTAAGAAATGGAACCTTCTCCAGAGAGTCCTTTCAGCTTTAAGAATGGGTCAATCTGTCTCAGGGCAATCCTATTTTCTTGCCTGTGTAACTCACTTCTTGCCCATGTGAAGAGGTTTGCTGGAGGTTCCTGGCAAACCTGGCTCTTTTGAGACAGCCACAGGAAGTCACTTTCAACCAGGGGTTTGAGTGAGACTACACAGAATGCTGGCAGCCATCTTACTACTAGGAAGAAACCCAACCTAGGGTGGAGCCAGCATGTGCATGGAAGAACAAAGAACTTCAGGGTCTCTGAGGACCCTGACTCCATACCTCTGAGCCCCTGACTGCATTTCCCCAAAGTCTACCACTTAACACAAGTTGGCACGCTCTCATTATCAGTTAAGCCAATTCATAAAGTGGTCTTCTGTTATTTGCAGGCAAAAACATTCTAACTCATGCAGCTTCCCAGCACCTTGTTATGAATAGACATACTTGGAAACCACTGATTTAGAAAATTCCTTCTTCATTTCAACTCTTCAAAATCTCAATTGATTAAAAAAATCAAAAATTAATGTCCATAAACCTCTGCTGTGTTAATAAAGATGCTGCTGATATTTGATAAATAGCCTTGCTATTTCATTAGTGTGCTCACACCTAGCATAATGCCATCTCTTGGAAATAGCATTGAAAACTACTTTTCAATGAAAAGTACTACTTGAAAACTATTTTTCATTACATAGCAAGTCTTACTGATTTTTACAACCTAATCTTCATTTAAGAAGTACATAGGTGGACTAAGACATCTGCTATCAATAACTATATCTTCTTCTAGATGTTAAACTGAATATAGAGAATTCAACAATAGAAAAGTATTTGTCTATATGCTACCATTATCCTGATTACAGCAAGTCAATTTAAAGAATACTCAAAGAACATTTCAATTTTTTCCCCTAGATTATTTCTTGTTTTTATTACTAACTACATAAAGATTATATATAATCTCTAATAATGTAAAAAAATATATATACACATTATATAGACTTTAGGACAATTAACTTTGGTTTTACAATTTCTACTGCTTTATACACTAGTAATAAAGTCAACCCACTGTAAGTTCAAGAAACTAAATATTTTTAAATGCACTTCTACATATTTCTCACAAAAGTTCTACATTCTCTCTCAGTTTCACCAGTGACCTTTGACCCATTTCCATGGGTTTGTAAATGTCTGTAGGTGAGTAAAAGCCAGGAAGATAAAATGCAAAATGAAGTATGCCATTTGAATTCTTTCACAAAAGAGTCACTTTCCTTTCTGAAAATTTAATCATTTAGGTATGCTTATTTCTATAATAAGTCATCTCCTCAATTTGCCTGTAATATTTTAAGTACATGAAAAGTTGAGTGGGATCATCAGTTAAAAACTTGCACTCACTTTAATACACTGTCAAAAATGATTTTTAAATATTTCAGAAAGTTTTTAGCTGCTAAGAGGCAAAAGTTTGCCATTTGCTAGAAAATTATCAAAACTATTTTAGCTTATTTGGAGCAGGCATTAAAGTTATTGATTTGGAAGAAAAAAAAGAAAGAACTAAAGTATTTTTAAGTGAAGCATCACATAAGTGCAAGAATGCATTATAGGAACAAACATAAGAAAAGACATTTTGTGCTGCACACATTTAGGTATAAAGGAAAATTCTCAGGTTGAAAATAAAGCAGAATGGAGCCTTAAACCAGTAAACATGTCCTCTACCTCTTAAATTATTACTTTTTTTTCCCCTATTGATTGAATTCCTTAAGATAACTCATGAATGTAGAACACCTGTGGCCATAAAAATTAATTTAAAATGAAACGTCAACTTGAGCATAAACCCAACATAAATTTGGCCTCACCTTCACATTAATAAATTTAGAGTTCAGGTTTGTTTTGTTTTGGGTTGAAAATATTTATTTCATCAACAAACAATTCCAGAGTGCAAACATTTGTCCTGTTCAAGCTGAAGCCAATGTTTATTTTAGAACTGCTAGGATACCCAAGTGTTGTGTAAATGGGAAAATACTGGCTGGAGGAACATTTACACAAAAGATTGTGTCTATTAAGACAATAAAAGTGTTTTAAAATATATCCTTTGGGGTGGGTTTATGACAGTGAGAAATTACCCTTCAAATATATAAGAACATGCAGTTTGGGAAGAAAAAGTATCCCAGAAAGTTGCTTCCTAATCATTTTGATGCTTTACAAAGTTATCCTTGAAAAACTCAAAGATTTCCTCACTTTCCTTAGTTTTCTGTTGACAAGGGTCTGGAGAAAGAGAATAAAGGTGTAAAAAATAATGTTTTGGATATAGAAATATATACAAATGCACACAGTCCTTATGAATGTATACATATGCATAGATATAGTGTGACTGTGGGCACTGAAAAATAACTGAATCGGTTAAACTAAGCTCCTAACATATGCAGCAGCTTCTCAATAAAAGCAGAATAAATGAATGACCTATTAGAAATGGGGATAAGGAGATGAACAAACTGCATTTGGTATGTCCTAAACCATGCTTTTCATGGCTTAGAAAATCCTGAAAAGCACTGATTTGAAGAGAATCTACAGTATTCTTGCCTGGAGAATCCCTTGGACAGCAGAGCCTGGGGGGCTATACTCCATAGGGTCTCAAAGAGTTGGACACAACTGAAGTGACTTAGCACACATGCACACACAAAACTGTTTAGATCAGTTGTTTAAAACAAACAACGAAAAAAAAAACAAACTTTCCTAATTGAACAGGGGGATTTATGGTTGATCTGGCTTTATCTCTTACTCTGTCCAAACCCACACATCTCAACTTCCCTTTCTCTAGAACATCAAATTCACAATATTAGGTGTATCCAAATGATTTAGGAAACACAGGATAAACCTGATCTGAGTTCACAAATACTACCATTCCTATCATACCTTTCTCTGCCTACCTCTATTTATCTTTAGGTTTAGTCACTGTTTCGCAAATGAAAAAAAACCACAGTCTACTGCTCTTTAAGAAGACTTGTCAGGAAAATAGGTTTGTTGTATTGAAATGTTTCTGAAATGTCATCCAGTCTATAGACCATTCTCCAGATGAAAATGACTATAAATAGCTGTACACGGGCAAATTATGTATATATATTTGGAGGTGGCAATATTTGCTGTACCACACAGATACTAATAATTAACTTACTAAATTTAGAGATATCACTTTTAAAAGTTGTAAGTGCTCATCTCTACACATAATCCAGTCATGCAAATCTCACAGATTTCCAGGTTTGTCACCACCAACAACCAATTTTGGATGCAGTTGAATTGTATTGGAATTATTTGGGTATAAGTCCATCATTTGCAAGTTTCCTGAGTTGTTCCAACTATCCATGGGAGATATCAAATAAAAAAGAAAATACTTTATTATGATATAAATTTTTATGAACACAGACTCCAAAAGAATTATTTTTCTTGATTAATGAAAGTATTTGTTACTGATACCATTATAGAGGTTGAAAAGAGTCATGTTCATTTTCAAGAACTGTATTTGACTTAAATTCTGTGAGCAATAGGAAAGAGGAATATGTACAGGTCAGCATCTATCAGTGGTTTTACAGTCTATAGATCCCTACGTGAATAAAGATAGTTGTGGTTTGATTCATTGCCATGGGTTTATTAATATCAGGTTTCACCTTAGGTGATTGGTTACAAGCCTATTTAGCAGTTTTTATTCAAGGCAGATTAATACTCCTGACAGAGGGCTCTCTACTCACTGATGCAGTTTTGTGGCATCTACACAATTAACTTTCCTTCACTGCACATCAGTGGCATGTTAAGTTTTTCCTAACAACCTCTATGGATGCATATAATCTCATCACAATATATGAAGCATGTCCAATAAAAGGAACATTGATGGGTACTTTGGCTCAATATAGCAGCAAGATTTTATACAGGCTGGACAAAAGAAAGGTGGAATTCAATCATTAAAATATGTCCATGTTCCTCGGTCCTTTCCCAATGGTATGGCCATGACAGAAGCTATAGATTGCTTAAAAAAAAATAATAAGATGTAAATAGAGAGCCACAATTTGTTTGCACAGAAAGCATGTTTACATTTTTATCACTAACTGAACCTTAGAATCTAGATCCTCTTCATAGAACCAGTTACAAAGTGCCCTACAGGTGATGTACGCTCACCAAAATGTTCCATCAATTTCTGTAAAAAAATGCTATGAACTTACTTTGCATGGGTTTACTTTCCCACAATTTACTTGTTTGTGTGTGTCCATGTACACGCACGTGTGTGCATCTATATGCTGTCTGTTCTACATGTATTTGTATGTCAATATACTGCACAAGTTACTATCATGTGGCTATTTCTATCACTACGCTAACTAAAAATTGCCCTGGTGTACACAAATTCAATTACATTTAACTTTTTGTTAAGTTACATTAAACTTTGTTAAATTGCATTAAACTATCTGTTAAGGCTATTTTAAAGTAATTTATTTACAAATCTTATTTGGACTCGCAGACTACTGATGACATTTTTCAGATAGACATATGAAAGCTTAGAATGATCTTTCTTCAGCTTAACTTTCTGAACATTTCTGCGGTACATTACAGTGTATAAATCTGTCTACCAATCTTTTTCTTCTGTAAATGGGTATTTGAATCTCAATGACCCCAAAAACCTGGCAGCATTCACATTTTAAAAGGCATGAAATCACATAAACAGAAAAAAAAGGCAGATTCTTTCTGGAGGAGAAGGAGGACAGACAAGAGGACACAGGCCAAAATGTTAATGATGCTTCACTAGGGCACTAGAGCTGTGGGTGGGAGAATGAAACTGGGCTGGAAGATTTCATGGAGTCCAGAAGAATTCTTCCACTCCAAAAACCAGATGGCATCTTACAGCAAACCTCAGCCAGAATGTGAGGATAAGGCTTGAAGAAATGAGGGTGAAATAATCCAGCTTCTGAGGAAGAAAGATTAGCAGGAGAGAGGAGAGTAATAAAGATAACTTTAGGAGGAACTCAAACAGCTTGATGAGTTCAGAACTTAGGCCATCAAATAGAAATAACAAGAACTACCATTCCTTACCACAATTTATGTGTTAGGAGAGAAACAAGTATCTCCTTTTCACAGATGAGTTCAGAGAAGTGACGTGACTTGCCCGTTTAACCTGGCTAATACAGGGTGGTTTAACTAGATTCTAATTTACCCTTCTTCCCAGTATAAATACATTGCCTTACAGTATATCTGTTAACTTCACTTAGTGAAGATTTTTAGGGAGGGGAATACAGAAATGAACCCAGGGAAAACAACTTTTCCAGAGGCTGGGTGCAAGGTGAAACTCCTAACGTCTTTGTGTGGTAGAGGTGGAGAGGCCCCTCCAGCGTGGCACCAGGAAGCCCGTTTGAGAATGATGTGGATCCATTTTGTCACATCACCACTGTGATCTGCTTCAAAGAACTTTTTAAACCACACTGCTTTGATATAAGTGTAGTGTAGACCCAACGACAAGAGACAAAACCACAAGACCATTATCTGCACTTCAAAGCCAGCACAAAAATTAAGTGTAGGTAATCTCTAAAATTGCCAACCTAATTCTCAAATCCCAAACACTTCAAATCCTAAGTGTGGATGCAGCTCAATATCTGAGAAAAGAGGAAGAGATAATGTGTGTGTGTGTGTGTGTGCGCGCGCGCGCGCGTGTGTGTGACATAATACCAAGATGATTCAGCCACAAGTGGAAAGAGAAGTTCTCTCCAAAACAGGGAAAACAAGTGACAACGGAGCATGAGACTTTGCCTAAAGAACGAGAGACAACATCCAAGTATGTCTAAGAAGCAGAAACAGAAAACTACAAATATTATTGTGTTGTCTTTCATCATCATCCTGAAACTAATGCATTTTCACTTGAACTCAATTCTGGAATTTTTATTATTTAGACCCAAGAGATTTCAAAGGCTGATGACAGCTCTCAAGCAGGTTTCCTGAACTATTCAATTGGAAACCCTCTTGCCCAGCTTCAAGGAACTGGTTTCTTCAATGATGGACCTCCACCATCATTAGGTAACCCCCAGCACCAGCCAGGAAAGGACCTTGAGGGGGGCGGGGGCATTTCTCAATGCCTTTAGGATGGGGAGCAGATTATCCCTTAAGCCTGCTTAGGTCTGGGATCCAAGGGGCTTTGCTTCCTCATCAGGATCACCAATTTTAACCACAGACCTAAACAGATTGGGATAAAAGGAAACACAACTGATCCAAAACTCTGGTTCCTTTGAACCATGAAAGTACCTAATTCAGAAACTTTTGGGAAATAATTTCTTTTCAAGAATGAGAATTTTACTTGCATCATGGCCAACCTGTTATTTGAACACAAGTCCACACTAAAGTAACTATTGTCAACATCTAGTGGAACGCTCTGCCAAGTATGAAGTCGGAGCAGCTTCCTAACACCAAAAAAAAAAAAAAAATCACATACCACGGGACTACCGAGATGAAGTAAGTGCAGCCCCAGCGGGCACAGATTTCTGCTTTATGTAAATCAGAGCCTGTCACGGCATGCATGATTCACTGCTCAGGGGGTACTCTCCTGTGACGAATGAGTCCCGCTTAATTTGGCAGTGATTATGCGGGTTGCTGGCCCTCTAAACCCCTTTGAACTTGTAATTGCTGCTGGTTTAAATAATGAACATTAAGGAGAGTTGGATTCGTAAAACTGTGGATAATTACATTTTTCTCCCCCCCCTCCTTTGTTTTGATGCAAGGGTATATTCACACAAACACACACACACACACACACACACACACACACTTCTAAGGCCACTGATCACTGTATCATGCCAGGCTGTGATAGAAATAAACTGCAGTCTTGTTCAAGGGTTGGTCAGGGAGGGCAGATGTGAGGTGGGGGAAGAGGAGGAAGTTGCAGGGGGAGCATCTGTGAGCTGTGCAGGAGGGAGATCAGAAAGGCCTGGATGCTGAAGGAGAGGAGGAGCACCGGCCCTCATGAATATTCATAGCTAGTCACATCTGTAGCAGGCTTGCTTTCTACCTTTTTCTCCCCCTGTGCAGTGCAACATAGAACACTCGTGCAAACAAAAGGAGAGGATTTTGCAGCTTCATCAGGCTCCAGATTTGCTCATAGCACTGAACTTTCTTTCTCTGTGCTCTTCCAATTTTACTCATGGATTTAAATTTGTTAAAGTATACAGCAGGAAATGCATATACCCTTTCCTTCTTCCATGAAAGAAAAGCACCCCAGCCCCACATTCACGAGTTGCAAGCAATCTCAGTTACATAACACATGGATGAATCCAAGCCAGTCTTCCTTTCCTCCTTCTTCGCCCTACAATTGGTCAAATCCTCCAGTATCCTTTGATCCAGCAAAAGACTGATTTTGATTTTATTTTGAGAAAAATGAAATGTTATTGATAGGAGACAGGGGCCAAAGTTAGCCCAGTCACCGAGCTGCTACCCTCCCAGAAACAACAAAGAATGAATGATAAATTTAGCAGCCTCGTGTTCAGTTTTCAAACAACGCTACTGAGATTTATAGCTTTGCCGCTCCCGTGGCAAACGAAGCTGCTCACAGAAAGCTATCTGTTTTTGATTTCACTCTTGTTTTCTCCAGTTTTTGTTCTTTCTTCTATTGGCAGTTTTTTTTAACTCTACATTTTCTTTTTCCTGGTGTGAGTCGAATATCAAAGGCCAGTGCTGGGTTGGTAAGCCTCCAGCTTGCAAAAGCCACTCAATGGGATGTTATTAGAACCTACGTCACAACATGGCAGACAGTGATTAATAGCAACTGTATCAACGGTAGCAACTTAAAAAACAAAAAATGCCCCTCCAGCAGCTGAAAATAGGGTCAGTGAAGTAAAAAGACATGTCTATAAGAACCCAGGGCCCAAAAATGTTCCTGGAGAGTACAGTACCCTTGGATTGTGTTTGACAGAAAGAAAAAAGAAATTCTTACTATTACACATAGAATAGAAACTTTTACCTTTAACTAAGTCAGTTATACTTAAAACAGCTACACATTAATTTAAAATGAAGTCTGTGTACAACTTTGGAATCATTTTATTGATGTAATGGTGTCCCCCAAAATAACCGGCAGATGGATTTCCACCCCCTCAATGAAACACTGAAACAAATTGCAGAATTGTCAAAATTTTATCGTGAAGGCACACACTCTATAAAAAGGTTGATTTTAAATGAATTGTAAATTTGCTTCATTGCACAATATTTTTCTAAAATTATAACCGGAAAGTATTCTCTGTTTAATTTTTTAGCATATCCTTTCACAAAACACATCTGTTGTGAAGTATTTCTAATTTGTGCTAACTGCTTTTTAACAAACACACAGTTGTCACTATGCCATCTAATGTTATTGGGGCGAAAAAGTACCATCTCCTTTATTCTCTTCATAATATGAATTTTGAGCTGTTTTCAATGACGCAGACTAATAGATAATAATACAATTATCTGAACTTGGATATAAGTGACACATAGGAGAATAAAGTAATGAAGAAGAATAGAAATGCAGTCAAACCAATCAAATAGAGCATGGTACAGAAGTTGGAGGTGGCCAAAACCAGAGAGAATTAACATATACAGAAAGCTTGCCAGACTAGATCTAATTATTAGGAAGGGAGTAAGCAGACTAAACCCTGGAGAAGGAAATGGCAATCCAGTCCAGTATTCTTGTCTGAAAAATCCCATGGACAGAGGAGCCTGGCGGGCTATAGTCTGTGGGGTCGCAAGAGTCGGACACGACTGAAGCGACTCAGCACAGCACAAGCAGACTGAAAAAGAAAAATACCACTAACTAGGTTATTTCACAAGGCTGGCCGGCCATAGAATGGATGAAGGTAAGATGTCCTCCTAACCCTGAAGAGTGAAAATGGAGATTGCCTAGTTACAGTCTAACATTATTCCTCATTTATTTTTACCCCACACCCATCTTACATGTTTGCAGTCAGTTCTTTCTGGGGAAATGGGATTCTACAGGGTTGAGGACAGAGGTGAATCAACAACACTGAGAATTTTGACATTATTTCACCTTCAATATAATTATGAAAATTAAAAAAATGTTTCCCCCTTAAAGGGCCAACATAATGATAAGAACTAACCTTCCCCAGTATTTAATGCAGACCATGTGGTAAATGCTTTGCCCATGCATTACCTTCTTTCTGAATCCTGACAGTCCAAGGAGAAGGAATTATTATCCCCATTTGACAAAGGAAGAAACTGAGGCTATTGAAAGGTTACATAGCTTGTCCAATGCAATTCAGCTAATAATAGACATTGAAGCTTTACCCAACTTTCGATCTCTCTATGATCACTGAGTATTTTCTTTATATTTGGAGTCGAATAATCTACACACTCAAAATATCTTGCAGGGTAATGTTCATGGACTCATAGAGAGCAATGAAAAACAATTACTGGATCCAGCCTATATCTAAATGAATCAAATAATATTTTTTTCACTTCTTCACAGCATAGTGACTTGTATATGCACTTTAGACAAGAGAAAAATGTGCTTATTTAGCCAATAAGACACATCACCTAATCAGTATTTTACCCATATTGCTGTTGCTATTCAGTAGCTAAGTTGTGCCTGACTGTGACCCCATGGATTGCATGCAGCAAACCACGCTTCTCCGTCCTTCACTAACTCCTGGAGTTTGCTCAGATTTGCGTCCATTAAGTCGCTGATGTTTTCTAACCATTATTATCACATGTGATTTCAATACAACAGGCTCATAATCTAAATTTTTCCAAGGTATTGTTGGTTTTTACAGAAAACATAATCACCATATGTACAAAAAATCTTATTTCATTAACACAAATTATGAGAATAAAATTATACTTATGCAGACTAATTTTAGTCTGAATATAAAAGGCAATACATTATACAACTGGAATTTAGACTTCTTGAAATACCCCAGAATCCACAGGCTTTTCATCCATCTATCCATTAACTGACAAATCTATCCAAAAAGTTTCCTCACCAGGTACCAGTACAACAGAAGAAATGTATGCCATCAAGAAGCAAAGATGACTATAATTTGCTTTTAGATATTATTTAGATATTTAGATTCTCCTCCACCAATGGCAGGGAGTAAGACACATTGTACAGAACTTGAAATCATTCCACACTTCTTTCCTTAAAAACAGGTCAGAGAATGAAGAAGGAAGTCTGGAGTGCTATGGCCCCATCTCCGATGGTTAAGCAGCTTCAGAATAATGACTATTCCAAGCATCACCCAGCAGGCCAGATCAGACACTTAGGATCCCACATTAACTGCAGGTTTACGCCAAGGGGACAATACCCAGGCCACTCTCAGCTATAATTCATATCCTGGTGTAAGGGGTGAAGGAAGAAGAGAAAGACTAAATATTGAGTACCAGTACTCAGTTTGGAGCACTGAGATAAACTATTTCACATGGTCTATTTCATCTGTTCCCCCGCCACAGAGACAATTCTACCCATTTTACAGATGAAGAACTTGGAGATGTTGAATAATTCATCCAAAGAAGGAGCACTAGTAAGTGACCTCTTGTGAGTCCACCTGAAATCCTGCCCACAAGTCTCGGCTGGGCTAATACACTGGCCCCCCCTACTTCACTCCTGTATGCAGTGGAGGCAGAAGGACCCAAGAGCACTGGGTAAGTCACTCTCCAAGCTTTACATCTACTTTGTCCACTGCCCCCCTTCTCATTCATCTTGTCCCAGCTGTGTCAATGGAATAAGCACTCTATCTACAGCACACAAATGATTTTACATGAGTATCTGGGAGCAGTATTTTGTTACAGAATCATCACAAGTACCACTTATTCAGTTAAACTGGTCAGCATCCAAGAACTTAAAGTAAAGGACTTCTAGATGACTCATGGGGATAAACTGAGCACCCCATGGAGAAAACAGTATGGCACTCCGGAGCAGGGAGGGTGTGTGTGTGCTGGGGAGGGCAGGCGGCTGCAGAGGGTGAGAGGCAGGGCCCAGCAACAGGTCCTGTCTTAGGTGCTGCCAGGTTCATTCCAATCGCTCACAGCAGCGATTTCAGATATAATCCAAACAGAAGTGACAAAACCTAAAACCACAGGAGCAAACACTGGCTTTCAAGTGCTGTGGGAACAGAGACATTTGTTTAAGTAACCACTGTTTTAAAATTGCATACATAGTAACACCAAAATAAACAGCTTGCTACGCTGTTTATTTTAAGATACACAATAGTAATGTAAAGTGTGGTGTGCCCCAGATCCGGGGAGCTGGAACATAATTTACAGTTGTAGAGAGCCCTAGGAGGACGCAACCACACGCCAGGACGGTCTACTTCCTGATTAGATAACAGTGAAGGTCAGAATGCACTGCTTTCTGTGTGGCAGAGAGCAAACAAGCCTCCACAAAGACTCCGCTCCCCCTGCTCACTGTGAATTATGAATCGAGTCCTGGGGAGCGTGGGGTTTGCCAAGTCTCCGCTACAAAGCTTGTATTAATCACAGGTCCCCGGGAAGGGTCAGGAGCACAGCCTGACCAGCTAGGGGGGGAGCCTGCTTGCAGACCTCGGTCCCCCACCCGCCTCGCCCCGTCCCTCCCGTCCCTGACCTAAACACCAAAGGAGAGAAAGCTGGGGGGTGGGGGGAATGGAAATCCTGAAAATACACAAGCTGGTTGGGTGCTGAAGCATATGTAAAAACTGAACTCGAAGGAAAAACAGCTAGATCAAACAAACCTTGAGGCTGATCAAAATAGGCACCCAGTCTGTGGTTTCCTTTAGCCGACTGAGCAGCCGTCCCCACACCTTCCTGGCGTGCTCTTTTCCTCCTCCGTCCAGGTGCTTCGGGGAAACGTTTCAGGAATCACTGTTTTGGTTTCTCTACTTCAAGCTTTCTAAGCCAAGGCCTGCCACCCCTCAAGGCACCACTCCTGGCCATCTGGTCCTTTGTTTTGCCTTGCCACGTCCTAAGGTAACCACCGGCTCCTTTGCCCTCATCCTCACCTGCCTTGTCAGGGACTAAAAATAACTTTAACCTTTCCCACAAATGTAACTTCCATATCCTTGACTTTATACAACTTGGGTTTGTCCTGAAACACTGCTTCCCTAAAAACTCTCAGCCGTGGACTGAACTGTGTTCCCACGAAATTCATATGCTCTCGCTGCCATTGTGATTGCATTTGAAGACTGGGATTTGAGGAGGTAATTTAGGTTAAATGAGGTCATAAGTGTAGGGTCCTAATCTCATAGGACTGGTGGCCTTATAAGAAGAGGAACAGCTCTCTCTCCACACAACACTATGCAAGGCCATGTGAGGACGAAACAAGAAGGCAGCCATTTGCAACCCAAAGAGAGAGCTCTCACCAGACACCCATGCTGCCAGCTTCCAATCTTGTGCTTCAAGGCTGCAGAACTGTGAGAAAATAAATTTCTGGTGCTTAAGCCCCCTCGTCTGTGGTATTAGTTTCAGCAGCCTGAACTAAGACACTCTGTCACAGAAGTCCCCTGTTTTCCCTCCTTACCAGTCTCTCTGGAGTCTGGGAAGAGAGGCCAGACTGTTAACTTTTCCCTTTTGCTCTCTCAATCCCTGCTCTCAGCCCCTGATCGGAGACTTTCTATCCACTTTTCTCATGGCGTTCACTGTCATCTGCCACCATTCCTCTCCTCTGCTGTGGACAAAGCTCCTCTAAGCCACCTCCACCTTCCCCAGTGGTTTCTGTAAACACTAGAATGTTCCTCTTTCCCCCTGCCCCTACTTCTTGCTTCTACTTTTGAAGGTGTTAATATAATGACCAAGACTTTTCTAATATTTTGCCTCTCTTAATTCCAATGTCATCCATCTTTCCATTCCCAGCCCTAGATCCTGTCAAGCAGAGATGCTGCCTTCCCAAGATCACAGACCTGCAAATGCTCTTCCTCTGCTTCTCTGTTCTCCCTCTTAATCTTCATTTGGACTTGCAGCTTCTCAGTAGGCTTCCTAAGTTCCCAGTGTACCAGCACACTTTATTAGCCCTCTACCCAGCATGTCTCTTTATTAAAATAAAAATTATTACCTTGTATTATAAACACAATACACATTTCATAGACAATTTAGACCATATGGATAAGTATAAAGAAAAAAGTAAAAAAGGTCAGCCAGATCTCACTACTCAAAGATAATCACTGTTCACATCTTTATTTGTTCTTCAAATAAAGATGATCCCAAATATTTTCTTTTCCAAAACTATAATCATATCACGCATATTGCCTTATCTGTTTTATTTCACCTGGAAAAATACTGAGAGATTTTTACATATCTCAAAATATTTTTGAGAATATAATTTTTAATGATTACATAATATTCTAAAATATTTAATAATGGAATATTATGGGCTATTCAATGTTTTATTTTCACAAATAATGTATTTATACACAGTTCTTAATTTTTGTATTATTTCTTATTACTTCTTTATCATAAACTTCTAAAAACTAAATTACTGGATCAAAGGATAAGAATACAACTAGTAATACACATTACCAGTTTAAATTACAGAGAGAATAAGCCAATATTAATAGTCATTATTAAGTCAAATATTTCCTTCCACTCTGAAAAGTGCTAAACACTAATTTTTTAAGATTTTTTAAAATTTTATAGAAAAAATAATACTTTCTTGCTGATTTTAAAACTGATTTGGTCCTAATTATTCTAATGCCTACTGGCTACCTGTATTTCTTCTTTTGTGAATGAACCTACTCATCTATGCCTTTTTATGTACTGCACTCTTTTTTTCTTATTTATTTGTACATCATATCTATTAAGGACACTCTGTCTATTATATGATGTACATATTTTTGCCAGTTTAATGTTTGCCTTTATTTTGTGTTTTTTTCTAGACATTCAAAAGCTATTAATTTTTATTTTTGTTTAATTAAATAATTCACACTTTTCTTTATAATTTCTTTGCTTTTATGCCCTGTAAGAATTTCACTAAAAAAAGGAAAGAAAAATAGTTAAATCTACTTCAAAGAATTCTTAAATGGGGAACTTTTTTTGATGGAGAGTACTGATTATTTTTTCAATAACAGTTAAAGCATTAACCAAAAATCATTTATTGATTTGTTCTTTTTTTCTCAATTGATTTAAAGGGATGCCCTTAAAATTAATAAATATCTCCATATATTTGGATTAAACTGCGTATGCTTATTTTGTTCAAATGATCATTCTGCCTATTGTGTTAGCCAGGCCAACACCTTGTAGCTTTATAATCTACTTTAATAACACTCAGTGTTACTAAATTTTTTAAATGACCTTCCTCATTTTTCTTTTCCAAAAATATTTTGACTTTCCTTGTTTCATTACTCAGATGAACCATAAAACCCTTTTTTCAGTCACGATCCAAGGAAAGAATATCTCGTAGGAATTTTGAATTATTAGTTATTTGGAGAATTCTCTAAGTAAAACCGTCCCTTTCACTCACACTGTCAATCCCAGCTTCCTACTGTCTCATTTTGCCTTCGTGCTCCTGGGTTCCTGAGCTCTGCCTGGAAAAGGCTGCCCGGAGGTGGAGCAGGTCCACGCCAGCGTGTTTCTATTTGCTCCGAGGCTGCACTGCTCTTTCTTCCTAATTCTCTCTGGATCACACTTTTCACAATCCCTACTCATCCAATCAGAGAAGCTCTTTTCTGAACTCACTCAACTTTCTTCCTACACTTTACAAAATGTGCCTGCCTCCTATACCTGTGTTTCGACTCCACCTTCATTGGCTTCCTCTTCTTAAACCTTGGGTTATCCATCGTCATTCTCTTCACACCCAACCCCCTTCCCCAACACCTACACCTCAGTATCTCTCCCTGGGATCCCCTTCCACTGCTGACTCAACATCTGATTCACTGATTCACCTCTGCTGATAAACAGACACCTCCATGCACCATCTATCTCCTGTTTTTCCTCTGTTCCCTTCCAATTTTGCCTGTTCACCCCTCAGTTGGCGGAATTCAAAGATAGACCATGACTCCCAAGTGCCAAATCCAAAGGCTTATTTTTAGTTAATATCATTGTCCTTGATCTTTCTACAGAATCTACTTCCTCTACTTTGAAACTCCTTTCTTCACATGATCTGATTATGCTCATACACCAGTCTGACTCCTTTATCTTGGTTCATTACTTTCTCTCTTCCTTCCTTTAAATGTAGTTTTTAAAAAAGATGCTCTCCTCAAAGCCCCTCTCTGCACTTCTTTCCTCCCTTGTGTGACTGTGCTCTGTCACTTCAGCCATGTCCGATCCTTTGTGACCCTGTGGACTGCAGCTCATCAGGCTCCTCAGTCCATGAGATTCTCCAGGCAAGAATACTGCAGTGGGTTGCTATGCCCTCCTCCAGGGAATCTCCCCAGCCCAGGGATCGAACCTATGTCTCCTGTGTCTCCTGCATTTCAGGTGGATTCTTTACTGCTGAGCCACCAAGGAAACCCCTCTTCCTCCCTTTAAACAATGCCATGGTTTTGACGCAGTCTCATCATTTCTAACCCTCAAAGAGGTCCCCCATCCAGGTATCTGGCTTACCTCAGGCCTCAGTGTATCTTTCTAAACTCCCCTCGCCCTCTCCCCTACATGTTCTATGCTTCAGCCAAAGGATTCTGTCTTAAGAGCTGTTGCATCCACAAATCTCTGAATGTGCAATCAAATGTATCCTGATTTTAGCACTCAGATTGAAACAATATTCAAAAAATAATAATCCCACTCTTCTCTGGCTGCAATGAGATAATTCTGTATCTCTCACAGGATTCTACTTCTTTAGAGTGGGCCTATGAGATTGTCATTTTAGAGATGTAAAACTACTCACCCTCACCAGCTTGACCTAGATAAAAAGTGGCAAAATGGTGAACCCATTAATTCTCAGGATGAAAAGTTTATGAATAAAGAACAAGATGTCCAAACCTCCAAGGAGCTGGTCCCAAAGCTAACAGCTCAAGTAGGAATAAGTTTATTGTGAAGTGTTTGCTGTCATCTTGTTCTTTCTCTTAAGTTTGAGTTTATGCCATTTCAAAAGTTACTTTGACTCATGGTGTCACTAACACTGTTGCCACAGTACAAATGGTGCATGAGATCTTTTGCCCTTTTCCTTGTACATATCCTGCTAACTGTAGGATTCGGTCCTCATTCCACAACAGACTTAGGTTTTGAAATGAGTAGAGTATTATTCTTTGAAGAGTGTTTCATCTGTATTCAAGTTCAGGTTTCATGGAGCTAGGACGGAGAAATTATTTCAGTAGGTTATATGAAAACATTCATGAAGAACATTTTCTACTTGCAGAGCATTCTGCTTTTTATCAAAGAGCTGTTTTTAACTTTAGCCAACCCGCAAAACAAGATGAGAAAATTAGCACTCAGAAAATTAACTAACTCAGAGAGCAAAAGGTTGACTTGAAACAAGGATGCTGGCTAAGTAACCTCCAATTGTCTTGAAATCTACCACTTCCTGGTCTTCCCTGGTGGCTTAGATGGTAAAGAATCCTCCCACAGTGGGGGAGACCTGGCTTCTATCCCTGGGTTGGGAAGATCCCCTGGAGGAGGGCATGGCAACCCAGTCCAGTATTCTTGCCTGGAGAATCCCCATGGACAGAGAGTCCTGGTGGGCTACAGTCCATGGGGTCACAATAGTCAGACAAGACGAGTGACTAAGCATACACACCAGTATATTTATACAGTCTTCTAAACAGGAGGAATTTCTTTCTCCCTGACCTCAAATGTTTGTTTTTGTAGAACACAAAGAATTAACAGATCATCCTCACTATCTAAAGGCAGGAAAAACACTGATTTGATGATGTATTCAAAACATTTCCATTATCTGCTCCAACAATAAATTCAGGAGAATTCAGGAAAGCAGCCCCTTTCTATTTAACAGATTATATGTATTTCAAATTAGCAAAGGGATATTTGGGGTAGACACTGACAAGAGAATGCATATAAGCATGTAAGAACCAAAGAGAATTAAATCACACTTTTCTTTAAACTTGCTCTAGGGGGAAAAAAGTCTGAACTCTTTTGAAAGGATTCCCAGGTTAGTACCAAAGGTCATATTAAAAACTGATGCTTTTCCACATGGTCATATTTGATTATCACTTAAGTAGTTCATAAGCAAACACAAAAGCTTTAGGATTAAGCAATAAAAGGGGTCTTCATCAAAGTGCTATCAAGTAATTGGTGGGATTTTTGCCACATGGATCTAAACTTATGGTTTCCTAGAAACTAACGCAAGAACTAAACTGAGCTTATAATTGACTAATAATGATCTCATATGGCCCATGCAGTCTTACCACTTTTTAATTCACTGTGGGGCCAGATTTAAAACAAGTGTAACAATTCATGAGCTACCTGCAGGTATCCTGGAAACACTGAAATGGAACCTGTAACTTTTCACCATGGGGAAAAAATAAGGTTGCTTTAATACAGAGTTCCAACATGTCACCAATCTACAGGGAATAATCCAGCATTCACTTCGTCTGTTTGATTAAAGCCTTCTTCTTTTTGAAACACTAGTGCAGCACCACCCCCAGTACACTTGGGTTGTTTATTGTTGGCTTATGACAAGGTCACACCAGGTGTCCCAGGGTAAGAAATAAGCCATTTCACAACTGTCAGATGACCAGAGTTGCAGAATCACCCTTTTCTAAATTATTAGTAATGGAGTTACCAGATATTCCCAAGTCAAACTTAATTCTGGAATACTTGTGAATATAGAGGAATGATGCATGAAGTAAACATGTCTAGAGAGTTATAATCTGATAAGTCAAGTATTACAATTAAGAGTAGCAACAAGGTTTGGCACTAGAATTAACAAGGGTAGATCGCCAGCCATTATCTGGCTGTGTTAGGCAAATCAGGTGTCAGTAAATTGAGGGGCAGGGTGGTTAAAGATGGTTGATTAGTGGCTCGTGTTAATTTCCTACAATGCTCACAATAATATTCTTTATTTCTTGTCATCACAGAATTCCATAATAATAATCTCTTGAGTTGTAATTTTTCTTTTTGTGGACAATCAAGACAGAGTCAACAAGTATTCCTGTTATCTATTATAACCAAGAAGTAAAACTATAGTTTAAGAAAAATTATCTGCCATTATATTGTGACTTGACAACTTATCCACTATTAGATAAAAACAAATTAGTTCTGGCAGATTTGGGACTTGGCAGTTCAAAATATGAATAGCAAATGTAAAAGCATGAAAATGGCATTACTATTATGTTTTAAGAGGATAATACACCTTTAAAGGGTGCCAGTGATTACATACTGTAAACAACTGCTGCCAATCAATTTAGAAAGTGGCAGGCAGCATGTCAATGTAACATGGCAAATTCCATTCAACCAACCTAATGCTTCCTTCTCAAGTCACTATTTCTTAACGGGAGCAGTGGGGCTGGATATCATCTTTGCACTTCATAATCTGTTTCAAATTGCAAAAACAGACTACAGCACAGAGAATGCAGGGCATTTCCAGGAGTCCTCTGAAATCTGTGCAGTAACAGTCTCTAAAATCAAAATGAATCCTGAATGTTAAGGTCACTTTCTGACCCTATCCTGCAGCAAAGCTGAGGGAGACTGAGTGCTCTTACAACCGAGGCAAACTGGACTTTAATTCCTAACTGCTCCACCTCTCCACAGAATACACTTGCAAACTGTGGTCATGTGGAATGAAGAAATGGAAATTTTCTCTATGATCTGAATGAATATTCACGGGTTTCACTAAACAGCATTTAATGGCACTCTATTCTTGGAGTTTTTAAATAGCTGAATATTCAGATATGCACATGCCTATTTTCTTTTATTCAAGGGTCCTCAATTCTCCATTTCCTTGAATTCTTTAACGTATTTTTAAACAATTATACTTCAGAGTGATATTTTATGAAATTAGGTGCTAAACTTTGAGCTAATCACTATTTTAGTTTCTTTTTGATGGTAATTTAATAAGCATTTCATTCTTCAATCTCTCTCAGTTACTTCTTTTTTTTAAAATATGTCTGTCAGCTCATAACTCATAACCTGGGATTTAACTTTCTAAATGTATCTCAGCTGAGATAAACGGGATGGTCTGATACACCTTTTCGTTTTTTTTACTATTGGAGTATATTGCTTTGCAAAGTTGCATTAGTTTTTGCCATATATCACAAAGTGAATCAGCTACGAAAGTGAAAAGTGAAAGTGTTACTCACTCAGTCGTGTCCAACTCTTTGAGACCCTACGGACTGTAGCCCACCAGGCTGCTCTATCCATGGACTTCTCCAGGCAATAATACTGAAGTGGGTTGCCATTCCCTTCTCCAACGGGTCTTCCTGACCCAGGGATCAAACCTGGGTTTCCCGCATTGCAGACAGACTCTTTACCGTCTAAGCCACCAGGGAATCAGCTATATGTATACATATATCCCCTCCCTCTTGCTGCTGCTGCTGCTAAGTCGCTTCAGTCGTGTCTGACTCTGTGCAACCCCATAAATGGCAGCCCACCAGGCTCCGCCATCCCTGGGATTCTCCAGGCAAGAACACTGGAGTGAGTTGCCATTTCCTTCTCCAATGCATGAAAGTGAAAAGTGAAAGTGAAGTCGCTTATGCTTAGCGACCCCATGGACTGCAGCCTACCAGGCTCCTCCGTCCATGGGATTTTCCAGGCAAGAATACTGGAGAGGGGTGCCATTGCCTTCTCCGCCTCCCTCTTGAGCCTCCTGATAAACTTTGAAATGGCTTGACCAGTTTTTGCATTGAAGAGACTACACATCTCATCACCCCATGAAAGGCCACTGCTGCTGCCACTGTACTGGGGACTTTATCTCAAAGTTATTCATAATGTGGACAAAGGCTGCTGAATCCCAAACACATCAGGCTTTCACATGCAGAACCCCTCATAATCCAATTCTAAATACCAAACTGGGACTACAAGTAAATGGTTATGACACAACCCCATGCAGTTGTTTTTTCCCCCTCAAGAGAGACAAAGTAAATTTAGTTGCAATTTCATTTCTTCTAGAGGAGTTTCTAGGATCCAACATAACATTAAATTTTTAGCCTGTCTCTTTAATTCGAGAAATTGTAAAAACGACGACAGATGGCACACAGAACTGACTTATGTCCTCTATTCTTTACTGAAGAAGGGAGTGCATGGAAACTTTGATAAAGGCAGACGCTACAGTATGCAGGTCACTATTAAAATCATCCAGTGACTCTTTGGACAGTTAGGAGCAGAATGTTCAGGCCTCCTTTTTTAGATATTCTTGAAAACCAGCGCTATGGTAGGTTGCCAGTGGCGATCACAGCCCTGATGTTCAGTACCCTCCTGTCCCAATAAGAACATGATGGATGTGCCATTAGCTCTGAACCTCCGCAACCTCTGAAATTACCTCTCTTCCCACCCCAATCTCCCGCCCCCACCCCTCAAAATCATTATGAAATAGGAAGAACACTCAAGCTTACAGTTAATTGGAAACACTGCAAGAGAAGCGGAATGCTTAGGACAGCATGTCCACAGGAAAATAAATCACCCAGTATTGTTATTTAATGCATTGTGACATCATTTCCTGAAATTAAACAGAGATGACACCAATTCAGACGATCTCCAGTATAAGGTTCCATTCAAATAATTCACAGATGTTTTCTCCCGGCAAGCAAGAAAACAATGCAAAGGCTGAGGCCATGGGCGGCCTCCCTCGGCTGCGTATTTGCGGGAGGCTCTTTCTGCTGGTGTTTTTCAGCTGTGTGTTCTGCACAGGCGCCTCCTCACAGGCATGTCTCAGCCCGTGAGCCTCACTCATATTCTGTGCACATCTGTATCCCTGAACACGAGAAAGGCCATCTTTCACTGCGTAAGTAAGGCCAACATTTTCTATTTGGTATTATGTTAGCCGATAGCAATTAGTATTAAAGTAGATGGATCTCAGAATCATGAGGGCACTAATTTCCAAGTAGAAATAGCTAATGTCCCTGAAATACTGATTCAATTAACCATTCGAGGCCCTTAAAAAGACGTCTAACGATGGACATTATCACAGTGTCTCCATGGATACGCTTGTGGAAATGGACAAGTGGAGAAACTGGGGTGGAGAAGGCAACACCACATCTATCAGCCGTGGTGATTTCATGAGGTACCAGAGACCCTGAGCTGCAGGAGTCCAAGCACACACCGAAAGCCAAAGCCCCTGACGTCTGCGCCACATGGTAGAGTTTACAAACCGGTCTCATCATCGGAGCCTCACAGCCCCCCAACCAGCTAAGCAGAGCACGTGTCTACTCTTCATTTCATAGATCTGCAAATAGGTTCAGATTTCCAAGATTTCCAACTCACCCAAGATGACAGAGCACAAACCTAAGCCTAAAATTTCACATCCAGTGACCCTTTTTACAAACCCACACTGTGCTGTCTCTCAGACAGCCTAGACTTGAATGCTCCGAGGAAGCAGAGACTAGACTCTGTTCATGTACTTCCCTTATGGGAAGGGGAGGTTCTCTACAAAAAGGAGGCCCTCCCGGAGGCATTATGAACTACTCCACAGCCTTTTTCTTCTCTATCTCCCACTCCATCCTGGAAGACTCACCAGGATGCTCTGGCTTCCCGTGGGCACCTAGACTCTCTGATGAGAGCGCCTAGAATCACTGAACAGTCATCCGATGTTTGCGTGCCTGCGTGCTAAGTTGATTCAGTCATTTCTGACTCTTTTGCGACCACTTGGACTGTAAACCCATCAGACACCTCTGTCCATAATATTCTCCAGGCAAGAATTCTGGAATGGGTTGCCATACCCTCCTCTAGGGGATCTTTCTGACCCAGGGAAGGAAGCTGCATCTGCTGCATTGGCCGGTGGCTTCTTTACCCCTGCACTACCTGGGAAGCCCCATCTGACATTTACATGACCCTAGAAGGCAGAAATTAGACTCTGCTATCTCCCGCTGACTTGTTTGGCAAAGTCAGTCTCTCCCTCTCACAGAGTCCCAGGAAGGTACGTGATCATTTTGGTTGCCCAGTTCTACTGGTCAAAGTCTCCTGGTAGCTATTCAACCAAATTAAAAGTTGAAATTATAGTTGCTTTCCATTATATACCTACTGCTTTCCATTATATACCCAGGCATGGAGCCGAATAGTTTACATTGTCTCATTTAATGCATGCAACACCGTAGTGAGTTGGTTCTAAAATTATCCCCATTCTATTGATATGGAAAGTGAAGTCCAGAGACCTCAGTGCTCAAGACCAAAAATCTACTGCACTGCAGATTTCAGACCCCATGCTCTTAACTTTGACACTGTATCACCTTGAGAAAAGAAACTCTCTGGATCTGTATAAGATGAAGAGAAACAGTTAAAGGGCAAAAGAGTCTAGTCTTGCCTTCCTCTGTCTCTCATTCTCTCTTCTGTGTGTGTGTGTGTGTGTGTGTGTGTGTGTACGCATATAGCAAAAAATTTGAGATGACTAGACTGACTGTGATATGGTCTTGAATTAACTAGAGAAGAGATATCTTTCTCTATGTAACATGGGACTGTATTTATTCGTGATTTGGGTTCACTGTGTCTGTGAAACAATATACTTTAAATCACATTTTCAAAAAAATAAATCACATTTTCATTAATCAAAACAGACCTTCACAAAATCCCATGAAACAAACTCTAATAGGCAGGGAGTGAAACCAGCGAACACCTGGGAGACAGGTTTCATCCTGCTTCCTTTCCCAGCAGAGATATGGCAAGAGGCTAAGCATTTTGCCACGAACAAAGGGCAGAGTTTTTAGAACCTGCAGCTTCCAGGAGGCTGCAGGATATTGTATCACTTTGAAATAAATTTGCTTCTGATTCTGGACACATAGCTTTGAAAGAAGTCCCACATCTGCTAAGGGTGAGCTTTATCCCTATGTTTTCAAATAAGAAAAACTGTAGTCAGAAACTGGTAGGAGCAAGTGGTGTCTTTGTGTGAGCACTTCCTGTTTTCATTCCATGATCAAATATATTCTTTGCAGCACAACTAGGGGAGCTCTTGAAGGTGGCAAGTGGAGGAGCCTGAGAGCCTAATTGAGTACACAAGGGCTTCTTGGCGTGGAGGAGTTTTTCATGGTTAAGAATAAACCGTCAGCCCGGGTATTATTTCTTGCTGTTTCTTTCTTTAACTATCTTTGAAGTCAAATAAAAACAGTTGTAATGGCAGGCTTACTTTTATGATATCATAATCTCCATGTGTTAGGGAAAAGAATATACTTCCCTAGGATTTCCCTACGATTTTTTGCCATTGGGTACTTTCCAGGAAAAGCACATACATTCCAACAGATTCTTTCCTCCATCTTCACTAGATTTCTTAGTCTTAGAAGCCAGGCAGAGCCGTCCACCAATAAATAGAAGAGGGGGTAAGAGTAACATATGACACGTTTCGCTGGTTGAATTTCTAAGAAGTATTTACTTGGATTTATTTCCTTAAAATTACTGTGAGGATTTAAATATGTGGGTTTATTTCCTTAAAATCATTGTGATGCTTAAAGGACATTCTGGAAATTGGTAGTTAGAAACTAGAAACTAATTATTTAGCCTCAGACTAAGCAAGTTTAAAGTGCTTAACTCAATATGGAAATTCCTCAATTCATCAAAGAGTTTGGTTTATTACGGCCACCTTGGATTTAGTTTAAATATTCTCCTCAATATCATCGATCAGCTGTGAGTTTATTACCTCCTCCCCTAAAGCTGGCGGAGCACAGGAATTTGAGAGTGTTTTAAAACTGTTACAGTTGTAGTGGAACTTGTTCTTCCAAGAAAACTGAAGGTTAATGATTTTTGTCATATTGAGACTAAGACTTAACAATTGCTACAGTTGGCCTTTGTTGAGGTGGGGTTCTTTTTTCTCTGGGCCTTTTGAGGTATTCAGAATAGGTGACAATAGCTTGCAGTTGAGAACATATGTAGAGAGACCCCTGTGGCTTATTGGGAAAAGTTGCTCCATGCTGGTTGGGTGTTTGGAAAAAAAAAATACAACCAGAGTTCTTTTATGTTCTGCTAGTTAATGAATGCATGAATGTCAAAATGGGCCAATGGCCCATTCAGGGGGCAAAGCCTCAGCAACCCCCTTCTTTAAGAACACATCCTGAGATCCAAAATACATTTGCTTAACAAATTAAAATAATGAGATAATTCAATTAGCTTCTTTTTTAAAAAAGAAAGAAAAAAGGGTACATCGGGGATTATTGTAATACAAGAGCAGGTCATACTGCACAAAGGGGAACAAACCAGTTTGAAATAATGTTAAAGAGACTAATAATGAAGGAATGCACATTGAATCATGCACTTGTAAAGAAATTTACATGAAATAATAATTTAGACTACATCTATTTTCAGTGAGCTAGAGCCAACATTTCACTTTGAAAGTTGAAATTAATTAAATGACAGAAAAATATAGTGGGGCATCTCTATTTCCAAGAACTTCCTCATGCCTGTTAGTGCATAAGAAAAGGGGTCTAAATTAACATGTCGCTAGTTAGGGGGCTCTATTCTTGGTTTCTGCGCTCAGAATTATAGCTGAGTAAATCTTTCAGCTCATTAAAGATTGGAAAGTAAAAGTTTTACAGGACCATCCTCATCAAAGTTACTGAACCTCTTCTCTGCAGCTGGGGTGATGCTGGGATAAAGAGGGAAGATGCTGTCAAAGGGAAAGCTGAGGAGAATTTCCTTACATACAAGGGAGGTGCAGGAAAGGCTGGGGAGAAGAGCAGAGAGGGAGATGGACAGACAAAGCCAGTGGGAAAAGTAATAAAGGGGCATGGTGTAAAAGAAGGTTGTGGGGAGGAGAAAAAGAAAGCCCTTAATGGAAAATAAAAAGGAAGCGGGGTACTGAGAGAAAAGGATGACAGCTCTCAGTGGAACCAACACACGAGTGCGGGAAAGCAGCCTGCAACATGCAGATCCGTTTGAAAAATGGAGAAATGGCAGGTCCAGAGAACTTAATGGACTTAACTGAGGTTCAGCCAGGACTCAGGAAAACTGAACTCAAAATGTCAGTTTCCCAACTCTCCGGCTCAGGTTCTTTGAGTCTTCTCTCCCCACGGTAAGGACAGGCATTAATTAAAGTTTTCAGCTGGACAGAGAATTCTGCACAAAGCCTCGTGCATATTTATCTAGATGAAAGCACCCTCGGGGTGCGGAGAAGGTACACAGTACATAGTACTGAGTAAATAGCACAGCCACAAGGAGCACCCAGGAATCTGCACAATTCCTCGCCTACAGTCAGGGTGCAGAGCGGGTTCAACCCAGGATGACAGGGATATGGGAGGCAAGATACCAGCTGGCCAAGCAGGAGGACCAATAGGCTCTGGACACTTGGAGGAAGAGTCAAGGCACAGATCAGGGCAGTGAAGGAGAGAGTTTGCTTTAAGAGAGAAGTGTAGAGTAAGTCTTCTCTATTTGGAAAGGTTACGGGAGCAGGCAACTTTTAAAAATAAGTAAAGCAAACAGCACTTTGCTTCTCCTATTTCCTCCCTTTGATGCTGAGCATTTTGATGGCAGAGGTTGTTAAGGTTGATATGCAACTGCTCATGGTGATCATGATTCTAGCAAAGTCATCATAATGTGTAGAAAGGGCATGGAGCTGGGGTCAAGGAAGGCTTGGGGCCTGATCGCAGCTGGACCTTGAGCCAATCACCTCCCTTTGTGGGTCTGAGCTTCCTGGTTTGTAAACAAAGCAGCTGCATTCTCTAAGATTCTGCCGTTCTATGATGTTGGGTTTTTTTGACTGAGGGGCTGAAAATACATGGGGATGTTTGCTTGAAAAGTAACTGCTGAACTCTTTACTTTCAACCAAGGAATGCTGAGCACACAGGGAGCCAGCGGGAGGAAATCAGACAGGTGAGTTGGTGGGAGAAGGCAGTTCCCTGCCATCTACTCGCCCCACCCTGCCTTTCTTACTTGCTACTCTAACCAAACAAACCTTCAGTTAAAAATGAGAAACCCCTCCCCTCGCACTCATTCGACTTCCAAATTAAAAACATTTTACAGGTTAGTAAATCTCCAGCTGAGGTGATGCAGCAAAGAACAGCTGTGAAGTAATTTTGATAATGATGAGAATAATAACCACACGGCAAGGTTCAGGGCTTTGCTGTTGCAGCTTCAGTGCTCTTGAATAGATAAAAGTGATTAAATACTCCTGATTATCCCTGACCAATATGTAATGGATTTACAGCCCTTTCAATTAGTCAGTATTTGCTTAGGACTCATTATTTTGTCTTTGGTTAAGTAATCAGCCCAGAGACGGCATGTTCGGTCTAATTCCTCTGAGCCCAGTCAGCGCAGGGCCCTGACCTTTGAAATGGCCATAGCTGCAAGGCAAGAATAACCACTGCCACGGCAGCCTCGTTGGTACTCCCAGCTAATCCTGACACCACCGGCCAGATCGATACACCTTAGTTTGCTACTAATGTCCTTACATCAAAATGGCCGATTTAGGAATGTGAATCTATCACGTTGCCCTCCCTGCCGCCGCCCCACCCCTCGCCCTTTGGAGCCCTGCTGAAAGAGTCGCTCAGCAGCCTCCGCCATAAATAAACGTGGAACCTTGTCCTGGACTCATGACACTGTAACTAATGTCATTCAGCATGGCAACCCACAAGTTGGATAATCAAAGACCTTCAGCTTTCAATGTGCTACTCTATTTTTAAGCTGCAGCCTAAATAGAATGGCCTGAAAACAATCTTATAGCAAGAAACAGCCTCTGACATCTTTACTATTTTCCCAGAATTTTCAAATGAAGAGTAAAATGCGAGCATGTAGTTCCTCTGCAAAAATATATTGTAATTTTTTGGCCTTGAGGATCTCAGTCAATAGTGTGTGTGTGTGTGTGTGTGTATATATATATATAGATATAGATATAGATAGATATAATGACACATAAGACCAATTGCAAATAGGAAGATAAACTGTTACTTGGAAAATGCTGCACATTGTTGATCTTTCCCCATAAGTGAACAGGATCAGCTTATAAGATAATGGACTTGAACCGCTAAAAAAGAATCTTTGATCTCTACCTTAGAAACAAAGGCATTATAGCACCTATAACCCTTCTGTGGTTGTCATATAAACACGTGACATGTTGCAAGCTGCTGCAGCGATTAGAGCTGCCCCTGATACCAGGCACTTGGGCATACATGTGGCAAGGTGCTTTTTTTTTTGCCTCCTAAGAAGATGGCTTTCGTTAAGAGTGTAATCAGCAACATTTATGGATTCATGAGCTTCTCACAGCCGTTTCCCTTGGTAGCAGTTGCATTATCTGAAGTTGCTCTCACACCTTTTTGCATAAACAACACATTTACTATATAGACTTTTTAGAGCCCTAAATCATTTTGAATAAGGTCCATTCCTGACCTATGGAAATAAAAACTCCTCCTTTCTACAGGGTGCTCTGTGGGTGGTGAGAATTGATAAAAACCTCAACTGCCCTGTTAGCCATCAGATTTCAAGAAAGGGAAAATAAGCACCTTATTTTAAAAAAAATCTGTATGAGCCCATCTAAAGTGCTAGGAGAAGGCAAAACAACAAAACTTATTTTCCGCTTTCATCTTGACTTACTGTGAGATGCTGGAAGAGCCACGCTCTCATGATATTTGTTGCTACTTTGGGGAAAATGCCTCTTTTCTTCTGACGTTTTTTGTCCTTGTCTGGATCATCATCGTCACCTGTGCCAGGTGAAGCTACACTGTTGTCTAAACCATCCCCTAGTAGAAAGAAATGAAAATACATTAGAGAAAACACAGAAAGGGTGCCAACAACAATGAGCAGCTAATGATGAGCTCAGCTAAGCTTGTTGAAAGAAATCCATTAAGCGGGTATATTCTCTTTCATTAAAGTATAATTGGAGACACAAATATGTAAAAGACAAAATTAAACCAGGCCTCTTCAAATGTTAATTTTGTGTGTCTCACACTCTCCCATATCATTAATTCAATTATAATTGTGCTCTTGACACAGTGCGGTAGCTCTTCGTCAATTATGGAATCCAATGTGGGAAAACCGCCATCAGAAAACCCATTCGGTGCAAATGCATCCCCATGCCCAGAGTGAACACATACTGTAGGGTAATCAAGTTAAATGTTCTGTAGTCTATATATTCTAGGCTGCCTGCATAGGTGACAGTAACTGTGTCACTGTTCATTGCACATAACACACTGCCTGCTCAGCGCCTCCTAGAACTGTCACCTCCCAAGCACACACATTCACATACTCCTCAGATGACCCTGGACTCAGCATCCGCATGACAGGAAAACTTTTAGCTCTCTGCACCACTGATCATTATCATTAAAAAACAAAAAAGATGCACATCAAGGTAGGGTGCTCACTTAATCAGAAGTTTCTATCAACATCTTTCTCTTCTGTGCTTTTCTCTGGCATTAATTGTGCATTAGCAAAAATCATTTACTTTTAACAGTCATAGTTATTTTTTCTTGCCCTCCGGCAAAAATGCCTTGAAAGCCTGCCTGGAGGGCATCTAAATTATGTATCTGAAAAACTCTTCTGGCAAGGCATTGCAGGACCCCTACTTTCTTAAAATTCATACGAGCACGTCTTCCTGTTTTTGGGAAGGCATCAATCAAGAGGAGCAATATATGCCATATCCCTACATTAATATTTGAACTAATAACTTTAAAAAAAGGAAAGAAACAAGATCCGACTTGTGGCATAATCAAATGCAAAATAAATGAAGAATACGGGGACAGCACTGGGGCTTTATAGATGGCTGTGTTTTCCTTGCACATCATTAGCCTGGAGCCACACGAAAGAGGAAAACAGAGAAGTGGAGAGTTTATGCTCCCTGCTGGTGTTTAAGAAGCCAGGGTCCTGGAAGAACATCTGGGAATTGCTCTGAGATGGGGGTTTTTGTAATTTAAGAATAGACATTCATTAGCAGTAAATGCCATAAATCCCATGCTAAGTAAAAACCTTGTCCAAGAAAGCCTAAAACAATAAACTCTGTGCTCAATGTAGCCTGAGCTAGACGCTCCGCAGCTTCTCCGGGAATGCTATAGATCCACCAGCTCCTTCCCAGGCCAGCTCCCTCCTCCTGGACTGGGCCACACTGGGGACACTCTGCCATGGGCCCCCTGCCTCCTAACCTGTCCTGACTGTCTGCTCTGTGGGCTTCCCCATACCTGTTCTTTTCCCTTCTCGCCACAAAAACCCTCAACCTTCTTTGACCAGAGAAGCAGAAAAGCCACAGCAAAGAGCTGGCAGATTAATTTTATTGACATTTCCATTTTCACTGCAATGTGATACCCTCCATCACATGGAAGAGATGACCCTCACTATTTACAGACTGACAGGCCACTTCATTACAACCACCCTGCCCCAAGGCAAAGCAGATCCCTTCCATCTGCCCAAACACTAGAGCATGACCCCGAAGTTGCTGTTCTCTTTTTCTTTGCCGTCTGTTATGATAAAAAAAAAAAAAAAGAGTGAATTGAAAGGACCCCAAATAGTCAAAGAACTAATCAGGAGTACAGAGAAACAAAAGGCATTTGACTTATGAATCCTGGATGGATGGGATCTATCTAGTCTTCATCTGTCTACCCTCCCTGCACACTCATGTACACCAGGGGGTCACTTGCACAAGGACAGACACACACAGACACACACAGACACACACACACACACACAAGCTCGAGCAGAGACACGCGTACACACTTTCCACCATGCCAAGGAACTGCTGCAAGGCAAATTCTCACCCACACTAATGGCTTCTGACTGCTCCTTGGCAACCCCAGCATTTTAACCTGGGTGGATGTGCTCTCCAAAATACAGACACTGGCGCGATCTCATCAGCTGTTCATGTGACACAGATGGAGAGTGGCTATTAGGAGCCAGGCAGTGGGCCTTGGGGATCTGAGGTACTGTTCTGTAGCCTGAGGCGATTTTGAAAAGCAGTACCCGGAGATGAGGGGAAAAAAAAAAATCCACACTGCAAGTGCAAGTTTGAAGTCAGTCAGTCTGTCTGTCGACCTACCACGGATAAAGATATCTTTGTCTCTGGATGGAAAAATCTATGCGGGCTATCTGGATGTACATTTCGGATAATGTATGTATGGAATGGCTCTTCCTTCAATGTCTTCCAAATATAAAAACACACACTGTAAACAATGCCTGTGTGTATATATTTCTTCCTAAGCACATATGGTTTCTGTGTATATGTTTAAGCTGAAATTGTCAGGATTTTGTTAAAATCTCATTTTAGCTTTTTTTGATAGATTTTTTGGATATACTTATTTTAAAAGGTTAATGGCTTTAATTAAAGTAAGTTCAACAAAAAAAAAGGGCACTTGCCTTTTTTAACCCAATCAATGACCTTAAAAAATGAGAGACAGCATTTCCATGGAGTATTTTCTCTTGCTAAAAAGCAGACAGGGTTTCTAACACCTTTAAACTATATGATTCACTACATTTAGCTCAAGAAAAAAATATAGCTGGATTGAGCATCCTTCGATGACTGACTTAAACTGGAGAAGACAGGAGCATTACATGCATTTTAATATATAGCAGTCCATTTTATACAAATGTTAAATATTTGAACTTGAATCCACTGTAACAAATAACTGTAGATAAAAATGAGCCTATTTTTATAATAACCAGATACTAGACATTAGATTTTTTAAATTAATATTATTGTTTATACCTCTATAAAGATGGGAATTTCCTTTTCCAAACACACAATAAATTTGTTTTTCCAATGGATTGTGAACCAACTCCAGCACAGAGGACTAACAATAGCTATTTTTCTTTTAAAAGGCAACCATGTGATCTGCACCCTAAAACAAAACCATGCAAATGATACTAAAGAAACCCTTAAAATGCATACTGTCTCCTTGTTTTAGGGCTGTATGTGTATTGGGATAGTTGGCAATCCTTGACATAGATGCCAAATGAGTTTCTGTGCCGAAAAGTGTGGGTATACGGGCACAGATGCACGTGTCAAAGGAGGTACAGGAGGTGACAGCATATGTCTCGGCATCTAAAGTTAGGGTTCAAGAGTGTGGAGTCCTTGGCAGGGGCAGGACTGTGTCTTGTTAATCATTTTATCCTGAGAGCACACCTCCAGGTCGGAGCCAGAGCAGACACCCAGTGATTGCCCGCTGTGTGCGTGAAGGGCTGAACTTCTCAATGAGCTTATTCATGGGTCCTCCTCTTTGATAATCCCAAACTGGACGACTGCACCCTTCATGGTACTGAAGGGGCTGAGTGGACTGCCTGAGCACACGTGTTTGCATGCATGCTCAGTCGCTCAGTTTTGTATGACTCTTTGTGACCCTATGGACTGTAGCCCACCATGCTCCTCTGTCAATGGGATTCTCCAGACAAGAATACTGGAGTGAGTTCTATCTCCAGGGGATCTTCCCAGCCCAGGGATTGAATCTGTGTCTTCTGCACTGGCAGGCAGATTTTTCATCACTGAGCCACCTGGGAAGCCTGCCCAAATGCACGCAGTCACTTCTAAACACGCCAGGAACAACGCTTCTTTGAAGAACTCAATCCCCATTAGAGCCTTTTTGAAGGGCTGACCCAAGGCCATTCCACCAGCTTTGCCACCTCTGATGGGAAAAAACTAAAGACTACTGGACGTGCTTCCTTTAAAAGGTTGCTAATCCCTTGACTAAAGGCATAATCTAAGTTTGGGGCAAAGATACTCAAAATAGCTGCATGCCTCTGAATGTACTGCATGTGACCATGGAAAGAAATACTCAAGCCTGTGGATAGATACCTTTGAAGTAGACTAAATTATCAGGGGAGATTGTTAAAAACATGGGTCCTCAGGCCTTATCCCAGACTTACTAAATCAAAATATCCTGAGGCAGAGACAAGGAATTTGTATTCTTAACAAGTTCCTTGGGTTTGGTTATGCAATCAGCCTAGCACAGATTCTTCAACTGGCTTTTAGAAGCCTCTGAACTAGATTACCTTGTAATTTGAGTTAAGATGAAACCTCAGGAGCAGGTACAGGGTTAAAATTCTATGCTACTGCCATAAACGGGCTTAGTGGTCACAGCAAACAACTACAACCTGTAGGTTCTTGACCACCGAGCTTCTCTGTCCATGGGATGTTCTCAGCAAGAATACTGGAATGGGTAGCCATTTCCTCGGACAGGGGAATCTCCAGGAGATTCTTGCATCTCCTGCACTGCAGGTGGAGTATTTTACCGCTGAGCCACTGGAGAGGCCCCAACTACAACCTGACCTGGACCTTATTCACTGTGGGAAAGCCCTGGTGCACTCCATCACAGGTACTGGTCAACACAAGGTGGTCCCACCCTATCTTCTGATGGTGAAGGTTCAACAGAAAGACGCTGTAGAACACCAGCTCTCAAAATACAGATCGGCACCCTTTAGCACTGGCAAAGAAACTGCAAGAAATGCAAATTCCTGGACCCATCTCAGACCCACTATATCCAAATGGGGATGGAGCCTGAAAATCTGAGGATTACTAAGTACCCTGGGTGATTCTGATGATGCTCAAGCTTGAGAACCACTGCTGGGGGTCACAGAGAAGAACTTTATAGCCTGCTACCCCTGGTGGTAGTTGTCTGAATCTAAGCTCCAGGTCCTCCTCCTGTTTTCAGACTCTGAGGTATTTTGAGAGCATCTGCGGGGCTGGATTTACATCCGTGCTCTGGAGGGGGTCACACATCCTTTCCAAAGCTGAGCACACTATGCTCAGGGCAGGGCAATACCTGGGAAAGCAGCCTCGGTCTACACTTATCTAAAAGAGTAACACTAAGGGAGTCTAGTTACAAGGAAGTCAAGCCTGGGATACCATGGGTATCCAGGTGTGGGCAAAATCCATATCTGTAGCTGTGTAGCCAATGAATCAGGAAAGACATAGGGACATGGTGAGAAGATCCTCAGATGATTCTAAAGCAGAAATTCCCAATTCACACAATTCTTGGCCACATCAACTACCCAGGCAAAAGGACACCACTTCCTTTTATTGGCATACTGTCATACTCCATTTCGCTAAAAATCTATCTATATTCTAGACAACAACTGCTTGACTTGAAGTAAAGAAACGATACAAACCGTGATGCTGTGCTATCCTGAGTCCAGAATGTGGCCTTCTTGCCCTGTCAGGAATATATTGCAACAACCAAGAGAACTGGAGAAGGAAATGGCAACCCACTCCAGTATTCTTGCCTGGGAAACCCCATGGACAGAGGAGCCTGGTTGGCTATGGTGCAGAGGATCACAAAGAGTCGGATACGACTTAGCGACTAAACCATTACCACCACCAACAACCAAGAGGGTCCTAGTCCATCTTTTTCTTCGTAGTCCATCTCTCCATCTCCCTTGAAAAATTGCCAGACATTTACCGGTGAAGAAACTGAGGCCAAGAGGTTAAATTCTCACCTATGATTCCATGGCTACACATGATCAGCGACTAACCAGAGTCCAGGGAACTCCAAGTCCAGAGTTACTACCACTAGTATTCTCACATATTGTAAGCTACCTTTCACTTTTCGAAGCATTACCTCATTTGAACTCTGTTATCAAACCAGGCTTTATCCTACAGGTAAAGGTCTAAAGTGCAGAGGAGAGATTAGATCTAGGGCCCGGGGGCTGGAATTGAGCTAGAATTGGTCCAGGCTGGTCCAGGTTCAAACAGAAATGTGCAAACTTTTCTCTCCCCAAGTAAACCAGTGCCTATAAGGGCTTTATATATATTCAGTACAGCAAGGGTCCTTTGAGACTCAGGATTCTTATAACGGGTTTATGGTGGTCCATGTGGAGGCCCTTATATGGACAGCACCAGACTGACCTTCAGAGCCCAGAGATACTACAAATATGTGAGCGTCTACTGTCCAGCCAGGATCTCATGGGCTGCGATGTCATAACTGCACAGCACCAAGAACTGCTTCACAGAGCTATAACTAAAGGGATATATTTGCTTGCCTCAAAGTCACTCTCTTAAAGATAAATAAGGCTTCTATAACATCCGGCAGCCTGTCAACTAACAATCAGAAACTGACCTCTCAATATCATCTATTCAGAGAAATAATAGTACAAATAAACACAGATTTTGGTCAATAGGATTTGTACTTCTAAGTTCGTGGCACAATGCTTAATCCTCACTTCTCCTAGTTTTGGACCAATTTTAATAGTCAAATATATTCATATAAAATACATGCTGTAAAAAAGAATGATATCTCACCTGAGAGAACATAGCTTTTTTTTCCCTCCTCTTTTTTGATAAATAGAAATTCACTAGAGTTATTATCATTTTTATTTTGGGCAATGTACATTCACTAATTTCAGACATACAGACACACACACAAACATATATCTTTCAAACTACTTCCAGAAATGGTATAGTCATGAATTTATAGATATTTATGTATCTGATTATAAACATTAAGTATATAAATTATATCATTAACCTTTTTCAAAGAATTCACTAATTTATACATAAGTATGCAAATATATTTGTAGATTAATTGCATATTTTTGCCTACAGTCATATATACATACATGTACATAAGCATATACAAATTTATAGAATTTTAAATGTTAGTATTTAATGTTCAATAGGGTAGTCCCTTCTCTACACCATTTGTCTTCCTCTAGAACACAGGCTCCTCCTCTTCCTTACCAATACCGTCATCACGTTCATTATCCTCATTATCACAAGTAACTTTCACTGGACACTTGCAATGTTACAATCCTCAATCTTCACAACGAATGAATGAAATAGCTACTATTATCAATTCCACTTTACAGATAAGAAAACTGAGACTCAGAAGAATTAAGTAACTTGTCAAAGGTCACATAGTCAGGAAGTGGCGGAGTGGTGCTTGCCCTATAAAGCCCGTGCGCACATCCTTTATCCTCTCCCTTAACTACTGGAAAACAAGAAGATGTGAACGGTGAGGCTAGATTCTGTATTAGTCCTCATTTCTCAGGAAATAAACCCCCAGGAGTGAGGCCTCATATATTCACATTTATGAACAAAAGAGACTGTGGTTGACAGCGTATTTAAAAGTAACCTAAAAGAAAAAAAAAGTAACTATGAACCAAGAAACAAACAGATGCATATTTTTACAGTTACATCCATTATATACAGGACTATTAGTGGTCCCCATGGACTTAAAGTTCAAATTAAATATGATTTTGAAATAGGAGTATCTGTTTAATTTTTAAGACTTTTCTGAGCCAAGGGATCTTCCAAGATTCCATCCTGTAGGTCTGTGCCCTAGCCAAAAATGCTCTTTGTCTTCATTTTTTTCTTTAAACTCTTTTCCATTCTACTTTGCCCAGGCAGACTCCTATTCAAACTTCAAAATTCAGTGAAAAAGTAACCTCTTTTGTAAAGATTTCCCTAGCTCCTATTAAGAGAACTGGTATACTAGGCTTTCGATTTCTTCATCAGTTTGTTCTTGCTTCTGCTATATTTATGCTTCTGTTTTGCAATTTATCTATCTACTAACTTGTCTGTCCTGCTTGACCGTAGATTCTTCAAGGCAGGGGCCATGTCTTACTCACTTCTGATTTGCAAGCCCTGACACAGAGTAAATAGTCAAATGTTTAGCGGGATGGACAAATTGGCAGCAAGAGCCTTAATATTTGGCCCCTGTGCAAATGCAACCTGCTTTGAAGAAAGTGTCCATGAAGGACACCTGGCCCTGGTAACCTGTTCTAGCAGCCACCTAGCCTCGGGCTCCCTCCCCCGCTCTCCCTGCTCTTGGCGCACTGGGTGTGTCATGCCCAGGGTTTTCCTGCTCAGGAGTGCATGGCCTCCTCAGAGACGATCCGTACATGTCTGATACACTGTCAAATACTGTTTTCAAAAACGGGGTTGCTTCATCTCTCAAAGCCGCCCTAATCCAATGGGGAAGAGAACATCCAGGGGTAGGCTGGCTGCCCCTTGCCCAGGCTGCTCAGCTGACTGGGAACATTACAGTTAAAAAGGAAGTATCTTTTTTCAGGGCACCAATGGAGAAACAGAGAACAGATGTGTGGACATGGGGGGAGGAGAGAAGGGAGGGGGTGAGACGTATGGACAGAGTAACATGGAAACTTCTCATACGTGTAACAGATCGCTGACGGGAACCTGCAGTATGACCCAGGGGCTCTGTGACAGTCTGGAAGGGTGGGATTGGGAGGGAGGCTTGGGAAGGAGGGGACATGGGTGCACCTATGGCTGATTCTTATTGATGTATGACAGAAAATCATAAAATTCTGTAAAGCAATTATCCTTCAATTAAGAAAATAAAATGGGGGGAAAAAAAGGAAGTATCCTGTAGCCAAGGAATTGCAACACATAGCTCTCTGGGAACCCGGGTTTCTGTCATCATTTTTAAATGATTTTTCCTTCTTAATATAGTACTCTGAAAACAGGATTAAAATGTACTAAGAGTCAAAAGATATTTTCTTTCAGGAACTACCTTCCAGGAGTTTAATTTAGGACATCCCACTGAGAAATCTGAATCAGGGTTTCCAATACGATGCAAAAAAAAGCAGCAGCAGCAGGAGGAGAAGCAGCAGCAGTAGCAGCCACAGTTGCCTTTGCCCAGTTCTGTGTTAGACTCCAGCCTCACAAAACTTGCTCCCCAAGAACCATCCTCAAAGTAAATCTTCCCCCCCACCCCGTGCAATTCACCTTTATTCACATCAGAAGAGGTTGGGGGGAGGGGGAAGTTACAGACCCAGAAAGGTGGGGAGGGTGAGGGGCGAGAGGTGGGGAGAGGGGCCAGCAGTGAGACCTGCTAATTACTGATCTCTTTTACTCTCCCGCTGTGCTTAACTGTCTGGACACGTTAAAGTGAAATTTTTCTGTGATTTTTCAAGTGACTAGTTCATGGCCCACTAGCATGGAGGGAAGCAGGAGAGGTGAAATGCTTTCGTTTACATGCAACATTTACTAACTGTGTGGGTTTTCCGACATTAAAGAGAGGACAGTGACCCAGGCCACCTTTTTCACACTCAAAAGAGCACTGAAAAAACAACTCTTCATCGGCTTACCTCAGGCTTCCCCGGTCCTGAACACCCTCCCCCCGGGGTATGAGCAGAAAGGGAAAAAAAGAGGGGATTTTATGCTCCTTTCTCTTCAACTTTTCAGGCGGTATAAGCAGCATTTAGCAAATTCAGCCCCAAATGGCTCCAAATGCTCAGAGCTGTAGGGGCTCATTCTTTGTTCTCCTCCCTCTATTTACACAGGATTTACGCAGGCTCTCCACTGAAGAGATCGAAAGCACTTCCATTCTCACCGGCTCGGCTGGGCTGGACCGTGGGCCCCGCCACTGGCCCAGGCCTGCACTGGGGAATTTCTGCCACCTGGAGAAGGCGACACGCTGTGCCCTGACTCTGATCCCCAGACAACCTGGCCTGTGCAGGCCACTGCAAAGCTCAGGCCGGAGAAGAGGAGCTAACCTTCCAGGAGAGACAGGAAAACCCAGCCAAGGCCGTGCAAGGAAATGTGTGTCCAGAGACAAATAACATGCACTTTGAAATATGCAGCTATATGATAGAATGGAAAGTGCTGGGTGAAAAAAAAAATTCAGACTGCAGCTTGGATGAAAACCACTTCACCCACTGGTTGGAAAAATAAAGTGTAAAAACAGACAGATGGACACATATGTAAATGTGGCAGTGTTTTAGGCTTTAGCTGGCAACGTGAGCGTCGTAGTATAGTTTTGCACGCCTGTATTTTCCATATCATGTTGAATCCTGTTAACTGTTGAACAGAAACATCCTCATACTGGTCCTTGACCAAATCAGTCCCCTCAATTTACCCGTCAGGAGCCATAAAATGGCTTTGTTTATTGACTGGAACCCTCTAATCCTTTATAGCAGAAGTGAACGAAAGCTTCCAAACTCAGCCTGTGCCTTCCTGAAGCTGGTTCCTCTCATCTGCAATGTATATGTATTTCTAATTTATGCTTCACTTAACTTGATTACTCTCATTGAAATACATATATATTTCATAATTTATATAGAGATAAACTTTCATTTGACATTTTTTTAATCGAAGAATAGTCAATTTACAAGGTCGTGTTAATTTCTGCTTACAGTAAAATGATTCAGTTATACATGTATACACATTCTTTTCCATATTCCTTTCTGCTGTGGTTTATCACAGGACATGGAATAGTTTCCTGTGCCCGGCAATAGGACCTTGTTCTTTATCCGTCCTGTGTATAGAGAGAAAACTTTTTAAAATTTTTCAGTAAAGGATATCTACTCCCCTAGCCTCCCACAGAATTCTCTACAGGATATTGACTGAATCCAGTAGAAAAGTAAATTCCCTTTCCCATGTAATTCAGCAGATCACCTAATCTCTGTAGTAGAGGATAATAGAATGTACTTGTCCCTCAGTTACCTGATAAGCACATATAAAAGTACAGGGTAGGTCCTGAAGTTATTCACAGTACATCATAATAAAGCTCTTCTGGGCACTCTAATGATTCATTTTTAGTGATCTCTCAAATGCCCTTTTCCACAGTTAACACTCAGATTTTATTAAGGTGGAACGAAGGGACAAATGTCCACTCAAGTCCCAGCTCTCAAATTTGACTCTCCTTGCACTACACTACCTTCAGCTAAAGCTTTTTTAATGTTCTATTTGCCTCCCCAGAGTGGCATTTCAGCTAACAGAGTTCACAATCTTTCAGCCTTAAACACAGAAGGCTGCTATCTTCAAGTCATCCTAGGAATGTGCCAGATACCATCATCTCCCTCCTGCGATACAAAGAACCAGAAAGAGAGAGAGACCAAGGGAAGACCAAGCTGATCAAGTTACCAACAGCCCAGAATGCCCCTCTCGGAAGGTTAATCTTTGAACCAGTAAATGTTATAATTAGGAGCCTTGAAGTTGGGTTGAGGCTGGTCATTGAAAGAAAGACTCTAAAAGAGAAAGTATGAATGGAACACATCTCTTTCACCTAGTGGTTTGACACAAGGGTCTTGATTTTTATGGGAAATTATACCAAAATGAGTTGTTATGATGCATGAGTCTCTTTTCCACATCTCCTACAAAAGAAAAAAGGTGGCTGGGGAGAGTTGTCTTCCCAATTTCACTTAGCTATGTTTCAGTACAAATTGTGAAAATTATGCAAATAACAATTTTGGCACCTTTGCTAGAGGAAAACATTATTAAATTATGCTCTAAGTATTTTGTCTGCTTTAGTAATTACTCTCATGTAACTGTAAATATAAATAGCTGTTATTCTGTTTAAATTTTTAATCATGCAAAATATTGTCACACAAAATGTCCTTCTGTTGCAGTCTAACTGGGATTTTCTTTTTTAAAATATCCATATTTAACTGAAGTGGACTATTTTTAGCACTGTAAAGTGTTTTAGTAAAGATAGCTGGCTAACATCTCCAAATCAACAGGTCTTTCAAGAAAAGATGTGGCCTTTATACTTGCAAAAAGAATTTTTTATAAAAGACCATTTATAAAATTATTTTTAACATTTTATACTAAACCAGATTATAGTCTTCTTCCAAGAATGTATTAACTATATCAAATCTATATGTTCACTATGTAACGATAATAATGTTCTCATTTCGTCAATAACTATAGGATTTTATCTTACTATCTCTCTTAGCCTGTTTTAATATTAAATGAAACTAAGTATAAACTAATAATAAAATTTATTAGGAGGAATAACAAAAAGCCAAAGTTCTATCTGCAGCAGATATTTTTCCATTCAATTTTTAGGATCCCTACTTTGTTATCATATTTGCTATCTAAAACAAAAATAGTGATAATAAATTTTTATAATATCAGTTGATCAATTTGAATTCTTAATATGGCATTTCTGTGTGGATTTATATCAACAGATACCATTTCAAATAAAAGAACAACAAAAAAACTCTTTGAATATTTCTTCCACCCTCTAATTATTGTAAAATACAAACAATACAATATTTTAATAAAAGTGCAGATTCACAAAACTAATATTAAATAATGCAAAAAGAAATCCTTTCCCTTTAAAGAAAAGCTAGTCATCTCTATAATAATAATAATGCTTTCTAAGACAACACATTGGAATATCTATCAACACTCCCTTTGGAAACTTTTCTTTTTTCACATAGAAAAAAGAACAATAGTGTCTTGAAGTTGATAATTGGTTTTAGGTGAATATTTTTAAACCATTAACACATCATAATTGGAACATGTATGTTATTTATTAGAAAATATTTTGTACATTTTTCAAAGAACATTTTCACACAACAGAGCTTCCTAACAAAACTTTGAATTTTTGTTTAACAAATTTATAAACTAAATTGCTAACATTTACAAAGTAACTACTGTGCATTTAAAGATTCAATCTATTATGATTATTTTAAATAAATATACTATAATTTGAGATCAAGCAGATGTATTTTTATAACATAATGTAAATAGATATCCACAACATACATGTGATAATCCTAAAGGAAAAAATAAGGTATCACTTAACAAAAATAATCTAAACGTAAATTGATTGTTCTTCATATAGACTATGCACTAAAAAACTACAGACACAAAGCCCTTAAATTAAATGGAGAATGACTGCTAATAAGTATATATCTTTTGAAATGATGAAAATATTCTAAGATTGATCATGGTAATGGATGCACAACTCTGTGAACATACCAAAAATTAAAAAGTTGTACACTTTAAATGAGTCAACCATACAGTATGTGAATTACATCTTAATAAAGCGATTATATTTTTTAAATGAATACATTTTGGTTTCCTTATTCAGAGAAAGCATACTGGGCAAAGTAGAAAAGTATAGTAGCTAAATTTGAAGCACCCATAATCTTTTCTGAATTGCTTCCAAACAATGCGATTTCAAGGCCACTTAATGTCATCTCAGCACCTTGCACATGGACAGACATATGTATTCAAAAACATTTGGGATGGGATTTTATATGGTTTAGGTTACAAAGATATGATCGAAGGTAGATTGACGTTAATACTGAATTTAAGTATTTACCACTTTCAATCCCATTGATTACAGCAGAATCCTAGTCCAAATTATTTACCTCTTTCAAGGATTACTTTAGCCACCTGAATAACCCCAGTGACTTCCACGAACACACATACACACAGCAACATTTCTTATACATAAACTTCTTTAAGTCAGGCACCATATCTCTTATTTTTTTCATGACATTCTTAGAACTTTGGATAATGTCAGGAGAAGGAGGTGACAGAGGATGAGACGGTTGGATAGCATCACTGACTCAATGGACATGAGTTTGAGCAAACTCTGGGAGACAGTGAAGGACAGAGAAGCCTGGTGTGCTGCAGTCCATGGGGTCGCAAAGAGTCAGACATGACTGAGCAACTGAACAACAATAGGTAAATATACACCTAACCTTTAACTGAATGAATGGATGGATAACTCTCAAATTCCTTGGAATATGTTTTATTCTTTGTGCATTTATATCTAAAGTTTGGAAACCGAAGCTAAGAATATTGGTCTCTAAGAGTTGAAAACTGGTCATAGAGTTGATGTTTTATCAGTTTGGAAGGCATTTTCCTGTAAGACATACTGCCTGGAAGAAGCAACTTTACTGAAAGAGATAATGAGTGATAGAGGTGCCTATATGTGGAAGAGTACCCTATATCCTTGGTTCACCCTTTTTCTAAATTCCTGACTTTATTCTACTTTAGGGGGCAACTGTATACTCTGTCTGCACACTGGAGGCTCACTTCTGACATACTCCTTGACCCTCTATTCTCATTCCTCAGCCCCATCCACAGGTAATCAGAGGGAAATACCCTTGGGGGAAAATGATGCAATAGAAGAAGCATGAGCTGGGTGATAAAAGAGATCTTGTATTGAATTTCCAGATCTATTCTTTACTGGTTGAATACGACCTTGGTCAAAGGATTAATCCTCTTGGGTTTCTCTGGTGGCTCAATGGTGAAGAAACTGCCTGGCAATGCAGGAGACATGGGTTTGATCTATGGTCTGGGAAGATCTCACATGCCACAGAACAGCTAAGCTCAGGCAGCCACAACTACTGAACTTGTGCTCTAGAGCCCAGGAGCTGCAACGACTGAAACCCACACGATCTAGAGTCCATGCTCTGCAACAAGAAAAGTCACCGCAACTAGAGAGTAGCCCCGACTTGCTGCAACTAGAGAAAAGCCCAAGCAGCAACAAAAACCCAGCACAGCCAAAAATACATACATACATAAATAAATAAAAACTAATTGATCAATTTAAAATTTTAATTTAAAATTTTTTAAAAATAAATTAATCCTCTATACCTCAGTTTCTTCATCTATGAAATGGGAAGAATTATACATACTGAGTAGGTTAACTATGAAAATTAAATGAAGCATAAGAGTAGTACCTAGTATTTATTAAATCCCTATCTTGTACCATGTGCTTTACACTTATTAACAAGCCAGGAACTTCATACATAGTACCTAACACATCAAAGGTGGATCAATAAATGCTAGTTATAGATGGAAATAAAATAAAATATGAAAGGATAAACAAAAGTGGTATATCCATACACTGAAATACTACTCAGCAATAAAAAAGCACAAAGTACTGACACATGGAACATGTTACATCTCCAAGTCATCATGCTAAATAGCAGAAGCCAAACAAAAAACTGTATACTGCATATATATATATTCCAAATTTATTAAATTCTACAAAATGTAAACATATAGATGGAAAGCAGATCAGCAGTTGACTGAAGACAAACAAGGAGGGAGGGATGGGCTAAAGAAGAGCACAAGAAAACTTTTGGGTGATGATAGAAATGTGCAGTATCATGGTGCTGGTCTTACGAGTCTACACACTGTCACAACTCATTAAATTGTATTTTTTAAATGAATAAATTTTTGTATGAAACTTATACTTCAATAAAGTTGATAAAAATAATGTTAAATAGATTCTAGCTAAATCCCCATAATCCTGTTATTTGGCATAAAATAGATGTTAGTGGAAATAACAGCTCATAATACAGAGGAGCAGGAGTGGGGGATTCTCCCAGTAATTGCAGTGAAATTTTGAAAGAATTAAATGATTTAGGGCAGTACTTAAAAGATGCTGTGGAGAAAGTGCAACATGATATTTATAAGCCTGTTGTTTTCTACCATTTCCTTTAACTTCATGAAGATATAAAGTAGATGGTCAGTAAACTTCATGAAGAAGTAAAGTAGATGGTCACTTTGCAGATTTTACTCAAAAATATTTTTCCTCCATTGGTCAAATCCCATTATGAGAAATACTGCTAACAAAGAACTATTTGGGTTACCAAAAGAATTACTAATAATAATAAAGAAAGTAATAGAAATAATTCTAAAACTATTTTAAAAAACTCTTCCAGGAAATTCAGTATTAACTCATTCCTCCTAATCATAAGAAGGTCTAACACTGGAGATCTCAGCTTCAGAGGAGAATGACATTGCTATGAAAGATTCTGGGCACCATTAAGATAAAAAGTGAATGGAAATATATAGAATTAATATTAACCCTTGCCAGCCAGCCTTCAGATGATCCCTGAATCCTTCATCTGAATACAGAACTAACATTTGTGGAGACCTCCTAAGTGCCAGGTACTAAAAGTATCCCCTCTTCCATGGGGCAGTTCGGAGTTTGGTATTTTAATCTCTTTAATATCTTTGGAAAGTGAAGCCAGACAGGTTAAGAAACTTGTCTAAAGTCATGTGGCTATTTATTAACAGAGCTGGGTCTTCATCTCAACTCTATGAACTGTATTTCACAACACAGCCACTACTCCCATATGGAATGGAATTCATATTTTTGAAAAGTAGACTGTGGGGGAAACAGGGATTCACGGCTTTGAACCTGGGTGACTGGTACTTAGTAATGCCTGATCACAGCCAAGTGAGTCATCTGAATTTGGAGGTATGTGATATCTGGCTCACATCAGATAACCAATAAGAGTTGGTTTCATTTCATTCTTACTTTTTCCTTCCTTCTTTCATATCTTTTTAGTGACTCATTTGGCAAAATTTCGAAAAAAAAATTATGAAAACAGAGTCACCACTGGCTGAAAACACATTTCCTTAAAAAAAAAAAGAAAAACCTTTCTCTCATTCTTCCAGAACTCATACTTCAAAATGGCACCAAAGCACAAGGCTACGTTTGCCACTAGTGGCTCAGCTGGTAAAGAATCCACCTGCAATGCAGGAGACCTTAGTTCAATCCGTATATCGGGAAGATCCCTTGGAGAAGGGAACGGCTACCCACTCTAGTATTCTGGCCTGGAGAATTCCATGGACTGTATAATTCATGGGGTTGCAAAGAGTCAGACACGACTGAGCAACTTCACTGAAACTCACTTAAAGGAAATATTACCACCCCTGAATGCCATCCATCTAATTGTGCAAAGACCAGGAGCTAGAAAGCCAGGCAGTTATTGGTTTGCTCTAGCACATCCCCACACATCATCATGAAGATAGACAACTCAACTTGAGGGCACCAATGTGAATTTTATTCAGGTCCTGTTGGCTGATAAAACAGAAACTGCCAAAGTCTTTGAGAGAAAACTTTGTTCAACCATTTCCCAGGAGGAAAAGGAAAGGGTCTGTCTCTCAGTAGCTTTATTCCTATACCTGTGGCAAACCAACCCAACAGAGAACTGACATCTTTGCTGTAAGATCAGATCTCAGAGCCACCAATCAAATAGCAGTCCAACCTTAATATGCTGATGCAGCGAATTTCCGGATCTTGATCACACTAGGCTAGGGAGTCATTCTTCTCAGTGATAAAGTCGGTGAATGCACTCTTGAGAAGATAACAAATTAAAAACCAGCTGACTCGACACCATTCAAGTGAGGAATTCACTGCTGATCCAGTACAACACAATTTCTACCACCAGTCAGTAATCACCAAAGAGGTGGCCAACTCCATTTCATAATTTTAAAACTATTCCTAGCACGGTAGTCTCAGCACAGCTAAATAATAACTGTCCAATTCATATCTGCAGATCTACTGAAACTGACAATGATTTCCTCAAGTATTTACATCCTGAGTCTTACTTTATGTTAACATTCAAAGATTTTAAAGCAAATTAGAAATTCTTAAAGGTGGTATCTTATTTTCATGGCCAGAAACACGATAAGAATTATGCAATTTAGAGGATTACTCCATTTTGAAATTATACTTTTTGAATCTATAGAATTCTCACTAAAATACCTAATTTTCTACAGTTGATGTATTATACTGGTGGAAAGCAGAGTTGACATTCTCTGCTTTCAACTGCAAAATATTAGGAAAACAATTACCTGACTAATTGTTGTGAGATTTGTGTCTCAGATTTAGAAATGTGTGTTCTTGTAAAAAAATACCTTATATTTACATAGTGATTTTTCAGCTTTCATATGATTTTTCCAACTCTTGATCACTACAACCAAGTGTAAGTGGCATATCCTATTTATTCCCATTTAACAGATAAACCAAGCATTGTTAACATTTTTGGTAACTCCATGCCTTTGCGTGGAGCACTTTCCATTATGTAGAGTCTATAACTATTATTAGGTTGAACCATCTGAAATTGCTAATATTTGACCAGTTCTAACCTACCAAAATGGCAATTTCATAAAAGCAGTATTTCCAGTTTCACTATCAACCATAATCTTGGTTGTTACTTTTGCTTTTTCTACTTTTCAATATGCTTGTTTTTACCAAGATGTCGTGCCTCACTCTTACAAATCCCTTCATTTTCTCTTTTCGTAGTGAGTAGATAAAAAGGAAAAATGAAAATTAAGCACTAATAAAGGAAACCCTAGCCTATGAGAAGCCAATGAGGTTACACACAAAAAACTTACCAATGAACAATTAGATGATGGGACACACTGCTGTGTTTTTAACTAGGGCTGAAGAGAGAAGCCGCTTCATAGTATTCAGAAAAAGGAACTATTCTTGTCAATTCTAATTTCAAACTTCAACAACAGTAATCAGCATTGAGAAATGATTAGAATATATTCTATGCCTCTGGAGAAATTTTCACTCTAAATATTTCCTATAAGAACAACAGCAACATTAATAAAAAAAATATTTATTGAGTATTTACTCTCTTTCAGACATGCTGTTAAACACTTTACACGAATTACTTCGTTTAATTCTCACCACCCTATCGAGATTGATTTTCCTTTAGAACGTGAAGAAACTGAGGCTTGGAGAGATCAAGCAATTAGGTCATATGAATAATAAGGGACAGAGACTGGGTTCACACCTGTGCCCTTAAGAGACTGCTGCCTATGATGACTGATCCCTGTGACTCCTGAGTCCATCCAGCCAGAATTTTCTAGCCTCGTGGAACTTCATAACATTACTATACTCTACTGAATCATTCAGTCCATTCACAGGTTGTGGTCCATCAATTTAACAGGAAATTTACATTTCACCATGACCTGTAAGTGTCTTAAGGACAAGTACGAGGTGCATGGTATCCTCTTGTACTCTCAACATAGAAACTGCCCAGATCACAGCAGGCACCAAAGAAGTGTTCCTTAAAAAGGAAACAATAATTCTTCCCTATGTGTGTTTTTCCTCCATTCTTAGGGTCTCACCTTCAGCTGTCTTCCTTGTGACAGAGTAGAGACCTCTCAAGCAATCAGTCCATTCTAGCCATTACCTGACTTTGGAACCCTTCCACACCTGTCACTGCCACAACCATCGTCAGTCTTGCTAGAAGGTCTAAAATTAATTCATCTCACTGACAAAAAGAACCCCAACCACAGAGGTGGAGAAACCACTCCTTCCCCTTGAACAAATGCTGCTTTCTGATGCCCAGGACTGCCTTTCTTCTCTCGCTAAGGTTCACTAAGTACTGAAAGCTCAGGCCCAGTGAATATGGGTCAGGTTTGCAAGGCAACGACTCCACCCCTTTCATTACCATGGAATCAGTTAACAATACCACTAGTTCTACCCAAAAAACAAAAATAAAAAATAAAGTAATTGGTCCCAGGGGTTATTTAGGTGCTGAGGAAGTCTTAAAAACACTATTATCTCCCCTAGTGATTGGCCAGCCTTTCCACGCTCAAACCAGCACATTGGGACTTCTAAATTACATACCATAATTGACATAAAGTATCTGTCCCATCAGTGAATATCTTTATTAGCATCAAAATCACTCACAACTAGTGTTCCTCAATGTTATTAAACATAACTTGTTCTAGGTGTTGCTTTACTAATTAGTCAGGATGAGCCCGAGGAAGAAAATCTGGGTCATGTTAAATTAATTGGAATGAGCATGAAAATTAGCAGAGCAAACTGCATCAATTTTCTATAGAGAGTCTTTCTTCATGTTGAGAATAAAAATGGATATTATGAGGCATTAACCACACTGCCTTCTGTGACTGCCAAGAGGTGTGTTACAGTAGCCCAAAATATCATGCTCGCAGATTTTCAGAAGTTAATGAGACATTTCCAGGAATGGTAAATACATGGTGTTAAAATGGGTGTGCCTCTGATGGGAAAATGCCAAGTCATTTCATGTTTATTCAGGCATAACAAGCTCTTCAAAATGAGCATAATTTAAGAGGTGAATAGTGCAAAGAGGGCTAACATTCAACTAATTTTCCTTCAGAAAGAAAAGATTAAATTGGACCCAAAAAAAATGAATTAAGAGGTTTACAAATCAACAAGTCAGCCACCAGGATGGAAGCCTCTGCTCAGCACCAGCGAGGCCGCCCCCGCCACGAAGTTTTCGAGAGATGTCCCGAAGGCAAGGAACAAAGCGAGCAGAACTGATTACAGCCCCGCTCACCGCCTCGCCGTCTCAACTCTGTTTGGCTTCCTAATGAGCTCACTAAAAACCTAATTCATCTCCCATAACCCTCTTCAGCCCTCCTTGAAATCCACCATTATGGAAATTACAGATGAAACATTTCCAGGCTGGGTTCAATTCAGTGCATCTTCAACAGGCAGGCCCCTGACCCCCACCTGGGACACCATGCAGCGGGCCAGCTCAGAACCTTCCAGAAAAATAGAGGCCGGACAAGGTGAAGACACTCTGGGTGACAGTGATTTCCGCCTTCACGCATTCCCTCCCCTGAATGTGGGGCTGTCATGGGTTCCACAGGACGTGGAATACAAATTGTAATTCAGGAGACGAGAAATGAGTTGTACTAATGACAAATAGCTGGAAATAGGCTAATGTGAATTCCCAGCCTGTTCATGAGGAAACTCCCCGGGTTCCTCATTACATAGAGTCAAATCCTCACGGCAGCTAGCCTGTAACTGGAAGATTACGGAATTGATGGATCCTTAGTTTAAAATGCAGCTGTTTTATTCTGCTTTAGTAATTAATTCTTTTTCCAATACTCTATTGATTAAGCGTAGACCCTGATAAAGTTCAAACTGAGGAGAATCTCTCGTGGCGTCCTTAGTCGCTCAGGAGAGTCAATGAAAACTTCCTACAACTCCACCTGCCTCCTCAGAGTGCTGATCCAATGAACAGAACAGTTTTTTTCTCATAAATTAGTCAGGCCATGTGGAGCTGTATTAGCGGATCGTTGCTTTTGTCTCTCTACTTGCTGACTTGCTTTTCAGTTTTGCTGGCCTTTGTGCTGTCACAGACAAAAGTCGGAGAGCAGCTGCCATTCTGAACCCAAACCAAGGTAAAGAACAATTCGTACAAACTACATTTTTCCCCCCATTTCATACAGCTGCAACTCCCTGAGTAGTCCAGGGCTCTGTGGGGCCTCCTGGGACCCAACTAGCTGAGAATTCAGTGCTAAAGCATGCAGACATTTTGTGGAACTGGGGAAAAAAAAAATTAAATAACCTATTTTCCTCAAGACGTTGCCAGGCTTTTTGTCCTGACACCCTCCACCACACCTCCCACCCGCTCCCCCCAGAATTTGTGCTACCCTATTTCCAGCCACGCTAAGCTCCCTATTTCATCCTCATAGAGGACATCAAGGAATAACAGAGGACAGGGTGAAGAGAGTGATCTGCAGGCCGAGGTCTGTATCCTGCGCTGGTCAGGTGGCACCAGCGAGTTTGGGAACGCTTATTAACCAAACGGGCGTGGAGTGTAACCATATATAAATGGCCATTACGAACACAATGGTATTTAGTAATAGGAGGAATCACCAACGTGCTGCTCCTTTTCAAAGGGTCACATGTACCGGGGATCAATGCTGGTGAGTCGAACAAGCACCGTAACAGAAAGTTTCTCAGATTACAGTCCCGCACAATGGATTTTTGTTCCTACAAAGATCATCGCTGCTGGGAATGCTTTTAGGGCAATGGACTTACTCTCTGTGTCGCTCCCCCCTGGTACCCTCACCCCCATCTACAACCCATGCGCACAGGCCTCATGCTCTGTGTGAAAACAGGTCAACGATGAGTTTTAGTCCATAAACTGGAGGAAAGAAGAACAGAGCTGATTTTTCCAATTGATTTTTGTTACTTGCAACATCCATTTATAGAACTCATATTGTTTTTTGTTTTCAACTCTGTTTCAGATGGTAGGAGTCATAGTGAAGGTCTGGAATAACTTTAGGAGAATCCTTTAAGTTTTTGTCATCTCATACCAAATTCAAAGCTCAAACCAAGCTCTGCTCCTGTTAGCAGAGGGGCTGGGACTGTTTTCCATGGTCTCCCCGGCTGGGGCTGAGAGAACATTCCCCACCTTCACAGCATTCCTTCCTAGGTCAAAAGGTCATCTCTCACAGACGTCTCCAGCAGACACTCAGTTGTCAAAAGGTTGCATCATGTGATCTGGGCAGTCACTGCTAACAAAGCATTTTCCTCACTGGGAAACAAACTTTGCATGTCTAAATAATTTCCGAGTTAAAAATGTGTTTTCCTCCCTCCTTCCTACTCTCTTCAGTATCAAAACAATGAGGACAGCAGTGGGCGCCAGATTCATCAGAGAAGCTTCCATGGATCACTTGCATCAAGATCCCACAGCTTTTACTGGGCTATATTATGAGGGAAGATTACTGCCAGAGGTGATGGTGATTTCCTGTATTTAAAGAGAAAACAGAGGTGTCCCTTTTCCAGGGGATTTCTTTTAAAAGGAAAATCCCAGTTTTAAAGCAAACATATGCATTTTGAATAAGTATAAAATTGCAAACAGAAAAAGTAACCTAAAAGGAAATATCAGAATTATTTGTAAAATCATTTCTAAAATTTAAGATTGCTTTTTGATTCATGTATATTCTATTGCATTTAAATGACCAACGATGTACATAGGGGGACATAACAAGCTCCCCTCCCCCGCAAAATGAGGGGGTAAGAAGTATACTCATTTGCTCAGCATTCATAACTTAGTAAGCATAAAGTTTGCCATCAGTGACGTTATAATAATAAAAAAAAAGTCCCAGTTACTAGGAAAGCAGGCTCTGCCTTTTTTTTTTTTTAATTCCCTGCTGCCTAGATGAATAATATAATGATTTTCTCATTGTCGCGAATTGTTACTTAGAGCAGCTTGAAGCTCTCAGATGCAATCCAAAATGAGTCATTTATTTCGAGAAGGGAGTCAAACAAGTCTATCAACATTGCTTCTATTTATAAATTATATATTTAAGAGTGAAATAAAATAGTCATGGCTAAAATGCTACATATGGGAGTAAAAGAATTAGAGATACTTTCAAATTATTTAGCCTAGACCTAAGCATCAGAATCTGAGGGCACTGAGAATTTTTGTATGAACTAAGCAATTTGTGCGTTTATTCAAAAAAGCTTAATTAATATCCTTAGACACAGGGTCCAAGTTCTGACAAGTCTTTAGGATATTAAGGTTTGCAGACAACAATATTTTCCTAAATATACTATCTTCATTTTAGTTTTTAATTATCAAACTTTCCAGAATGCATTTTTCAAAACTCATCTTAGAGACTTTCACTTGTCCTTTTTTAGCTGCCTTGGGATTAACAGGTACTGACAAAGATGCATATTATTAACAATGTGCAGTTTCAGTTGGTTAATCTGCTAATTTGAAAGAGCCCAGTTTTATAAGCTTTCCTTTGGGTAGGTATTTTAGTGTTCTAAAAACAGTGTTGGGGGCTGTTAAATTAAGCGCATGTTCTACATTGACATTTTAGTTCCAGGAAGTTATTGTGAGCCAAATATGCCAGTTTAGTATCTGTAACCTTGGAACATGTGCTCCCTGCCTTTTGCACAGGGTGTTTGGAAGGTAACTGAAAATAAATTAAACAACAGTGACACAGACTTGAACAGAAAAAAAGTATATACTACATGGGAGGAGCAATGGGTATCTGAACTTTTTAAAGAAGTTTAGGTGGGATCCAAGGAAATAAGGTGAATACAATGAACGTGTTTATGATCTTATAATGGCTTATAAGCTATCACCATTTCTGGAATTGCAAATCTCATACTGAGCATTTGGCATTAGCCATAGAGTGTAAAAATTCTGTAGGATTCTAACAATTGTAGAGAATGGCTCTAAAAATAGAAACTTTGGGGCCAGAATCATTTTTTTTTCCCTGCCAAAAGAATCTGGGGAAAAAATCAATACCTAACAAAGAAATGGCATGAATTTAATTATTCTCTATTTTGAGGGTTTGTTCCCCTATCAATCAAGCAAGAAAATTAAGTAGAAAGTTAAGAATTCCCTGCAGAGAAGACAGGATGCAGTTAAAAAATTTAAATAATTTAAATAGGGATGGTAAGCCCCCTGCCCAGAGGGGCACCTGATCTTCACTGGTGGTATGGACTCCCCACATCCACACTCTTCATCACAATTAATACTTTGCCTGAACAAAGGACTCCAGTTCTAGGTCCTCCATCTCTAAAGTCAAAACAGACCTTCCCACTGGGTGATCCTGAGTGTACTCTGGAGCAGAGTCAAATGGTGAGGAGAGGGGTAGGATGGGAGCCAAAGGGACTGGGGTGCCTCCTTAGAGAACACGGTGTTAGATAGCTCCATATATCCAGACTCCACTAAGAGAAGAGCACACCCCCACGGTGAAAGTGGCCAAGGGCTGGGAGAGAGCTCATTTACATTTCACCCAGGAAGCCCACTAGTCTCAGCAATCCATGAAGTTCTACCTAAAACAATGACTGCATCTGTAAAATATCTTTGACATTTATAAGTCTTCAGGTAAAACCACCAAACTACTCCATAGCAGGGTTCCTGGTTGCAAAGGTACCTACACTCAAAATATGTTGACTTTTTCAGTAATAGCTGGTTACCATGCCCACCTTGTCAAGTCACTCATTAGGGACTTGAGCTGGCAACAAACCTCTTCTGGCAGTTAACATTTGAAAAAACCCCTAAAATGACCAAATTACTTCTTTAAAGTGAATCATACAAGAAGGCAGAAATTCTGGGCCTTTTGGAAGATGGTTGAAAAAAAATATGACTTGCAGTCACCCAATCAGTTTTCCCGAAACCCTTTTCAAAAGTGTGGCATTTCCTCTTAACTTTTGAAAATTGTCTCCTCTCTAAATACAATAGCAGCCAGGCAACACCTTCAAATAGCTTTTTTAAAACTTTAAAATTACTTAAAAGAAGAAGGCAGAATATAAAGAAATCAACACAGTTTTGTAAATTCAAAATAAAGCATTTTATTTCTCCAAGTGAATTGCTTAAGGTTATAGGGGAAATAGCTGCTAAGATTAGAACTTTCAGCTCCTGACACTCCAGTGCCAGTGATCTGCTCATAAGCCAATAAAATGTTCTTACTCTGCCTCAACAGCAACAAGTTGTAATAAAAGGCACAAGAAACTCCCTCAGACCCAGATGCCCAGGATAAGCCAGTGTGACCCATGATTCAGACTTCTCTGATTCAACATACTTTGCGTGTGGCACTAACTTGACAACTCAGTTTTACCTCTTACTGACACCCTTGGGATCATTCTGATGCCCACCCCACATAAGAATGGCAGGGACCTAAGCATCATTATGGTATGACATATTCTAACTTGTCTTCTTAGAGAGAAAGTAGGATTGCTCAAATGGAAAATTATTTGAGAATGTTCACCATTCAAAGTCAAAAGTTGTAATAAGAAGCAGCAGAAATCAATAAAGAGTTCTAGTTGCAAAAATATAAGACCATGGAAGAGGGAGGGTAGACCCAAAAAGTGTGATCAAAGAGGCAGAGGGGAAGAAGATATTTCATGTGGAAGGCTGGACATGCAACTTTCAGGCTTTCTTACTTTGTCTGTTATCTTGTCCTATGATCATGGAGATTGGACAAGTCAACATTTATGATAAAAATGTGCTGTGCTATTGATTAAAAAAAAAAAAAACTACCATGCAAAGGCAATTATTTATTTAAAAAAACGGGGGGGGGGCGCTGTGCTCAATTGATCAGTCGTGTCTGAGTCTTTGAGAACTCCATGACCACAGGTTCCTCTATCCATGGAATTTTCCACATATGAATATTGGAGCCGGTTGCCATTTCCTACTCCAGGGGATCTTCTCTACCCAGGGATTGAACCCACATCTTTTATATCTCATGCATTGGCAGGCAGATTCTTTGCCACTGTGGCCTTCAAGGAATGTGGTAAAATGCCAATTCTATATACTATCAAAAATTCCCCAAGATTATATGTGGCATTAGAAACTTGCCACCAAATCAAAGTTATAGGGTAGATTTCTAGAAATGAGTTTGATTTTCAATGCTCCTATGCCCTACAATAAATCAACTTTAGAGGTATATCTAGATGTAGGACAGAAAATATCAAAATCTGCCTGAAATTTTCAGAATGGGAAAAACACCTCCAGCCGCAAGTCCTGGGCTGATGAAAGGTATCTGATACCATTAACCTCTTGTAGACAGTGTGGTCAAGTAAAGTCTCTGGGTTTGGGAGTCAGAGAGAGCTAAGTTAGAATATAAGCCTGGTTCCAGATATTTAAGGAAAGGAGAGCTACTTAGCCTCTTTAATTCTCAGTTTTTTCAACTGAAAAACCTACACAAAGCTATGAAGATTAAATTATACTAAATATACGTAGCACAATATCTGACATAAAGTTGTCAAATATTAGCTGTGATAAGGATGACAATTCTGCTATTGCTGCCAAGTTTGGGCATATATATCATAAGTTCTTTTCCTTCATCTAGCTCTTTGCTTTTTGTCCCAAAATGATAATAATTAAACAAAAGAACTGGGTCTCAGGCTATGATAAAGATGTAATACTAAACAAAGCTGGCATCTAGAAAGATAATGATCAGATACCAGACAGTCCTCTTTAAAATTCTTAAGCAAGAAATTAGCTCAGATATCACATTAGTTTTTCTCCTCCTTATTAACATATAACACATTATAAGGAAGCCATGAAAAATGAACCACTGTAAAGAGAAGACGGGCTTCCCTGGTGGCTTAGTGGTAAAGAATCCCCCTGCAATGCAGGAAACCCAGGTTTGATTCCTGAGTCTGGAAGATATCCTAGAGAAGGAAATGGCAATCCACTACAGTATCCTTGCCTGGGAAATCCCATGGACAGAAGAGCCTGGCAGGTTACAGTCCACGGGTGGCAAGAGAGACACGACTTAGCGACTAAACAGCAACAACAAAGAGAAGAAACGTCTTCAGTCAGTGGGTATTGAATTGCAAGATCTGAATTAAAACTCTTGCTTGAGTCAAACAGTTCTTAGACTAGAAGGTAGGAAACTAGAATGTAGGAAACAGAATAACCTGTTTAATGTCCAGTATATGAAAAACTTGATCAAAGGGACTTAGGGTGAGTCAAGCAGTGATTTCCCAAAAGACTGTTTAATTTATAAAGGCAAAGAATAAACAGACATTAAGGTCCAAGTGACTTGTTATGGTATCTCAGCCAAAATAAAATATTATCTTTTCTAAACTTGAGAAATCAAAAGTGAAAAAAACCTCATCTGTGTCTGCATGCAATATATCATCAAATAAATAGGAAACTAGGAAACTTAAGATGACTCTGTACGCAGCCACTTATTCTCAGGGGTGAAAACAAACTGCCAATACAGAGGGACTATATTTAGTGTATAATGCTGATAAGAAATCTGTGTAATTATTTGAAAATATAACATATAGTGTTAATACTATGCATCTCCACAGTTGTAAATAAACAAAACCCATTATCGTTTTCAAAAATTTAGAAGCAACACTATGAACATTTGAGGAATCCTTATAGTAAATAACATAGTAAAACACATTTACACAGACAAAGTGAATTGAGACTTTTAAACAAATTTAGGTTAATTTCCTATTGATATGGCAAGTAAATATTAAATTTTATTTTCATTAGTCAAAATAATTGAATAATTAGTCAACTCTTAACTTAATTTTCACTCTGTAAACAGCATCGGCATTGTCCCAGCACTTGAGCAAAAGAGGGTATAGTTAATTACTTACGCATGGGAAATTTTTATTGGATTGGTGTATCAAAGGCCAGTGTCTTTTAAGAAATCCTGAAACTCTATAGGTTTTAAGAAAGTCAGGATTAACTTCTCTTTAAACCACAAACCCAATCCAGTGAATAAAAATCAACAAACAAGTACAAATTTCTAAAGAGGGAATAAATTATCTATTGTCTGCTATCATTTCTTAGGCAACTAAATCCCAAAGAAACGTTGACCACAAAGATAACTAGGTATCTACACAAGTACGTTTCAGACTTTATTAAAGCGTAGAAAATTATAAAGATAGGACACTACATGCTTTTGAAATGATGTCTAAATATTCTCATTCCTAAAATCACTCATGACCTAATATTGCCCAGCAGTTTTCAAGACTGGGCCAACTAGAGGGTAGAATTACTAGGGTGTTCCCCAATTTAAAATACATTCTTTCAAAAAAACATATAATGTAAATTCTGGAAGCCCCAAGGTAGGCTGCAGCTTAAGCCCTTTATCGAGTACACTGCAAGCAATCAAACATGAGGTCACAGTACCTGGGCATGTGGCCTCATGCTCTTGGGCTGCTATAGACACTGAATTCATCTCTGGAGATTGGTCAGGAACAGCCTTTGAAGTCAAGAACTAAAGAAGAGTGTCAAGAAATCCTTTAGAGAAGAAATATTGCCAAAGAGAAGAGGAAGTCCAATTGATTCTTTTTTATTCTGTAGGGGGGTAGAAAATAACTTCCTCAGAATACCGTGAATATCTTTCAGTATTTCAGGAGCTCTAAAGAATGTGAACAACATAGTGACTTGACATTATGGTTTGAATATTGCAGAAGTACCTTTCAGTTAAAGAGTGTGATTTTATTTTATTGCTTCAATGTTTTCAAGCCAGATAAAAAATAAGATGCCAAACCCATTTATCACTAAAAAGAACATATTCTGACTTAATTTTTTAAGTCCATCTAGTGAACACTTCTACTAGGTTGCATAGGTAATTAAGTGGTCTTGGTGACCAAGTTAAAAAGAAAATTGAAAAAAAAAAAAAGAAAATTGAAATGAGTTATTTTCAAGAAAGTCTTTTTTTCATGCATACAAAAGTATATTTAAAAAACCCACAATATGAAATATTCACTAACTTTCCAGGTTTTTTATCCTGTTTGCTATGTTACTAATGGAATTGGTAGATTTTCTTTGGGTGGCAGAATTCTTGTTATCTCAAAGCCAATAGATGCTTAATGCAAAGAGCAAATAATGAAATGCAAACAAGTATTTTTTACTTATATAGGAAGTTGCTGATTATGAAATAAGAGTTCTGGCAAGTCTTAGAAGAAAAGTAGTCTCATTAGCTTATGGTTCAGCACCTCTTGTATTCTTTGCCATTTCTAAGTCCAAGGAGAAGAGAACTAAGTCTTTAGAATGGCTTTGGTTTAGTCACTAAGTCATGTCTGACTCTTGCGACCCCATGGACTGTGTCCTGCCAGGCTCCTCTGTCCATGGGATTCTCCAGGCAAGAATACTGGAGTGGCTTGCCATTTCCTTCTCCAGGGGATCTTCCCGAGCCAGGGATCGAACCTGGGACTCCTGCATTGCAGGCAAACTCTTTACTGACTGAGCTATGAGGGAAGCCCAATTCCACATCTGACCTCTCCTTTTCCTACTCCAAGACTGATCCTATGGATCTGACCAACATACATGGGAGGAAAAGAAGATGGAAAAGAAATGACTTTTGGAAAGCATAAGTCACTGATTTAAAATCTTTAACAAGTGGCATACAAGTGTTCAAGTTCCATTTTATTTTTATTTATTTATTTGTTCATGCTGCACGGTTTGCAGGATCTTAGTTCCCCAACCAGGGATTGAACCCTGGCCTAGAGCAGTGAAATTACCAATCCCTACCTAACCCACTGTATTGGCAGGGAATTTCCTCAGGCTCCAGTTTAAATTGATGAAATAAAAATAAAAGGTTGTAATAAAGAAATAATAGAAGGGTGGCAGCCTTTTGATTAGAACGATGACATGGAGGTTTTAATGATATTCTCAGGATAGTCAGTTGCCTTCATTAAATTTTACACCATTTGTGAACCTAGTGCCTTTTCATGCAAAGCTCACTTTGCAGGTAAAGAACAGGAAAAAAAATCAAACGGCCTTGTTTTAATTCTTCTGCATCCTTTCTCTATGGTGACAGGCAAGTAATTGACACTCTTCAATTGACCCTCTGTCAAGCTGCCTTATCCGGAAAATGGGGATAAACTAGGAGATAATCTAGGAGGGGATTACAGGAGATACTAGGAGAAATCAAATGAAAATTTATGTAGAAATGTGTTAAGAAACAGAAATGTAAAACCAAATGTAAGGTATCACTTGGCAGATGTAATTTGGAATTTGAGTGACATTATTTAAAAATTAATAGATATAGCATGTTACAGTTGAAAAAAACCTGGAATCCCCTAATATCCGTGCCTAACACACAGAGATGTAAGGCAAGTCCATGAAAGTTTAAAAAGATGACGACAATATTAGTAACGACTGTCATTTAATGGATGGTGAGTACATGCCAGGCATACATTACCACCTCACGCACTCCGCCAAACTCCCTTACAGGATGTGAACCTAGGTTACAGGTAGCCGAGATGGAGCCCTGCCCAGGTCTGAGTCATCTTGGGGCCTCCCAAACCCGCCCCATACTGTATCATTCATGGGTTAACTGGAAGAGCCAAATTCAGATTCTGGTCAGCCAAGTTCACTCCATTCTAGCCTTCAGGTAGATAATAAACATTAAATAGTACAAAAAAAGAGAGAGTGGGACAGCATGACATAGCACCACAGCCTAGTACCCAGAAACTGAAATCCTGCTCACATACTTTTCCCAGATTTTTTCCCCTTCTCTGAGCCTTCTCTTCCTACAAACCCTGTCCTCTCTACATCTGCGAGGACAAGGACCAGGGGAAAATAGAGAGGCAGTTATTCTCAAGCTACTATTCTCCCAGTTTTAGAAATCATACTATACTATATCCTGAAATGAGAATCCACAGAATGTGTCATAAGCTTTAAACTCACGTTATGGATTTAAAACTAATAAAGAGTCAGTAAGCATATGTATATTATTATGGGAATGTTGTGTCAAATATGCCTGGTCCACCATTTAGAGTCCCAAATACATTATCTATTTAATTCTCACAACATCTCTATGTAACTGTGGTAATCTTCATTCTCTATCTGAGGAAATTCAGACTTTTAAATAAGTCACCTAAGATCACACTTAGACTCACTCCATACTCTTAAGAACTACACACTTTCGAATTTCTCCACAGAGCATAGAAGCACTTTCCTTAAATTTGTAGGAGCTGGTGAAATCTCTAGCCATGACCTTGTCCTTGCTTTCACGTACCTCACACAGTACTCAGTCCCACCTAATAACCCCATCACAGATTTGATGACTGACATTCTGAAAAACTCAGCTTTAGGTGTGCTGACATTTCTGCATGCTAAGTCGCTTCAGTTATGTCTGACTCTGTGGGACGCCATGGACTGCAGCCAGCCACGCTCCTCTGTCCATGGGATACTCCAGGCAAGAGGACTGGGGTGGGTTGTCACGCCCTTCTCCAGAGGATCTTCCCGGCCCAGGGATCAAACACTTAAGTCTCCTACATTGACAGGGTTCTTGAGGAAAGAATTAATTCCTAAGTCAATGCTAACACCATCTACTAACTTGCTATTAGTTATTTATATGCTATTCGTTATTTAGTTATACTAAAAAGCTATTAGCTATTAACCAACTATCAAGTTGAGACAACAATTTATTTGACCAATGTCTATTTATCACAAACTCTCTACAGAGCACTTTGCTAGGTATACAGAGGGCGACACAGAGAGCTGGTCTATGGAGCCAGCGGTAGGTGAGGGAGCCTCTGTAATCAAGATTGATTTCTCAGCTTTGTTTTCCTTACCTCCTGCTGTCCAGGGTACCATAAAAACTCAGCAAATGTTATCAGATAGCATGCCTAAAAAGCGGCTAGCGTGCTTCAGTAAGTTAAAAAAAAAAAAAAAAAAGCTATATCTGTGTAGATGAAAAAGTTAAAATGTCACAGCTTCAGAGATGACTATCTCTGGAGTGATGTTGTATGAGACCAGAAGACATCCATGAACTCAGGGTTTTCTTTCACTCTCACAAAGCAGTCACATTTCAAGGTCCCTGACAACATTCACAGGGAAGCTTACCTGATATTTCTACCTTAAATGCCCAACATATGAAACAACTGCAGCAAAGTGTAAGAGCACCATTTTTTCCCTCTAATTTTCAAAACTCTGACACATTACTTTTTGGTGTAATTTTATTTCAGCTAGGGTCTAATTTTTGTTTTCTTCTTTGCCAGTTGACAGCAACTCATGCTTTATACTGGCAGAAAATGAGCAACTAAGATTCCATTTAGAATAAGAAACATGGTGAAAAGTTTCATCCATTAAGTGACTGATAATGATGCTAAAATGTGTAGAAGCATCAAAATCTGGATGGATAAAGACCAGTAAACCCCACGTTTCTACTTTGGGGTTTAAAAGTTGATTAATGATATTAAAAACCAATGGCACTCCAAATACAAGCATGTTCCTATTTACAAAATAAGGAAGACTTCCTTTAAAAATGTTGCAATTTTCTGAGCTAATTGTTATAAAGAATTCAAAAGCTTGCAGAAAAACTTTCTGACAAACAAGACAAACTCAGGCTTTTTCTCAGTATACTGCAAAGACAGTCTAAGTTGTACCACTAACCTGTTCTTGCTCATTTCGAAGCTGGAGAGGTAAGTGTGCTCAGCCTAATTTTCCCTCCTGCAGATAAAAGGGGGTGACACACTTTTGTGGGTGATTCCACCATAATGCTCAGGAATAGAGTGTATGAACAAAGAGGTCTTCCCCTTACTTAGTAACCAAGTGCTTAGTCACCCAGTCGTGTCCGACTCTTTGCTACCCCATGGACCGTAGCCTGCCAGGCTCCTCTGTCCATGGGGTTCTCTAGGCAAGAGTATCGGAGTGGGTTGCCATTCCCTTCTCCAGGGGATCTTCCTGACCCAGGGATCATACACGGGCCTTCTGCATTGCAAACCACCAGGGAAGCTGCTTCATGATTAAGAGGGATTGCAATTCTGGCCCTCCTGAATGCCCTGGAGCATGATGCCTGCCTCCTGGCATTCTCTAACAATAAGGGAAGAAGGGAAAATGTTTTTGCCAATAGAGGCAACACTCGCCTAGTGCAACCAGTTCTAACATTCGACTAAACTGGAGATCCCAGAACAGCTAGACACACAGGCAGATTGGGGTTTTGCAGCTCTGTGTCCCAAAAAATTTCCACTGGGCAGATAGCATACCCACTGCTCATTACCGGGAGCAGACAGGGCCCACGCCATCCACTCCAAAGTGAGGGAAGATGGTTTTCCCTCCTCCACCCTTCTTCCTGCCTCCATGGATTTACCATCTAGCCTCCCAACTCAGCAGCCACTTTAAGAAAGCAAAAGGGTTTACTTTTGAGGAAGAAAAGTACCTAGTATGCTATGCATCAAACTAAGTGTTAATATGCTTCTCCTAGCAATATTCTGCTGGGATCCTCATTTATACATTTTTGAGGGTGGAACCAAATGTACTGGCATTAAATCAAACACTCGACAGATATAGAGGAAACATTGTTTGATTAATACAATCAAGGATAACTACAAGGATAGCTAAGTTAACGGCATATTCTGTACAAGTACAACTGAAGTCCACAAGACTTCAGACCTTACAGGAAATTGCTTTTTACACTACTGAAGATTGATCCTGAGCCCATGCTGACCTACCTTTTAAATACAAGATGCAAGAAGACTCCCTAGGATATTAAACCCTATCTGAGAGTACTTCAATGAAAGGAGCAGTCGAGGACAGTGTTTTCCACAGTGCGTTCTGAGGAAGATTGGTCCCCAGAGATAACACAAAAAAGGGTTTCAATGGTTAAGTGAGTCTAAGAAGCCTCCTTACAGACTTAAAATGCACATTAGCAAATTAGAGGATCTGCACATTCCTATACTACAGGAAACCCTGCACTGCTCCAGCTTTCAATCTATTTAACCACAAAGTCCTTTTATTTTTTTTTAACTGATGTCTATTTAAATATCTGTGGAATCATAGTTTTCCAAATACTGCAGAAGATATATTTACTCAGTCCTGTTGAGTCATATCTAGTTGTTAATAATTATAACAACACTATAATATTTTACTAAAATGTGTCCTCATAAATGTTCCTAGAATGAAGTTACATACTTGGGACCTTTGTGAATCACAATAATTTAAGTGTTTAAATTACTTTAGAGAGAATGTCGAGCTTCTTTTTTTTATAAAGCAATTTGAAATTTGCTTCTTCATTCAAAAGAATATCCATTCTTTCAAACACAGTATTTCAGGCAAGCATATGGGTCTGCTATTTTGACCATGGAAGACACAGTGGAGAATTCATCACTGACATTCAAAATGAGGGGATTATGTCACTACCCCCATTCAAAAATCTTCAATAGGTCCCCATTACCTACCAAATCAAGCACAAACTCCTCAGCTTGCTATTCAATGTCCTTCACAATATGGACCCAATCCTCTTTTTAAAAAAAAATTATTATTATTATTGAAGGTCTCCTATGTTATCATAGCACAATGGGGGGCTGAGAAGGAAGATGCTGAAGACATGGAAAGTGTCCTCAAGAATCTTACAGTCAAATAGGATAACAAATAAGACATGTAACTAATTACTATAACACAGGAACAACCCAATTTTCAGATGAGAACATCAGAAAAATATGCAATGGGACTTCAGAGGAGCGGAATTACTTTCCACTAGATGAGTCTGACGCTAGAGGCATCTTGCATTTAAAAGGTGGCAGGGCTTAGAGCTGGGCTCAGGGCAGGTATCTCCATCTATACAACCCATGACTCTGTTTTCCCAAGGATGAAAGCAGGATTGCATTTTTAAGTTCCTCATCTTGATGACAGCTGTACAGGGTCAGTTGTTAACTCTTTTTAAAGCAACATTTAAGCAAAAAAAAAAAATTAAAAAAATTATAATGTTTTATTTACTATGAACCAAACATAAAATTACTGTCATTTTAGATAAATCACATCATTCTTCTTTTCCTAAATCTATTAAATTAGATATCTATTACTCCTATTTTACAAATACAAAGTGGAGGATTTCCCATGACAAATGACAGATCTGAAAATATCAAGGCAAGCAGAAAAACGTCAAAGGCTACCTCCTCAACCACTGGGCTACCCTGCCCCTATGTACCTTATGACCTGGAAAAAAAATCATTAGCCATCCAATATACATCATGCATTTCAACTTCAACAGCCTTGCATGTATAAGTGGAATATTATTCCTTGTCTTCTCCTCTGATTGATAGACGTCCATGCTTCAAAACTCATGGCAGAAAAAAAGAAAACTACCTACACTATGGTACCTCCACCAAGAGAATGGCCTGAATGTGATACTGGACTCTGTCCTCCTCCCTTCTTCCTGCGTGTAATCTATCAGTCCTCTCCCCTACATCTCTACTGTCACTGTCTTCATTTAACCCTGACCAGCCCTTGGACTATTAAGCTTTACTCTATATAGAAGTCCCCTACCTAGGAACCTTCATGTTGCAGACTTTCAAAGATGCGAACGTGCGTTCACGTGTCCAATCACATAAGTTAGTTCGTGCGTCTGGTGTACACTGTCACATGCCTGCATCCTCTACAAGTGGCTGTGCTTCCATGTACTTTAGGGTACCGTATAGAGCAGGGCTTCCCAGGTGGCCCAGTGGGAAGGCATCTGCCTGCCAATGCAGGAGGTTCAACAGATGTTTGATCCATGGCTCAGGAAGATCCCCTGCAGTAGGAAATGGCAATGCACTCCAGTATTCTTACCTGGCAAATCCCATGGACAGAGGAACCTGGTGGGGTACAGTCCCTGGGGTCATAAGAGTCAGATACAACTGAGCACCCCCCCAACACACACTGTACAGAGCACCGTAGTACATTATCTTTATTTCAAGGTTTTTCTAATGTATTATTTTTATGAAAAGAACTATAAACCTATTACAGTACAGTACTATACAGTCGATTGTGTTAGTCGGGTACCTAGGCTAACTTTGTTGGACTTACAAACATGCTCTTGGAACAGAACTCATTCACATGTAGAGGACGTACTGTACTTACTCTTGCCTCCCTCATATGTATTCTCCACAGTGTCAAAGAGTTTTTTCCAAAATACAAAATCTCATCATAAACTCCTTTTGCTTAATTTTCTTTAATGGTCAGTCCACATCCCTGGGGCTTGGATTGCAAATTCAGAGGCCTGGGACCTCCCGTGGAGATGCTGAGTCTGTGTGGCTGTGGTCTGCCTGGGAATCTGTATGGGCAAGCCCCTTAGGAGCTACTTATCTCCAGGAAAGTTTGGTAAACAGGCTCTCCAGGATTAAGTATAAGCTTCTTAGCCTGGTAAACAAGGATCTTCGCAGACAGCCCCTACTTGCCTCACCAGCCACCCTCTTCTAAGCAGCCTCTCTCACAAACGGCAGTTATCAATCTGGCTGTTGCCCTGAACATACCATGCTGTTTCACACTTCCGGGCCTCTGCACTGGCTCTTCCATCTGCTCCCCAAACACCCCCTACCGTGTTGACCTGTAAACACCCGCTGAAGGCCATTAAAGCCTTTTAAAGCCTCCCCAATTTTGTGGCGCCTTCCACAGATATTTCAGATATTTCACTCCCTCATCTGCTCCCTCATCTGAAATACCTTACAACCTGAATGTTTCACGTGATATTAGAAGCATGTGCATTTATCTGTTTACATTTCTGAGTTACTTAAGAAAGAGTATAAAGAGGAATGATATCACATCTTAGGAGTTATGTATCTCTAGCATCTAGGATAGTGATTCCCATCAATTACATGGTCAATAAATGTTGAATGAAGAGAATATTTGGGCAGTTCCACATTAGTTACCAAGTGAGACTTAAAGAAAAAACAACAACAACTAATGTTTATTTAATCCTAGCAATTACCCTATGAGATGGTTGTGATGGGCTGGCTGTGCTCAGTCACTCGGTCATGTCAGACTCTTTGCAATCCCATGGACCGCATCCTGCCAGGCACCTCTGTCCACGGGGATCCTCCAGGCAAGAATACTGGAGTGGGTTGCCATGCCCTCCTCCAGGGGATCTTCCCAACCCAGGGATTGAACCCAGGGCCTCCTGCTTTGCAGGTGGATTCTTTATGATCGGAGTCACTAAGGAAGCCCAATGAGACAGTTATTTCACAGGTGAAGAAAGTAACATTCAGAAAGATCATTGCTTAGAAGCGGCGGGGCAAGGATGAGCGTTCAGAGCCGTCTGCTTCCAAAGCTCCATCCTTTGTACACTCCACTTTCTCTGGGTCAACAAGCCTTCCTCCATCCATTCCCTAGCACTGAATATCTGCCTCACATAAGAGTTACCAGCATACTCGCCACGGTGCCCCCTACCTCACCAAAGATGGTAAGTTATTGAAGGCAGGGACCCTTGTAATTTTTATATTTTTAGTTCCAGAGTGCCTTGTTCAATGAATATCTCTGTGTACTGAATTTAAGCAATATAGACTCAGAAGAGGTCTTGAGAGATCGAGAGCTTCCTGCCTTCAGAAAAGTTTATGTACATGTCAGCTCTGGTGTGTGTCATCGAAGGACACTCAAGAGGTAGATTCCATAAGCTTTCAATAATCCATGAGTTATCAACTTTTCTCCATCATTCACATTTAGTACATGGAAATTTTGGAGGTTTTATTTCAGCAGGTGGCATTTTTGTTACAAATGTTAGCTCAAAGAAGAAATATGAAATTTTACACTCCTAGTCTGCTTTTGTAAATCTCCAAATTAAAAAAAAGAAAAAGAATGCTTAGTTTTGAGGCCACAGTGACATCCTTAGCTGGCAGCAAGAGTTAAGGAATAAGCATTTTGATTAAGCACAAATTCTACTGACTAAAGGGTAACAGCTTCATCTGGTATGAATTATGAGCCTAAAAATAATTAGATACAGTAAAATATTCTTAACTGTATAATTCTCCTGAAAATTCTTTAGATTTTTGTAATTCATCTCAGGAGAGGACAGGGTCTCAGCCTCTGTAATGATTATCCTTTATTATTCTACTTGTGATGTACAGAAATTCCAACAGAGATTCTAACTGATTAGATAATGGATAATGGAAGTTACTCTGTATTTACAAAATATATCTCACACTTCTGATAGCCATGCACCACCTTTAGTGTCCTACACCTGGATCGTGACAATCTGCCATCCTCAGAATATCAGCTCTAAGGCCTGGTTTTTTTCTTGCCAAACCAGGAAGAATAGTCTTTCCTTGTAAACAAAAGCAAGGAACAAAAAACATGATCTCACTACATAATAATCCTGTAAAATGGAGGAAATAAAAATGTTTCTGTTACACCTCTAATTTAAAACAAAACAAGCCGAAAAAATCAAAAACTAAAAAATTTGCAGTCTTTCTCTATGTTAAAATGCACAAAATAAAAAAGAAGACTCATGAATGTAAACATTAGATCCCTGGCGCTTGAATGTGAAAGATCATCTAATTCGGTCCTATTTTATAGGTGAGCAAAAGTCTGAAGAGATTAAGGGAGTCATCGATGGCCACAGAGCTAATTAGAGTCAGTCAAGGAGAGCAGAACAGGGAAATAAAGGCAGTAATAGTTGCTGGTTCCAGGTAATGTTATGTGTTTAACACATAGATCTCACATGATACCATCTCCAGGACAACCTTGATGGTAAGCAGCTACTTTGCAGATGGAGAAACTGAATCTAGCAGACATGGAGTAAAACTGGGATTTGAACCCATGACTCTCTGCCTCCTGAGTCTGTGTCCTTTTCAGTGCAACCCTAACCCCAGAACACAGGCATCTTGACTCACAGTCCAAGACTCTGGACAGAACCTCAAGCAGATGAAAAGGGGGCGCAATACAGAGTTTGCTTATATTGCCTAAAGTAAATTAAACCTGCTCAAAAGCAAACTACAAGAAAATTGGAATGAATATGCAGGAAGTCAACAAAAGCATATACAGCCTAAAAATTCAAGAATTACTTCCAGTTTCTTTACCTGTATGTGAAGACCCCCAACCTCCCTCAAATTCAACCTCATCCTAAACAAAAAGTGCAAGCAAAATGGATCTTGAGTTTATCAGGGGAAACTATTTGACACATTAAAATTTGCCTTATTATATTACATTATAAGATTTATATCCACACCCTTACTTTTGTATAGATAATATAGTGAAAAAAAAATCCCATGTTCAAATTCTGACCATATATATATAATTTAAGACACCATTAAATAACAAATAAGACAAATCCTAGTTTAAGCCTCATCTTAAAATACCATTTAAAATAAGAATCTAAAATTTAAGATCCTACCTATAATAGTCCATTGACTTATTTAAGACAGTGTTGCATACAATAAAATTTTAGTAAAATAAAACAGGTTTATTATCTCTTAAGGATATAAGATGATTTTTTCAAATGTATCAATATGTTAAATGTCCAGTTGATGAGTATAAAGTTTTGATTAAATTGTTTCTACTTTACAAAAACTGAAATCTGTGGATTTTGTTTATTGATTCAGAAAAGAATATTCTACTGCTAGATAGCTGAATAAGTAATCATTTCTGCCTTGGAAAAGCAAGGTGACAGACCAGGAACCAAATAGTTATAACACAAAATGTGAATGATGCTATAAAAGTGGTAGAAGGCGCCACTGGGGTGCAGAGAAGAGAACACTGGCTTATGCCCCAGGCAAATCAGGAAGGCTTCCTGGAGGAGATGACATTAGAATCAGAATTCCCTAGACAGAAGAGAGACGGACACAGTTCCCTTAGGTCTCTCTCCAGTATTTCCCTTTTCAAGATCTGGCTTCCTATCTGGCTAAGGGACCTTATTGCTAACAGTAGAAAGGACATTAAAATGGTCGACTTTCATTTTAATGAGGAATTAGATTTTACTGAAATCCCATAGTTGTTTTCTTGCCGGTCATTAGAAAGGGGGTGACTAGCTCAAGACTAAGGGATAAAGTTGGTAGATAAAAATGGTTTATATTATTGTCTGCTGTGACATCAAAATATTTTCAAAGACCAAATTAAAAACAAATGTCTACATAGGAAGATGAAAAAAAAAGCTATTCTCCTACTACCCTACCCCACCCCAGATTTAAAACAATAAGAATTTCAAGGAACTTTCTGAGGGTAGAAATAAGAAGAACAGAGAAAGGAGAGAAAAATAACATGGCGTCATTATAGACTGTTCTTCCAAAGTAAAGGCAAGACAATGAAGGGAAAAAACAGAACACGTGTATTACAACATATAGCACCATAAGGCTGTGTCTGATGCTCTGGAGGGCTTCAACAAGTACTGCTCAGCCAAAAATCAATTGAAAAATCAGCATGATAACAGAGCATGAGTTGCCCTATAATAGCCTTAAGACCCCCAAGGCTATGCAAGTCCCTTTCATCTGCCACACTGCATTGACTCCAGGGGACCCTCACTTCCCCTCCCTGAGTACTGTGCCTGGCTGTATTTCTAACCTACTGCCTTACCCTCCCTTAGAAATGGGAGCTGACAGGACTGAGGATGTTTTAAAGTGGTTCTGAAGAATTTTTTTTCTTTCTGATTTATTCTTTATGTTTTCTGGACATTTGCACTCAAATTCATCCTAGAATATCCACTATTTCCACAATATTAAGTGGTCAGGCATAATCTCTTGAATAATCTAATAATGGTCTTGTGTTTTGAATGCCTTAACTAACCTACACGAAACTGCCCCTTAATAAAAATCAGAGTTCAGGCTTATGCAAATGTGGCATGTAAGCAATTCACAGCATTGTTATAAATATACATATACAGTTCATTCCAAGATTTCATCTCAATATTTCTTCAATCACTTCCTCACAATGTCTGGTTTGTTCAATTTATATTTCTACTTGGCATTTGGTGCAAACCCCCAAAGATAAGATACATCTGTCCCTTAGTCACAAATCTTGGCATTTTTACCTTAACTCAATTGTGAAATGATTGGTTGAAAAATTACCTTACTTATTAGCAGGATTTCCTCATAATAAAGCATTTTATTTCCAAACTTTTGAATGTGACATGAGGTGGACCAACTCAGGAGTGACATATTAAAGCTTAAGGAGGACATATAAACACCCTGATCCGTGTGAGGGAAGGAAAAGCTAATTGGAAATCAGCTTCCCTGTGATTATCAGCTTGTTTATGGGGAGGAGGACGCCTCTGAATGGCACTGTAAATTCATCCCTGATTATGGCGTTAAAACCAGAGCTCATTTCCACAAGCTCCCCCAAAGCCCCCACCCAATGCATTTTGTTTAGTTACAAAGCGTTGTGCACTGTTTTCAGAGAATGACAGTTTCCCCTGCTTTGATTTTCTCCATTTTCAAGAAAAATTAATCAGTTGCACAAGCCAGTTGTCAGATTTCACTTCCCTCATGGCAGAAAGCACACATATTCATTGTCTGCTATAAGAATAAATTTTAGTAATTTTTCCCCATGTCAATATGAATATTAGACTGACCCAATTAATATGAAACGCTTCTATGCTGCTGGAACAGACAGTGCTCCAGAAAGAGCCATTTGCACAACCTGTTCATGATTATGGGCCATAAGGATACAAAGATGGCACGCACATTTGCGGACCATCTGAATTCTTACACGGGAAGGGGAGAGGGTGGAGGGAGCGGCATGACGTGAGCTTGACTGGCGCGGGTCATGTTTTTTAATCCGGAGTATTGGACATGTAACACAGCAACAAGAGCTGATCATTTTGTTTAATCACCTTTTGGATCTTTGCCAGATGGTCTCTATTGAGAGCGCTGCAAACAGAGAGAGATGAACTGCATCTAACACGCCACCAGAGCTTTCCCGTAAATGTCTGAGAACTGATTCCAACAAGAATTTAGTCTCAGAGCAGAAAGGGATACATTTAAAAACTATGTGCATTAACTATACTTTTCCCCATAGAATCCTCACTTGGCATGAATAATTTACCCACTCTTATGCTAATGGGATCATGAAAGTATCCCTCGTCTTTAGTGCAGCTATTCTCGGCTTTCAGTAATTACCCCACCCAGTGAAAATAACATGGCTTCTGCATTGAATGGCCGACTAGTACCTGACAATTAGAAAGACCATGGCTGACAATGGACTGGTCCAGAACCCAGACAGAGAACGCTTGTAGGCCAAAGAAAAGTACAAGCGCAAAGTAACGTTGGTCATGGGCGGGAAGGGGGAGGAGCGGGGGATGCATGGGGTGGAAAGTAGAAGAAAAGAGGAAAAGAAACATTTTCTATTGTCAAGCTTTTCTTTCTCTGACTTACTATCAAGATTTTACTTACATTATTAAGTGCAAAGGCATCCACAAGAAGATTCATTTTAAAGGAAAAAAAGAGACCATATCTAAGGAAAAGAACTAGAGTTATCTTTAAAGCACGTCTGCATTAAGAATTTACTTAATCAGAATTTTAAAGAATCTAAGTAGTGGAAAATCCCCTACATTTTGATTTTTGAATTGAAAAAAGATTACCAAACCAAAAAAAAAAAAAAAAAAATGAAGAAGAAGAAGAAAACAAAAGCTAAAAAAAAAACCTCTCTTTCGACCTCTGTCCACAAAACTCCATGTTAGGTAGTTCACTGTGTAAAAATTATCAGGCTAAAACATCTGGGAAAGAAAGCTATGAAACAGCAGGGAACGTGGCTGGTTTATTGTTTATCTTTTGTTTATGAGGCAGTATTCAAGTTTAATTACTACTCTAAATTAAACTCTAACTGGCATCAGGAGACATCCCTTTACATGACTAAGTTAAAAAAAAAAAATCTAGAAATCTCAACTCCAGGCTTTTCAAGTAAGTTGATACATATAGGAAGAAATTACTCAAAATTAACAGCAATTATAGAAAGCTTTTAAGCATTTATGGGCACCATTACATGCTCCTAGAGCATTTATTTATCAGAAGAGTTTAATTTTATTTCTAACAGTTGCTATTCTAAAACGTTTTAAGAAAATCAACAGAAATTATTTGGATGTTGGCTGATGATTAAGGATAGTATTCCTTTTGATTTTATTTGGGGAGCCAAGAAAGTATGAAAATGCAACATAAATATTCTATAATACAACAGCTTCTTCTGTGCCAATATTCAATTCTCAATTATATTCTCAGTGAATTTTCTGATACAATTAGGAGGACAGGAAGGAAAAGAAATGTCACCATATTTATCATAACAGTAAGTGACCAGTTTTGGATGAACTTAGCTCTAGGAAAAATAAAAGTTAAAAGCAACTAGCAAAAGATTATGCCAGATGGCATCTGTCATATTGTATTTAGGGTTATTTTAAAGAGATTGCCGCCACTATGAAAACATTCCATTGACAGAGTTTTCCTAGACTGAATAAGAAATCCCAGTAGAACATATTCAGGATCCACTATAAGTGGGTTTGAGGGTTTCCCCCCATCTTTTAACTATATAACTGGAATACTTGGTGGCGAAGAATACTATTTCATGCATTATATAATAACTGAACAGGGTAAGCCTGTGTTAGACTTTTGCTTACCTGTAATCATTTATGTTAAATCTATAGTGGGTATTTTTAGATTTCAAAACCATGATTGCTAAAGAACTGCGTAATATCTAGTTATGGAATTTTAGTCTCATTGCCTGGATAATAGAGACATCAAAAGAGAGGTTTCATAGGTGGCAGAGTCGAGGGGAACTGTGCTGGTCTGTACAGCCCTGTGTCTTGAAAGATGAGAGATGCATTTATGCTTAAATACTAATGGATTTAGGTTAAACTGGGTCTGGCAACAGCACGGTTAACGTGCGTGTGGAGTGCACTGTGAGCTCAGCAGTTACTGGGCCAACTGTCTCGGTATTTCTGGGAATCCTGCCTATTCACAGTGCAGGGATTGTTCAATTGCTGCAAAATGTACAAAATGAATTTTACAAAAATGAATTGTAAGGAAGGCCCCATTACAACGATTTTACAGCAAAGATGTCAACATCAATTTTTCTTTCATGCCTAGCTAATGATTAAAACAGCATATTCCATTTGCCTAAGACAATTTATTTCATATTGGCACATCAAAATATTGAAATACAAAGTTATCTTTACTCTGCCCTTTTTATTCACTGCTGCTGAACCCATACCATTGTTCAAATCCGGAAAAAATAAAACAAACTTGGCACGAAATACTTAAAACAAAGGCTCATCAATATTCTCCAATTTGTCAACATCTCAATTACAGCACTGGAAAAAATGTAAATTTCATGTGCTCTAAACACTGAGGGGTCTATTCTCCTGCCAATTCACATGCGTAACTCCCATCAGCGTTAATGGGAGTTACACAAACCCATCAATAATAATAATACTTTGTACATATATTGTGCCTTTCATCTAAGGCTCTCAAAGTGCTCCAAGAACAAGGGGGCTGCTTCCTAGTCTTTACTCTGGGCAAAACCCACAATGAAATACAAAGCAGCTTTTGACTCAGCAGGTACAGAATTAGGGACCCCACGCCTTATTATCAAGCCCCATTTTATTACTGATGGGAAGCCAGACACAAAGAGGGCCAGTTACTTCCCCAGAGACCCAGTCTGCACCCTAATTCTATCCCTGAAAAATAAAACAGACTTTTTTCTTCATTCTCATGTGACTAACAAGATAAACTCCATTTGGCTGCTTTTAGCCAAAGAAATCAGAGCGAATGAAAGTCTGGTTCATATTTATGTAGTTTACTGCTAGGCATGTGCTGTGTGAAAGAGACAGTAAAGTCAGGTTTCACATTTTATCAAGTTTGTTTCTTACAATATTTTTAAAATTTGATTCCTCCCCCCCTTTGGGTTTGCTGCACAAACACGGAGGAGGAAAAGATGACCTTTCACCTGTGTAACTGTAGCTCTTTCCCTATCAAGTCATAAAATAATGAGATATTTTTAGGTTCCAAAGTAAAGGTTCATATGAATCATTTTAGTAGAAATATTCCCCAAATCATAAAGCAACATAAATGCATGTATTGTTTTATAGCATATGGCTATTAAAGTTTAATTTAAAATGTGTATGAAAACATTGTCTTTAGTACAATTCATCCCTATTTTTTCTGTTTATCATAATTTGTTTTGAAACTGAATCGTTTTACAGTTTTCCATATGCCTGTTGTGCTAATAAATTCTGAATAAGCAAGAAAACTCTTTTCTAAACTAAAAATCTTGGTTCCCAATGAAACATTTTAATACATTTAATATGAAGAACATAAATTTCCTTCTTAGACTTTCCATTAAACGTCAACCCTAAGATTTAACCTAGGATAAGCATATGTGATTTCAGTCAATATCTCTGTTGACTTTGCCCTGAAGCAGATAATTAATCTTTCCCATAGAAAGCTACTCTGGACAATTTGGTGGGACAAAATATCTTGAAAATATATTTAGAAGACTATTATGGGCATGAGTATGACAAAATACACTCAAGTCTGACCTTCGAAATTCAGAATCTTTGGTAAAATACAGAATATCTTTCAACCCGTGTTTCGGAGCCACTGATGTCAGCCAGGTAGCAAATTCTCCATGCCCAGAGAGTCTCCATTTTCCAGGAATCAAAACGTTTTTTTGTCCCTCACACTTTAATACAGTAAAATGACTGACTTCCTAGTACTCAAACACATAAGCTACCATGTCCATTCTTTAATCCCATGGAGATATGATTAAAGGAACAAAATCCTATGGGGATCAAATCCTTCAACATGGCATCACTGGGTGTGGCTAACCACAACATAGAGGTTTGTGCGTATGGTTTTTACCCAACTATATCGGTCTCAGTGCTTTTCTCTTTCCTAACAAAAACAAAAGCGAAAACAACAAGCCAGCAAAATTAACCAAAATGATAAAACTCTATGCCTTGGCTGTGGCCGCAACTGTTCAGCGTTCCAAACCCCAGGGTCGTCCTTCTCTGCCTCTCCTTCTCTCTGGTCCCCTCCTGCCATCTCGCTGGCCATAACTCAACCAACCCAACTGAACCAGTCAGTTTTAAATTTCAGTTGGGACCTTGGTGACCTGTTAATGAATCTACAGAGAGGAGAAAAACTCACAGTGTTGAGTTATGCCTGGTGTTGCTAGCTGACTTGGAGTCAGAAATGCTTGAAGCGTTAACGTAATTGCAAGAATGTGAAAAATGAAGCGCTGGGCTCCTGAGCAAAGTGAAAGGTCAAAGCGAGCCTCACACACAACAAGTCTCTGGAAGATAGCCTCATTAGACCATTAAGTCTGCTTCTCCTTTCCCCCTCTCTTGTACCATGCTTAAGGTGTTTTGTTTTTATTAGTAGATATATTTCCCCCTTTGTGGCACAGTGGTTTGGGGTGGTGGGGGGAGAGGAGTCTTAGAAAGCTTTTCAGATTTAACCACACTGAGAAGTCTTTCTTCAAGACACAGAAACACAGTTAAAGCCACTGCATTAGAGATTCACTGAATTTATACACATTTCATCTTCAAAATGCTTTATAGTTTAGTTTTCTTACATACAACCAAAGTGATCTAATAAAAAACAGTACAGAAAGTCTAAATAGATAACAGTTCACCAGTTCTTCCACAATTTACCATCTGATAGTATTCATTTCTGTGTTAGTTGCAGCTTGCTTAAACCTAGATTCTAAGTTGGACCCATTCGTAACTTAACATCCTAGAAGGGACACTTCTCTAAACTCTTCCAGAATACTAGGAATCCAAAATCCATGACCAGGAGCTTGAAAATATAAAGGCACTCACCCTACATCAACCATCATTTTTTAAATGGCATATATGACTACATCTCAAGCTGTTAAACTGTCCTCCACTTGGAAGACTGTCTAATGCTTAAATATTGTGGCCATAAACACAGTCATAATAGAGATGAAATAGACCTAGGAGATCAGACACCATCTAATGTAAAATATTAAAAAGTAAAATCTATATACTTTCCTGGCCCACATTCAATATGCATCTTCTTTTAAAAAATAATTTTAGCCATAGAAGAGTCAACCCTACCAATATATAATTGCTCTCTGTGCAATAGGTGAGCCTTAAATGGCAAAATTTATTTAAATGACTCTAGGCTTCCTTGTCATCTGTAGTTGATGTCCCCCTTGCCTTCTGATTATTTGAATTTTTACAATTTGTGACAAAAGTCTCACCATGGCAGCTGAATAGAAATGGGGACAAATAATCTAAGAATTTCAAAATCCATCTTCCCAAAATACAATTCCATATAAAATTTGCGTGGCACTTTGGAACTAATAAGAACAAAGTTTTGCATCATGTGTGCTTTACAGGCATCATTGCTTGATTATAGAAAACCCTTATAGTTGATTTACAAATAAAATATCCCATTTATAGTATAATTCAATCTACTGCATCACAGAAGCAAAGATCTGTCATTCTATTTACTTACACCCAGGAGTAAAGAGTAGATAACCAAATCTGTCAGAGAATTGGCAGAACTAATCGATTGTTATTGTAATGCTTGCCTAAAGATTAGACAACTCTTTTTGTTTTGTTTTTGGTGAGTAACATAAGTTAAGGGAAGGAAATACTGTCTCCCTAAATAGCAGCCATTTATACTCCCTAACCTGCAACTCTACTGTTTACAGTGAGGCTGATGCACCAATATAAAATACTGATGTTATTTCAGTCATGCCCACTTTGCACAAGGAAAATCCTTGACTTTTTACCTTGCTCACTGCTGTTGTCTCCACTCTGGGACGCATGGCCCCCACTGGAGGGCCCCGGGGTGCCTGCTGAATGGGTGGAAGTTGCATCATCGTGGTCTCGCCAAGATGCAGGATTCTGATGTCAGGAGGCCAAGGAATTTTTCCACAGTTACCATTTCAGCCATAAATGACGAACCAAGGGGAAAGGTGCAGAGAGAGGCAAAAAAACATGTACACATTAGTATTTGTGGAACTAGGCATATATAGATGCCACGTTACAGTATGTTGTCTTTTCAGCAGTAGGTACTGAAAGGAAGAAAAGATGCACTAGAGTCACGATGAAGTGATAGCTATGTCAGTTTACAAATCTGTTAAAACCAATGGAAACAGATGCCTTAAAATGGATGCATTTTATTATATACAAATTATACTTCAATAAAGTGAATTTTTAAAGTTAGAAAAGAAAAGCCTCCTTAAAAATCTAAAAGTTTGCTCTTTAATTAATTATGGCACACTCTTCCAAGAAATAGATTCCAATGCTGTTGGATACCAAACACTTCAGAATATTAACACACCTACAAAACTCAACAACTCCCTTAAAAATTCAGATTGGAGAATGTATGGGACAGCCCTTCATATCAAATGCATTGCCCTAAAAGGGACTGAATTAACTCTCAAAATTATTGTCAACTGATTAAATCATTAACAAAGACAATAATATCAATCATTGCATCAATACGTTCCTTGCTGTTTAATGTGCGCAAACGACAATCAGAAAATGAAACAACTATGAACTGTGATCCACCTAATAAACTAGAGAGGACTTCCTTTAGAGCTGCAGGGAAGGTTTAAAGTCACAGAGCAGAGCTTTTTCCTGAAAGAACTGCTCATTTTAAAGGACATGTAAGGTAAGCCGAGAGTTATAGTTCATGCTACTTTGCTGAGTGTATTCTTCTCCTGTTCCTCCTCCCCTTTCCTGATCAGTCCCAATACCCTGCTGTCGCTTAAAGGAAAACAGGAATTCTAATGTACAGGAAGGCCTTTATCAGCACCACATGAAGGCAAGCAAGAGATGGAATTTCCTCTGGCAGAAACAGAGAGTAGGAACAGCATATGAAACAGACCAGCCTTAAGGTCAGAGTTGTACACTTGTCACCTGTGTGCGATAACTTGGACTAAGCCCACGGATCTACTGGCAAGCAAATCTGTTGGGGGTGGTGGGGGTGGGGGGTGCAGTACTTTGAGAGCAAAATAAAAAGCCTGTTAGTCCCTCAAAGTAGACTATTTCTTCTTACAAGAATTGGTAACTAAGGACTCAGACAGACTGACATGTCTATAGGCAACATGCTAACATCTTGACCACTTGAAGACAATCTTGCCCTGTTGTCATTATATATAGTTTATCCAGAAAAAAAGGTCAGTCTATCTTTTTCTCAACCTCAACCCTATGTACAAATAGAACATAAAACTTCACCAAAATAAAGTTAAGAAACCAAAGAGAGAAAAAATAAAGAACTATTCTCATTTGGAACAGCAACAACAAAAAATTTGTTTGCCTCTACAGATCTGTCTCAAACCACTTTAAGTTAATATTTAGCATTTTTGATAGATGGTGAAATGTCCCAAAGTTCTAGAGATTAATAACATCTCTATCAAATAAAGCTGTTGGCACTGCTGTCAGGCAAGCCACTGATTCAAAGGCAAAACATGAAGCAGAAACTTTGCGACTGTAAGTACTGCACAGGTATATATATCTCTAAAGTAAAGATACATTTTTGAAAGTACTGATGGATTTGGGAACAAAGTTGAACAGAATAAAACAAAAACCAAGGTTCTGCTGCCTATATGAAGACAAAGTCATGCCTGTGATGTTTTTTACCTAAGTTCAAAACTCTTCCAATAGTTTCTAGCTAAAAGCAAATAGAATGCAGGGGTTCTTCAAGCTTTGCAGACTCTTCGAGTCAGCTGTTTGCTGGATGGTAATCAGATAAAGAGCTATAAGAATTACAAGAAAGAAAGAAAGAAGCAATAGCATGGCATGAATTTAGTCTTGCAACAACACTGGCTAAAGCCTTCTTTTAGACACTGCAATAATAGTCACCTAAGCTAAACTTTTCAGTTAAACTTTGCATCACTAAAACAGCAAGTGATGTGAATTTTATGCACTGCACGCTTTTTATTAAGCCGGCGGCTATAAAAGCTCCTTACCCCTCATGAAAATTACAATAATAAACTACTAACACCTCAACTATCTTTTAAGGCAAACGTCATCTAACAGCTATTACATAATCGTTCAAATGAAGCTCCAGCGAGTCCTTCTGTTTGGACATGAGAGTGATTTCAAGGGATCACTCAGAAGCAACTTCTTGCAGTGGAAAGCACCGTCTTGTCCTCATCAGTCAGACCTGTACTGAGCTTTAAAGTCAGTCCTCACTGTTTATAACTCAGTTGATTACCTTCCCTGTTTTTTTGGAGGAGGCAGTCTCTAAACTAAAGGGGTGAAAAATAAGCCACATAAGCAAATAATACTTTTAGAGCAGCTAGTTCCTCCAAATCAGTTGGGTCTTGGGTTTTCAGCTCAGTCCTGAAGTTTGCTCAAGTTCTCTTTCACTATGTAACCCACCATGCCCGTCTCTTCTCCCTTACCTTCCTCACATCCTCAAAGATGCAGTCCTACAAGCGTCACACGGTGTTTATCTCCATAGTGTGTTTCAAGTACTATGATCTACTTTGCACAAGACTGACACAAACTAGTACCAGGATATTCATCTAACTTGAAAGTAGGAAAAACAGCTGAGTCCCTCTGGGGTTTGAAAGTTGAAGAGTTACCCCAAAGTTGCCTGTATTCAGCTACACCACAGTGACGTGGTCAAATACAAATATAAATAATCTAGTAAATAAAAATTGCTACCTCCCTGATCACAAAACATTGGAAGCAACATGGATAGCTACAATATAGTCCTTTACACATAAGATTGGTTTGTTCTTAGACTGAAGTATTTGTTTGTATCACAACTCCTTTCTTCTTCTTTTCCCTCCCTAGATAGTTTCCAAGTTTACATCCTTCAAGAATAACTGCTTGGCTTTCTGCCAAATTATATGCAGAAGTTTAGTGAATCTTGAAACCAAAGTGGCATATGAAAGCATGTAAAACACAGGACGTACTTAGAAAAATAAAGAGTGTGTATGTGTGTGGGAGAGGAGTCAGCTAGGTGCATTCCACAATATATGTCCTGTTCTTCAGCCCCAGGTATCATGAAGACATTCGAGGGCAAGGAAGAGACATGTTTCTATTCCCAGGGGCTTTCATAATTAGGAGTCAAATACAGTACTCTTCTTGCTCTTACGTAATTGCATTAAAGAGCAGTGTTAGCAGGAGAAAAGCAGTGAATACTGAGTGGAGCACAATGGAAGGAGATGGAAAATAGATACAAGAAGCTAGGTCTCCAGGGGCAGTATTTTCTATTTGCTGGGCTACAGACTCACAGCTGATAATGCAAGTTGTAATTAATATAAAAGCAGGAGACAAGATGGGGAGAGCTTGTAGTAGCGGGGCCACAAGAGATCACTCTGCAGCTCGCTCTGTTTCTCATTTACACACAGCTTTCCCTAGAAAACACAATTCTGCCAGTGTTTCCTCCCTTGGAAGTTAAAAAAAAAATTGATTTAGCACCATCATTGAATTTTGCTAAATCTAGGAAAGAGCATAGAGCGGACAGGCAGCTCTGGGCAGAAAAAGCAAATCATCCATGCACCTCTTTTGTTGAGGCTGTAGAGATGGTGGACATTATAATGTTTTACACCATTTTGGCACTTCTGGGGGAGACCTGCCGATAGGATACTATTTAATAACTCCCAGCGAATTGGTGGTATTTCCCTGTTGAAATGATTCCACCCAGCTCATGGTTCTTCTGTTGAAAAAGACAATGAAGTAAAATGGGTAAGTGTTTCTGAATAAATACAAAACTGAATGGGGAAGCGAAAAGTATTAGGTTTCCAGGAGTTAAAAAAAGAAGCCACACCACACACAAGTTCGACCTCAAATCATCTGAAACTCATCTTAGACTCCAAATGAAGAGGTGATGCAATGGATGTGGTGCAGGAGAAAGAACCCTAGATTGGAATTAAGACTCGAGGGTGCCACCTCCAACTGTCACATGACCTCAGGTGATGCACTTCATTTCCCTGGAACTTGCTTCCTTTCTCTCTTTCAAATTAAGAAGTCAGACAAAATAATCCCTAAGGTCACTTCCACTTCTTATTTCTATTATTTAAAAAATACTTTAAGCATTTGATTTTCTAGAACACACAAAACTAAAACACGATATAGAACACCAAGCCAAAAATAATACAAGAACTTTGAAAATACTGTAAAGTAATTCAGAATATGTATTTGTAGGTAGAAAGTAAGAATAAACATATATAAAGATATTTAATCAGCACATGGAGCATGCAAAACTAATTTGACTTGAGATGTTCAAATGACAAAGTCAAGATATGTTCGCATCAGTACACATAATTAAGGTAACTTACAGATTTCCTATGATTTTAAGATGTTTTCACATCTTAACAGTTAACATTGAGCGAAAATCATTTTTAAAAATAAGAGGAAGACACCTATCATGAAGTAGTCAAACCTACAAAAGTTCAAGACGTTAACTGTGCAATTTGAAAAAAATGTTGGAATTTCAATTTCGTTATTCTAAAGTTGACATAAGGACTCAGGAGAACTGTGCGTGCTTTCAGAAGGTGGACTCACTCTTTAAAAATGTAAATAGAACCAGGGTCTTTCCCTCATCTCCCTGCTTCCACCCTCTATTAAGCTTTGAGAATTAATATGTGAACAACTCTCATGGAAGTGACAAACACTCTTTGCAAACGATTCCTCCTCTGATGGAGCAACTTTTAGAGAAGATAGAAATTTCTTATAATATTAGCGTACTATCAAGTTATAAAATGTCTCCTGTAATTTTGAAATGGGATATTGTACAGAATGTTAAGCCTGAAAAAAAAATGAGAAAATGAATTTTTAAAATATCAAACTTTTCATCTGATAGTGGATATCTGTGGTTGTCAAGTGTGCCTTTGTTTAATTTCATCTCATTGCAGTTACTCTGAAAGCATACTCCAACTGCACAACCTACATGATTTCACTAACATAATTATTCTCGATGGGAAATTAACAGAAAAGCCATCAATACACAACAACAGAAAACTTATGCCCCTGGCCATGTCTCCTTGAGTTGGTGGACAGGGCTCAGAGGTGGAACCTTCCTGAAATAAGTCCCCCAAGACCTTGGATAACATACCGTGAGGTCTAATCTTACATCAGAATGTAAGAAATTATCTGATAAAATAAATCATTCATATTATTAATGTTATTTTCACATCCCAATGTCTCCTCTTTTATATTCCATAGACCAATCACTTAGACTGCTCTCTCTCCTCGCTGCCCATTCCCTGCTGATCTTTCAGACACTTGCCTGTATTCTGTCAGGAACGAGGTTCAGGGAATTCTCCCCTTTGACTTAACTCAGTTTTTAAAAACTGTGTAGACATAAACCAATTTGACACATTCAGAGATGTGAAAGAAAACAACAGCATATCTTCACTTAAATTAAAGCTTTCAAAATAAAAATTTAAATAATTTTTCTTTTATTACTCAGCTTATCAGAGCCAGTCAGATTTTAGGCACCTGCCATTAATTTTTAGTAGATACAATTGCATTTCCTCCCCTATACTTAACTCATCCAAAAAACAAATACAGTGCAATTTCTTAGGCGCATTACAGCAATAGCTATATAACTATGCACCTTCAGGCCAAGAGAGCTCAGGTCAGAGAAGGTATTTCAAAAACAAATATAATTCATTTATCTCAACTTGATCTAAAGATATGTAGTATTTTTATATGCAAATAGAAAGATATATTTCATTTGTCTGCACTCAATCTAAAGACTTGATGCACAATTATGTAAAGCAGATAATGTGGACATCACCTATTATTCAGAAACACTACAGACTAGGAAAAGCATAATCATGCCACAACAGTTTTCAAGTTGAAACTTTTTTTTCCAAGAAGTAGTTTCTTGGCAAGTTTATTTTAAAAAATAAATAAATTTGAATATCTAGGAAACTTAACAAGAACTGCAGATGGAAAACAGGGTTCTATTTCTTTTCCCCATTATATCTTCCTCCCCGATATTCCAAAGAATACTATAACACTTACAGGTAGCTGTTTCCTACCTATAACAATTACTCTTATATGATAATAAAAGTATAAGATGAAATCTTTATAATATTAAAAATATTAGCAAGCATTCACTATGAATCTCCTAAACACTGTAGCCCATGTTGCAACTTTTATTTTCTATTCAATTCCAAACTTTTTTATTAGTATGCCCCTCATGTAAGTGTCAATAGGAAATGAACAAATGAATTTAATGTATGGAAGGTAAGATATTATGGCAGTCTTCCATTCATGCATCTAGGTTACATCAGATTATTTATAGAATATTATAGAATGTGAAATCAACATGACAACAACCTGGTTCACTAGGCAAGAGTTATGTAAAACTCATTTTTAATAGTTGGCCCAAAATACTTGCTTTCGAGATAATTATATCAATAATTTTATATATTTCTATTTTTAAAATCGAAAAGCTATTTTGGTGCCTAATACTTTGCTCCTGACGCTTCTGTCTTTGCGTCCCACTACTCAGAATCACACGTATTCTTTCTTTTCTCTTTCATTCTCTCTCTCCCTGCTGCTCCTTCCTTAAACACACACACATACACCCTCACACAAAGTAGCTTGATACCACTTAATAAGGATAGAGGTGTATGTGTTTTGGGGGTGTCAAACAGCTGTCACAAACTGTCACCTCCAGAAGAGAAACCTTGGCACACAACAAATTAAACTATACTTCTTTTTTAGCTGTCATTATTCATAGCCAATAAGTTGAAATGTTCTCAGCATTTCATGTGCAAATAAAACCACGAGGAAGCCAGTAGATCAGAATAGTGGGCCAGCAGATAAAAAAGAGAAAACAACACGCTGTCTCGGTCCTTCTGAAGAGGCTCATCATCACCCCTGCACCAGCAGGCACCAAATGAGATCCAGCCTGGGGCAATGTATTAAATATGCATATCAAAGCAAATGAAAAAGTAAACCTGGAGATTCAAATTGGATACATTTACATGCTGAAAATGTCCCACTCATACCACTTTTCAGGTAGTGGGTCTGAGGAGGTGTGTTCACTTTTCTGTGGCTGGGGGGAGTGAGGGAGGAGGAACAGCCTGCAGAAGAGGCTGAACATAAGAGGATCACTCTGTAGGGGGAGACTTGGGAAAGAATACATTCCATACACTTACGGTGCCAAAGTACCAAAAAGGGCAAAAAAAACTCTCCAAGGTTTCCTCTCATCTCCTACATAAAATTCAAATCTGTGGCAAACTACACCATTTCCCACTCGGATTGCTGGTGGAACAAATTATTGCTTCCTTTGCAAACAAATAGCAGGGGGGCTAAAGTAAAAATGTTATAGTTCAGACTCTAGGAAATAAAAGGCTTTAAATTATGATGCCCAATGAGGTGGTAAGCCCTCATGGGTTCAAAATAAATCAGTTGTCATATTTACTTGATTGGGGGCCTCTAAGAGAGGAACAAATGTTACAGTTGATTCTTTTATTTAAAGATGATGACTGTTGCATTATTAAAGCACTATCTTCTGAGGTATAACTTCTTTCCCGAGTATAATTTAATATTCCAAATAGTACCATAAACTGGCATTGTTGATCAGCCAATTCTATAAACAGCCTGGTTTATCCTATCTCTTCTATATAAACATCAGCATGCTCTAGTTCCATATATCCACTTGAAAAAAAATTCGAAGAAACTATTCTAGAAAACCAAGTAGTCAAGACCCCTAGAAATGACATGAGAAAAGCTTTTGCTGCAGAAAACTGAACTTTTCATCCTACAAACCATGTAATTAAATGCCTTCCCAGTCCCCCCAATAGTGCAAAATGCACATGAATTCAGAAACAGGAAGCAATGAAAATAAACAAGTAAATGACAACAACAAATACTTTGTAGGCAGTGTCATGCCTTGCCGACCACAACCACACAGCATATAGCTACATATCAGCAAATTAACTTTCCATAGCTGCTTGTTGCACCAGTTTGATTCCAGTGAATACACTTAATATACAAAATAGCTCCCCAACATCTCCCTCCCAGAGTGATGGAAAAAGCCAAGAGTAAAGACAGGCATGGGAGCTTTCAACACCACAGTATTTATTCTGTCTCAGAACTGGACTTCGGGACTGACGTTTTCTTTCTTTTTTTTTTAAATTAAAACTTTTGTCCTTAGGCTATATGGCTTTCCATAGAGCACAAAGGCTAGTCATTAAAATCTGTGACTGTATAGTTTCAAAACTTTTGGAGAAGGAGGGGGAGAAACTTATTCTCAAGGCATCTCAACTCATTCCTCTTACCACCTAGGAGTGGGGGGTGATGGTGGTGATACAAACTACCTTCAAGCCTCGACGCCCATTTAACTCCACGGAGTGCTAAATTAATATTTCAGCCATCAAGTTAGTAGACTATAGCCTGTATCATTTAGGTTGTGAGTTCAATTGACTATAATCTATGGACACCCTGTCCCCCACCCCCAGGCTTGAGTTCCTATAAATAAACTGCTGTTCACACCCACTCTTTAACCTCGCCACTCTTGCCTTTCCTACCAGCTGCAATCTTTCTTCTCTTTGCTTCTTTTTCAAATTTTCAGTCTCACTACATATGCTTTTTTTTTTTTTTAAAGCATCAGACTCACTAGATCAGTTCCAAAATAGGATTAAAAACAGACAGAATAGAAAGAAATCTCCGTTCTTGGCCTGACACACATGGGTCCCTCCTTACTATACTCTCCGTTCTCATTCACCAACTCTTTCAGTGTTAAAATTCAACCACTAACCTATGTTTACTCAATCACAATTCCCTTCAGCTTTCTGTAATACATTGTTAATATTTGTTTCATCAAGGTTACTGTCTTTTATTACCAAGATGCTTCAAGCACTTGGCTGTAAGTTCATACACTGACAATAAGTTTCTATACAGCATAAGCTCAGAAAACTAGAATGGGTTCACTCCTTTTATTTCAAATGCAATGCAAGATTGACAATAATTCTCAGAATTTCCATCTCTGCAAGAGACTGAGAAATCAGTCCTTGCTCCCCAATTCTCTCCCATCCTGTCCAGTTAACTCTCCTGCCTCCTTCTCTCCCTGCTGCTCTGATTACAGAGTTGAGAAAACAGAAAAGGCAGCGGTCACCGTATCAAGCAGACAATTTGCTAACACTCAAGTTACCAAATCCAGGAAACTTTACACATTAGAAGCACAAATCACTCTATCAACTTGCTGGGTTTTTTTATTCTCAACATAAACAAGGAAGGGGTCCAAGAAAAGGGAAATACAGACGAAAGGTGTGGAAGAAGTAGTGAGAAAGGGAGGAAGAGAGTCCCAGAGAGACCAGATTTTTTATTTTAAAAAAGAAAACTCAGTCAGTGGAGCTAGAGGTTACAACAAAATTTTCAAAACTGCTGTGCCCAGTGGTCTTAAAATGAATGCCAAAAGCTCACAGACTTACATGGTCAGCGAGATTTGTGGAGGAGCCTGAAAGTTCTTCGTGATCCGACTTGGAGCTGCCGTCTCTTTCATCAATGACGAGGTCTATAGGCATCTTCCCCTTCAAACAGCTAATGTACCGGTGGCAGAAGTTATCACACAGTTCATGGACCTAGAAGGAGGGTCATGGTGAAGGGTTCAGCTTGTATTGTTGTTGTTGTTGTCATGGTTTTGTTTCATTTTTTTAAGGGGAAAAAATATCAGGTTGCAAGGTTACATTTGGAAAGAGCAACAGTGCCATGGCTTCCAAACTAACTCTAATTAATGGGTGTAATAGTTGAAGGCAAGGAAACAATAGAGCAATTGTTGTAGCAGATATTATTCTCCAGAGACTTCCCTGAGCAACAAGTTACAATAAAGGGAACAGAAACAGGACTGGAAATAACTGGGTTCAGGCTGGGACTCCTTGGGGGGAAAATCCGATTTGATGATAACATCAAAACGTAAGGACTCAAGAACTGGGAACAGCATTAGCATTTGCGATTCAATAAGCTAGGAATTTTGTATGTTTCCAGGAGAAAATAAATGATTGAGCTGCAGAGCAAGGTAAAGACACCCTAGCCAGAATGATTCCCTCTGCTAGCACCTAATGCATGCCCTGGGCCTAATAGAGACGCAAGCAGGCTGAATGTCCAGTAACACAAATGGTTTGCTGCATTTCAAAATAATCCTGAATGCCTGGGGAAAAAAAGGGGGGGGGGGGGGAAGGCGGCTACTTTAAAAGGCAGGGCTGTCTTAATTCACCCATCCTCCGAGCCCCTGGGTTTGAAGAGCAATTTGAGGGAAGGACAAGATAACAAGTTGCTCAAAATCTCTCCAGGTGCTCAGACTGGAGGTTTGTTAAAAACATTCCCAACTCCACCAGGAGAGGGAAGTGACTAAATCAAAGTGGGGAGTGTCGTTTCCTGCTTACCTTTTCTAACTCCAAAAGGTGAAACCTTAGTACTTGTATTGCTTGTATCATCTGGAAGAAAAGTTTTTAAGAGTATGGAGTTAAGGCTCTGTGACTGCTGCCACTCGGAGATTCTCTAGTTGGGGGATGGTGAGGGGATTGGGTTGGGGAGAAGATGCAGGCAAGTGGCCAGGCAAAACCCACACATCAAGAAATCGTCAGGAAAACCAAGTGATTACTGATCATCTCTGCCTCATTGGCTAGGGGGTGGGAATCTGACTCAACCTATGCCAAGGCATTTAGTATCTTTGCCCCTCACGTGTACTGAACTATCTGCAAGGGCTGCCTTCCTAAGGACAGGCCTTCTTTCTCTTCCTGAGTCCTCTATAACTGTCCCCTCTCTCGACCTCAGGCCAACTTTAAAAAAAAAGAAGAAGAAGAAGAAAAAGAAGAAGAGAGAAAGAAAGGAAGAGGAAAAAAAAGTCGTTTCTCTAGAGAGAGAAAGCTTTTTAGAACAGCACACCCTGCGAAATCCCTCCTTACTAAAGAAGGAAATACTCCAGATGAATGGCGAGGCAGGGCCTTTGAAAGCGGATTTAAGTACTTTTAATATTGAAATTGTGCAAATTAGCAAAAGAATCGCACCTAAAAGTGGCCTGCGCTGGCCTGCCCCTCGCCCCCCCTCCCCGCCCACCTCCCGGCCCGCCCTCCGCCGCGCAGGCGGTTACTTCCTTCGGGTGAGCTGCCCCGGGCTCGGCCGCCTGCCCCGGCAAACAGAGGAAATAACTCACTTCTCGTCGCCTAGCTCCCGGGGCCGAGACCCGGGGCGCATCCCCTGCTCTCGCGCCCGGCGCCGCGTCCCCGCTCACTGCCTCCCCGGGGCTCCGCGCGCCCTGACGTCCAGCCCGCCCCTCACTGCCAGCTCCCCGGCGGGGGCTCTAAGCTGTTCCCTTCCTCCCGGTCGCTCTGGAGCTTCAAAAAGAGGGCTCTGCTTAAACTCCCCAGAGCTCCGTGGGGAAAAAGCGGGTGCTTCTGGGCAGGGGAGGGGGCCCAGGCTGGGGACAGGCGAGCCACAGTGAGCCTTACCAAATTGTCCAGCTCTGGATTTGAGGAAAAAAGTGGCTTTTCGGCGCGAACCTATAGGAAGCAGGGGAAAGTCAGCATGAATTATCACTCCATTTTAAAAGAAGAAAAACCCCTGTCACCGACTAAACTGTCGTGTGCGAGTGGGGATGGCGGAGGGGCAGTGGCGGAGAAAAGAGGCGCTTTGGTAAAAATACATGAAAAAACAAAAACCCAGGAGGGACGGTTGAAAAGGAATCTGGACCTTCGGATCCTGGCCCCATGAAGGGGTACCTGGAACCACCGAGCTGGAGCCGAGATCTCAGAGCGGTTCTCTGGGCCCGGGTACCCGCTTATCCTGCCGTCCACGGGGCTGTGTTTCGCAGCCTCCCTCACCTCCGCGCCGGCGCCGACAGCCCCGAGAGGCGCCCAGCTTCCTTCCCTCCCGGGCACTCTCGGGGGCCCTCAAAGCCCCTATCCCCAATTCTTGTTCAAGTAGCTGCAGGCGGGGGAAAAGGCCAAGCCCCAGATTAGGAGCAGGTCAACTTTAATTCGAGGGTCGAGCCCCTGTATTCCTGGCTGGGGGGAAAACAAACACCCATATTTATCTCCTCTTCCAATTCGCCTCCAGGCTCAAGGATGGGGAGGAGGCGCAGAGCGCGGACTGGGCCGGAGGGACAGATCGGGTGTCCCAGCCTCTTCCTCCTCTTTCAAGTAAAGCTCGAGGAAAGGGGAGGGGGGAGTGAGGGGCTGCGGGAGGGCTAGTGGGTCAAGAAGGTTGGACCTGCTTGGCGAAGACCGCGATGTCCTCGTTGAAAGAGTCGGAGGAGCAGACGTCTCCGCCGGCCACTCCGGGTTCCCGCGGAGTGCAGGTCGCCAGCTCGCACTTCTCAAAGACCAGAGCTAACAGAGGAAACAACGGGTGCCTAACGGGCAGCGCCACGCAGAGACACACACACGGAGACGGGTGCAGAGGGGAAGGAGCAAGAACTGTAATCAACAAGTTTGGAGGGTTCGGATTCCTTCCTACCACCACAGACACGCACCACACTTTACAACCCTTCCTTCAGGCAGCCGAGCCTGGGCCAGAAGCAGAAAGGAGGAACGGCCAGGCCCTTTCCCTCAGCTCAGGACTCCCTTAGATGTGGTGGGAGAAGCCCCTGGCCACTTTAGCCCTCCGAGTATAAACAGCCTCGGTTCGAACGTAAGGAAGCATCCAGTAAAGCTGAGGCAGTCTGGAGCCCGGTATTGAACCAGACCCACTCCCCACTCTACAGAGGCCGTCCAACCAAGCCCTGAGACCCAGCCCTGACCTCCCAAGAGAGGAACAGGCGGTGAAATCCAAGATTGCTTTAACTTCTGCATAGGAGAAGTCATAGGAGGCCCACGGTTCATCTACAACCGCCGCCTCCCTCACCAGTGATGTTTCCTCAATCTAACCTCTCCACCCCCTCGCCTTATGAACTTCTTTGGTCCACTTCTAGTAAAAGCCTGGGTGTGGGGGCCAGTTACACGCGGTACACGCGAAAGAGCTTCCTTCCCAAGAACACATTTCTCCAGCAGGCAAAAATAAATAAATCGAGTGTTAAAACTTGGAAGTGTGCGTGCGCGTCTGCCCTTTGTGTTCCTCCGGGCGGTTTAGCTACACTTTGGGATGCAGGCGGCCTCTTGCTTCAGGCACAGTTGCTGTTTACGGACTGTCCCCTCCCCTCCGCATCCCACAGCCTTCCCTCACCTACCCTCCGCTGGGACAGCCCGAGTGGTACATGCTGGGGCCGTGCAACCCCAGCCCTCCCTGAGTTCTCTCAGAATTTAAAATAATTTCCAGCCATCTCCCTCACTCCCCTCCAGAGCGGCTCTGTGCAAGCAGCAGTCCCTTCCACCCCGCTGCACTTCAAGGTCTGCCCCCTTTATTTACAGAGAATTAAGAAGAGGGTGATTAGGACTTCCTGGCCGACCGAAGCAGCCCTGATCCCAGCTCAAGCTGCAGTTAGTGACTCCCGGACTCTCGATAGGAAACAGAAAAGAAAAAAAAAAAAAGTTGCTCCTCATGGGCAGGAAACTTTCTCCTTCGTCAGGGCCTCTGTTAGGGGGCCCAGCTCTGCGTCCTTTGGCCAGGAATCCCGTCCTTGGGGAGAAGGCCCTGGCCAGATTGTGAGGACTCAGTCACTCCCGGCTATGGGGTCCAGAGTGGCGGGGCCTTGGGGGCGGACGAAGCCAAATCTTCCCGGGACTCACAGTCAAGGGGCAGAAGAGCAGCGACCCCCCTCCGCCCCCCGCACGGTCCTTCCCTATGGCAAGCGGTTCTCGCCCCCCACCCTAAGGAGCAATGACTCCCCACTTAGCCGGCCACCCCCTCATCCCCCACAGAGACAAACACGCACTCGCACTCACACCGTACGCTGGGTCGGGAGGGGGTGGGGGCTGGTTTACCCATAGATCGCGTCCTTGTCCCGCTTCAAGGCGTCGTTGACAGCGGATCCCATACTGGCCGGCATGACATTGGGGTGCGGGGCGTGAGCGCCGTAGTGCTGCGTGGCGTGAAGCGGCGGCCCGTGGTTCAGGTGGTGAACCGGGGGGATCGGCCGCGGCGCGTGGGGGTCTCCGTACATGGAAGCAGGCACCCCTACTCCGTCCATCCCGCCGTAATGGGGCAGCTCATCGTACTGTCAGAACCCGGCAGAGGGGCGGGGGGCGCGGGAGGTGAGGGAGAGCCAGGAGAGCCGAGGCAGGAGAGGAAAAGAAGCAGGGAGAGGAGAGCGAGCAAAGAAGTGGGGAAGGAATAGAGAGACGAGAGGGGGAGAAAGCCGAGGGAAGGAGAGAGAGGAGGAGGGGGCGGGAGGGGGAGGCAGGAGAAAAAGAGAGAGGAAAATACAAATAAAAACAAAGTCAGAAAGAAGTACCCAGCACGAGTTGAACACACAGAAACCAAACCAGCCGAAACAACGGAGTTGAAAGTTGGGAGGGTGGGTGTTTTTAAATTAAAAAAAAAAAGAAAAAGAAAAAGTATGAACCCAGAGCAGCGTTGAGAGCGGGGAGAGGGGGCGGTGAGGCCGGGGACCGAGGGGCGCCGGGAGGTCCCGCTCGGGCCGGAGGCAGCAGAACCGTAGCGAGCCAACCGAGGGAGAAGTGGAGTTAGTGAGAGGAGGAAGCCCCGGTTCCCACCCCTACCCCCCCTTCGTCTCCTCCAGAGGATCCAATAAATCAAAAGGCGAAATGAAACAAAATAAAGAGAAGAAAAACGCTAATAATCAGGACGAGAACGCCGAGGACGAGGGAAGACTGGGGCCAGTGCCTCCCCGGGGGCAGGGAGCGGAGGGGTGGGGGTGGGGGGTGGGGGGAATAACGTGAAAGTTACCAGAAACATTATTTAGCAGCGGATTCCCTGCGTCCTTGTCAATTTCAGAGACAAAACAAGCAGCCCAGGCTAGTCTAGGCGGCGGCGCAGCGGCTGCGGCAGCGCGGCCCCAGCGGCGGCCCCGGCGGCGGCGGCGGCTCCTACGCAGCCGGTGCCCGCCCCGAGCCGCGGGAGCAGCGGCGGCAGCGGCGCAGCAGCGGCAGCGGCGGCAGCAGGAGAACCGGGGGAATCGCGCTGCTGGGGTAAAAGCTGGAGCGAGGCGAAAGCGTGTAACAATTGCACTCGCACACACACACACACCACTCACACGCACTCGCCGCCCGCCCGCTCGCACAGCGCTGAAACACGCGCGCCCAGACACGCACACACGCACGCACACACACTCGCACACACGCAGAGGCACGGGGGGGAAAAGAAGCCGATGAATAATTTTGCTGCTATTTTTTTAAATACTGGCCGCCATCATCAAGCAGCGAGCAGCAGCAGCGTTGAAGGGAGAGGAGGCATCGGGACAGGCCCCTCTTAGGAGAGGATTTATATCTAGGTAAGTGTTGGAGATTTAAACCTACCCTTTGCGCCATCAGTCTGCGCTCCAATAAACTCCTGGATGTGTCGTATATTTAATATCCCAGTCCGGATAAGAAAGTGATCTAGGCTGAAGATTCCTGTTTTTTTTTTTTTTTTTTTCCAAACCAAGGAGACTTCTCCCAATTTTCCAATGTTATTTTTAGGGGGAAAAAAAAGCCCAGGCAAGACAACGAAGAGTTTTTTTTTTTTTTCCTGTGATATTTCTTCTTTTTCTCTTTTTTCCTCTTCTTCCTCCTCCTCCTGATCTTCCTCCTCCTCCTCCTCCACCTCCTCCTCCTCCCCCCTCCCCTCCTCCTCCTCTTCGGTCCTCCTTTCCCCCTCTTTCTCTTCTCTTCCCCTCAGTTGGAAAAAAAAAAAAAAAAGAAAAAAGAAAAAGAAGAAGAAAAAGAAGAAAAAAAAATTGTCAAGCCCCCGAACTGAAGGTTACGAGCGGCCCGTCAGCAGCCCACATGTAACCGAACTGTCGTGTTTCATGGCTTTTTGCCACTCCAGCTGTCAATCAAAGCCCGGAATGTCAAGGTAGTGAATGAATGATGGTTGATGATGATGAAGAGGAGGAATCTTTCAGACCCGTTTTTTTCTTCCAGTAAAACTCCGCGAGGGGTTTCTGCTTCTTGTATTTTTTCCTCCCCCTCCCCCCTCTTTTAGCTTTGCCCCCGCTGTATCTATAATATGATCCTCTCTCTTTAAAGTATCGTTCAAAGAAAGCAGGAGGGGAAAAATCAAGAAAAAAAACGAATAGTTTGCAAAAATTGGACTTCCTCCCCCCCTTTCCTGGTAGGTATTTTGTCTCTCCCTCTCTCTCTTTCTCGCTCGCTCGCTCGCTCTCACTCGCGCTCGCTCTCTCGCGCTCGCTCTCTCTCGCTCTCTTTCTCTCTCTGGGAGATGAGTGAGTGTCAGTAGGTGTTGGCAGGTTGGCTGCTGCCTGGCTTATAGAAGAGCCTCAGTTTGGCGGCGCGGGTCGGCGGCGGGAGAACGAAATGACGGAACCCGGAAGTCGTGGTGGCCATAGCCCGTCGTACGGCGGAGACACATCCCGGGAGTGGGGAGCGGGAGCGAGGAGGAGCGCGCCGCGCGGAGCCTCTGATATGCAGCGAGTGCGATCGGACGGCCCCGGTTGGGGGGGCGGGGGAGGCGGGGGGCGGAAGGGGGAGGGGAGGCAGGAGCCCGGCAGACCCGAGCAAATCAGCGAGGCTGCTCCTCCGCGGGGATGGCGCGGGGGGAGGAGGGGAGGGAGGAAGAGGAGTGTGTGTGTGTGTGTGTGTGTGTGTGTGTGTGTGTGCGCGTGTGTGTGTGCGCGTGTGTGTGTGTGCGCGCGCGCGCGCACGTGAGGAAAGAGGGAGGGAAAGAGAGAATGAGAATGAAGAAGACAGGGAGAGCGCAGAGAGGAAAACTGCAGAAAACCACAGGGAAAGTACGGTACAGCTTCAGATTTTTATTTTTTTTCTTTAAAACTTCTAGTTCATTTCCCCATCACTCCTGGCTCCTCCCTAACGGGGTCGTGTCGGGGACGTTTGGCATGGCGCTCCTGCTTTTGTTCCTTTTAATTCCGCGGCCCCCTACTCCTCTACCAGCCGACTGTCGCGCCCCGAAGGCTTTCTGCTAACACTCAGAGGCAGCAGGATCTGCAGACCGTACCAACGCCCGGCTAGAGTTTTGTTTTTGATTTCAAGTGGTACTTTCTTCCTTGTGCAGAGCCAGGACCCTTGTTGTCAACATTCCTTTTTTACTAGGACAAGAAGAAACCAGCTTAACTCAGAGAGCACTCCCTCCAAGCTGTGCGGACGAGGGCCACCACGGAGAGTCTTTGGGGGTCGCAGTGGAATCAGGAGGGAGGAAGTGGGGAGAGAGTCGTTTGGGAACTTGATGTTGTCTGATGTTGCCAACGGGTGTGTGTGTGGGTGTGTGTGTATGTGTGTGTGTGTGTATGTGGTGGGTGTGTGTATGTACACGCGCGTGCGGCTCGTGTGCGACTCCGAAGTGGATCTCACTTAGAGCTGGGAAGCATGGGAGCGAGCGGGAGAGAGGGGGGGAGAGAGGAAGAGAAAAGAGATGCCTAGCGTGGAGGACTGGCCCGCACTCCCGGACCAGCTTTGTTGCGGTCGCCCGCAGCACCGAGGCCAGGGCGCGGTACCGCTGGCTAATGGCTGTGTTAATTACATCGGGCAATTTAGGGCGATCTGGAAGATGGGGCCAATTCCGAATGAACTTTTCCGAAAATGAAAAGAATCAGAGTGTGTGGGGAAAGGTAGCTATCCCACACGGTCTGCGTAGAAAGTAGTTCTAGCCGGTGTCTCTCCGAATCCCTGGCTGGAGCTGCTCCCAGCCTCACCTCCGCGCCGCGGGTATCCCGGCGGCTGCGCGTCAATCACTGGGAGCCCGGAGCTGGGGGCGGAGCTACGGTCTCCCCGCGCGCTCCGCTCCGCATCCCCCGCCGTCCCCTGGCTCCGGGCAGCCCAGCAGCCAGGCCCCTGCGCTCGGAGCGCGCCCTCTCCCCCCAGCTCCTCGCTCTCGCCGCGGTTCACGGTCCCAGAGAATTGAAAACAGACTGTTCCTCAACAGCTGCCTCCTTCTCCAACTTTGAACCCATTCTGGAGAATAGAAAGTAGCGTATCCTCTGCGCTGGGCTTTGACCGACTTCCCGAGAGATGGAGGGCGGGGGGAGGGGAGGGGAGCACAAGGAGAATAAAGGAATAAAGTAGTGTGTGTGTCAGACAAGAGAGAGAGGAAATGAGAGAGAATGAGAATATGAGAGAGAATGAGAAAAGGCTGATAGGCTTTTCTTTTCTTTCTTTCTTTTTTTAAGTCCCCCTTTTATCTTCTCTGCTTCACTGTAAGCTTTCGGGCAACTCAACTGCGCTTAGATAGCAGCCTGCAGAGACTCCAAGTGGAGTCGGAGAAATTTGGCTCGGTTTTAATAGGGTTGGGGAATGAGCTCGGGAGGTCAATAAAGCCCTCCAAAAATGATGAATGATTGAGCACCTGTGATGATGATAGTGATTACCGGAGCAATTAAACAGTTTGATTAAATGAGCCATCATAACAATGATGTCTGCGGGAAATCGGCCCTCACATATAAAAGAAAGATAGTGCGGAGGGACCTGCAGAGGCGAGGGTAGGGCGACGTCGGGGAGTGGGGCCGTGAATCGCGCAGTATTTGCCTGGGGTGGCCGGAGCGAGGACAGCCGGGCGCGCGGAGCCTCGGGATGAGAGTCTAGTCTTTCAGTAACTCGTAAACCAGGCTTCAAGCCGGCAAGAGCCGACTGGTGAGAAACCTGAATGTTGGGAGGAGGGTCCTTCCCCATCCACCTCATTTTTTCTTCCCAGAAGAACTCCAAGATTAAAAGCATCCTTCGTATTTGTTGCTGAGTTGCTCATGGACATATAAGGAAAGGTGAGTAAAAAAAAAAAAAAAGAAGATGCAAAAGAGAAGAAAAATTTGACTTCCAGAATTTTATTAACAAGAGGTAGTTGTTCGAATTCGGTTAACCCGAGGCGGGAAGATGACCGAGAGAGAAAAAAATCAAACTGGTCTCGCTACGGAGCATTTTCGACTTAGCAGAGGTCTTTATGTTGGTGGATCCACGGTCCCAGTGCAGCACCGCTAGCTGAGAACTTTGTACTCAGTTTTCAAGTTTTTAACTCTTCTAACTGTTCCTGTTATCAATATTGCATATTTGTCGCCAGTAGGGTTATTATTGTTTTAAGTGTCCTATATAGTAAGCAATAGGCGCCAATTACTTTTCTTTTTTGAAGGATCTGTTTCCTTGAAAATGTTTCTTTTGTAAAAATCAACTTGTAACCGAACCTCTGCATCGCAGTTTAAACATTCGAAGTTGCTATCTTCTACTTCTCTTACCATTACTTTTTTAAAAATTGATATTGTGAAGTGAGTAGCATTCCTACAGCCTTTATTTAGAAAAATGACACGAAGATTTTTTACCAAGTGTTTCTTCCACGGCAGTGCATCCGAGTAAAAACAATTCAGACCAATTGATGATTTCTATATTTTCAAACAGTTGTTAAGCTAATAATGGGTTGATTATTCCGTGATCATCTTGAGCTTTACAAAAGAAAAAAGTTTGAATTCTATTTTCATGTATTTTCATCCTTTGGGCGATGCAGAAGGCATTTTAATCTGAACTTCTTTCTTCCTTTCTCTCCCTGTCTCTCTCTGTTGCTCTGATATTCTGTAACTACTTACGAATTTTATTGAATACATTAAAGCAAGTAATTAGGACAATCTGGTTAGAGGTGGGAGGGAGAGAGAAATAGAACATTTTGAGATACTGTTAAGGGAAAAAACCAACCAATCATCCTTAACTCCAAAGACTTTAGTTAAGAAGTGTGAGAATGTTAAAAGTGAAGTCCTCCAGGAAGAAAATCTGTGTCATTTAAAATTTCACCAGTTTCTTAAAGGGAGAATCCCGAATTTCATGCGACTAAAGAGATTTCACTTACCTAGTTGCACGTAATTATGAAACTGTTAGTTTAAAATAGCATCGCAGTGCAGTCAATTACACACAAGATCAAGTTGGAGGTGATTCACGATGTCCATTCTTGGTCAATCTGATGAATTCAAAGAACGATTACTTTTAATCACCAACTTGCTGATGTTTTGTTAATAGAACTGAAGAACATTTAAGAACTTCATGGTCTCCCCTAACTCCCAGTTTTGCAGTCCCATTGAAACTACTCAAAAGCAGTGGAGTACGCAGGCTTTCTGATTTCTAGTCCGGGACAGTATCTTGCTGATGCTCCGTTCTCAGCCTCTGCAACCCTTCCGGGACTTCGAGGCTCATCTGCTCTGCCACGTTTGGGGTAAAGGAAAAGTAGGTGGGGCAGGGCCGGGAGACGGGCGTGAGATGGGGGTCGCAGGAGGCGGCACACACCTCCGTCAATAGTCAGCCCCTTTTGCTCAGGCTGGAAATGGTTTTAACAGGCGGTAAAATTTCATCTTGCGGTGTCAAATTGGGGTCATTTTGGGGTTAGAGTTCTTAGTGTCCGAGAGGAGCTGTCCAGCTGCGTGGGGACTCATTAACTGCAAAAGATCTGTTTCAGTAAAAACAATTCAAAGACAATCAGAAGGCGGAAGACCTTCTACAAATCGCATTTTACAAGTGCCCCAGAACAAATATGGATGCTGAAGTCTATTTCTTCAGAATCCCAAATCGGGTACTGAGCTTTGGAGTAGGGTGGGGGCACTGAATGAAAAAGAAAAAAAAAAAAAAAAAAAAAAGAAGGTGAAGGGAGGGGACCTGATCGGGTGGAGGTGAATGGGAGGGGGAGTTGGGCCTTTCAAACTTAAGGGTCTGTTTTTAATCACCTCTTGCTTATTGGAGCATCCCCAAGACTTCTAGAACTGCTTCGTTTCTACTTTTCCTTCTCTCTCTCGCTTTTTGTCTCAACGTGGAGTGATATTATAGGTAACATTCAAGATGTTAAAAGAATAATTGAATCGCTCTACAGTTACTTAATTTTAAGGGCATTGGATTTATGGAGAGTAATTTGAAATGAGCATCTATGAACCTAGACTCTATTTCGGGTGAATTTGCCCACCTTCCTGTAGGAACTTATGTGTCTTTTCCTCCTTTTTCCCCCTGTTAAGTTATAGGTCCTCAGCACAGAAAACTCCAAATTCCTCAGAACTGTAAAGTCTGAAGTGTTAATCTGTGTATTAAAATCACTGGGCTTAAGACCTTTTTGTCTTCTTACAAAAGTTAGAACAATTGGCACCTTGCTAGAGGAACAAATAGATCCACCCTTAATCTTATTTGTAACTTTAGTTAATGTTTTGAATTGGAGTATTTTGGATTAAGCAGGGTTTGGGGTTTTTTTTTTTCCTTTCTTTTTTTTCCTCTATAAGGTTAATTTTTATTTGTGGAGGCTCTCTTGGTTGGTTTGGGAGAAAGATATTAATTATTACTTTAATTCAAAAAATTCCTTTAGGTAAAAGGAGAGTGCCATTTTAAAATGAGAAGCTAGATGTGAGATGCTTGGGCTTTTAGAATAAAACTAAATCAATATTTTGAGTAAATTATGGTTTGAAAGAAGTTTTCTTGCATTACTGACCTGAGCAAGTAAATAGGATCTGAATATTTTATTCTTCCTCTCTCTCTCTCCCTGAACTGCACCTCAGTCACTAGGTCTTCTCTCTCCATCTGCTTCACTGTTCTTTGGGTTCTGAATGCAACAGGGAATTTTTGTAGCCCAGCTTTCTCCTCCAAGCCTCCCAGAGTATAAATTGTTATTCAAGGAGTTTGGTTGCAGCCGGCAGACACAGCCCTGAACCCAGCAACGCCAGGACAAAGGCAAAGGGGTTCTCTTTCTGTTCCAACCTGCTGGCTGACCGTTGGAATTTTTGCTATATATTTTATTTGGTGTTTTCAATAACGTGTTTGCCTCCTGCTCCCCACCCCCTTGCCGTCATCTATTACTTTAAAAACATCTCTCTATAAAGCTCACCTCATCCTTGTGAACTGTTCTTGACCTTCCCAGCCATGAAACCAAAAGCTCTGAAAGTTGCTCTAGGAAGAATTTCACTGGCTGTTTTACCTGTTAACTTTGCTTATTCTCTTCTTAGTTGGGATCAAGAGAAGGAAGGGGACTTCTTTTTGTTTGTCTTGGGTTTGGGCCCTTTCCCCAGCTAGGCTTTCTACCATGCACCCCTCCCCCCAATTAATAACAATAAGGCACCCCACAATTTCTCTTCTTAAATAAGACAGGGTGGGATGATTGTACTTTCTTTCCTTTTGCTCTGCCTTATTTCTTATTTCTCGCAATTTTAGCTCCTATCCTATCTCGCAGTAGGAAAGTATTTCAATAAATAGCCCTCTAGCGCTATCTGGCGGGGCTCCAAGCGCGACGTGCGCTGCTCTCGCTGTCTCTGGCTCCTTCCCGCGGTCTCTTCCTTCCTCTCTTCTTCCTCTCGCCTTCTCTTTCTCTTATCTCTTCCGCAATCTTGATTCTGTCCCCTCTTTCTGTCTTTCCTCTCTTCCTACTGTCTCCTTTCTAGTTTCCAACCCCCTTTGCCGGGCAGACCGCTGGAAAGACCCGGTCAGAGGCTGACACCATCGGAACCAGGTGATGCTCAGGCGCGGGAGCTCTTCTAGGACGCCCACCTTCACCCAACGTGGGCCACGCGCGTCCTTTTCCTTTGATTCGCATCTTACTGTAGCTTAACGTGTTGCTTAAGTCTCATCGTCCTAGCCGGCGGTGGTTTGGAAGGACTTAAACTGCATTTGTGAAGTTTAGAGGAAAGAAGTCAGACGCTGGAATCCCGTCTAGTGGAGCCCGGCTAAGTTTTAGGTCAGAAGGCCGAGTCTCAATGCGAGTTTGACTGAAGGGTCGGGGCTTTGCAGGGGTGAGAATAGCTCTTCGGGAGAGGGCTGGGGTGGGGGCGCCAGCCGGCCCCCCTTCCCTCCACCGCCTGGATTCTTACGGCACAGCGGTGTGCTCCAGTTTATTTCCTGGGCCTGTCCTGGATTTAAAAAATAATACATTATTTGAAAAAATAATAATAAATTAGTTTTATCCTCCCTCCCCCACCATCACTACCACATCAAATTTGGAGAGGAGTGGAAAGAAAAGTGGGAGTAGGAAAACTCACTGGAGGGCAAAGAAAAAAAGGTAACAGAGACTTGGGGGATCGTGCTTGAGGATGCGGTACTCATCAGTATTCTCCCTCCTTTCTGGAAGAGATTTGTCTTCCTTCTTATTTGTGGCTTAAAGAAATAAGAAGCGGTAAACCTTTAGCATAGGGTGGGGAGTTAGAGGGGACAGGGGCAGAAGGAGAGATTCAACTCCCAACTGGGTACTTTAAAATCCTCTCTCTCTCATACACACACACAACACACACACCCCTCCACACACTGAGTCTTAGAGACATCTCCAGTCCTCTCGTTGAGCAAATCTCTTCCATCTAGTTCTTGAAATGGAGGAAACAGTATGGGACCTGGGGGACTTTGTGATTGCATAAAAGTGCAATCATGTGATCAACTTTGTGACTGCATTTTCTAAAATTTAGTTTTGACCTTGAGAAGTAAAAGCGAGGACCATATTCCCAGTACAAGACCCAGTCAGTGGCTACTTGAAGCTAGGGGCCTTCTGCCTGCAGTGTCTGTGATCACACAAAGACCTCTTGCCACCTCTAAAATTCTCCCCTCCCCACAATCTCAAAAATAGAATAGAAAGGAGGGTGGAGGATGACTCAAGTGTAGGTTCTGTTCCTCAAGTATTGCCCCCTCCTGCTCTCATCCTGAAGAAAGAAAGCACAATTTAGGTGTAATTAATTGAAGGCTGTTATTAGGTCATCATTAGCCAAGGTGCAAATAGTTGCAGCCCATTTTTACTTAAAATTGACCAGCCCCAGAGTGATAGATCGATTTGGAGTATAAAAATGATGTATCAAAACATCAATGTCGATTATTTGAAATATTGTAGTCGAATTTTTTTTATTGCTTCATCGGTTAAGTGTCTGAAAGTGCAGTGTTCAAACATATATTTATGTTGTCAATACTGTCAGAACTGTCAGTTTTACTATACTGGATTTGTACTACATTTCGAATTTACTCATTTACATAAAATGCCCACCTTAGGATTCCCCCACCCCCAATCCATCTCTCTCTTTCCTCCCAGCTCTGGAAAATCCGTGTCAGTTTCTTCAAAGGATTCAGCAATCTTTGCCTCAGCTACAGTGTGCAGTACCTCTTTTAGTCAATTTTCCACATTGGATTACATGTCTTTTTCACCATTGCTAACTTTCAGAGATCCTTCCTCCATTCTTTCCAATTCTGCCTATTCCAACCTTTTCTCCAAAATAGTATTATAGCACTTGGAGTAGTATTGTAGCACTTGGACCATGTTCCAGTTCATGGTGTTGCAAGGAGTCGGACAGGACTGAGCGACTGAACAACACGCACTTGGAAAGCTTCTGATTTAAATAGCCTCATCTCAACTCCAAATAAACCATTTAGGTAGCAAACCAAAAAACCAGACTTCACTGCACCTCTTTGACTGCACTCTTGTAAACCGGGCTTCACGGGGCACAGGGGATCACATGTGTTAGGCTCCATCATCAAATTACCTGGAAGATTCAAATCTTCCAGGGAAAATGAATTTGGAAATATAAATACTTTTTCTTTTCACTTAAAAGCGGTGATAGGAGAAAAAGAAACAACACATATAAATGATCGGCACATTTTACCTTTAAAAGCTTTTGAACTCAATCAAAAGACACAAGTTGGAAGCAGAATTGACAGTTTTAATTCTACCCATTTTCACCTGGCACATCAGATCAGAGGCAATCATTTATTTTATGAGGGGTAGATGGGAAAGTCAGATAGAAAGCTTGAATCCACTGAAGTCTCTATCCTAAAAAGAAATTACAGAGAAACTAGTGAAATGCAAACATTCCACTACTCCACACTCTCAGTCTAGACTAATTGAAATTTATAAATTCATATTCTGCCTAATTTTATGCTTTTTATTTTGTTTTCTAGGATTCCCTCCAAGACTGATAGGAAAGACAGGGCCACTTCTGGACATCTGTGAGGATGTTTCTTTCTATAATACAGAAGCACTTTTTATAAACCTTTTGGTGTATTTAAATAAATCTATTTGGACATTAAGAGAAGTCATATATACAAAGATAGCTTTGCTTTATTCCAGTAATCCCGATATTAGAAAAAAATTCACAATCTGAGACGCATTGGCCAAAAAAAAAATTTTCTGCGTGCATCTGCATGTCTTCGTGCGCACGTTTATAAACATTTCCCAGTCCCTGTTCGCGTGTGACCTCCCTCCTGCCTTACACTCGAAGGCAGAGGCGTCGAGGGATCGCCCCCAGAGAGCTGTGTTTACTTAGGTTTTTTTTAATCTCGCCGCCATGTATGACAAGTGTTACTTCAAGAAATTCATCAGCCTTCTATAGATACTTCCAGGTTTGCTGTAATGATCTGCAGAAGAGAACTGCCATCACTTTCTCACGTCCCAAGGTGTTGCAGGAACTCACCGAAAGGGGAGAGTGGCTGAAACGCTTAATTACAGCGGGGGAGGGAGGGGCGCGAGGCGGGACCTAGGGGCCGAGAGTGGGGAAGGTCTTTACCTGGCTTGGACCTGGGGAAAGCTGTGAATCCTCGCCTGGAAAATTTGAGAAAGGTAGGATTGCTTTTTTTTTTTTTTTTTTTTGTAATGCCTTTGGGGTGAAGTGATACCCTCGTGTAACAATTAGCTCAGACAATAAAAATAATTGGAAAATCAGTTGGAATTTCTGAGTTTTTAATTACGTTTAATTTTGTGCTAAGCCGTAAAATTACGAATGCCCCTCAATTAAACACTCTCCTCTTGTAAAGCGTTTAACAACAATTATTCCTTAATCAGGCTGAATGTGAGTCACAAATGATGCTTTTCCACATCAAAGGGACGTCCTTCGACGTTACCTTTTAGTCATAAGTAAGAGGATTAATTCCTATAATTAGAGGGATAAATATGTGCATAAATACGTCTCTCACTCTCTCCTTTAAAAAAAAAAAAGCCACTTTCACTCTGTGTGAGACGTGGCCGGCTGTGGTAGGGCAAGGATTTTAATTGTCCGCTTCGGCCCGACACCACTTTCCTGTCGGGCGAAGCGAACCGCGGAGACGCGGGCGCAGAGTACAGACCCCCCAGAGGGGTACACACGCGCACACACGTGTACACAGAAAGGCACACACTCCTCGGGCAGGAGGTCCAGTGCTCGGGATCCCCAGGCCCCCGCCAATTCCAGTGCGATCCTCCCGAGAAAACAACACACGCCCCCCATCCCTCCAACCTTGGCCCTGCCCTGCGCCGCCAGAGAGTTCTCTTCCTGCGGTCCACTTGGCCTGGATGGAGAGCGGGGGTCCCTGCCCTAAACTGAAGGTCCAGGTTGACTCTTCAGCCTACAAATAAAAATTGAGCATGACCTTTTAAAACTCCTGTGTGAATATCTCATTTACCTAATGACTTTATGTCACCTAGGAAGAAGGTCAATTTCCTCTTAACCTTTCCCCCGCTGCTGCAGTAAGCATTCTTCCCTAATCAATGGTGGCTGGAATAATCAATTCCCATTTTATGATCGCTGACAAACTCAGTCTCTGGGCGGGGTGTAGGCGCGGTGGGGCTCGTTCGGGCCGGGACAGAGGTCTCCCTGGGTACGCTCAGCTCCGCCCGGCGCCCGCCGAGGGAAGCTGCTCGCTCTTGCGTCGAGTTCAGAGACCTTGGCAAACTTCCCTCCCCCAACCGCCGGCGTGACTTCTGAGTTGTCACTAATCCGAACCTGATATTCACCAGAGCTCTTTCGGTCAGCGACAGCGCTCCCCGCTGCTGCTGGGCCTCCCACCCTCCCCTCCTCGGCGTGTTTTTATTTCAAAGTCTGCAGGCAGGGATTGTCCCGACCCAAAGGAGTGCGTGCGCGCGTGTGTGTGTTTTAGTTTCATTTACATTTTTAAAATTATTTTTGCCTTCTTCTGCATGCATCTCTTAGCTCTTTCACTGTGTCTCAGTCGGGCTCACTTTGCATAAACAAAGCAACAACAGAAGCTCCGAGTGGGTGGATTCGTGTGGAAATGAAGTCAACTGGCAGAGTTCTCTTTCTCTTTTCCTGTCTCCTTTTCCTCTCCCCCCATCCCTCCTTCCTCTTCTGTTACCTTCCTCCTCCTCCTCTACCTCCCCCAGCAATACTCAACCATCCTAAGAGATGGGTTTCTAGATGCCACTTTACCCCTATTTTTATTTAGTTCCTGAGTCAGGGGAAATTACTAGGAAAATTACTAAGTCAGAGCTAGTTTGAAAGTGAATTTGGGATAGGCTCAACATTCTTGATATTTTCAGGGCCTAAATATGAGCTCCTCTCACCTTGTATCTCATAAAGTAGATGTTGCCTTTTAGCCACACAAGGCTTGTTTGAAGAGCAGGCTCTCAACACTGGTTCGCCTCCCATCACTGGAATTTCTTTACGCTTATTCTACCCTAACTTCGTTTTCACTCACTACCAAGGTGTGATGAAGCTGCTGCTGATTATCAGGTAAACAAAAATCCTGCTTAGCTGGGGTTCAAAGGCAGGCAAGACAATCACTTTTCTTGGAAAAGATGTCCTCCACTCAAGTTTTTTCAGATTTCTTATGATTAGCCAGCTAGTTAAAACTGAGCTCCAAACCTAAGCTTTTCTCCTGAGAGTGTTCTCTCAGGTCTCGTTGATGACCTTTGAAGAGGTCATTAAAAATGCCCTCCTTGAAAAAAAAAAAGGAAATGCCCCCGCTTTTAAAAATCCATGCACCTCCTCGCTCATGGGCAGCCATTCTGTTACAATAGAGAAGTTTGTCAAACAATCAAAACAAAAATGTATTCCACCTTAGAAGGTGGAATAAAGGATAAATTGCTTGCTCTGATGTAAAACAAAACAAAACAAAACAAAAATGGTATGTGAGTTCAAGGTGAGGCGTCTCTGGGTCAAAACACTCTCTGTTCACCCACAACAGCCTCCTCGGGTCCTGGTAGGAACAGAGATAACTGACAAGGCCACCTCTCCAGCCTGCCAGAAGCTCGAGGTTCATTCCTTTCTTGCCTTGGGTCTGAAGGCTCCAGTGTTTTGACCCCCAGGAGGCAGAGAGAACAGCCCAGGTGCCGGACCTGACCTGGGATGCGGCCAGGCCAAGTTCCCAGTATTGTTACTTCCCTTCTTGCTTCACACCAGGAAGTACATCTGCAACTCTAGTTGAATTTGATTCTGGATTTAAATGGGCATTGAGGGCTGGTCCAGCTCTGATTCGCAGTTTATAGCAGATTTGTTTTTTAGAAGATTTGTTTCATATTCCCAACAACTGAATTAGATTTTCTGCAACTACAGCTTGTACAGGCCAGAAAGAACTTGTGTGGGTAGAGTTCCCCATTACTAGGAGACCTAAGTGGGACTTTTATCTCAATTTGACAGAAGAGCAGACAGATTGGGGATGGGCCCCTTGACCTCAGATAATTACTACAGTCTTCCCTCTTAAACAAATTTAATTCTCACATAAGAGTAATTAACAACCTCTGACTATTCACTCACTCTATGAGAATTTCCTTTCCTTATCTTCAGGGCCCTCACAGGGATGTTGAATAATATATTTAATATTAGTTGTTAGTTTCACTTGAGTTAAACATTTTGGATTTTGCTCACTTCTTCCACAGTCGAGGTGTACATTTAGCATAGTCTTGCGCTGTGTTCTCATTCTAGCAGATGAACCAGGAAATAAAATCATCAGTTTACTCCCCTCTTTACTCCCCATACTAGATTACTCTTTGAACAAAGAAAATTGTCTAATTGTGCTTAATTTAGAGAGCAGGCCAGAGAGTTTTTTTTTTTTAACTAATAAAAATGTTATTCTCTCCCTTTGACTTTCTAACAGCTTTGTCTCTTTGTCTCTACCAGTGTTTTACACAGGATTATAAATCAAAATTACATGTCAGGATTTATAAACCATAAGTATAGGAGCAGGAAGAAAGACCACACAGACCACTAACTTTTCAAAGGTGACTGAGGTCTCTGCAAGGCTCATGTCCTAAATGGAAAGACATCTCTTTCAAGCATCTCTAAAGGAGAGGGTTGGATTAGATCACTTCTGAGGATGTTTCTAATCATGGAAGGACAAAAAGGAACTCTCTAGCCGAGGATCAGTCAGGAGCCCAGGCTCTGGAGTCTGACAGGGAGGAGCTGAATCCTGGGTCTATCCTGTGCTAATCATGTGATCTCAAGAAACTTAATCTCTTTAAATCTCAGTAGTCTCAGGTATAAAATCAAGATAACTATACTCAACACTATTAGCTCTTCTGGATCCACTCTTTGCTTTCTGCATCAGGCCCTGTGATCCTGGAGGCTCACCTAAATGATTTCAGAATGCCACGTTGGCCTTTGCTAGGAATTTGCTCCGAGTGGATAGAATGAGGGCTGAGCATTGATCCCCAGGGTACCTGTGGGCTGGCTACATCCCAGCCATGACTCAAGCAGCCTTCTTCGCAGCGCGCTCTCTGGGTTCAGGTAACCACTTCCCTCCCCATGGCCAGCCTGGGGGCACTGCCCCCTTCCCTTGTGGTTTCCTAACACCCCCCCTCACACCTTTTTAATATAGTTCCTTTATGAAGCACTCCTCAAATTACCCAATTTGATACGCACCATCTGTTTCCTGCTGGACCCTGACTGATACACCTAATAAACTTGTTTGGAGGATTAAGATTAAATGAGATAATGTAAAGCACAAAGCACAATTCCTTGCCTATAGTAAAAGCCTAATAAACAGGACTTTTACTTTTTTTTTCATAATTATTATCAGCTGCATTCCCCTCATTTTATACATGAGAAAATGGAGGCCCCAAGTGGTTAAGGTACTAATTCAAAGCCTAATTAGCTCAAGATAGTAACAACCCTGGGACCAAGTCCCTGGACTAGCCACTCTCAGTTCACTACTCTTTCTACAGCAGTTCCTGTTGAGCAAAACAGATGGGGGAGGAGGGAGATCCTTTTGTGATAGATGTTGGAAGAAGGGTTAGATGAGTTAAAGGCAGGGGTGTAGGAGACAATAAGCATCTTTCCAAATAGCATTGAATATGTCTCTGCTAAATTATTGCTGAAATAAAGCATGATATTGTGATTTGGAATCCAGTGATTTCACTAAGAATAGAACAGGTACATTACAAGAGGAGCAATGTATGTTTGGCAGGGTAAAAACAAAATTATGAACATATAATTGGAAGTTTTACCAAGAGGCATCATAATGTTTTTAAGACATATAGGGTATACCAGAATTAATTTTTAAATAAAGCCTGATTTTTGGATTAGCAGTACAGATTAAGTATGAATTTTATAGTTCTTTAGAATACACAACTGTGCTATGAACTTGTACAATCAGGGCACTCCAGACATTCTATAACTTGATAATGCTAACAAGTTGATGGACATCACTCAATTATGTATTCATACCTTCAGTCATTCAAACAAATATGTTGGGTCTGTAGTATTCTCCAAGTCTACTAGAGGTGTTAATATACAAAAATTAATTAAATATATTCTCTGCTTCAATGGGTTTACATAGTGAAATAAGTAGGTGTATCAACAGATTTTGGTAAGAACAAAAGTAGAAATAAGTCTAGGCTACAAAGAGAGCCTTGAGGAGGTTGCATTGCAAGAACAGGCTTTTCTGAGTTAGAATTGAATCTTAGCAAAGAGAAATTTGTCTCAGTGCAGTTATATTCTAGCCTTCTGGACGGATCCTTCCAAATTATTAATGATACCATTTTATTAAAATTTAGCTCTTACCAGTATAGATATTAGTGAAAAAATAACCCCCCATGTATAATATTGTTTTAATATTACACTTTACTATAGCAGGTTGACTGAAGTATATGTGAAACAGGAAAATTTAAATAATATTTGTCTTGGTCACTAGAGTGTATGATAGGAAAAGAGGTATACATTTAAAAGATTATATTTTACACAGACTCCTTGGAAAATGTTACCTTCAAAGAAGATTGCTTTAATGTACTTTACCACTTAGGTCTTATTTATATAATGACTTAGATCAGGTTTATTTGAGATATAAACATATACTTTGAAAAATGAGTTGGAACCTATGCATGGAGAAAAAACATAGGGTCATTTCTTCCAGAAACCAGGATGGATTCATATACAATTGGACACACTAATAAATATAACACAACTTAAAACAGGTTGTTTCTACATATTCATCACAAAATTGGTCATTACATCTCAATTTTAAAGGATAAACATGATGCCTAAGTATAATTTACTTTACCGTGGTAAAGCTGCTGAATATTTGTGTCTTTCTCTGGAAGTTCAAACTAAAAAGTTTTGTAACTCTGGCTCATTCTCATTTAAGTTGCTTTGTCTACTGACCTGGATCATCCTCACTTGGATCTTTTTTTGTCCACCCCACTTCACATTCCATTTCTGTTCACATTAATTGTGTGTGTGTGTGTGTGTGTGTGTGTGTGTGTAGTGTTTTGTTGTTGTTTACTCACTAAGTTGCATTTGACTCTTTTGCAACCACATGGACTGTACAGCCCATCAGATTCCTCTGTCCATGGGATTTCCCAGACAATAATGTTGGAGTGGGTGGCCATTTCTTCCTCCAGGGGATCTTCCTGATCCCGGGATTGAACCCGCATCTCCTGCATTGGCAGGTGGATTCTTTCCCACTGAGTCACCAGGGAAACCCACCTATACATGTAGTATGCATACATATCTCAATTTTAGCCATCCATAATTACACTTGGAACTTAAACTTACTTTCAAGATCTCAGATGTATAGATTTTTTTCCCCTATCATATCTTTATTCTCTATTGAAACAAACTATTCTGTCTTCATTATGACTCATTACAAATTCTGGTTTCTTGAACATGTTCTGCCAATCTATCAGCCATATCTTGATTTACTTGATTGCATATTCAATTTAAATCTTAAGGAATCATTAAACATTTATGTTATTTTTCTTTTTAAAAAGTAATATATACTCATTAAAGACTATTTAACAGTGTGGAAAAGTGGGTAAAAGAAAAAAATCACCCATAGATAAAGTATCCAGACACAGTGCTGTCAAAATTTAATTGTATTTCTTTGCATTTTTTCTATATGTAGTTCCTTTTTTGTAGTTGTAATTGTGCTTTGCATAAAACTGCATTCTAGTTAAGTTTTCAAGTTCTTTATGACCATCAATCTAGGTGTCATCAATTAAATTAAGTAACATAATTCACTTTCCATTACACTATGGTTTGGCACTAATTTATTATTTCATATTTTATGTACAATTCTGTAACAAGCATTTTTGTATGTAAAGATTTTTCAGAATTATTTTCATAAAATGGATTCCTGAATAGAGATTGAAGGCTGTGAGTGTATTTAAGTTGAAATTCAAAGCTTCTATTGCTTTCTGAACATTTTGTCATGACCTCCATGACAATCTCCATCTTAATCATTTTCTATTTCTCTGGCTGAATAATCAGCTTTTGAAGGAAGAAGTCCTGAATACATATACTTTATAATTATGGCCTGAATTTCAATTGACCTCCTGAAGCTAAGATTATTCTTCTACCCATTTTCTGTTGTGAATCCTCATTTTGACGATACCTCATTTTATCTTCTAATCTCCTGTCCCTCTCTCTTCCCTTCCTTCTCCCTCCTTTCCTCCTTTTCTCTGCAAAACACTCGGAAGCCCCTCAGGACTCTTGCCCTTTCCTTCTCAGATGACTTCATGTCCGGTGTCACTGAAATAGAATTTCTAGCATGAGTTTTGCAATACTCTATTCTGTTATTTCCCACTCTCTCAGTCATAATGTAGTCTGTTTTTAAGAATGACCACTTATTATCTTTTTACTCTTACATTGAATAAAATATTTGTTACATAAAAAGCATATAGGGAACATATTTGGCTGTTATAGAGTATAATAATAAAAGGAACATTTGTAAACCAGCCACCCAACTAAAGCAGGGGAACATTGCAAATACTCGTGTTCCTTTCCTTTCAGCTTTCTACTTTTCTCTGGGCAACTACTAGCCTGAATTTTTTTGAAAAATTATGTTTTGTGTGTATGTATTCCTGAAATATATATACAGCATATCAAAGATATAAATCATATATAATGTAGCATTATTCATATATTAATAAATATCATTTTCTCTATATACTATACATTGGTATTGTATGTATATACATATGTGTGTGTATATATATATATATATATTCTGAAGCAATAGTCATTGTGCTTTTTTAAAAAATAAAGAGGTATCACAACTCAATGTTGTCTTTCTGGATTATTTTTTTCATTCGACATCATACTTTTAGATAAATTTTGTGTGTGGGTAGCTATAGTTCATTACTTTTTCTTTCTGCTTGATACTCTGTTGTGTAAACATAACATTATTTATCTTTCCTTCTTTGGGTTGTTACCATTTTGTTGCTTGTTGTTGCTATTATGAAGAGTTCTGCTATAAGTATTCTGGTATGTGTCTCTTGATGTTTATGTGCAAGGAGTTTTCTATATTTAGAGTATAAACCTAGGAGTGAATTGTCAGATTGTTTAGTATAACAAACATGGTCAGCTTTGTAAAGTAACATGAATTATTTTCTGGGAATTGTACTGATTTACACTCCTGCTATTTGTATGTCCGATATCCTATTGAGCCACATCTTAACACTGGTTATTTTGTCTTTTTCTCCCCTCCACTCACCACTTCCTCCTTCTCCTTCTCTTCCTCTTTCTTTTCAAGTCTGGTTGAGTGCAAAAAGATATCTCAATTTAGTTTTTAACATGCATTTTCTGAATCACTAATGAGGCTGAGCCTTTATATGCTGCTTCTTTACTCATATTTTCTTTTCTGAGATATAACTGTTTATGTATTTCCCACATTTTCCTATTGAGTTTTTGGTCTTTTTATTTATCAATTTTATGAGTTCTATATTGCAAATATCTTCCTCCAACTTGTGATTTGCTTTTTCATTTTATTTGAAACATGTTTTGATAAACAAAAGTTTTAAATTTTATTGTAGTTTATCAACTTTTTTTTAAATGGACTATGTTTTTTGTGTCTTATATAAAGGATTCTTTCATATCCTAAAGTTATAAAGATCTCTTTCTGTAAAATCTTTAATATATTTGATTGGTTTTTCATTTTTATATGAATTTTTAATCAATAGTGAATTTACTTTTTGTGTGTAGGAGTGAAATAAGAATCCATCTTCATCTTCTCTGTGTGGGTAACCCACATCCCAGCCCTACTGCTTCCTTAGTGATCTTCACTCCATTTTTGTATATCAATTTCTCTATAAATTATTTGGGCCTTCAATATAGGTAATAATACAGTCTCCAGAAAATGCAGTGTTTTTCTCCTTTTCCAATCCTATGACCTTTCTTTTTCCTTCCTTTTCCCCTTTCTTCTATTCTCTACTTCCTTTTTTTCCTCTTCCTCCTCCTACTTTCTCTCTCTCTCTCTCTTTTTTTTTATCTTATTGCCTTTTCTAGCACCAGCTCTCCAGGGCAATGAAAAGAAGCATTCTTAAGTAGTGACCATCATTGTATCTTTTCTGATTTAAACGAATATTTCTAGCATTTCTCCATTGAGAATGCTGTTTACTATAGTTAATTGATAATAATCTTCATCAGATTAAGGAAAAAAATTTCCCCCATGCCTAGTTTTCTAAGAGTTGTTTGTTTGTTTTTAATAAATGAGAGTTAAATTTTGTTAAATTGTGTCTCTTTATGCAATAAAATGATCATTTTTTCCCCTTTATTATTGTGTGAGACTTCATTTATAGTTTTTCTAATCTCAAAGTACTCTGGTATCTCTGGACTACATCCAAGTTGATCATAGCACTACATTTACTGTACACAGCGGGGTTTAGATGAACAATGTTTTTTTATGAGTTTTGAATTTCTATTGGTGCAAGAAAATAGCTAGCAATTTTCCTTTTTTCTTTTCTTTTTTCCCCTTAAATCTGTTATCCTCTTTGCCTATTCTTAGTAATAAGGTTATATTGGCTTCATATAATCAATTAATTTGGAAGGATCTCCCCTGTTTTTGTTCTCTAGATAAATTGATGCATGATTGAAATTATCTGTTTCTAAAAAATTTGGAAGGATTTACTATGAAATAATGTTGATTTTCTTTTAAAAAACTGATTCTTAATTACTGATTAAATTTCTTTAATAATTATTACATGAAAATTTGGATGTACTCATCTTTTTGAGTAGGTTTAGAAAGTTATAATTTTATATAAACTTATCAGAATCAACTGTTTCCAAACATTTCATAATGATGTATATCTGTCTTTTCATGCTACATTTTTCATGTCTGTTATATCTGTAAACATGTGCACTATTTTTATTCATAATATTTTGTGACTAGCAGTATTCTATTGTGCTTTTTCATATTTCTTAAGTTGGATGCTGAGATGACCTTAATCACTATCAGAAGAGGAGAGAAGGAGTCATGGAAAGGTTATTTGGATGTAATCTCGTGTTGTTTTCCTGTTGATCACTAATCTCAGGGATTCTAGGTGCTGTTTCACTTATGAGTGATTTGCAGTTGGTTTTGAAATGTTTATTTTAGAAGAAATTCATGATTTTCTTTAAGGATCCCATTTCAACTTTGAATTAAACAAAAACTTTCAAACTAGATATACCTACCCAGGATGAGGAGATCAGTATTTTTACTTTGAGTTACTTGATTTCTAAATACCAGTTTTTCCCTCTGTGTGTAATTTTTTTGTCACAATGATTTATGAGCTTCACATATTCATGTAAGATCAACAAAATATGAACCTATGGAATTATGAGTTTTATGGTTTTATTAGTTCTTCAAGCAATATTTGGAAATACATGACCAATATAATTACTTTCACTTTAGAGTTAGGAAAATGGAGACATTGAAAAACAATTTTTAAGGCACCACAGCAAATTAAGGTAAGAACCTGAATTAACTTGCCAGTATGTTCCTAATCTAGATTTTAAAAAATCTTCTACTGAGCTTCATGTTTATGAATAGCCAAAGTGTCTCCATTGTTGGTTTTGTGGATTGATGTTTATCAGATGGACAAAAGGATCTTCTTATTCGGGGACTTTAAACACCCTCTCTACAATTTTTGGCAAGAATGTAGTTACAATGGCCAGCTGATCAAGTGCCAACTTAGGAGGACCACTAAGAAAACCACATTAAAAAATATCTTTAATTCTTACATTTTAGTTTCCAGAAGCATAAGAAAGGATATTTTCTTACATACTATAAAGAAATCTATAGTAAAACAGGGGCTCAGACAGTAAAGAATCAACTTGCAATGTGGGAGATCTGGGTTGGATCCCTTGGTTGGGAAGGTCCCTTGGAGGAGGGCATGGCAACCCACTCCAGTATTCCTGCCTGGAGAACCCCATGGACAGAGGAGGCTGGCGAGCTATAATCCATGGGGTTGCAAAGAGTCAGACTCAGCTGAGTGACTAAGCATATATATATAGTAAAACAGACGAGTGATTCTGTATCTTAAGTACAAAGCGTAGTATTTTTAAATAACCATAAAGCTGAGATATATGTACTCAGCATTTCATGGAGATAAACTAGGCAGCAAAAGTCTACCCCACAAATTAAAATGAGTAGTATATTCATTCATACATCTTTTAAGGGCCATTTTAGACAAAAGACATAGTGGTATATGGTGAAAGTGAAGCTGGCCTGAGAGTTAAAGAATTTGCTTCCAGCACTGTGACCCTCAGCACGTCTCTGGCATGGTCTGTGGCTGGCCCTTTAGATCATATCTAAAGATGTCTCCAGATCAGTGGTTCTATATAATCTAGGGCAATAAAGAATTACCTGGTTTCTCATCTCGCTGCCTATTCAAAGGGGTACTTGGAAGTATAATCCTGAGAGATCCTGATAAGATTAAATCATTGATAGCTTAGGGCAGATGGGGTGGGAAGGAACATAGAGAAAACCTGAACTGATTTGATACCATAAAAGTTTATTGTTTATTTTTTAACTTGGGAATCACCGATTTTGATCATATAACTCACTATCTTGGTCCCTTGGAGCAAGCAAACTAGATTTATCCTGATATAGATGTCAAATAAGGCTTAAAGGTATCTTATTTTTAGGTTGTATATACCAGGTTAAGTTGGTCAGCTAGAATTAACACTATAAAACCATGTAACAAATCATAAAATAGTTTTCACTTAGGTTTCATGCCACTTTGATGCATGTGGTGCCATTCTACCTTGGGTTGTGGTTTCCTAGAAGGTGAAGAATGTAAGATTGAGTATATTTTTAAGCACTAAAATTCTGCAAGCTGTGGCTCTGAGATGAGGTTACAGCAGCAAGCCAGTGGTGGCATTCTTGCTTTGAATTCTACTCCTACAAAAGCATAAAGAACACTTTGTGGGTTCTGCTGGTTATTAAGGAGACTGGAGAGATCTTGGAGGATTCACTCAATCTTTTTTATTTTTTAGGAGAACAGAAAAAACAAACACGGAGATATGGCTGGGACATTGACTTAGAAAAGGCAGGCAGGATGTAAACTTGGGCGGGCGCTGGACAGCTCTGCTCTGTGAATGAGTGTTGTGCTATGAGCTAATGTGTAAAATACCTTGTTTTTGGCTGCCTCCCTGAATCAGCTAGAACGTTTTTGGCTGCAAGTAACAGAAAACCCAATTCAGTCTGGTTTGAACAATAAGAGAATAAAGCTATGCCATTGGCAAGAGGTGAGGTAGGCTCCATCTCTCTTTCCCTTCAATTCTCTTGGCTCTGCCCTCTTATGGGCATCAAATTTATTCACAGGCTGGTGGCCAAATGACCTGAGCAGTTCTGAGCCTCTGATCTTCCCAAAACAACCCAGCGGAAGAACACCTGTTTCTCTTTCTTTGGATATTGTCAAGGGGATATGGGTACAAACAATTTGAGAAGTCACCAGCAAACTTACCCTCATATCTCATCTGTACATATTTGCAGAATACTTGAATAGGCTTAACCAGGTATCTGGAAACAGCTACTGGTTAGAGGAGGACCCAGTCCTGAAGGTAGAAGCAGACACTTTCCTGTGTTACTGGTGTAAAATGGGCCGAGAGAAGGGTTAGATTCTGAGAAGACAATTTTTTCTCAGTTTAAAACACAGTGGACTAGGGACTTCCCTGATGGTCCAGTGGTTGAGATCCATGCTTCCGCTGCAGGTGACATGGGTTCAGTTCCTGGTTGGGGAACTAAGCTCTCCACATGCTGCCTGCTATGGCCAAAAAAATAGAAAAAAAAAAATACAGTGGACTAAAAACTAGTACAACTTCTGGCAAACATTGGACTTTTGGAATAGTTGTTCCATATTTAGTACTGATCAGCTGCTAGCCAGTGTATTTAACATAATCTTAGAACCCTTGTTCCTAATAGTTTTCTATCTTCCAGAGCAGAGTTCGCTGATCATGGGCAGAGGTCAGGATATAACAGATCTTTTACTTATATGAAAAATGATAGCATACTGTTGAGATGTCCCTTGGGTAGCATATTGGGGGTTCCAGTGAATCTGTGATGTTTGGTTTTCAAAATGAAGGAAAGAATGACATCACTATCATAAAGAAAATGATAAAGTTGGGAAAATTATGAACTTTTCAAAACAAAGGATATTTGTTTAAACACACACAAACAATAAAATATCATGGCAGCAAAACATTTCCCTAATAATTAAAATTTGGTTTTCTAAGTGAAAAAAAATGACTACAAAAGAGAAAAGAAATTTAGTGACTTTTGGAAGGAGATTCTGTACAATCGAGGGACAATGAATAATTTGTATAAAGAAAAATAATTTTATCCCCAGAAAAGCTAGACCAACACCTGCAGCCATACTTTATACAGCATCATTTAGGGAATGTGGGGCATCATTATTATGTGATGGATGACAATAGGTGATCAATGATTTCTTTATAGCTTTATAGGTAGTTTAGACATTGAACATGATGCAAATTAAGGAAACACCAGCTACGGCACTGTCAATGTTATTAACTATCTTTCCTTTTAGCTACTGACATGAAAACATACATATTTAAAAATATTTTTCTTTTTTTGGCAAAGTAGAGCAATTAGTTGTTTGGATGTTCTTAGAAATCACAATTGAGAAATCAATTACAAAGAAATGTTCTTCACTCCACTTTTTTTTGGACACTTTCTATTTGTCCCTGAACAGGTTTTTCAAGAAGAAACTCGGCCCATTCTGTAGGCAGGTGGCTCCCTGCTCTGCAGTTTCAGACCTTCAATCACTAGTGACATGCCTGCAATCCACTAAGTCCTGGGTGTCTCTTTTAGCTATCATCATCTAAAAGACATCTAAAAGGGTTTTTTAGTGCTTGAAAGCATTAGGTTTCATTTTTTGCATTCCACAAGGTAAGTGGAAAAGTTGATCCACAATGACATGAAGGGCTCAATTCTGCATGAACTTTTTGTTTTTCTACCAGAAATAATCCTTTCTTTCTTTCTTTGTAAGGCTCAAGTTCATCTGAAAATTGTTGACTCTTTCCTAGAGACACACAGCCCAGCAAAACTAAGCCCAATTCACTGAAATTGACATCCACCAGCAAAAGTATGACTATTTTAATGCTAGCGACACATTCACAGAATGACTCAACTTGCTAAGTAGCAAAATATAGAGATAGTGTACTGAGATCAAGAAGAGTCAATCATCAACCACTCCGATTATTTTTAAATAGACTTACTATACTTTTAAAGGAGTATTATTTTAATAAAACAATCCACAAATAAATACAAAACAAAAGGGCAAATGTAGAGACATATTGCAAGTAAGCATGCATACCAAAAAGGTAAGTGCAAATTAGATTTGAATATTCATGAGTCACAAATCATTGACAGTTTGAAATAATGCAAAACAGCTTTATAAATGAGGTTAAGGCAAGGGACATCAAAGAAATGCATAGCTAAATCAATAGCGATTTGATTGTGCATATACTTGTAAATTGCAGTTACAATTTTTGTGACATGGGAGAAAAAATACTGTGTATCTGATGAAGAAAGAAGATACATAAATATTCCTTTTGTATGTTATATTTTTCCAATTCATCAGGTACTAGGCGACCAGCCAGGTAGAAAGTGGTTGGACATCTTCATCCCCACCCCCACCTCTTCAAGACATAGCTTCCTTTTCAGAATCAGTTTCAGACTATGCCTGAAGTGCACTTGTTCTGCTAAACAGAATTACACTTATAATTCCTACAGAGTTGGTTTCTAAAATAGAGGTTATCATCTAGCATACATGACTAGAGAATGGCTCAACTTAAACCTTCGTGACAAAATCCTTTCTACTGGAGACCATATAGTTTTAACAAATATTTTCTCTATTTTGAAGGGAGAGATGAATTCAAGGGTTTCCCAGGTGAGGCTGGTGGTAAAGAATCCGCCTGTTAATGCAGGTGATATAATGAGATGTGGGCTTGATTCCTGTGTCGGGAAGGTCACCTGGAGAAGGGCATGGCAACCCACTCCAATATTCTTGCCTGGAGAATCCCATGGACAGACGAGCCCAGTGGGCTACAGTCTATAGGGTCACAAAGAGTCAGGCACAAATGACGAGATGTAGCTTGCACACAAGCATGAAGATGGGGACAATTTGGAAGACTATTTTGAAATAATTTGAGATGTAAAATATAGGCAACCTTGTAATTTAAATGATTATGTTTTTATTTTGTTCAGCAATTAACTAGTTATTAATTTGTTATTAGTTCTTTTTGGGATGTGTGTGTATGTATACAAGTGCATGCTATGAGAAGAAATAGTTAGAATGGTAGTACTTACAAATGAAAGAATTGTTTAGGGCCTGCCTTAAAGTACAAATGTTTCTGATTCATTTTTCTCTGAAGTTTCTATTGGGGTTAGTAGCTGTAAGTTATGAAGTATTTCTCCAGGATGCTCTCTTCTGCCAGCCTCTTTATTGTGTCCTGTCTGCTTTCTAGGATGATTGATGAAGTTGGTGACATCATGTGAAAATCATGGCACACAATAGCACTAATTTTGGAAGAGGCTGGGGGATTGTGGTCTGTTTAGAAAATCAATCTATATCTTCTTGCTGGGCCATGCTTTCAGGCAGACATCTAGACTGTAGAAGTAAAATCCAGATGTGGAATAATTAAAAAGAGAGAATTTTGCATTGTCTCCAATTCCCTGCTCTATTAGGAAAGAAGGTAAGACTACTTCCATGCTATTAATAATCAAGAGTATCCATAGCTTCCAAAAGCAATGGCCTTGAGAATTTTTAAGGTCTTTACATGAAGTCTGCAAATCATCATTTGTCAGTTTTGATTCAGCTCAAGCTTAGCATTATATTTGCAAACAATACTTTATTATTTTGGTTCTATAGTTAAAAGTTTCTCTCAAAAGTTATTAGCTCATTTGAACTTAACAAACAAGTATCTCTATTACTCCTTTCAGCAAACGTTTGCCATGTTTTATTATGAGGCTATTTAAATCATTTACATTTCTTTTAAATAGTTTAGGTATAATATTCAATGATTTCTAGTAACAGGGGTCTATATAGAAAAATTTATTATTCTTCTATTCTAGTTCCATATATTTACTTCCTCAATATAATTCCAACATTATTTTAGTTCCATTAGGTTAAGTTACTAAACTTTCTTGACAAGGAGGACAATTTACAGCACATATATTTGATTATTTTGATGTGTATAGTTAAATATACAACATAAAAAATACATAACACGCTGGACTAGCAAAGGAATCTAGACTTTTTGTTCTCCTTCTTCACAATCTATGGGATGAAAAGAAAGTCATTTGGATTTTTTATTTTCTTGCCTTTTCAAACTAGGGGAGATAATATACTAAACTTTTTGATTTCAACAGCAGGAAAGTGCCTGAATAGCCAGTGCCATCACTGAGTTGAATTTCTTTAACCATCTCCCTTGTTTAGGATCAAGAAGTTAGAGGGCCTGGGAGCTGTCATTTCTGGTAATTCAATATCAAAATGGAGGAAAGATAGAATAAAATAAAAGACTTAGCATTGATTCTGAATTACTTAATGCTGTATTACTGAATTCCAATGAAGTCGTGTCTTATCATGGAAAAGAAACAGTCTCTCTCTATCCTAAATGTCACTTTGGGAAACTCTTGGACCTCATGCTCATTTTGCTATGTAAATAGAATTAATTTTATCTTGAAAGAGCAGAGGAGTGGCAGTTAAGCAACTTCTATTTCCTATGCTGCCACTAAGTACTGCTGCTGTGAACTCGGATAGGGTACTTCGAATTCTTTGGATCTCTGTTTCCTAGTTTTAAAGGAAGAGGTGAGTCTAGGAGCAGCAGTTTTTAAACCATGCCTCTGAATCCCTAGGGCTGTGAAAAATCAGCAAGTCTTAATGCAGGAGGGAAGAAGAGCTGGTGGAACTCAGAATAAAGACCAGTATTTTCTTCTTCATCTCTATATATAGACCTTAGCAAAGTTTAATTTGAGAAAAGGAAAATGACTTAAAAAGTCTGAAAACACTTAATTTAAAAAGTTATGATTGCTAAGATTTCTTATGGTTTGTTAATTTTGACTTGCCACCAATTTGTTCCAAAACTAGTCCAGTGGATATTGAGGTGGCAAGAATTGTCATGTTTGTGACTTCTTTTAAATACAGTTATATTAAAAAAAAAAACCTAAAACTTCAAAGAAGGGAGACCTAGAAAAGACAAAATGGAAGGTGAAATCTTAGTGAAATTTTAACTGAATTTCTATACATTGTTGCTTAACTGAATGATGCCCTTGAGGTTGAGCAATGTACCACCTACATGTCTCTCCCAGGAGTGGACTCTGCATCATTTCTGTCTAATAGCTGTTTCTCTTTTTAAGGTCTACTTCAGAGATCCTTAGGTGGTCCACACTCTGTTACCATCTCCTTTCTTCAAGAATTAATTGCTCTGTACTTTTAGGGAATTTTGTTTCCAATATTTCTGGGATACTTACAGCACTGTGTTATAGTTAATTGTACTTGGGTGGCTGACTTCCTTGTCAGGTCTTGAGCATTTAGTTATCTATTCTGTATCTTGCTGAATGTAGGATTTTAGTTCTCTAATCAGATAGTGAACCCATCCCTGCCCCACCAGCCCCGCACTGGAAGCACAGAGTTCTAACCAATGGATTGACAGAAAAGTTGGCTCATCTTGAGTTTTCAGAATGCAGGTACTAGATATTAACTGTGCTTGGATACTCAGTCCAGAACTAGTTCTGTGATTTGAAATAATGAGAATGAATATTCTTCAGAAAACTGATGAGTAGTAAATTTACAACAAATTATCTATATAATTGCACTGAAGTAATTATCTTTCAAGATCTTCATAAAAAATAATAGTAGTCCTCTTTTAGACATCTATATTCAACCATTCGAGTCAATGCAACAAATATTGTGCTGATTGTGTGGTATTCTACATTTAAAGGGGTGTCATGCATGAACCTCATTTAGGGATCAGAGGAGTTAATAAGACCTACACCCTTCATAATTAAAATGTGAGACAGTACATGATTAATGCTGTAATATGAGCATGACCAAAGTGCTTTGGAAACTCTAAGGACTGGGGATTAATGGAAGGGTTGCACACAGAATCTGTACTTTGATTTGGAAGAGCAATAGGTTTACAGGCAAAAACCCAGAATGAGATGAGGGCAATGTAGAAAATCATATGTGTGCATATGTGTCCGACTCTCTGCGATCCCTTGGACTGTAGCCTGCCAGACTCCTCTGTCCATGGAATTTTCCAGGAAAAAATACTGGAGTGGGTTGCATTTACTTCTCCAGGGGACCTTCCCAGCCCAAGGGTTGAACCTTTATCTCCTGCGTCTCCTGCATTGGCAGCTGGCTTCTTTACTACTGAGCCATCTGGGAAGCCCACAGAAAATTGTAGGTGAAAAGGATTTCCTGGTACATGAAGAAGATTACATTAGATACAGAAATTGTATAGATTTTGCAGTAGTTGGGGAGAAGTCAGAAAATAAGGTAGAAAACTTACTTAAATACCATACTAAGGAGTTTGAATTATTTCCATGAAAATTAGAACTCACCAACAGAGAAGCAGAATCCTAGTTTACAAAGTTTTGTCTGGTATTACCAAATAAAATGATTTGAAGGGTAAACTTTGAAGATACAGAGAATAGTCCAAGCAAAAGAGAACTGGAGGATTTAGTTTGTAAGGTGGTAGCAGGAAAAGAAAGTAGCAAATAAAGTTGACAGTAAGATAAACTAAAGGGTAACAAGTTCAAAATACTTCTGAAATGTATTGAATAGAAAATATGTGACAAAGATTATTACCCAGGACTTCAATTCACTAATAATAAATTCAACACTTTTGATGCCTTCCAAATTATTTAAAATATTAGCAAAATTAATAATTAGCAATATTCATGTTTATTTTTTACTGAGGTGGTAATGTTATTCCTAAATCTGTTGTCACACTTGTCATACTTGCCATTAGGTAATCAATCTATCAAGGGTCTTATTCACAATTTTAACAACTGATGCCTTAAATGTCTCATTTTCCTATTTTAGGGTTCAGACTTGGAATATTTCTTAATAACTTTAAATAAAATTCAAAAACACCCATGCTGATAACATATGTGAATTTTGAATGCTCTAATTTTAGTACAAAACCAAGCTATCATCTAATATTTTGTTTAAAATAAAAATAAGCTATCTCTTATTAGAAAATTTTGACAAAATCTCTTCAATGCAAAATGAATGTCCCATCATAAATTGTAAGAAGGTACCTCAAGATAGGTGGTATTGACACAAGATCCAAAGATGGGAATGTGCCCATGAGCCCAGGGTAGATGTTTTGGAAAAGAAAAAAGAAACAGGGACATCCTCGAAGTTACACCATGCTGCTGAGTAATGACAAGATTGGATTCTGCTATGGACTGGTGGTGGCCTGGGATGGAGTCCATTTAGGAATGCAGGAGGAAGGGAGGTGGAAAATGAAAGGGCAGATGCCTCTGGGATCCTTTGGTCTCATGCCGCTCATCACAGAGGACCCAGGACCTAACCTCCACACCACTTCAGGACTTGCTCATCTTCACTTCTTGAGCAAAGGCTGTGGGATGGCTAGGTAATTTGAGGAATCTTTTCCTTAATAATTTACTCAGAAGTGTAACCATCAGTCATCTAGACCCTGAGATCTTGTTGTCTCTGATCTTGTTTTTGAATGAGGGATCTTATAATACAGTCAGTGGGGTTGCTAAGAGTTGGACACAACTGAGTGGCTTCACTTTTGAAAGCATCATTTATTAAAAGTGCAGAGCACTGTATAGATTTTAGTGATATATGCAGATAGAAGCATTCTTACACTCCACAAAATTCTGATTTTTTTTGGTAAGACCTACTGGTCAAGAAACTGTCTGCCAATGCAGGATACTTAAGAGATGAGGTTTGAGCCCTGGGTCTGGAAGATGCCCTGGAGGAGGGCATGGCAACCCACTCCAGTATTCTTGCCTGGAGAATCCCATGGACAGAGGATCCTGGTGGGCTACAGTTCATAGAGTCACAAAGAGTCAGACACGACTGAAGCAACTTAGCACACACACACTTGATTGAATAAAAATTAACTGATCAAAATTGCTTCTGAGTTTCAATTGTCTCAAATGTTTTATTGTATTTTTCTAAACAAATAGGCAATATTCAAAATCCTTATGAAGCATTTATACTATTCCAAAAAAGAGAGAAAAGCAAGGGGCTGTTTAACATAAAATTCAGGCTAATGTTATCTATGGAGGAGAGTGAGAAGAATATACATGTCTATTTATTTACATACTTATGTGTCTTACACGTATGCTATAAATCTTATGTTTAATTCATTTGATCTTTGATAAATTACTTACAGGAGAGAACTATAAAACATGGTACAAATAATAATGATGATACATAATTTTCAACTATGAGGGTTGTGGAATTAAGCAACTGACTGTTCCTCAGTGTTCTGAATTTTCTGTTCCAATCTATTAAATAAATAGCAATGGTCCCCAGTCTTTTTGACACCTGGGACCAGTTTTGTGGAAGACAAATTTTTCCACTGTCTGGGGCAGGGAGGGGAGATCATTTGGGGATGATTCAAGTGCATTACATTTATTGTCTACTTTATTTCTATTATTATTATATCATCTCCACCTCAGATCATCAGGCATTAAATCTATGTACTATGTATTAAGTACTATTGGGAAAAAGAAACTATAAAAAAAAGAAAAAGACAGAGGTATGGTGCAAAGGAATTTCTACCCTCCCAGAGAATTCTTGCTTGAATAGGACTGGTGGTGTGAACAGCCTGTATAAAACATAGCAATAGACTACCCACAACTGGCTGTAGGGTATGTGTTTTGCATGACCCTTCCTCGAATTCAAATCAAAGTATAAGAATTCAGCCACATGATATCAATCAGTTATCTTCATTTTCAAGATAATCATTGTGGCATTATTTCCTTTCAAAATTTTAGATTAGTATTTATTGGTTTATCAATACTAGTATAAGACTGAAAATGGAGTGCTGACATCATTCTTGAAAATGCTCAACTGAGTTATCAGTGGTCTGTTTCCTGAGGAATCCACCTCAGTCATTAATCTGTGTTTGTTTCTATTCTTCCTGTTCAAACAGTATTTGCTCTGAATAGTTGAAAAATGCCCTAGGCTTTATTATGAAGTGGGATCTTCATTTAGGCAGAATTGAAAGTAAACTCTATGCCCTGGGAACATTCATGACTTTTGGTCTCTTTAACCTGAACTAGAGCTGAATCAGTAGCCTAAAGGTGAAAGCCTCTAAATCCTTTTATTACCCCAAACCCTATAATCTTTTTGTTTTAACCAAGTATACACAAGAAAGGTAGCAGAACTTCCCAGTTAACAAGTCAAGAAATCTCTACCTCAGATAAGAATCCAGCACTTTGGTTTTCTCTCTGCACAAAATATTTAAAACCTAAAGAGGCCCTTTGGGGATGGTTGGGGGAGTTGTTTATTTTGATGACCAGATACATTCTTTTGTTTTGTAAAAGCCACATGCCCATTTTGCCTTCTTAGGAAATTTCTGTTTCTAACTCCCTATCATTATTTGCTATCAAACTTCATATCTTTTGTTTGAAGCATCTAAAAATAAAAGTAGTTGTTTAACTAATTTTCTCTTGAGCTTAATTTAGCAATTATCAAATCAAGTTTGTCAATACAATGACTGAATCAGATGTGACCCAGACATTAACATTTTAAAAATCCTTTGTAGCCTTTTTCTGTTATTTCAAGTTATTGTGGCTACAAACAAAACCTTGATGGGGTCAAGAAAAAACAAAATGTACTGTCCTCTGTCATTTCAAAGTCATCTATTAAAGTGACTCAAATATAAAATTTGACTGCGTTTGAATACAAATAGAACAGAATAATGAGGCTTATGTTTAGAAATGCAAAGAGCATTTTGGAAAGTATTTTAGGAAGAATTAATTTAATGCTAACTATTAATATTCTTTCAAAATTTGATTTTCATTCTTGTGCATGTGGATGCCACAAAAATGCTATTTAAGGTTTATCTTTCTTTTTCTCTCATTCTTATGCTGATATTTCTTGCTATATACTGAAACACTTTGAAGAATAATTTTTTTCTTAGACATATGAAGCTGATGTGAATATCAAAATGATATAGAAGAACGAGGAAGAATACCATTTGAAATCATAGCAGGTTAGGTGAACTCATATTTAATTAGGTTCTTGGTAAGTATGCAGTGTATTATTAATGATTTCTTATTTACTCAGGAACCATGTTTGTTTTTGGCAAATTAATTTTATGCTGTGATGTGGAATAATACTTAGCTTTCTGTAACTGTTGAAAAGGCACTAGCAATATTATATCATATGTTATGTTTAATAGCCATTGCTAAGTCTACCCAGAAATATGTAAGATGGTTAAATAATAGCATTCCTTTTGCTTTCACTATTCTTTAAGCTTCTTAACAATAGAAAATACCAATGAAAGCTTAAACATTGTTATATATGACCAGAACTCATTTTTTGCCATCATTGTAAGGAATACTGTGCATCTTATATATCTTGATATCCTATGTACAGAAAGTGACATCTACTGGAGAAAGCAGAACTGAATATTTACTTTTCAAACTACTTCCCTGCCAAACTTCCAGATAAACTGCACTGTCCTCAAGATTATCCCAAACTTTGAAAGCAAAGAAAGATTTTATTTAGTTCAATATAGTGTAAAGTCTGGGTTGTTCTGGGTATCATTTTTTCAAAGATGCCCTTTAGGAAAAAAGTGGTTATGAGGGTCACACAAAATATCTCTAAGCAATGTGATTGGAGGAGTCTGGAAAACACAATTCTAGCACATTACCTTAAGGGTAAAACTGAAGTTCTGAATAACCATAAGCCATTAAGTGGCAGATTGAAACAGAATTCTTTTGTAACAAATAGCTTGAAAACATGTTTGGAAAATATGTAACTTCTTTAAATGGTCTGGAAATAGGTTGTAAAACATTGTATGGGATTAGAATATATAATTTCTCTCTCATGAAAAGGCATCCCCATAATACTTTGAAGCCTAACCGTTTTATTTATTTATCTTGGAAAGATGTGTGTCCAACTCCATGATCTAATATCAAATCTCTGTTCTTAAGGCATTACGGGATTCTTCCCAGATGTTTTTCATCTTAGTCAAAATTAATGGCATCAGCTTCTTTCTTGTGACAATAATTCTCAATCTTTAAGTAATCACCCTTTCTTAAGGACAAAAGCCTTTCTTAATGGAAGCTACTGTGATAGCCATTTTCAAGATGGAGAAAATGAGGCACAGCTATATTCGATGAGTTCACAAATATAAAAATATGTCTAAGCCCTGTCTCTTTGGTTCTAGCTTATAGTCTCTGTGATATTACCAAGGCTGCTTCCATATTTAAATTCTGCTGTCTTATTCTCTGTAGTTTGATTTTCTATTTCTAACTGTTACCACTTAAAGTACTTTTGATTTTTGTTTTTGTAACAATGCTCTTGCACTCCCTCTGCTGGCCTTGCTAATTAGCAAAGCCAGTGGCCGAGTGGTCCTGGTGTGTATCAGTGATAGCAAGGGGATGACTGGTGAAAACATACGGTTTCGTGTTGGAACCCAGTAAGAAAGAAACGTTGATTGGCTTTCATAGGCAATAAGGCAAAGAAAATTTATTTGTAGACGGTGAAAACAAAAAGCATGATTATTTATATATTTTAAAGAAATAGTTTAGGAACGAACAAATTCACAAATCTTAAAAATCTGCTTTTCTTTTCAAAACAATAAAACCAGTTATCCATGTTCTATTAAAATGTATGTATGTTTAGTAAAAGGCATTTTACTACAAGGTGTATCACTTTTGAATCTCTGTTTTCGCTCTGGAGGGTTAAATGAAAGGTTGCCTGGCTTTGTTGGTCAGACTCTGGACCCCGATTAGATATGTAGCTGTCCGATGGATCAGCGCCCCACTTCTTAGTGTTACATTATGGAGTTACAAAGAGAATGACAGCACTTGGCAAATCCCAGGCCTAATCATAGCATAGAGAGGCGACTTTGGGAAGGTACATTACCAAGCAATTAGGACCCATTTAATAAATTACCCCTTATAGAACACTTTGAACCCTAGTGGTCTGAAGAGGTTAATGCACCTCCCACAACTGAGTGCTACTCACTTTCCAGGGCTAACTTCAAGGCCATGGTTAATCCAAATCTTCTTCTCATCAATGGCCTCTTACTCTTGAGTCACTTCTGTAGCCTGGCATCAGTAAGGCCACACACTTGCATTTCGCCTGTGCATTTCACACGCTTCATTTTCTTCCAGCTGAATCCATTGGGCGGAGTATTCACAAGGCCAAGTGACTTTGTGCTGCATGTTAACTTCCTTTGGCTTTCATGCTTCTTATTGGGAGTCTTTCTGTTTTTCTTATTTATAGAGTCTTAACTTCTGGGTTTAGTTTAAATGTTACGTCTGATGTAATATAGTTTCCTCTAAAATTGTTGAGTAGCAACCACATTTTAAATGAATCCAATACACAAAATTAGGTTTCAGGATATTATTAAATTTGGAAAAAACCCACAGTAGATATGTATTTGTACACTGGCATCTTAGCATGGTTAGATACTAAAAAACATTTAAAATGTAACTGTAAGGGAGAAAAAGCTTAGTTTGATGCTAGATATAATTAGACCCATTGGATTTTAATTTTTAAAATAAATTCAACTTGAGTTTTGGAGTTGAAAATGCTGATGAAACACTGAGTACTTTTATGTAAAAAGATAGCCAAGGGATGGAATTGGAATAGATAGAAATAGAAAATTCTTAATATATGTTCATAATGGCCGACTTTGCTTTAACATATCACTGGTTTGCTGAATGATATTCCTGTAAATTATGATCAAAATCATCATGCATTCTAACACATTTATTGAATATTTACTCTACCCAAGGCTCTACTGAAAGCTACAGGACATGAATAAGCCATGACCTATGACTTTAAGAAGCTGATGATTGTATTGTAGAGCTCAGATGTAGGGATGTGGAAAAAGAACCACAGTGAGTAGAAGATTACAATACACATCAAGATTGTGTGCACCTGGGAGTTTCTAAGGGAATTCAAAGAATGGAGAAGAGTCTGTATTCAGAAAGACCTGATGGGGAATGTGAAGTTTGCTCAAGCTTATGATAGGAAAGCTATCACAGGAAATGGCTAGAATAGATTTTGAAATCATACAGTCAGTATCTTGGTTCATCTTCAAAATCAGACCAATCTTTGACACTAGCGGGTTTTAATCAAAGCTGGCTTTATAGGAGGAGTATAATGTATGCTCTACCGTTTTAAAACAGTGAGCATGTGCCTGTGTGTGTGTGTTTGTATGATTGAGCCCATTTATAGTAAGGCTACACTTGTTAGAAATAAAGTACCCATGTAGATTAACAAAAGAGCATTGTAGAAGTGATCTCAGTTGAAAATAGAAAAATGAAATTCAATAAACACTGTGTCAGCCTTTCAAAAAAATAAAACGAAATGCTCTAACATTGAGAAGTAATTAAGATTGCCTTTAGTTGTTATGTCTGTGAACGTATTTTGTAGGCTAAGTTAGGGAGGCAGCTTTTCAACATGAAAGCAGACATTTTTTGGAATATTCTACTTTGCTTTACCTTTATTGTTGTTCAGTTGCTAAGTTGTGTTTGACTCTTGTGACTCCATGGACTCTAGCCCACCAGGCTCCTGTGTCCATGGGATTCCCCAGGCAAGAACACTCAAGTGGGTTGCCATTTCCTTCTCCAGGGGATCTTCCTGACCCAGGGATCAAATCCTTGTCTCCTGCATTGACAGGTGGCTTCTTTACCACTGAGCCACCAAAAAGCCCTTACATTGATTATGCACAGAAAAAGGAAATAAGAGAAAACACATTTTCAGTCAAATACTGTAATATAATATGGAAAGAACTGACTGTTGTCAATCTGATAATCAGGATGTATTTTCAAGGTGTTTTTTTAAAGTCAATATAACTATAAAATGACAAATATCCTTTTCCAGGATATTTAGTGATTCACTGAATGAGTCATACCTTTTGAAAAGTCTCTGCTCGTTTTATCATAATTTGGACATTTTCCATATTATAGACTGTGCTTTCTTACATGCCCATAAGAGACAAAGACTAGGTTTGCAAATATAGGTTCCATGTGAATCTGTACTATTATTGTAACCTGGGTTTATATGATCTGAAATTCTCTTATATTTGCTCTGAATAACTTCTTATCCAAATTTTTTTTAAAAAGTTGCCCGGAGATGAGACACAGTCTCTACCATGTAATAATTGCAAAGGTTTTTGGAAAGACCTCAGGATTGTGTAGCACATTAGATGTGGCACACCATTGGGTATGACTTTCCTTGTTGTGTCTTGAAAGCTACCTCTCCTTCCACAGCAGAATTGCAAATGAGAAGTGAACTATTATATTCTGTGGTAAATAAACATTTGAAAAACTGGAGGCCAACTCTTAGGTGTGTTGGTGAGATTATAATGCTTTCCATTCGTACCTAGAAGCACCTTAATTTGATCATTTACTCCATAAGCAAAGCATTACTGTGTACATTATTCCCTCTTGTTTTTGCATCTTGCATTATTCACACTAACACCAAAGCAGATTTATTAATACCAGCCTGCAAATGGCTTTATTCCTCATACTCTGAGAATTTACATCCTGGAATAAACAACACTTATGGAGCAATAAATGTAGCACAAGTGGAAAAAATCACATTGTCTGTTGTATTTTTTCCTTCTGGCATTTTAAGTGCATTCAAATTATTGATCAGCAAAACTTACTGAATGACCACTGTGTTTGGGCACTGCATCCCAAGATACAGAACTCTGAGAGGAGTTCTTCTTGAAGGAATGCAGAGACTAACTGGAAAAGGGAAACACATGGGAAACACCAGCAAACACAATAGTACTCTATAGCACATAATAAATAGTATAGTGTAAACTATTCATGGTGTAGACATGAAAGTGAAGAGAAAGTGAAAGTCTCTCAGTTGTGTCCGACTCCTTGCCACCCCATGGACTATATAATCCATGGAATTCTCCAAGCCAGAATACTGGAGTGGGTGGCCATTCCCTTCTCCAGGGAATCTTCCCAACACAGGGGTCAAACCCAGGTCTCCCACATTACAGGCAGATTCTTTATCAGCTGAGTCATCAGGGAAGCCCAAGAATACTAGAATGGGTAGCCTATCCCTTCTCCAGGGGATCTTCCCAACTGGGGAATCGAGCTGGTGTCTCCTGCATTGCAGGTGGATTCTTTACCAGCTGAGCTACCAGGGGAAGCCCCCGGTGTAGACATGCACTATGCAATATGCAACCGCTAGATACATATAGCTATTGAGCATTTGAAATGAGGTTATTTTTAGTTAAGCTATAGAAACAACCTAAGCACCCATCGCTGGATGAATGGATAAAGTAGATGTGATATATACATACACATATATAGAAGTATTACTCAGCCATAAAAAATAATGAACTCTTACCATTTGTGACGATGTGAATGAAACCTGAGGGTATTATGCTAAGTGAAATAAGTCAGGAGGAGAAAGACACATATCATATGGTTTCACTTACATGTAGAATATAAAAAACAAGCAAGCAAAAAACCAAACAAAAATCAAAATAAATAAACAAACCAGGTCAAACAAAAGCAAACACCTAGATACAGAGAACAGGGTAGTGGTTACCAGACAGAAAGGAGAGGGAGGGTGAGGAGGGTGAAATGGGTAAAGGAGATCATCTGTACAGTGATGAATGGAAACTGAATTTTTGGTGATAAACATGCTACAGTGTATAAAGAAGTAGAAATATAATGTACACATGAAATTTATATAATATTATAAACATGTACACATGAAATTTATATAATATTATAAACCTGTTACCTCAATAATAAATAAATTTTAAAAAATATGGTTGTTGCGAATTGAAAGTGCTTTAATTATAAAATATACACTAATTTAGAAGACATAGTATGATAAAGGGAATGTGGATATCTTGTGGATAATTTTAATAATGATTACATGTTCAAACAATATTTTAGATATATTGGATTAGATAAAATATTATTAAAATTAATTTCTTTTTTTAAACTGACTATATAAAATTTAAGATTATAGATGTGATCCACCTCATGTTTCCATTGGAGAGTGCTATGGTAAACTTCAAAGAATGGACCCGGCAGCAGCAGCAAGTGCTTAAAAAATCTGAAAAACCAGAAAGAACAGGTGAAATCTCTGCTAGGTCTGTAAGGATGCACACATCGGTTTTGAATCAGAAACTGAGAGAAGGGTAAGTGTGTCCTGGGAAAAGAGAATGAAGTAAATGAACAGATGTGGGAGGGTTGGAAACCAAAACTTTATTTTGGGTAATGGTGTAGCACGTTTTGTTATCTTACAAGGGGTGACAAGTTCTGAGCATGTAATCTACCAGTAAACACAGATGCCAATTACTGAGTGCTTAGAATACGAAGTTTACATATATAAATTTTCATTTAGATGTCAGAACTAGCATATAATGCACATTTTATCATATTCATTTTCCAGAAGAAGAGGCTAAAGTTTGGATTGGCTTAGTGAATGTCATAAAACCAGGAAAGAATTGACCTTAGTGTGTTTGACCTCATATCTGTAGTAGAGGCAGATTACCATGAAGTTTTACTGTTTTGGGTCCCACATGCATAAGTATCTCTTCCATGGGATATGCTCGAGGAATGTGTTCCCATAGTCATGTGCTTTTGGAAAGTTTGCCAAATTAAGTGATTTTCACCATAATCAGCTATGACTGCTATGTTTGCATTCTGACTTCCCATCAGTCACACACTCCTTCATGTGAGGTAGTTTTGGATCAACATTTTGGAGGATCTGGCTAAAGAGAGAGTTCAGTTGACTATATAATTGGTTTAGGTTTAGGGGGTTATTTATGTTTTTCACAGTTGCTTTTATGTGTAGTTAGGGTTTTTCTCACCCTTTCAGAGTAGGAATTGCTACCCTGAGTTCTCTTATTGTCCACTCCACCAGTTCGCCTGGGATCTTGACCAAGGTATAAAATCAGAGGTCAAATTGTAATATTAACTTGTCTAATGATACCAGGACTTCCCAGGTGGGCACTAATGGTAAAGAACCTGCCAGCCAATGCAGGAGATGTAAGAGATGCGGGTTTGATCCCCAGGTTGGGAAGATCTGCTGGAATGGGAAATGATAACCTGCTCCGGTATTCTTGCCTGGAAAATCCCATGGATCAAGGAGCCTGGCAGGCTACAGTCCCTGGGGTCACAAAGAGTTGGACATGACCGAGCGACTAAGAACTCACACACACACACCAGAGGATGTAGGTCATGGAAGAAAAAGAGGAAAACCTGGAATGTAAGCAGCCAAAACTAGTTTGTGGGATATCCTTCCAATCACTAGATATGTAAAATCACAAGTGGAGAGTTCAGTTCTCATTGAAATCTAGTCAAAATGAAATATACCACTTGATTAAGCAGCTTCTGCAATTACAAAATAAGGCACATTCATTTTTCTCTTTGATGTGAATCATGCAAAATCATGGCCTTCCCTGGTGACTCAGATGGTAAAGAATCTGCCTGCAGTGCAGGAGACCCAGGTTCAATCCCTGGGTCGGGAAGATCTTCTGGAGAAGGGAATGGCAACCCACTTCAGTATTCTTGCCTGGAGAATTTCATGGACAGAGAAGCTTGGTGGTCTATAGTCCATGGGGTCACAGAGTCAGACATAACTGAGCGACTAAAACTTTTACTTTCATGCAAAATAGCATTTAAGAATTCTTATGTTTTAAGACACAAATCAGTAATAGGACTCTGAGCAATGAGTATGACCATGTGGTCTCACCTGTTTTTACATCCTAACGTATAGGATTTTGTTTTAGCTCATTTTTGACATCATGGAGTCTAGTGACCCCAGAAGATGAAACATATGAAAACTGCCATTGACAGAGCAAAATGAACTGAAGCTTTCCTAAACTGCTCCTAATAAAAAACAGTATCTGATAATCATACTATGTGAAAGAAAGAAATTTCCTGCTCTTCAATGAAAAAAACAAGTATGCAGCCCAAAAGCAGTATCTTAGAGATATCAGAGAGTTAGTGAATAGAACCATTATGTAATTTTTCTGAGTTTTGTGATGTTTGTGGTACTTAGTGGCATTCAGTCTTTGTAATTTGTCATAATTTCATTCTTACCCTATGGAAAGGTTCATTTTGAGGACCTAAGATAGCATGGGCAATTTTTTCTTGCATATATTAGTATCTTCCCAAATTGTATATGTATCAGGTGTTATAAGATGTGAAGTCATCCTTGAACTGTACTGTATAGCTTCACAGGCATTATTGTGGGTTCTGGAGAAGCATACATAGACTATATAAAGGTCACAAAACCTTAAAGAATTTGTTATTGGTTCTTGCAACTTCTGTTTGCAAAACAGTGGGTCAGTGAGCTCTCCATTATGCGGCTAGAAAAAGTAGAGCACAGATGGATACTGCACTGGGTATCCCAAATTCCACAAATGAGGCTGATCATCATGTTCACCTTATCATGAAGTGATTAGACTGCCTCCAACAATATAGCAACGCAGAGACAAGATGGTGACTAACAAGAAAGACATACGTACATATAGATAGACTGAGTGAAGGAGGGTGGGAAGAGGTGAAGAGGTGAAGGAAATAAATGAACTTTTATTAAGGGCCTGACTCTATGACAAATAAAGAAGAACCTACGATGCATTCCATTCTTACTACCTGATTTTATGACTTTGTCAGACCTGTCTGGGCTGCTCATGATCCAAAAAGGAATGAGGGTAAAGAAAGAGGGCTCTGGAGTCACTGTCATTTCAGATAGATATATCATGAAAACAAAAATTTACCCATCATACCCAATGACACTGTAAATATTTTCCTTGAGAGTACAAATACCTCCTAATTTGATGCAGGTTTGTAAAGCAGTTCTTTTTTAACTCATTTAAGAAAGTATCTTAACTTAGATTTAGAAATATGCACCTTGCTGATCATTATTATGTGAAACAATAGTTTTGATTAATGTTTCTTGAATCTTTTTCATATGTATTTCTGAATTTAACATTGAACACTCACAAGATACAAAATGATTATTTAAGACTCCCAACTAGATTTCTTCGGAATCGGGAATACATGCCTTTCAGGGACAGTCCATGATCATTTTTTTTTTTTCCCCATGATCATTTTTATATGCAGGGTCACACTACTGTTTGTAACTTTTACATCCAGAGACTGATCGGACTTTCGACTCAGTGCCATCTTGAGTATGAAGGACCTCACGACAAACACTGTGAGTGGATGTTCCTAATTCTGAAAAAGTATCTTCCATGTGGTTTTATTCTGTATCTATACAAAGTAGATATAAAATATACCACCCTCTGCCCATTCTCTGCTTCTTAATGTGGTTTTCTTTGGAACATATCCTGAAATTGCATTTCCCGTATTGTGGGCGAGGTGCTTTCAAATCTTGTTTGATGACCTCATTACATCAAGTATCATCAAAGGCTCTCAGATCATGCTACTCTTTGAAATAGTAGAGAGAATTGGGCTCCACAATGCAAACCATTTTGAATGACTGAACTTACAAACAGGTAAGAACTGTTTAAGTATGAGAAATTTGCAATCCATGGATGCTTGGATCTGTAATAGGGAAGAACCTTTGTATTCTATTACAAGTTAATCACTAAAAGAATGTTGCCTATAAATTTAAATTAGACATAATGGCCCATCTCTGGGAATCTTGCCTCCCAGGTAATAAGCTTAAGCTAAAATAACCATTGTTTAGCTCACAGGAAACAGCTTGGCCAGGCCCACATGTGAATGACTGAAGGAAGGAAGAAATTGACACATCCCGTCTGGAGTCTGGCTGGAACCAGGTCTTTACCCTCTCTGCTCTTAGGATAAAATGAGCCTGAATTCTAACTTGGAGAAGATAGTTCTTTGGGACACTTAGTTCACCATCTTCTCAGTCTGCTGGCTTTCTGGATAAAGATTTTATTTTTTGCTCCAACAACTCTTTTCTCAGTTTATCTGTCTGTTGTGCCCTGAGCAGTACAAACTTGAACTTAGTAACAGATCCTGTCATTTTTGTTTCTTTGTAAGCTTCTGTTGCCTTCACTGAGAGGAGTCTATCCTATGTGGAGTGAAGATACAACACACACAGGAGAGGACTATGCCTGCTTCCATTGAGGGTGTTATCCTCAAAGCATCTTTACAGACAGTGCCTGAGGCAGAATTGGCCCCTGATGACTTCAGGTGTAATAAATATCCTCCAAAAATAATCACGCAGTCAGGCCAAAATATTAACCTTGAAATCAAGGTTACATATTTTCATAGCAGAGTGTATTTCTGACATTGCAATGGAATTTAAAGAGGAAAATAATTTTCAAAAACCTCCCTGGTGGCGCTAGTGGTCAAGAACCTGCTTGCCAGTGCAGGAGAGGTAAGAGACAGGAGTTCTATCCTTGGGTGTTGGGAAGATCCCCTGGAGGGAGGGCATGGCTACCCACTTCCATATCCTTGCCTAGAGAACCTGTGGACAGAGGAGCCTGGCGGGTTATAGTTCATGGGGTCACAAAGAGTTGGACACGACTGAAGCAGCTTAGCATAGCATGGCCCAAATGAAGCAATTACAAAACAGAAATAGAGTCACAGATAATAAACTTATGGTTACCCAGGGGGAGACGGAGGGGATAAATCGGGAGATTGGGGTTCACATATGCTAAGAACCTATTATATAGCACAGAGACTTCTTCTTCTTCTTTTTTTTAAATTAGTATGATCAAAACCTTAATGTCAAAAATTCATAATAAATGTTTGGCGTTAGTTCACATACAATTAAGTTTTTGGTGTAAAGTTATTTGGCTTCAAGAAAGAACATTTGGTTTACTTCACTAATAGGAATATCTCTTAGTGCTGGGATGGCCTCTTCTTGGTCTTTCTTGCGCTGTTGATTTTTGGCATAGTTATCTGTGATATTATGAATGGAGTCGAGTGGAGAGGTACTCATCATGTTTATTCCAAATAAGAGGACCTAACCGATGACTACGGTAATGAGGAGATACACAGGCAGAACAATGACCCAATACTTTTGAGGTCAGTAAGTTAAGCCTAAGGAGTTTAGCCAAGATTCGGGAATAAAAGCCCACACAGGATACAGTATGAAACCAAATTGGGAGCTTAAGAAAAGAACAAAGCCATAAATCGCTCTTTCTGGCAATGGCGACAGTGAATTTTCCACCATTTTTCCCCGTGGCTTTAGATATTCTTGGGTCCTCCAAGCGCCGACTCCCCCCGCGGCACGTTCGGCCATCTCAGGGCCAGGCCAGCACAGAGACTTCTATTCCATATTCTGTAATGACCCGTATGGGAAAAGAATCTAAAAAAAGAGTGGTTATATGTATAAAACTGATTCACTTTTCTGTACAGCAGAAACTAACACATATTGTAAATCAACTATACTCCAATAAAAATTAATTTAAAAAATCCTATTGTATAAGCACAGTTTCTGGTAGAGTTCTTTTTGCTAACTTAGGGGCACCTCCACAAAATTATAATGAGTTTCATCAATTTGAACTCTCTGCATGGAAAATTTAATCCAGACATTCAAATGCCTTGATATCCAGGAGCATTATCCTGTAATAATTATTAATGATACTTACAGTGCAAGAATTTGGGCTGATCTAGAGCAGCGAAAGTTGTCCAAAAGTCCAATTTCAGTGCAGTGAGCTGAAGTCATCCAAGACATCACTACTGTGGTATAGTTAGCTTCTTAAAGTCATTTGTTGCCAAGGAAGATCCTGAAAAATTATATTCCAGTAACTTTTGTTTACTGACATCTGAAAGTGCTGGCATTGGAGAGTAATATGGATAGTTACAAAATTAAATATGAGTACCTAGTTTTTCATAAAGATTTCAAATCATCGTGTTTCAACCCCAATACTTGTTGGAGGTTTGAACACTAGCTAAAAAGAACCACTTATTATTTATTTATATAAATGCCTTCTGTGGAAATGCAAATATTTTCAATTTTTCATTGTCTATTTTGTACCAAGAATGGAAACTTTAAATAAGTTTCAGCTAGAAATGATTACACTTTGTAACTTGACAGCTCACTATGGATTATTCACTGATTAAAGCTCTCTGCCCTGAAGTGCCTGATTCCCTTCTGTTCTGCATGCCTCAGAACTGCTCACTGCAACCCTGGCTTAGAGGTGTGGCTCTTCCCCATTCCTGAGAGTTTTACAAGTAGTTGTATAATTACTGTACTTAATAGATATTTATTTAATACATAAAAGGGAGAGAGAGAGTCTCAAAAAGATCTATTAATTAGTATATATGATCATATTAACTACCTAAACCATTCTTAAGAATAGGCTAAATTAATTTGTAAGTTTACTGCCAGTTTTAGCTCCTGTTCAGTTCTCCTGTTTGTATCTCCGCCCTCCACCCTCAGTAAAAACTGAGGCCATGCTGGTATAATAACCAGTAAATGGTTCTATATATAAGGAAGAAAGAAATGAATTTATTAGCACATGACTTCTTGGCATGTTGCTAAACTTTCATTTTCATTTCTTGTCAAAATTGCCAAATAATCAGTTCAAATTCTCTTAATTTTGACTTGACTGTCTGACAATTATGAGAATCTTTTGTGATCTGCGTACTGAAATAGTAAAAAAATAAGCAATACCAGCTACTTCCAAGTTTACAATCTTGTGTTTGCCATTTATTTGTGATTGATGCTTTCAGAGCTTAAACCAGACTCTCCTCCCTTGGAACTAGTTTACTGCTCTTTATTTTCTGTTTTGAAGAGAAGGGATTTAAGTGCAATGGGTTTGTTTGGACTTTAGAAAGAGTTGATCTTATCAACCTTGGGGGGTCATTTGCTTTTGAGCTCTAGGCATCAAATAAAGGTGGACCTATTGATCAGATGATTTCAAGTCATGGATGGGAACTCCCAGGAAGTAATTTATTTTAGCAGACTGGCGAGCATAAAATAATAATAGTTTGGGATCAAAATTCATAGTTTATTTTAAAATGGTAAAATTCTGAAGACTTGATTTTAACTTAAAACATTTCTTCAATGATTTGTTCATTGTCAATGTTCAGAAAATATTAATCATTACAGTCATTCCTTTTTCTTCTTTACTCATCTTTTAGAATGATTTTGCTTGTTATGACTCAGATAGGAATTTCTTTCCCATGAGCAAGTTATTATAGATTAATTTAAAGTAAATCTTATTCCATTTAAATTTTTTCCACTTAAGATCTTCTGTTGGGCTTGCAGTTCTTTCTATTTTGGTGCTCACAGCTATTTACTTTCTCCATGGGAGAATTAATTTGGACATTTCATTTAGCACTGGTCCCAACCCTACTCCTACAGAACCTCACTGTCCCCAATTTAATGATGCTTTACTAATAGTTGTTTATTATTTATAGTCCATCAGTCAAACCGAGAATAACCCTAACATGACAGACTCTTACCAATGTCTCTATTCATTTTTGTTTCCAATAGAAATCCTGGAAAATTGAAGAAGCTGCTTATAGCAGTATACTAAATAGTCTTCATGGTGTGTTTTGGAGAGAAAATGGCATACTTGTTCCATTTTTATTTGCCTAGTATAGAATTATGCTACTTGTAATGAAGTCCTAAAAATAAGTCCTCATCTGGTAGAAAGAAGAGGGAAGGATTGGAATATCCCATTTTGGAGAGCCTGGCCTATCTTCAGGCTTCCCTGGTGGTTCCGATGGTAAAGAATCTGCCTACAATGTGGGAGACCCAGGTTTGATCCCTGGGTCAGGGTCCATCTTCATTACCTTTGGGCTATCAAACCTTTCTTGCCTTAGTCATCCAAAGACCACCTTCCTTTTCACCCAAGTTTTTAAAAACTGGGGGTGAAACAGTAATTCAACTGTATGACATAGTGAGAATAACATGAAATAATAGATATTAAAAAGTTTGGATAATTGAAATCATTTACATGCAATTTTTTTTTTATAGGAAGATGACTTTGACAATCCACTCGTTGGAGGATATACATTTTAGGAAGCGCTTTATAGTATTTAGTATTTTGCCTGCTTTTTGTGATGTTAATGGCATATACATACAATGGAGTATGTGGTGTGTCCATGTTTCATTTGTGAAATAAGAATATCCTAAGGAAATATTTTATTAAACAATGTATTACTGTTAACATTTTATTTTAAGCTTCAGAGTGCCAAGTTCTAAGTCTTGAGGGAGTTTTTATAGCAAAGGTAGGACAGGACTGAGCAACCAACACAGCAGCAGCAGGCTCACCCAGGAGGAAGTCTCAGGCACCCACCTATGCTCTGGAGGAACTGGCTCCCTTAGTGACTCTCTGGCCCTTTAGTGTTTTCAATTTTCCCTCCTCCTCTAACTCAATTGCCATGACCTTGCAATAAATAAGGGCTTTTTCTAGGTTGAAAACGTGTTGACTTGACTCTCCTTTTTGTAATATTTAAATTTTTGACTATTTCATCTGAAATCATAATCTGCCAACAAAGGTCCGTCTAGTCAAGGCTATGGTTCTTCCAGTAGTCATGTATGGATGTGAGAGTTGGACTGTGAAGAAAGTTGAGCACCGAAAAATTGATGCTTTTGAACTGTGGTGTTGGAGAAGACTCTTGAGAGTCCCTTGGACTGCAAGGAGATCCAACCAGTCCATCCTGAAGGAGATCAGTCCTGGGTGTTCATTGGAAGGACTGATGCTGAAGCTGAAACTCCAATACTTTGGCCACCTCATGCGAAGAGTTGACTCATTGGAAAAGACCCTGATGCTGGGAGGGATTGGGGGCAAGAGGAGAAGGGGACGACAGAGGATGAGATGGCAGGATGGCATCACTGACTCAATGGGCATGAGTTTGAGTAAACTCTGGGATTTTGTGATGGACAGGGAGGCCTGGCGTGCTGCGATTCATGGGGTCGCAAAGAGTCAGACATGACTGAGCGACTGAACTGAACTGAACTGAGTCTGAAACCACTGCTACTCATTCTTTTAAGCAATATTTTATCTGGTTTCTAGTATTCACCATTCTTGAGAAACAACTCTTGTGCAAATCCCCTATAACCTTTGTGGGTGGAGTGTGTGGAGGTAAGTATATGAAGCTGAGTTTTTGAAAAGCTGCCAGGAATGGTATGCTCATTAAGATTGGGTTGAGAGTACTGAAAGTCACTGCCTCAGTGCTTCTGGGTGGAGCAAAGGTGGTCTATTAAGATGATAGTTAGGTGCAGCTGCTTGAAAAGAACCCAGATGCCACAAAACCTCCAGAGCCTGGAATTCTTTTAAGCAAGTACAGTTTATAGATTCATGGATTCATGTACAGAAAACCGCTAAGACCCTGAGTTGAGATATAAATTTTCTGATTCCACGGTCAACAATTCTCTATTAAGTTCTAATATCAATTGGAGGAGCTATAGATAAACTATTTCCCCTCTAAGTTCTAAGATCAAGTCCAAGAATGGGAAGTCATGACTCCAAGAGAAAAAGGGAGGAAATTACAGTGATCCTAGGCTACATGAATTTACACTGTCACTGTCTTCCTATGCTTAGTATAATAGAGGTAATTCCTTATCCCCCTCTTTGTGTGAATGAGAGAAATACCAAGTAAAAACTTTAAATTACTCAACGACATGAAATAGCAATTCGCTATACAGTTTTTGCAACAAAAAAGCAGCTTCTCTTGAGATTCTTGAGAAAATAAGAAAGGGGTTGAGAGAATGCAAATCTTTAAATAAAGGAATGAAAAATATTCTCAGTACTATGGATACTTACATAAAATACTGTAACATCAATATTAGGAAAGGCTAACAAGGATGGTTAAAGAAACAGGAAGTTTTACATACAGAGAAAGGGGCTAGGAAAGACAGAGACATACAAAGTAGCTTTCTGGAAATCGTTAGCTTTTTGAAGGTTCTAGTGAAACTTGCCAACTAATAGGAGAATAGGAGGTCACACTGTGAAATTAATAACCAGTAAATTTAGAACAAATAAAACAGAAATGCTTTTGCACAGCATTTAAGCAGCCTGTGGCACTGAAAACCGCAGGAGGTCAGGGAGTTAAATGCTGTCGAACCGGAATTAAAAAGAGCAGAGTAACATTGTCACTCTTACCATCGTCATTTGCAGTTGGGCGATGATTTGGGTGACTTTACCCTTTGCTTTAGAATTTAATTATGATTGCTCTTTGTGAAGAGCTAATAAGGATGTAAGACAAACAGCAAGAGTGAAAGTCGATAAGGGCCCCTCTCTGTGAGCCTACTAGCATATTGAACGTAAGACAAGTATTAGATGATACCAACAACTGCTGAGTTTCAAAATTTTGCAGGTATGTGGGTAGTTCAAACCTTGAGAAGTTTTCATTTAAACTTCCCATCTTCAGGTAGGACAACATGCAGTAATGCTTGGGAAATTAGAATTCCTTTTATTTACAAAATCTACTTGAAGAAGGATTTTGTTTTTTATCATCCCACTCCCCGTAAATACAAAATTTCGTAAACTGTTGTCTTCTCCTGATCTGTTAACCCCAGAGAGCACCCCACAAACAAGATCTTTTGGCAAATACTGATTTGATGACGATGCTATTATTGGTTCATGCTCCATTGTTTTCCACACCACAGGAGCAATAGCATCTCATATGTACAAAAGATGTTCCACCTAAGATCATTAGTGCATCAAGCATCGTAGCACCCAAGCCCTCGTCCCAGTTCTAAAAATGAGTCATTTTAGAACAGTCTTAAATGTGACTTTTAGTTTCATTGCTAACCGTAATCAATGCCTGGCTATTGATTACCACCAATCTTTTTATGCATAGGAGACATAGGTGCCCATCCCCCTTACTTCTCCATCCCTAGCATATTATTGTCAGGTTGAGTTAATGTTCAACTAGGCATTACTTGGTGTGATGGGGAAGTAAAAAGATAGGGACATTTAATTTTTCATTAATCTCTTCCTTGCCATAATTAGCAAAGGTGTAAATATTAATACCTTTGATCTAGATGTAAGTTGAACCTATCATTCATAAACTCATTGCCACAAAGGCCACATTCTTCAAAAACAATGACACCTGACCACTTCACTCAGCATCTTAATTTGTTCATATTTTGGTTGCTAAGCATTCTGCGTTTCTATTATTGTAATATAAAGAATCGAGCTCCATCAGTTTGTATTATTTTTCATTAACTTCAGAATTGTTAGGTTGAAATTGAACAATGTATTTTTTGGTTATTCTCACTCTCTTTTTCTCCCTTTTAAAATGTAGTTGGCATTTTCCCGCTCCCCTAAATAAATAACTTTTTATTTCAGTATTTTCATTGTAATCATGGTTATAATTGACAGCTTTAGGATACCGGGGGGCACAGTTGAGGTCTCTTTTTCTTTTTCAAACACCCTTCTCAACCCACAGCAAGGGCTGTTTTCCTTTGTTTCTTTGCTGTCTGAGAAGAGGCAGAAGATCAGAGAGAGTTCCTGGCGGTGGTAGAATATTACATTCCATTGTAACTAGTGGTTTACATAGACTGTGCAACCAAATAGCTCATAAATACAATTGAAAATGACTTTTCCTTTTCCTTTGCAAATCCAGCATTTTCATAAATCTAGAGGAAAATTTGTGGTTTTGAAAACCTGAGATATTTGTATCCACTTTTTAATTGTTGATGTGATGATGTCAGACCACCATGCTGGATATTTTTAGCACCTATCCCTATCACTGATGATGTGTGTAGAAATCAGAAGTAAGGGTATCACTCCTGGCAGAACCGGAGTGAATTAGAAATTCTGTTTTCTAGACATTTTAAAATATTCACTTTTTAACCTCCTTTTAAAGCTACTTCTTGCTGTATTTTGCAAGGGTGGGGATTTCATGCATGATGCCTACACATGTGTACATAATATTCTCTACCTTTTGTCTTTAATATTCCTTGGTTTTTAATTATTAAAGATAAGTATTTGAATTATAAATATTCTAGTTATACAGGAATAGGCAAAGCAGGCATAGACCCTCAGGCAAAATTCTTCCATTATCCATAATCCTTCTGCCTCCTGCCTCCATTTCTCTGCTTCCTATCTTTATGTTGCCTCAAAAAAACACAGAGATATTCTTTTAAACTAACCTTCTCCTCCCCACTTAAACCATAGAAATCCCTTCTCAATATGTATAGAGGCCTCTTCCTTGAAGTGGGATGTCATACTTGTCCTAAATATAATAAAGTGCTATCTTCAAGGCATTTCTGCATCCCAAACACTCCGCAGAAACCTGCCGAGCCCTCCCATCTAACCAGTCTGAATGTCACAAATCATAGCCCAGAAACTGCTTTATAGTGAATCATTAACATTGTCAGGAATGACTTGGCAGAGGAAAAAAAAAGCTTTCCATTATTGAACTGAGGGAGAATATACAAATGACAGCACTGTCATCCCCTTCCTATTGTTTTATAAAGCTCAGAACTGATTAGTAAGAGTTTATTACAGAGGAATACACACAGAGCTTGCATTATGTTAGCTGTTTTCGTATCTTTCTCCTTACATTTTTAGAGCTTTGGCATTTATTCTAAATGCTTTGTTTTTAAAATTCTGCTTTCAGTGCTGAGTGAAATTTTACAGGATGAATATACCCAATGCATGGTATGTGTGTGTGCATGTTCAGTTGTGTCTGACTCTTTGCAGCCCCATGGACTGTAGCCCACCAGGCTCTTCTGTCCATGGTATTTTCCAGGCAAGAGTATTGGAGCCGGTGGCCATTTCATACTCCAGGGGGTCTTCCTGACCTGGGGACTGAACCCACGTCTCTTGCGTCTCCTGGATTGGCACACAGATCCTCTACCATTAGCACCATCTGGGAATAAAGGTGTTAAAGTGGGGATGTAGATGTATGCAAAATAGCTGACCTGATTATTTGTAGGCGAAAATCCATTTTGGGGGACATTTGTCTAGGATCTCTGTCCTCCAAGTTCTTTTGCTCAGCAGGGATGACTAAAAAGGACAGGATGCTGCACCAAGGATGAGTGAGCATGAGTCTGGATGAGAGTTCTCTGTCTTCTCTGAGCTTACGCCCTCCTACATTGGGACAGTTAATCAAGAGTTGATTGCCTAATATTCCTTTGTCTACTTTACCTTATGTTGATGTGTATAGTGATATGGTGGTGCACGACCAGATTCCCACTGGTATAAATGTACTCCTTCCCCAGGGGCCATGGTGTTCCTTGACATTGTCTTACTGTTAAGTGCTCCTCCAAGAATTGCCCTGGCCAAAGGGAACTATCTTTCCCAAAGTTGCATCCCTTCCCGAGGTCTAGCCTGAATCCCATGACTAAACCATGGTTCATTTGAAGATATTTCTGATGGACCAATCCCAAGCTCAGAACTCCTCATGGGATTGGCTGAGGTCTCAGTTGTGACTGCACTGCAATTCAGCATTGCTCTCTGACAAATCCTTCCTCACACATATCATATCTAAGAGTGGTCTCCAATGAAGCATTTGTATCCAAACCTCAAGCTCAGGGTCTGTTTTATAGGAAACTCAACCTATGACAGTTTTAGTGGGGATGGTTCTGGGGGCAGGCTCTAAAATGAGACTGTGGAGTTGAATTATCTACTTGCTGGCTGGCTGGTGACTAAGGACACAATTGCCCCTTCTCTCAGAATCTAACCCCAACACCCCTCCTGGTTACCAAAACAATATCAAGGATTAAAATAAAGAAGGGGTGCAATTGTTAACACTTTCTCTGATCTTTAATTGTGATGGGATATCAGCAAAAGAGAATGCACTGCAAAGTGTAATATGGCAGATGTTTGAGAGTTTAGGGGTAAATAAAAATTAAAAGACCATAGAATTACAGAACTGTTGCTGCAGCTATCCATGCACTGAAAAAGACATGAAATATTGAAGATGATTGATCACCAAATTAAGGTAAACTTATAAGGCCCCATTGGCAGCGTATAAAGAGATACTAATCTCCTGTAGCTGGAAAGTAAAATGTCTAAAGATCTAATGAAAGTAGATTATCTTCAGAAAAGGTCAAAATTTTGATTCCAAGTTATCTCTGACAAGATTTGGGCCAGGGCTGGGACACTTGGCTAATAAGCTTCAAAGTCTTAAACCTCTAGATGGCTCAAATGGTAAAGAATTTGCCTGCAATGTGGGAGACACAGGTTCTATCCCTGGTTTGGGAAGATACCCTGGAGAAGGAAATGACTACCCACTCCAATATTCTTGCCTGGAGAATTCTATGGACAGAGTAGCCTGGTGGGATACAGTCCATGGGGTTGCAAAGAGTAGGGTACAACTAAGCGACTAATGTTTTTTTCCTTTTTCCTTTCACTCTGTCAAAGACTCTAAGGGAAGGAGCAAATATGCTACTTTAAAGTTTAAAGAAAGTGATAGCCCACACCAAATGAAGCAGAAAGTACCATGGTGCTGGTAAAAGAAGGGATCTCTGGGACCCCCTCCCCACTCCCCATAGAAGTGGGAATCCTATAGTGGATTTACATAAGGCCCAAATCCACCACCTGAGTGTGTTCTATGGGAGGACCTGGATGACACTGTTTACCAAAATAAGGAATGAATTGGTGAGAGGGACATGAGGATCACTGAAATGTTCAGTGTATGTCCACTGTACATCAGGGCTCATGCATGGCAGGAGATGCTATTATCAAAACAGTTTCCTGCCAGGGTCCTCTGTCCATGGAATTTCCCAGGCAAGAATACTGGAGTGGGTTGCCATTTCCTTCTCCAGGGGATCTTTCCAACCCAGGGATTGAACCTGGGTCTCTTGCATTGCAGGCAGATTCTTGACCAACTGAGTTATGACAGAAGGCCAATAGGGATGGTAAGATACAGAAATCCTAGAGGCCAGATGGTGGCATTTTATTATTAGCAGCAAGGAATGCACAATTTTCATAATGAGTGGCAGGGTTGGAAGAATAGCCAGGGAGAACTCACCCACAGAGAGCCATAGAGATGGTTGACAGAACCTGGATCACTAAGAACAAGATAGAAGCAGAGTTGACAAGGGCATTGCTAAATCTACAAAAGCAAATGAATTCAGGGATGGATGATCATAAAGCTGAAAACAACTCACCTAGTAATAAGTCATGATTACTTTTCTAGTTTCTGTACCTGAGCCAGCTTATCAACCCAAAATTCTTGACAGAGGACCCCACCACATCATAAAGAGTACATACAGTTCTCTTAGTCTTTTCCAAAGGGCTTCTGACTCATTTACTTGGGTAGCTGTTCACTGAGAAACGGGAATACCCAAATATTTCTAGGGCTGGTGACATAGGTCCAAAGCATTGTTTAGGACCCACTTAGCATGAGAGTATCTTGGTATTTGATAGAACCCCCACATTTATTGTTGAGTCTGTGGGATTAGACCCATCATGGCAGGGAAAGCCAAGTAGAAGCCTCTGAAACTGCCTTTCCTCCTAGATAATAAAGCAAATTAAAAAATATATATACTAGGGTGAATAGTAAGAATTAGTGTCATCATTAAGGACCTAAAGGACAACGGATGGAGGTCTATAACGTACCCATATTCAATTCAGCATTCTGGTTTTACAAATACCATACTGGACTAGTGAAAAGTGCTAGAGTAAGAATATATATGGACTCATTGACAGTGGAAATATGCTTGGATGTTTGGTTAAGATCTTGGAAAGAGAAAGATTGGAAAGGTGGGTTCAGTAAGTTTTGGGGAAGAGGCATTTACATGCACATATGTGTGTGGTCACAGAGTGTGAAGACCTTTGTATCACATGTTGATACTCACCAGAGAGCATCACTATGGAAGGTGCACCAGATGACCAAATAGGTGGAATAATGAGCAAGGGGACATCACTTGGGCAGTCATTAACTGCCCAAGTGTTGGCACAATGTACTTATGAACAGAATAACCATGGTGACGGGGATCGGAGCTATGCATGAGCCCATGAACATGAAATCTCACTCACCAAGGCTGATATAGCAACAACTATTGTCAAATGTGAAATCTACAAGCAGCAGAGACTAATATTAAGACCTCAATATAGCACCATTTCTTGAGAGGATCACCAGCCACTTTGATTGCAATTGATTGCAATGGAGTCCTTTGACCCTAGGAGGGCAACAATTTATCTTAATTAGAATAAATAATGTTTCAGATTTGGGTATGCCTTTTTTTCAGTCCACAGAGCCTGTACTGGTTTTCCAAGCTGCACTGTCACTTACCACAAATTTAGTGGCTTAAAATAATGTACATTTACGAGCTTATACTTTCTGTAGGTCAGAAGTCTGCACATACATTAATAAGTGGGCTTTTTGCTTCAATGTGTTACTAGATTGCACTGCAAATGCAGACCAGGGCTCTGATCTCATTAGTGGCTTGACTCAATTCAGTCACTCCGTTGTGTCCAGCTCTTTGCGACCCCATGGACTGCAGCATGCCAGATTTCCCTGTCCATCACCAGCTCCTGGAGCTTCCTCAAACTCATGTCCATACAGTCAGTGATGCATCCAACCGTCTCATCCTCTGTCGTCCTCTTCTCCTCCTGCCTTCAGTCTTGCCCAGCATCAGGGTCTTTTCCAAAGAGTCAGTTCTTCGCATCAGGTGGCCAAAGTATTGGAGTTTCAGCTTTAGCATCAGTCCTTCTGATGAATATTCAGGACTGATTTTCTTTAGGATTGACTGGTTTATCTCCTTGCAGTCCAAGGGACTCTCAAGAGTCTTCTCCAACACCACAGTTCAAAAGCATCAATTCTTCAGCACTCAGCTTTCTTTGTGGTCCAGCTCTCACATCCATACATAACTACTGGAAAAACCATAGCTTTGACTAGAAGGACCTTTGTCAGCAAAGTAATGTCTCTGCTTTTTAATATGCTGTCTAGGGTGATCATAGCTTTTCTTGCAAGGAGCAAGTGTCTTTTAATTTCATGCAGTCACCATCTGCAGTGATTTTGGAGCCCCCTCCCCCCCAAAATAAAGTCTCTCACTGTTTCCATTGTTTCCCCATCTATTTCCCATGAAGTGATGGGACTGGATGCCATGAACTTAGTTTTTTGAATGCTGAGTTTTAAGCCAACTTTTTCACTCTCCTCTTTCACTTTAATCTAGAGGCTCCTCAGTTCCTCTTCACTCTCTGCCATAAGGGTGGTGTCATCTGCATATCTGAGGTTATTGATATTTCTCCCAGCAATCTTGATTCCAGCTTGTGCTTCATCCAGCCCTTATTTACAGTCAGTGCCACTATCTGAAAGCCTAGAGGATATCCAATATTCTGACAGAGGATTTCACACCACACTGCATCAGACTGTGCTCGTATGCAGTGGACATAAAGTCATGGGGTTCACTGGTGCTATCACACATACTGTACTACTCAGGATCTGCTGGCCAATAAAGCAATGAAACAGCTTTTTGAAGATATGTCTAAGACATCATCTTGGAGATGATACCCAGATGGTACGGATCTCCATCTTCCATGATTCAGTATGTAACCTAAACAATGACAATTTTATGATGCTATGTACCAAAAAGGTAGAATATATAGGACTGGAAACAAAAGGTAGAAGCAAGAATGGACTTTTTGAAACATCAGTCCAAGTGATCCACAGGACTCTGTCCCCACAACTCTGTAAGCCTTGAAGTGCTGGTTCGCGAAAGAGAAGCCTTTCACCAGGTTACAGTAAGAGTACCACTAAACTTTAAACTATAACTACCCCTGGTCACTTCACAATCACTTCACACCCCCTGTGCCAGGAGAACAACAGACAAAAAAGGAGTCACTATCCTGGCAGGGCCAACAGACTCTGATCATGAGAAGCGGGTGCGGGCTGCTATTATACAAGAGGATAGGAAAACTACTCTTAACTCCCCTTTTGATACTCTCCTGTTCAAAGTGAAAATGAAGTGAAAGTGAAAGTTGCTCAGTCTTGTCCGACTCTGTGTAACCCCTTGGACTGTAGACCGCCAGGCTCCTCTGTCCATGGAATATTTTAGGCAAGAATACTGGGGTGGGTTGCCATTTCCTTCTCCAGGGGATCTTCCCAAACCAGGGACTGAACGCAGGTCTCCTGCATTGCAGACAGATTCTTTACTGCCTGAGCCACCAGGGAAACGCCTCCTGCCCAATGTTGATGACAAACAGACGAGTGTACCAGCCGCCTTCTGAGAAGGGTATAGTGATCAGGGCTTCAAAGGTGGGGATTTGCCAGAGGAAACAAAAGAGTGACTTGAAAAGATATCGCCACCCTCATGTTCATAGCAGCATTTCTTTTTTGTTTTTAAACAATAGCCAAGACATGGAAATAATCTAAATGTCCATCAACAGATAAGTGGATAAAGGAGCCATATTAAATATATAAGAGAATATTATTCAGCCATCAAAAATGAGAAAATCCTACCATTTGCAACAACATGGAACTTGAGGGTATTATGCTAAGTGAAATAAATCAGACAGAGAAATAAATATACTTAAGTATATCATATTATATAAGTATGATGTATTATGTAAGTATGATATAACTTATAAGTGGAATCTAAATAAAAAACCTTATAGAAAAAGAGATCAGATTTGTGGTTACCAGAAGTGGGGGTGGATAAGGGGAGGAAGAATTGGAGGAAGGTGGTCAAAAGGTACAAACTTTCAGCAATAAGATAATAAATACTAGGGATGTAATGTACAACATGACTACACTTAATACTGTTGTAGGGTACAAAGGGAATTTAAGAGAATAAATCCTGAGTTCTCATTACAAAGAGAAAACCTTGTATTTCCTTTTTTAGAGTAGTATCTATATGAGATGATGGATATTAACTAAACTTATTGTGGTAATCATTTCACAATATATGTAAATCAAACTTTTATGCAACACACTTGAAACTCATACAGTGATGTATATTAATTGTATCTCAATAAACTAAAATTTTATGTTGACATTCATATGCTAACAGATACTTCAACAAATGACAACAATGAGAAGGAATGGATTTATAGACAGAATTCCAATAAATTCTACTTGCAACTTTCCCTGCCCCCACCCCCATACCCCAAAGATGAGGATTTGATGCGGGTCACTGTCTGCACCATCCTCACTGGTCAGTCAGCAACCTGTAGGGATAGTTAGTACGTGTGGCTGAGGGAAGTCTAGAATGGGTAATGCAGGAGGGAGGGGATGAGTATCAATTGTGGCCATGAGATTAGCTGAGGCAGTAGGCTGTAGTTTTTCTTGCTAAGCTTCCTCATGTTAGTTTCTTCAGGAGAAAAAGGTTACTGAGAATCCTGGAAGAGCGGCTTCCAGAGGTCGTGAACTTATTATTTGAAACAAGCAAATGTAAGTGGTAAAAGAGGTTGACTGTAGTGGATACTGGGGTGTGCCGCCCAGATCCCCCCTCCAGGACCGAGATACTCATTCCCCAGCTGCAAGGCATGCTAACACCTGATGGCTCTCAGCTGAGTTCAGTCTAGGGCTTGTGTTCCACCAAAGACAACCACCTTGCCTGGGGTCTTGCTCCCACCAGTGACTGCTCCACACCGGGGTTACAAAGGTCTGGCCCTTTCCACTCAGTTTATGACATCTCTGGAGGACTAGCCCTGATTCACAGCACTAATAGGATTGCAGTTGCAATCTAATCACACTTCAAATCTCTCTCTGCTTCCTCGCCCCCCCCGTCCCCCCCCCCCGCATTGTACTGGAGAGCAATTCCCAGTAAACTACTAGCATTCAAATCTCTGTCTCAGGTCTGGGGTATGTGACCTCCAAAAATATAGGATTCCTAGAGTGAAAAATTTTGATAGAATGAACTCAATTGTTTACTAAAACGAATTGCCCAACCATTGGCCTCTGCTTATGGATTGACTGGCTACTGATCTGGCAGGACATACTGGGCCTAATTTCCTTTATGGGAATATTATCATAAGTTACTGAAGATACTTTAAGAATCATTTTAGAACTCAGAATGTTATTAAATGTTTTTCTTTCATTTTGAGTGAGACAGCATATGTTAATGCTAAGAAATGTTGCATTCTCTCTGCATACTAAGTGTAAGTAAAGGAAGCTGGTTTGATCAATATGTTTTCTACAAACATGCATATTATGTATATGCTGTAAATTAAATTTACCACCTTCATAAAAGGCAATTGCACCACATCTTGTATATATCTAGCTGTCCTCAAAGATAAAAATATATTGAACTGCAAGCGGTTAAACGCAAGGCAAGAGTGCCATCCTGTGTAACACTCAGCTAGGCAAAGGCAGAGAGAACTAATCTGACTTGACACCACTGGTCCTGCTTCACCATCTTGCTCTTGGCAGAATTCCCACTGAAGTTCATATATGTTTTGCTATAGGACCATAGGATGGAGTTCATGGATTTTCTCCAGTGCAAATATGTCAGACTTTATTCCTTGGGCTTCACATTTGAGTATATTTTCACATAAGAATCTAGATGTAGGCAGAGCCTGAGAGAAACCAAGCGGATTAAAAGCATCACAAGGACATCAGCCTCTGCTGGGAACCAACTGGGTTGTATCTGCATGATTTTTACATAGTTCTTAAATATCATACAGGGTATACCAAATTCTTTATGTATACAGAAAATTATCACTCAGATTCAGTTAACCTAGAAATGACTCGAGTCAGAGAATTGGCTCTGTAACATTCTAATTTCTTTAGTAAAGAACAACATGAAGTGATTTACTCCTAACATTTCTAAAAATTTTTGAATGGTCCCTATGGTTGGAACCAAAATATCCTTGGGTAACTACAAAACGTAAGTGTTCATCATTCCTACATCTTAGAGTAATGCCAGCTTTTTATCTGACAAGACAGTTTATCTTTTTTTTAAAGATTTTATTTACAACTATAAAAATTGCATATGTCCATACTGTAGATAATTAGAAAAATATAATGAGCTATTATATGCATTGTATGATCTTTGATTTATGTTGAAAAATACTTGTGTTATAATACATATTATATTATACTGTGTTATATTATATACATGTGTATATTTTTGCCATGCTCTATGGTTTGCAGGATCTTAGTTCCCCAACTAGAGATTGAATTGGGCCAGGCAGTGAAAATCCAGATTCCTAACCACTAGGCCACAGGGGGACTCCCCAACTGTGTTATAATATAACTAAAAGCAAAGAAAGCAAAAAATTGTATATATTATACATACATTATATACTGTAAATTGCCTATCCATTTCCCTACTGTAAGAATGCACTGAAGAATTATTCACCAATTAAAATGCTACTCTGATGAATACTTTCGTGCAAAACATTCCCCACGTTGTGGATTACATTTGAAGATTTCAGTGAACAACTGAGTTAAAGGTATGGGCACTGTAGTGTTTAGCGTTTTGACAAGTGTTGTTTCATACATCTTTCCTAGCAATATATGAGAATATTCATTTCATCTTATTTGGTGGAGCAGAAAGTTTGAAGAATAAAATATATATGAATCTTGCTTTATTGTTTGTTATTGCTCCAAATGTTTTCTGAAATAAACAGCAGGACAGTACTCCCCAAATTTTACCTTTTTAAATTTTCCTTTTTAAAATTGAGACATAATTGCCATATAATACTGTGTAAGTTTAAGGTGTACAGTATGTTAATTTGACACATTTATAAATTGCAATGTGATTAGCACCATAGTTTTAGCTAGCACCTCTATCTCCAGAACTTATTTATCTATCTGATGCAGGTTTATATACTTAAATAGCATTTCCTCAAAATCCCCCTACTCCCCTAGCCCCTGGTAACCATCATTCCACTCTCAGTTTTTATGTTTGGCTTTTTTAGATTCCACATATGACATTATACTATATTTGTCATTCTCCATCTGACATATTTCACTTAGCATTAAGTCCTCAAAGTCCATCCATCTTATTGCAAATACCAGGGTTTCCTTACTTCTCACGACTGAATAATATTCCTTTGTATGTAAATACCACATCATTCATTGGCTAATTGATGCTTAGGTTGTTTCCATATTTTGGGTATTATGAATAATGCTGCAATAAACATGGAAGTACAAATATCACTTCAATACCCTGTTTCCATTTCCATTTTACCTTTATCAGCAGAAATATATCTCAAATGTTATGCCTTATACTACATATATTTTATACTAGTTTGAGAAAACAATGCTTTGCACTGCAATCTGGAATATAATCTCTAAAAGAATAAAATAAATTTTAAAAATAGGCTCTCAGAAAACACAATTTGGTTACAAAATTCTTAGTGATGTCTACCAACTGCTCCACCTTTGTTTAATCAATGAAAAAATATTTCAATGAACTGAATGTAAAAGAGTAGGGGAAAGAAGACAGTAAGTGCCAATAGAAAGGTGTGCTTTGAGTTGGTTTTTCAATATGAAGAAATGAAGGGAGGCAGAGGAACAGAAAAATAAAGTTTCTTCTGTTATGAGCAAGAATATATAATTTACTGTATTTCTTTGGTTTGCATTACACATATGTTAGTTCCTTTCTTCTTTCACTTCCCCTGCAAAATATCCTGCTAATTTCTAGACCTGAAGACTTTGTCTTTTATGGAGTCTGTGACAAGGGACCAGCATAATCTTGCAAATAATGACACATGCTTTTACATCTACAGAAATGTATTTGCAAGGTCATCCTCAATTACAAACTCCATTTGAACTACCAATCTCCAAACAATCCAGTAGTTTATTCTACCTTAAGTATGTTTTCTGTAGATTGTTGTGTTTATATGTAGATTCACATTTCATATTGCTTTGACAACTCTAACATTTAAACAGTGAAATATTGGAATTTGGTAGGTATAGAACTTTCAGATTCTACTGGTATGATCTTGGTGTAGCATACACCGTCTCATATGAGATAGATACCCTGCAACCATTTTTAATAAGGAACTACACTGGTAAAATTCTACGTAAAACTGAACAACTGACCAACTGGGGGCACCTGTAAATACTCACAAGGGCTTTCCTAGTGTCTCAGACAGTAAAGAATATTCCTGCAACATAGCAGACCGGGTTTGATTCCTGGGGCAGGGAGATCCCCTGGAGGAGGAAAGGGCAACCCACTCTGGTATTCTTGCCTGGGAAATCCCATGGACAGAGGAGCCTGGCGGGCTACAGTCCATGGGATTGCAGAGTCAGACATGCCTTAGCGACTATACAGCGACAACAACAGTATACTCACAGACTTCTAATCACAACCAGGTTTTAGGTTTTGCTCAGCAAGTACATAGATATTTATTATTATCAATATCATTATTATTGACCAAACTAGAACATTTCTGGAAGTGAAGGGAGGATGCTATGAAATAACAACTACAGACAATAGGAATGAGCTATGCTTAAATGAGGGGCATATGTTCACCCTATTTGTACGGCATAAAGGGAATTATCATCATGGCTGATTACATAGTGGAGTTAATTATAAAATGAAAGCACGAGGTCATTTGTTAGAAAAGTACTAAGAATTTAAAAATGGTGATCCCAGGGAATTAAACCAAGCATGGGGTCTTTCTGAGTGTGGGGAATCTGTGTGATGCACGTCACTTGCCCATGAAGCTGGTTCTGATTATCACCTGTTCCAGAACATTTCTCTCCACATCAAGCAAATGCTAATACATATTTTTGCCTCATTTCATTAATTTTTAAAAGTTTTAAACAAATTTATAATCATTTTGCTAATTTAAAGTCCATTTGTATAAAGTAAAATTTAGTGGTCTCGAGTTCTTTGTCTGCAATCTTATCATTTCAGAGCATTAGAATGGAGGACTAAAAGGAATGACATTCCAGGAATTTCACATCTAAGGAATTGAAGAAGTTTTTTTGGTTTGTTTTGCTCAGAATTAGTGTTAACATTTTTGATAAAATTTTTTCTTCTAATCCTTTAGGAGAGTCCCTTATTTATAAGCAAATGTGAAAAGTGAAAGCTGCTCAGTCATGTCCGACTCTTTGCGACCCAATGGACTGTAGCCCGCCAGGCTCCTCTGTCCATGGGATTCTCCAGGCAAGAATACAGGAGTGGGTAGCGACATTGCCTTCTCCAGAGAATCTTCCCATCCTGGGGACCGAACCCAGGTCTCCCGCATTGCAGGAGGATTCTTTACCATCTGAGCCACCAGGAAAACCCATTTATAAGCAAAGGGTTTCAGTTTAGGAAATATAAACATTTGGTCTAAATACTTACTAGGAAAAAATACGGCTTCCCTTGTGGCTCAGCTGGTAAAGAATCGCCTGCAGTGCGGGAGACCTGGGTTCAGTCCCTGGACTGGGAAGATCACCCGGAGAAGAAAAAGGCTACCCACTCCAATGGAAAAAATACAGTAAAGAATGTTGCACAAACATCTGTAAAGAACATAGAAAAGCACAATTAACGCAGAGAGAAAGAGGTTGGGAAAAGGATGAATAAAACCTAGCATTTATCAAGAGGTAGCCATACACTTCCCTGATGGCTCATGGATAAAGAATCTTCCTGCCAATGCAGGAGACACAAGAGGTGTGGGTTCGATCCCTGGGTCGGGAAGATCCCCTGCAGAAGGAAACGGCAACCCACTCCAGTATTCTTGCCTCGGAAATCCCATGGACAGAGGAGCCTGATGGGCTATAGTTCATGGGGTCTCAAAAGAGTCAGACATGACTTAGTGACTAAACAACAACAAGCCATACCTCTGGCATTTGGATGACGTAGCTGAGTGACAAGTGGCCATCAGGTGCTTCTGCTTAAGGGTGAAGAGCTTGGATGGCCATGGAATTTTGGAGAAATTGCCTAGGAATTAAAACACAGCTTATAAAAAGAATGACTCCAAATGTGGTCCATGAACTAAAGGATTACTGAAAGGAAACTAAAACTAGCTTTAAAACAAACAAATCTGAAAGCTAAAGAACAACGTTAATGGAAAATAAAATTATGGCATGGCATCTGTTGTGGATTCTTACTAATGAACATGGGTCATACCTCTTAGGTTGATATTGATTTTCACACTAGATCTTTTTTTTACAGTGCTGTGTGATGAAAAACAGGCTTTATTCAGAGGTATATAGATTACTACTCTCTGCAGTATGATAGTCATGATACCAGAAAGGCTCATTACCATTCAAAATCTTGATTTTTTATCTATTGGTCAAACTCTGGAATTCTCCAATAAAATTAGTTTCCTTAGAATCATGTTGTAAGGAAGTTGAGTTTCAGGCACTACGGAATTAACATATTCCTTGAGGAAATGTAATGGTTTTTGTCTTGTTTACCTTTGCTATTAGTCTGATTAAAATCTAATTTTTCAGTTCCAGAGTAGAGTTATAGTTGGTTCTCTCTCTCTCCCCTTTTCTCCAGATGGATAGACACAGTGGCACATGGTATGGAGAGGACTTAAGCATCCTCAGGGAAAAAAAAAAAAGTGGGGGGCGGGGGGCAGGGGGTTCCTGATCAGAAGCCTGTTTTAACACTATGGACAGATTCTGGAGAAGAGGAGGAGGGCTGTCATCCCACAGGCCCTCAGGAAGATGGATGGCATTTTTGTAGGTCCAGAGGAAGGAGAGCGTATCCTTCAGGGTGTTGAAACACTTTAACAGCAGCTACACAGGTTGGGTGTGAGTCCTGTTTCCACGGAGCCTCTTTCTATGGAGTGGCCATGTGGGCAAAGGCCTGCAGCCTAATTCCAACAGCCTGTTGGAGTATATCAAAGGTTAGCCAGGGTTCAAGAACAGGGTGAAAAAGAAACATTCAGACTTTTTTTTTTTTAAACTCCTTTCTTTTTTTAAAAATAATTTTATTGATTTATTTTATTTTTGGCTGTGCTGAGTCTTCATTACTTTGAGACAAAACTTTGCTGTCAAAGGTCCATCTAGTTAAAGCTGTGGTTTTTCCAGTATTTATGTATGGATGTGAGAGTTGGACTATAAGAAAGTTCAGCACCAAAGAACTGTGGTGTTAGCAGAGACTTGGAGAGTCACTTGGACTGCAAGGAGATTAAACCAGTCAATCCTAAAGAAAATCGGTCCTGAATATTCACTGGAAGGACTGATGCTGAAGCTGAAACTCCAATACTTTGGCCACCTGATGCGAAGAATTGACTCTTTGGAAAAGACCCTAGTGCTGGGAAAGATTGAGAGCAGGAGGAGAAGGGGACAACAGAGGATGAGATGGTTGGATGGCATCACCGACTCAATGGACATGAGTTTGAGGAAGCTCTGGGAGCTGGTGATGACAGGGAAGCCTGGTATGCTGCAGTCTGTGGGGTCACAAAGAGTTGGACAGGACTAAGCAACGGACTGAACTGAACTGTATCTTCATTGCTGCACAAGCTTTTCTCTATTTGTGGTGACTGGGAGCTATTCTCTAGTTGCATTGTGTGGGCTTCTCATTGCGGTGGCTTTTCTTGTTGTGGAGCATAGGCTCTAGAGTGTGCAGGCTTAGTTGTGACAAATGGTCTCAGTAGTTGTGGTTCCCAGGTTCCAGAGTACAGGCTCAACAATTGTGGTACATGCGGTTATTTGCTCTGTGGCATGAGGGACCTTCCTAGACCAGGGATTGAAACTGTGTCCCTTATATAGACAGGCGGATTCTTTACCCCTGAACCACTAGGAAAGCCCCTCGGACTTTTAAAAGTATACTGTTAATAACCAGACACACAGTCATAGTTCAAATAATCATTTTGGTACCTACATTTAAACTACTGTATTTAATCAAGTTGCACCAACCCCATTTGTATCCATGGCCTGCAAACTTTAACCACTTTATGGAATGGTCTTATTCTGAAAGACAAATGTAGAAGCAAAGTGGTATCTGCTTAAATGACCCTAGTTTTCCAGGAAGGGAAGCTAATGCGGATTGAACTGGAGACCTGACTAGTACAAATTCTTTATGCGGCATCATTTCCGACTTGATGAAAAAAGTTCCCTGGAAAAGGTGGAATTACACAGACAAAAGCAAGGAGAGAAATCCATATATGACTGAGACCAGATCCTTGGTTTCCAATGCAGACAAAGCCTGTGTAAATTTCTAAGCTGTTGAGGCTGAAAACTGTTTTAAAACTAAGTTTTGTTTGTGCATGCGTGCTAGGTTGGTTAAGTTGTGTCGAACTCTTGGCAACCCTATGGACTGTAGAATGCCAGACTCCTCTGTCCATGGGATTCTCTAGGCAAGAATATTTGTATGGACTGCCATTTCCTTCTCCAGGGGATTTTTCCTGATCCAGGGATTGAACCCGTGTCTCTTATGTCTCTTACATTGGAAGGTGGGTTCTTTACCTCTAGCGCCACCTGGGAAGCCTTGCCCAGTTTTAGATTGCTTTAATTTCATTAATAAAGATAAGTTTGTAAAACATACTCTTGTAAAAGGTTTTTTTTTTTTTTTTTCTGATATGCTTTTTTAGGGCTTCCGAGGTGGTGCTAGTGGTAAAGAACCCACCTGCCAAAGCAGGAGACATAAGAGATGCATGTTCAATTCCTGGCTTGGGAAGAGCCTCAGGAGGAGGGCATGGTAACCCACTCCAGTATTCTTGTCTAGAGAAGCCCCATGGACAGAGGAGCCTGTGGGCTAAGGAAAGATAAGATTCAGCCAATAATTCATAGGAATTTCCAGGTGGGTTTGTGTGAAATATCTGGTGCTTTGCAAAGTTGTAGGCTACCAGTTCTCTCCTTTGGGATTATAATCAGAAATAATCACTTTACTGAAAAATAGGCTAATGCTTACTTTTCTGGTGTATTTTTTTGACTCCTAAGACATTCAACTATTCTCCTTAAAGTAAGTGGAAAGCTTGAATAAATGGTGATAGAAAATTTTGAGGAGCATCCTGGGAGAATGGGAGGAGAATTGGACTTGGGATTCAATCTAACTGTGTGATTTGGGCAAATCACTTGCCTCTGGGAGCCTCAGGATTTTTTTAGCTATAACATGTAGGTAATAATATCTGTTCTGCTTGCTGCACAAGGTATTGTAAAGACTAAATTAAACTATACAAGTGAAAACACTTTAAAAAACTGATGTAACATGTATAAATATTTTTATATGTTTGTCAATAAGAAGAAAATAGTTCACAACCAAAGGATATACTTAAACCTTGTACTGGAATTGTTACAATTGCATATTCCAAACCATTTGAATAGTGAGATATATTAACTTCAATTTTGGTACTTTTTATAAAAGTGAACTAAAATCGGGTGGAGAGGGAGGTGGGATGGGGGACTGGGATGAGGAATACGTGTAACTCTATGGCTGATTCATATCAATGTATGACAAAACCCACTGAAAAATTAAAAAAAATTAAAAAAAAAACTAAAGAGATATTAGGTATTTTTAAAAGAGGAATTTCCCCTGATAAACCTCAAGGACCTTGGGTTTGTTATTATTCATTTCTGCTTCATCACTGCCTAGCATATTATGGCTGGCAGATAGTGTCTGACATATTATGAGTACTCAGTAAATCTTTAATGAAGGAATGCCAGAAGTTTGAGCATCACTGAGAAACACTTAGTTTATAGAGTTAAAACTAAAGCCCCAATAGAATTTTAAACTGAAATTATTTTTACATATTATATTGATACCAGTGAGTAGAGTGAGTGACCTTCTTAAAGAACAAGGCAGTTTTTTTGTTTCTTGTTTTTTTAGACAAAAGTTTCCCTGTAAGAAGTTTTATTTATCATAAATATTCAAAGAAACTTTATTCATCCATCTGGAAACTTACATTTGTCAGCAAAAAGGCATTGTTCTGTGGATATCTGCTAGAGTCCATTCAACACAGTAAGGGTTTTTTGCCTATTTTGTCAGAGGCAGTTGGACTTGGAGAAAAATACATTATCCTATATCTAGAAAGTAAACACACATTCCGAGCGTGTTGGGGCGAGCCACTAACTACCCATTTAAAACAAATCTTCCCATTTGATTTTCAGAGCAAAAATGGAAACTGTCTGTTTTGATTTAAATCTGTCCCAGAGCAGTTTCCATGAGTTAACACAGCTGAATTGTAAACCTAGGACTAAATAAACAAACGAATACCCAAGTGGCTTTGAACAACAGAACCACGACATGGTTTCCAGTGGGTGCATCTTTCTCCTCAAGCCTGCATTATAATTAAGAGGCTACAACGGAAAGAAACCTGGGACAATGGCATGGGGAAGAGAATGCTAAAATAATGAGAGGAAAAACCCGGGACAATCTGTTTAATAACCTCATGGCCGTTGTTCACATCTGAGTGACAAACAGCCTAACATGGCAGAGCTCTCGTGTCCTCTGGCTGTCCCCTGCCTCCACACTGCTTTACTGTGCCAGAACAACTTAGCTTCTCTTTACAGTCCTCACACACATTAAGTCGACAAGGGACGGAGACAGCCTGCCATTGCAGCTTGGGAAAGATAGGAGGGTGATGAGGAATTGGGTCAGACCGATTAAGGGATAAAGATAAATCTTGACTAGACATACAAAGGGCAAGATAGATAAATAACACACACACCAGATATTTAAGCGTTTAGTTCTGTGTATAAGCAATAATCAATATCCTTTTGTTTTGGGGTTTTTTTTTTTTTTTTTTCCCCTGAGTTTCAGGCTATAACAGTTTTAAGACATTTCTTAATTGGACCCAAAATTTCATTACAGTAGCTAGGGCATTTGAATTAATAGAAACAAAATTTTAAAAGAGTTCTAGAAAAGGTACTTTGACAGATTTTAGGATCCACTTTTTGATGGGTGTGAAAGTTACATTGAGGAAGGTTAAGAGTCTGAAGGGGACACTTTTTTATGGAGATATGCAGTTTCAACTAGGCCAATTGTTCATTGTAAGGTGCAAAAAGACCAGGGATCAGCAATCTATGTGCCTTTAGGGTACAGGGATAATGCATAAATGCATACATTTGGCCAGATACGAAATAAAAGGGACCAGCAGGGATTTTCATTTTATCCATGATAAACTAGTCCTTCTACAGGAGAAATATAAAAGGTAAATAAAAAAAAAAAAAACAGCACACATACACGAACGAAACCAGGAAAAATCCCCTTGACGGCATTAGAGCAACCAAAGAATCTAGCAAAAAGGGCAACATCTTCAGATGAGCCAGACCTTGTCTGCTCTTATTCTATTCCTTAGGGCTAGTGTTAGAGAGTCTGCTAATTCCAAGTATGGTGCTTAAAGGCTGAACCGAAAGCATTAGTTTAGAGCTTGTATCGGTTTCAATGGGCTTGGCAGACAAAAGAGTTTAAGGTTACCAGGATAGCCAGGACTCAAGAGAGAAATGGGAACTGCAAAGAAGTAAGCTCAACAAACTACATGGAATTTCCCCCAAGACATGTGTAACCCTAAATTGTACTTGAATGAAATAAAATTAAAAAAACAGGAAACTTAAATAAAAAGCATCTAAGAGCCAAAAGGCCAAACAAGGATATGGCAGCCTCAACGTTCTGGAAAGACATAATCTGAAGTTCTGGGGCAGCCACGAAGGAGGGGCTATGAAACCCCCAGAGCTTCACTTGAGACCTTCTGAAGGTCTATGTCCTAGGAGTAAGACCAAACAGAAATATAGCCTTGAGTGACTCAGAGTTACCTTCACATACTCTATTTGCTAGAAGAAAATTAAATTGTTAAAGAAAGAGATCATCCAGATCCTTTACAACTTTTCTTACATAATATTTGACGGTCATTCGAAATCAGCAGGCATCCTAGGAAATAGAACCAAATGAGCAAAAATAAAAACAGGCAATAGAATCAGAACAATAGAATATCAAGAAATTGCAGTTTTGAGATTGGCATTAAAGTAACCATGATTAAACTGTTCAAGACAATAAATGAAAAGATGAATAATTTACCAGCAAACAGGATTTTTTTTAAAGAAGAATTAACAGAAAACTTTAGAATTAAAAAATAAAACAACTAACATTAGAAACTCAATTGGTGGGTTTAACAGTAGATCAGAGGGATGAAAAGCAAAAATAAAATAGCAGAAAATACCCAGGTTGGAGCACGAATTGCAACAAGGATGAAATAATAGGAAAAAGAGACAAATGAAATAGTGAAGAAAGCCATGATATGTATGTAATTGCGGTCTCAAAATGAGATGAGATAAAATAGGGAGCAAGATATTTGAAAATATACTGGCTCAAATTTTCCAGAAATGCTGGATCTATTTAGCTATAGATTCAAAAAGTTCTACAAATCGCAAGCTTTTCTTTCTAAAGTTATACTTAAGTACATGATGGTAAGATGTTGAAAATTAGAGACAAAAATATAAATTTTAAAATCAGGCTCCTCTCCAGCAAGACCGTCAAAAAAGTAGAAGTTGACCAGAAGAAAAGGTTATACAGTCAGAGTGCTGAAGGAAAATAATAACTACTAGCCTCAAATTCTATCCAGAGAAAATATTCTTCAAAAATGAAGGCAAAATAAAAAAAAAAAAATAAAAAAAATGAAGGCAAAATAAAGATATATTCAGGCTAATAAGAATGGAAAGAGTTCATTGTCAGAAGGTCCAAACATAATAGACATGCCAAAGGAGACTTTTTTTGGAAGAGTGAAAAGGGTAACAGAGAGATGAATGTTAATGCAAGAAGAAATGAGTAGCATCAGAAAAGATGAATGAGTAGCTTTATGTTTATTGACTTCTGAAAGCAATAATAATGATGTCTTTAAAATAGTCTTCATTAGGTAGAATTATAATATATACTCACAATAGCATAAAAGAGCAGGTGGTGAATAGAGTTACGGTGTTAATTTAGAACAATAAAAATACTCAAATAATCCAAAACAGAGTAAGAAAGAAAGAAAAGAAGAATGAGATAAAGAAAAAACAAATAGGTTGATGATTTAAATCCAAATATATCAGTAATTACATAAAAAATGGGCTATATACTTTTAATTAGGCTATATAAGCTATAAAAAACTGCAATTGCCAGACTGGATTAGCAAACAAATAAACATTAACTATATACTACTACAAAGGATGAAACATAATAAAACAGTTAAGCAAAAGGTGAAAAGGGATTTACCATACTAACACTAACCAAAACAAGGTTGGTATAGTTCTACTGATATCAGATACAGTAGACATATTTAAATTTTTTATTAATTTCTAGATTTATTGCACTCTGGTCAGAAGACATACTGTATATGATTTTAACCCTTTGAAATTTCTTGATACTTGCTTTACGATCCAGTGTATGTTTAATGTGTATATGTGTATGTTTGATAATTTTGTTATTCAATTCTTATTTTTCTTTACAGAAATTTTTTTAAATACCCATGTGTAATTATGGATCTTTTGTGTCTCTTTTTAGTGACATATTTAAAAATTTTTTTTTATACTTTATATTTTGAAACTGTATTCTTAGTTGCATATAAATTTAGGGATATTTCAGTTAAATTGATCATTTCACAGTTAGAAAATTTTCTTCTTTTCCAGTAGATATGTGTGCTAGCAAAGTAATGCTCAAAATTCTACAAGCCAGGTTTCAACAGTATGTGAACCATGAACTTTCAGATGTTCAAGCTGGATTTAGAAAAGGCAGAGGAACCAGAGATCCAAGTGCCAATATCAGTTGGATCATAGAAAAAGTAAGAGAATTTCAGAAAAACATCTATTTCTGCCTTATTGACTATGCCAGAGTCTTTGAATGTGTGGACCACAATAAACTGGGAAAAACTCTTAAAGAGATGGGAATACCAGACCACCAGATCTGCCTCCTGAGAAATCTGTATGCAGGTCACAATCAACAGTTAGAACCGGACATAGGACAACAGACTGGTTCCAAACTGGGAAAGGAGAATGTCAAGGCTGTATATTGTCACCCTGCTTATTTAACTTATATGTACAGTACATCATGTGAAATACCAGGCTGGATGAAGCACAAGCTGGAATCCAGATTGCCGGGAGAAATATCAATAACCTTAGATATACTGATGACACCACCCTCATGACAGAAAGCAAAGAAGAACTAGAGTCTTTTAATGAAAGTGAAAGAGGAGAGTGAAAAGGCTGGCTTAAAACTCAACATTCAAAAAACTAAGACCATGACATCCAGTTCATTCAGTTCAGTTCAGTTCAGTTGCTCAGTTGGGTCTGACTCTTTGTGACCCCGCAGACTGCAGCATGCCAGGCTTCCCTGTCCATCACCAACTCCTGAAACTTGCTCAAATTCATGTCCATCGATTCAGTGATGCCATCCAATCACCTCATCCTCTGGCTTTTCCTTCTCCTGCCTTCAGTCTTTCCCAGGATCACGGTCTTTTCCAATGAATCAGTTCTTTGCATCAGGTGGCCAAAGTATTGGAGTTTCAGCTTCAGCATCAGCCCTTCCAATAAATATTCAGGACTGATTTCCTTAAGGATTGACTGGTTTGATCTCCTTGCAGTCCAAGGGACTCTCAAGAGTCTTCTCCAACACCACAGTTCAAAAGCTCCAATTCTTCGTTGCTCATCTTTCTTTATAGTCCAATGCTCATATCCATACATGACTACTGGAAAAACCATAGCTTTGACTAGACGGACCTTTGTCAGCAAAGGAAAACTCTGCTCTTTAATTCACTGTCTAGGTTGGAGAAGGGAATGGCAAACCAATTCAGTATTTTGCCTTGATAACCCCGGTCCCCTCAGTTCAGATCTGTTCAGTTCAGTCACTCAGCAGTGTCCAACTCTTTGTGACCCCATGAACTGCAGCGCACCAGGCCTCCCTGTCCATCACCAACTCCCAGAGTTTACCTGAACTCATGTCCATTGAGTTGGTGATGCCATCAAACCATCTCATCTTCTGTTGTCCCCTTCTCCTCCTGCCTTCAATCTTTCCAACATCAGGGTCTTTTCAAATGAGTCAGCTCTTTGCATCAACTGGTCAAAGTATTGGAGTTTCAGCTTTAACATTAGTCCTTCCAATGAACACCCAGGACAGATTTCTCTTAGGATGGACTGGTTGGATCTCCTTGCAGTCCAAGGGACTCTCAAGAGTCTTCTCTAATACCACAGATCAAAAGCATCAATTCTTCGGTGCTCAGCTTTCTTTACAGTTCAACTCTCATATCCATACATAACTACTGGAAAAACCATAGCCTTGACTGGATGGACTTTTCTTGACAAAATAATGTCTCTGCTTTTTAATATGCTGCTTAGGTTGGTCATAACGTTCCTTCCAAGGAATAAGCATCTTTTAATTTCATGCTGTAGTCACCATCTGCAGTGATTTTGGAGCCCAAAAAAATAAAGTCAGTCACTATTTCCACTGTTTCCCCATCTATTTGCCATGAAATGATGGGACCAGATGCCATGATCTTAGTTTTCTGAATGTTGAGCTTTAAGCCAACTTTTTCACTCTCCTCTTTCACTTTCATCAAGAGGCTCCTTAGTTCTTCTTCACTTTCTGCCATAAGGGTGGTGTCATCTGCATATCTGAGGTTATTGATATTTCTCACGGCAATCTTGATTCCAGCTTGTGCTTCCTCCAGCCCAGCGTTTCTCATGATGTACTCTGCATATAAGTTAAATGAGCAGGGTGACAATATACAGCCTTGATGTACTCCTTTTCCTATTTGGAACCAGTCTGTTGTTCCATGTCCAGTTCTAACTGTTGCTTCCTGACCTGCATACAGATTTCTCAGGAGGCAGGTCAGGTGGTCTGGTATTCCCATCTCTTTAATAATTTTCCATAGTTTGTTTTGATCCACAGAGTCAAAGGCTTTGGCATAGTCAATAAAGCAGAAGTAGATGTATTTCTGGAACTCTCTTGCTTTTTTGATGATCCAGCAAATGTTGGCAATTTGATCTCTGGTTCCTCTGCCTTTTATAAAACCAGCTTGAACAACTGGAAGTTCATGGTTCATGTATTGTTGAAGCCTGGCTTTTAGAATTTTGAGCATTACTTTATTAGCGTGTGAGATGCGTGCAATAGTGAGGTAGTTTGAGTATTCTTTGGCATTGCCTTTCTTTGGGATTGGAATGAAAACGGACCTTTTCCAGTCCTGTGGCCACTGCTGAGTTTTCCATATTTGCTGGAATATTGAGTGCAGCACTTTCACAGCATCATTTTTCAGGATTTGAAACAGCTCAACTGGAATTATATCACCTCCACTAGCTTTGCTTGTAGTGATAACTTCCTAAAGCCCACTTGACTTCACATTCCAGGTTGTCTGGCTCTAAGTGAGTGATCACACCAATGTGATTATCTGGGTCATGAAGATCTTTTTTGTACAGTTCTGTGTATTCTTGCCACATCTTCTTAATATCTTCTGCTTCTGTTAGGTCCATACCGTTTCTGTCCTTTATTGAACCCATCTTTGCATGAAATGTTCCCTTGGTATCTCTAATTTTCTTGAAGAGATCTCTAGTGTTTCCTATTCTATTGTTTTCCTCTATTTCTTTGCATTGATCATTGAGGAAGGCTTTCTTATCTCTCTTTGCTATTCTCTAGAACTCTGCATTCAAACGGGTATCTTTCCTTTCCTCCTTTGATTTTCACTTCTCTTCTTTTCACAGCTATTTGTAAGGCCTCTTCGGACAGCCATTTTGGTTTCTTTTTTATATTTCTTTTTCTTGGGAATGGTCTTGATCCCTGTCTCCTGTACAATGTCACAAACCTCCATCCATAGTTCATCAGGCACTCTGTCCTTCAGATATAGTCCCTTAAATCTATTTCTTACTTCCACTGCATAATCATAAGGGATTTGATTTAGGTCATACCTGAATGATCTAGTGGTTTTCCCCACTTTCTTCAATTTAAGTCTGAATTTGACAATAAGGAGTTCATGATCTGAGCCACAGTCAGCTCCTGGTCTTGTCTTTGCTGACTCTGTAGAGCTTCTCCATCTTTGGCTGCAAAGAATATAATCAATCTGATTTTGGTGTTGACCATCTGATGATGTCCATGTGTAGAGTCTTCTCTTGTGTTGTTGGAAGAGGGTGTTTGCTGTGAGCAGTGTGTTCTCTTCGCGAAACTCTATTAGCCTTTGCCTTGCTTCATTCCGTACTCCAAGGCCAAATTTGCCTGTTACTCCAGGTGTTTCTTGAGTTCCTACTTTTGCATATCAGTCCCCTATAATGAAAAGGACATTGTTTTTGGATGTTAGTTCTAAAAGGTCTTGTAGGTCTTCATAGAAATGTTCAACTTCAGCTTCTTCAGTTTTACTGTTCGGGGCATAGACTTGGATTATTGTGATATTGAATGGTTTGCCTTGGAAACGAACAGAGATCATTCTATTGTTTTTGAGATTGTATCCAAGTACTGCATTTCGGACTCTGACCGATCCCATCACTTTATGTCAAATAGATGGGGAAATAATGGAAACATTGAAAGACTTTTTTTGCGGGGGAAGGGGACTCCAAAATCACTGCAGATGGTGACTGCAGTCATGAAATTAAAAGACGCTTGCTCCTTGGAAGAAAAGCTATGACCACCCTAGACTGCATATTAAAAAGCAGAGACATTACTTTGCCAATAAAGGGCCTGTCTAGCCAAAGCTATGGTTTTTCCAGTAGTCATGTATGGATGTGAGACTTGGACTATAAAGAAAGTTGAGCACCGAAGTATTGATGCTTTTGAACTGTGGTGTTGGAGAAGACTCTTAAGAGTCCCTTGGACTGCAAGGAGATCAAATCAGTTAATCCTAAAGAGGATCAGTCCTGAATATTCATTGGAAGGACAGATGCTGAAGCTGAAACTCCAATAATTTGGCCACCTGATGAGAAGAACTGACTCAATGGATAAGACCCTGATGCTGGGCAAGATTGAAAGCAGGAGGAGAAGGGGATGACAGAGGAATAGATGGTTGGATGGCATCATCGACTCGATGGACATGAGTTTGAGGAAGCTCTGGGAGCTGGTGATGGACTGGAAAGCCTGGAGTGCTGCAGTCCATCGGGTTGCAAAGAGTCAGACACGACTGAGGTACTGAATTGAACTGAACAACAGAGAAAAGTATCAATTTGTTACTGAGTGAAATAAAAAGATATAAATAGAGATAGTGTGTTTATAGGTTGGAAAAATTAGTACTGAAAAGATATCAATCCTTTCCAGTGTGTGTGTGCGAGTTTGAAAATGAAAAAGCTAATGCTAAAATTTGTATAGAAATCAAAGGGCCAAGGTTAGCAAATAAAATTTGACAAAGAATATAAAAGTAGTTGAACTTACCTACACATGTGGTCACCTGATTTGTGACTAAGGTACTACTGTAATGCAGTAGAGAATCTTTTTAATTTATAATCACAAATCAATTGGATATATATATATATATATATATATATACATATATACATATACATATATATATCTAAAAAATGACAATTCCCCCATTTCCTACCAAACACAAAGGTCAATTCTAGACAGACTGATTTTGGGTGTAAAACTTTAAAAGGTTAAACAATGAAGCTTGTAGAGGATAACAAGAAGAGATGTCAGTACAATATGGTCCAAAGGAAAAATTCATCCTGCCACCTATTTTTGTAAATAAAGTTTTATTGGAATACAGTCACATGCTCTTATTTATATATTGCCTCTGACTGCGTTTGTTCTATGATAACAGAACTGAGTGGTTGTGACAGAAAGTGTAGGGCTTGCAAAGCAAAAATTTTACTATTTCGTTCTTTACAGAAAAAGTGTCAGTCCTTGACATAGAATATTGTCATGTCCTTGTAAGAGGTAATGACTTCTTAATTGAATGCAAAAGTATAAATCATAAATAAAAAGATTGTTAAATTATACTTCATTATCATCACATCACAAATCTCTTTTAACTATAAGACATTATTAAGACAGAGTGGTAGAAATTTTTGTACTTTGTTTCTATCTGTGGTTCAGTGTATTATTTAGTCATTGTTATTTTATCCCGGTTTCCTCTGCCTCCTTGATCCTCCCCTCCTTCCCTCTGCCTCTTTAATTCTTCACTCCTAATCCTCCCCTCTTTACTCTCTAGGGGAAGTCTACTTCCCTGACCTAGAGACTTTGGGCTTGGTTTTGTGACTTGTTTTGGCCAGTGGTATGTAAATGGAACTGACATTTTCCTTGACTGAACAGATGTTTTTAGAGGCATTGCTAGTATCTGTTTGCTCCATCTCCTGCTCTAGCTTTGAATCATGAGAACAGGATATCTCAGATAGTGAATCCATCTACAGCTTGTTTTCTAGAATGAGAACACTTGTGAGGCCAAACCCAGCCAGGAAAAGCTGAATTCTACTTAGTCTAGCAGAGTCCCAAAGAGTTGAAACAGATCTGCAACCAATATGTAAAGTAAACATAAAACATGTATTTGTTATTCTAAGACAATGAGATTCTGAGGTTGTTATTAAATGACATAATCTCATGGAAGCAGGCTAACAGATACACAAAGGACACATATTTAGAAAGAATATTGTGCAAATCAATGAGAAAAATAAAAACAAAACAATTAGAAATGTGTAAGGAAGATATCCAAAACAGCCAATAAGCATATAACAAGTTGCTCAAAATACAACTTAGTGGAAATTAAAATTAAAAAGAGTGAAGTAAGCCAGAAAGATAAAGACCAATACAGTATACTAACGCATATATATGGAATTTGGAAAGATGGTAACGATAACCCTATATGCAAAACAGAAAAAGAGACACAGATGTACAGAACAGACTTTTAGACTCTGTGGGAGAAGGCGAGGGTGGGATGTTCTGAGAGAATAGCATTGAAACAAGTATACTATCAAGGGTGAAACAGATCACCAGCCCAGGTTGGATGCATGAGACAAGTGCTCGGGGCTGGTGCTCTGGGAAGACCCAGAGGGATGGGATGGGGAGGGAGGCGGGAGGGGGGATCGGGATGGGGAACACATGTGAATCCATGGCTGATTCATGTCAATGTATGGCAAAAATCACTACAATATTGTAGAGTAATTAGCCTCCAACTAATAAAAATAAATGAAAAAAAATTAAAAAGATATGTCACTACATGCCCACCAGAATGGTTAAAATGGAAGAAAAAAGCCTTGATAATATTAAGTGTTGACAGGGGTGTATAACAACTCTTAACATATGATAGTGGTTGTAGTTTAAATTGGAATAAGCTTTTCAAAAACAATTTGGTAGTATCTACACAAATATATGCATAATTCTATTACCCAACTGTCTACTCTTGGAAATATACCAATAGAAACAAATATAAATGTTTAAAAAAAGGCATTCATAAGAATTACTGAAAGTATTATTATTTGTAATATCCCCAAATTGGGAACTATGCCAATATTAATCAACAGCAGACTAGATATATAAATTGTGATATATTTCTTTAAAAAATATTATAAAGCAATGAAAAAGAATAAACCACTGTAAAGCATATTAACATAGATGCATCTCACAGGTGTAGTTTTGAGCAAGAGGACCCAGATGCAAAAGAGTATAACCATATTTTATGTTTTAGAAACTGCAACAATAGGCAAGCTGATTTTGGAGAAAGAAAGATTACTGGTTACCTTTAGGTAAGCACTGAGAGGAAGCTTAAACATGTTCAGGGTGTTTGTAATTTCTATATCTTGATCTAGATGATTACATGGGCATGTTTTTCTTGTAAAAGTTATTTGAGCTATAGACTTAAGATTTGTGCACTCTAATATATGCTATATTTTGAAAAACTATCTGCAAAAAAAGGAAGAGTGGGGTCTATTAACTAACTGGGAGTATCTGGGAGGTGAGTGTACATACTGGTGCTCCCACTGACGCACATACACACATGTATTGCTTGAAGGAATTCAAACAGAACAAACATAGTTTGAGGGATAAAGTCAGTTTATATGCCTTCTGCTTAAGCAATTTTTTTTTTCATTTTGTACCAACTAAAATTTGAAGATTATTTTTTTTCCTTCATGTAAAAGTTATATTAGGCATAAAACTAAGATAATACATAAATAATTTATAATGTCTTCTATTTTACTTTTAAATCTTACAGTCTAAGAAAAATATGCAATAGTAATAGGTCCCTGGTGATATTAACAACTGAATGTGAACAACTATTCTAGAATAGTATTTCTATTAAATGTAGAGTTAGAATATAAGATCCACAGGGACAAGTATTTCATTATGTCTGTACACTACTCTGTGCTACATTCCAAGAAATTTGCCTTGTTTGTGGTATTACTCAATACATATTTATTGAATTAACATAAAATTAGATACTTTCTTTGTTCAACACAAATAATTTAAATACTATAGTTCCACTGTGTCTGAGCATCCCCATGCTCAAGCTTCTGGTTTAGGATGGCAACTTAAGAGGATCCTGAATTCAGCTCCTTCTAAGAACAACTGAAGCTCCAGCTACATACAAAATAACCTCATCTGGAAAAAAAAAATGAAAAACTGGCACGAGGCAAAGGAGAGAAAGCCCATATTGGAAGCAGGCAGGAGAGGCTGGGACAGAATCTCACCAGAAACCCCATCCTGGGCATGGTGACCCATAGTAGGGATGGAATTCAAAACCTGGAGCTTCTCACTGACTAGCAAAGGGTTTGAACCCCACAAAGGCACTCCCAATTTTTGAGGCCTGTACCTGGAGGTGAACCCCAAAACATATAGCTTTGAAACCTCATGTCCATGACACTTAGCAGGCTATTAGGATTTAAAAAAAAAAGTTCTTAAGGTGTTCATAATATTTGAACTAGTTTGTTATCTGTATTTGAGTCCTTTTCTCTTTCATTATATTCCCTTGTTTGTTGTAGTTTTTAGATTCCACATATGAGTATTTGTCTTTCCTGTCTGATTTATTTAGCATGATACTCTCTAAGTTCATCCATGTTCGCTCAGTCATGTCTGACTCTTGCGACCCCATGGACTATACAGTTCATGGAATTCTCTAGGCTGGAAACACTGGAGTGGGTAGCCTTATACTTCTCCAGGGGATCCTCCCAACCCAGGGATCAAACCCAGGTTTCCCGCATTGCATGCTGATTCTTTACCAGCTGAGCTATCAGGGAAGCCCCCACGTTGCTGCACATGGCAAACTTTCATTCTATTTTATTGTTGAGTAGTGTTCCACTGTATGTGTCTATATACCACATCTTCTTTATCCATTCATCTGTAGATGGACTTAAGTTGCTTCCATATCTTGGCAATTGTATATAATGTTGCTATGAGCACTGGGGTGCATGCATTTTTTCAAATTAGTGCTTTTGCCCTTTATCAGATATATACCCAGGAGTAGGATTGCTGGGACATAGGGTAGCTCTATTTTTAGTTTTTTGAGAAGCCTCCATACTGTTGCCATAGTGGCTACACCAATGTACAATCTCACCAACAAAGTACAGAAGTTTCCTTTTCTCTCCATCTTGGCCAATATTTGTTCTTTTTGTTCTTTTTGATGATAGCCATTCTTACAAGTGTGAGGCGATAGCTCACTGTGGTTTTGATTTGCATTTTCCTGATGATTAGCGATGTTGAATATTTTTTTGTGTGCCTGTTGGTTATCCACATGCCTTCTTTGGAGAAATGCCTATTCGGGTCTCTGGCATATTTTTTAACTGGATTGTTTGATTCTGATGTCGAGTTGCATATTGACTCATTGTTAGTCATAGCATTTGCAAATATTTTCTCCCATTCAGTAGGCTGTCTTTTCATTTTATCAATGATTTCCTTTGCTATGAAAAGCTTTCATGTTTAACTAGTTCCCATTTATTTATTTTTGCTTTTATTTCCTTTGCTTTAAGAGACTAATCAAAAAAAATTATTGAGATGATTTATGTCCAAAAATGTTCTGCCTACATTTTCTTCTAGGGGTTTTATGGTATCCAGTCTTGTATTTAGGTTTTTAATCCATTTTGAACTTGTTTTTGTAGATAGTGTTAGAGAATGTTCTAATTTCATTCTTTTACATATAGCTGTCCAGTTATCCCATTTTTTGAAATCTTCATTCAAAGAAAAAGTTGACCTGAAGATGGGCCTCAAGTAACTAGTAAAATCTGGACAGTCATAGAAAGGGGACATGAATACTTATTTTATTAAACAATGTGATACCGTCTATGGGAAAAGTACAAAATGGTAGAAACTGCTGAGATTAGCTTGCTGGTATCAGAAGGCTTACGTCAGGATTAGAGGAGATCTGGAACAGGCAAAATGATGCCATCTGTGGGCATCTAGCAAAGAGCCTTTCTAGCAGAGTGTGTCCATCAATTGTCTTGTTATAAGTTAGATTGTGATTTAGCAGGCTTCGTTTGGGCCTGAGATACTACATTTCTGATAAGCTCCCAAGTGACCCTAATACTGCTGGTCTGTAAATGCACTTAGAAGAAAAAGCAAAGTTCCAGAATAGTTAACAAGAAGATTTCAAGTGTGATATGTTGGGAAAAAGTTACGTAGGACTGGAGAGGGAAGAAAACAGGTAGATTATGCTACTAGTGAAAACAATAATAATCACTTACTGAATTTTTATATGTTATCTCTAATTCTTATCTTGGTTAGTTACAGAAGCATCCACCAAGGAGCCAGGAATATCAGTGTAAAAAACAAGGATGAAGAGGGAGACAGGAACTCTATTAAGACAAAGAAAGTCAGGGAGGACTAAGAGAATAATGAAGACACAATGTACAATGGCATGCTTCAGAATTTGCTTTGGAATCCCATAGCAATATTAACATGTCAAGGACATGGGGTTTCCTTGAAGGCCTGGAATTCCTTGGAAGCAATCAAACAGACCTCCAGGTGAGCTTGCAACAGCCTCTTTTATATTCACAAAAGTCCAGGTCATAAGTTGACTTCAAAAAGAAAACTGTTGAAATTCAGCTCTTTTCTTTTGGTTATTTGCCAGTGTTATTCACCTCCCCCTGCACCTCACCATCACCAGTAATTTTCCTTTCAATGCTTTCGTGTGCACGTGCTCAGTTGCGTCCAACGCTTTGCCACCCTACAGACTGTAGCCTGCCAGGTTCCTCTGTCCACAGGATTTTCATGGCAAGAATACTGGAGTACGTTGCCATTCTCTCCTCCAGGGAATCTTCCCAACCCAGGGAGCGAACCCATGTCTCCTGCATTGCAGGTGGATTCTTCACTAGTGAGTCACTGGGGAAGCAGTTTGTAATTACCCAGAGTAACAGTCTGAGTTCACGTTAGAGACTGGAGGTTTTAAATAATGGCACAAGATGTACATTAGTCATCTGCTAATTGATCACTGGAATTCTAGGCTCTCACCTTACAAAGCAGAATACTTTGGGGTTTGTAGATAGAATAAGAGATGTGTAAACATTTGAATACAAAATTAAGGAGAATCTCTCCTAAGTCCAATTGTAATGATGAGTAACTTGGAAGCATCTTACAAGGTTAAGAGGGTGGGACTGGTCACCCTACTCTTTTATGAAGTGAAGAGAACTGTTAGTAGTGGGTTCATCCTAGGACAGATGAATGACCTGCCCTGTCAACACTGTCCAGAGGTCAGTATCCTTGGGGACTAGGATCTAAGGCCAGAGGCACGTAGGATCTGCTCCCTGCATCCACTTAATTTTCTATTGCTAATATATGAATTTTCAATATGTGTTTATTCAGCTGCTGCTCAGTCATAAGTGTTTTTTTTTTTTTTTGGCCAGAAAACAGAAATGCTAGGCAGAAAAACTTTTTCAAAATTAAGGGGGAAATATATTCATATCCCAATAGTCTGCTTTATGAAAACAAAATTTTAAGGTTAGCTAAAGCATGTTCTATTCATCTTAAAACATTATCAGGGTCAGATGCATAAAATTTTCAGATGAAGAGGTGTGCAGGGCAATGAGAATTGTATGTGTTTTTTCATTTGTTTTTAAATAATTAGAAATGACTTTTCTCAATCTTATCACAAAGTAGTACATTATCACTATAGAAACAGGAAAATACCAGTAAGCAGAAGAGAATATAGTCACTCATAGTTCCACAGCTTAGTTAACATTTTGCTCTGTATTTTTCCAATCTCTTTTCTATGCATGTTTTATTTGCTATTCAACATAGTTGTTAATGTCCATATTAATTTGAATCCTGCTTTTGAAAGCTAACATTATACCAATTCTTAACATAACAGATGAAGCCTTCTGGGGGCATTTTTTTTAATGTTGAAGTTATCAAGCCTTTCACCCTTGGAAGGTTAAGAGGATTAAAATAAATAGATACTTCTATTAAGTAGAATGCTCATCCCAGGAAACAGCTTTTGCTTTTAGTGGTAAGTCTTGGTAAAAGCAGTTTAAAACCTTTATAGCATGCATCTCTATTTCTACCAGAACTTGAAAAGGAAATTGCACTGTGAGAAGGTAAGATTTTTTTTTCTTGCTGAATATTTGAATTTGTGTAAGAATCCATTTCCAAAATTTTAGTGAATGAGGTAAATACAGTTTTTGTGTGTGGGTGTAGAAAATAGACACTGAGATGATTTTTCCCCCTTACTGACCTTCTTCATGGCCTTAAATTTTCTTTTTAATTTGAAATACAGGCTATCAAGGTATATTTACATAAAATAAAATGCACCTACTATACAGGCTGGTGACTTTTGGCTTATTTCTATACTCATGTCATCACAACCGCCATCAAGACACAGAACAACTCCATCACTCCAAAAAAGACTCTTGTGCAGCATCCCAGGTATTCTCTTCCCAGAGTCAGACAACCATCAGTCTACTGTCTGACTCTATACACTAGCTTTGTCTGTTCTAGAGTTTTCTACAAATATAATAATAATAAATGTTCCATTGTACTTCACCTCTTCTGCTTAGTGAAATATTTTTGAGATTCACTTGCGTTACTGTATCAATTTGTTCTATTCTAAACCTAAGTAGTGTTCCACTGTGTGAGTGGTTCAGAATTTATCTATTCACTAGTTGAAGGACATTTAGATTGTTTCTAGAAAGATTCATGTATACAGGTTTTGTATGAATACAAATTTCCATTTCTCTTGGGCAAATACCTCAGAAACAGGATTTCAGAGTCTGTGTGTTTAACTTTATGTGGCACGACAAACTGTTCTCCAAAATGGTGGCATTATTTTGTATTTCTAGTCGGAATGTCTCAGAGTTCCAGTTGTTCTGCATCTTCGTCAGCACTTGGTGTTGTCAGACACCTTGATGATCTGAAGAGGTAACTCCATGTAGTTTTAACTTGCATTTCTCCAGTGACGAATGATGTTGAGCATCTTCTCATGAGCATCTTCTTTGATCACTTACATGTTTTCACTGGGAAAGTGCCTGTTCATATGTTTTGTTCATTAAAAACAATGACTGCTTGTTAGGATTTTAAAATAAGTTTTATTGAGGTATAATTGATGTAAGTTACTGCACATCTTTAAAGGTACAATTGGGAAGTTTAGAGATATAAATACACATGATGCTACCACCACAATCAAAATGGTGAGCCTAGCCATCACTCCATTACTTCATGCTTCGTTACCTACACTCCATGGCCCCTCTATGTAACCACAGGCTTCTTGATATGCCTTTTAGAACTAGGGACACTACTCTATTTAAAATAGATAATAACAAGGACTTACTGTATAGCATAGGGAATACTGAATTCTGCTCAATATTCTGTAATAACCTAAATGGGAAAAGAACTTGAAAAAAGTATATGTACATATATATAGCAGATACACACACACACACACACACACACACACACACACACACACACACGATCATACACGGGAAGTGAGAAATAAATTTAAGGGACTAGATCTGATAGACAGAGTGCCTGATGAATTATGGATGGAAGTTCATGACATTGTACAGGAGACAGGGATCAAGACCATTCCCAAGAAAAAGAAGTGCAAAAAAGCCAAGTGGCTCTCTGAGGAGGCCTTACAAATAGCTGTGAAAAGAAGAGAAGTGAAAAGCAAAGGAGAAAAGGAAAGATATTCCCATTTGAATGCAGAGCTCCAAAGAATAGCAAGGAGAGATAAGAAAGCCTTCCTCAACGATCAATGCAAAGAAATAGAGGAAAACAATAGAATGGGAAAGACTAGAGATCTCTTCAAGAAAATTAGCGATACCAAGGGAACATTTCATGCAAAGATGGGTTCAATAAAGGACAGAAATGGTATGGACCTAACAGAAGCAGAACATATTAAGAAGAGGTGGCAAGAATACACCGAAGAACTGTACAAAAAAGATCTTCACGACCCAGATAATCACAATGGTGTGATCATTCACCTAGAGTCAGACATATTGGAATGTGAAGTCAAGTGGGCTTTAGGAAGTATCTCTACAAACAAAGCTAGTGGAGGTGATATAATTCCAGTTGAGCTGTTTCAAATCCTGAAAAATGATGCTGTGAAAGTGCTGCACTCAATATTCCAGCAAATTTGGAAAACTCAGCAGTGGCCACAGGACTGGAAAAGGTCCGTTTTCATTCCAATCCCAAAGAAAGGCTTTGCCAAAGAATGCTCAAACTACCTCACTATTGCACTCATCTCATACGCTAGCAAAATAATTCTCAAAATTCTCCAAGCCAGGCTTCAACAATACATGAACCGTGAACTTCAAGATGTTCAAGCTGGTTTTAGAAAAGGCAGAGGAACCAGAGATCATATTGCCAACATCCACTGGATCATTGAAAAAGCAAGAGCGTTCCAAAAAACAACTATTTCTGCTTTATTGACTATGCCAAAGCCTTTGACTGTGGATCACAACAAACTGTGGTAAATTCTTCAAGAGATGGAAATACCAGACCACCTGACCTGCCTCTTAAGAAACCTGTATGCAGATCAGGAAGCAACAGTTAGAACTGGACATGGAACAACAGAGTGGTTCCAAATAGGAAAAGGAGTACATCAAGGCTGTATATTGTCACCCTGCTTATTTAACTTATATGCAGAGTACATCATGAGAAACACTGGACTGGAGGAAGCACAAGCTGAAATCAAGATTGCTGGAAGAAATATCAGTAACCTCAGATATGCAGATGACACTACCCTTATGGCAGAAACTGAAGAGGAATCAAAAAGCCTCTCAATAAAAATAAAAGAGGAGAGTGAAAACATTGGCTTAAAGCTCAATATTCAGAAAAGATCATGGCATCTGGTCCCATCACTTCCTGACAAATAGATGGGGAAACAATGGAAACAGTGATTAACTTTATTTTTGGGGGCTCCAAAATCACTGCAGATGGTGACTGCAGCCATGAAATTAAAAGATGTTTACTCCTTGGAAAGAAAGTTATGGCCAACCTAGACAGCATATTAAAAAGCAGAGACAATACTTCGCCAAAAAAGGTCAGTCTAGTCAAGGCTATGGTTTTTCCAGTAGTCATGTATGGATGTGAAAGTTGGACTATGAAGAAAGCTGAGCGCCAAAGAATTGTTGCTTTTGAACTGTGGTGTTAAAGAAGAATCTTGACAGTCCTTTGGACTGCAAGGAGATCCAACCAGTCCATCCTAAAGGAGATCAGTCCTGGGTGTTCATTGGAAGGACTGATGCTGAAGTTGAAACTCCAATACTTTGGTCACCTGATGCAAAGAACTGACTCATTGGAAAAGACCCTGATGCTGGGAAAGATTGAAGGCGGGAAGAGAAGGGGATGACAGAGGATGAGATGGTTGGATGGCGTCACCGACTCAATGGACATGAGTTTGGGTAAACTCTAGGAGTTGGTGATGGACAGGGTGGCCTGGCATGCTGCAGTTCATGGGGTCACAAAGAGTTGGACAAGACTGAGCGACTGAACTGAACTGAATATATAACTGAATCACCTTGCTGTACACCTAAACGTACACATTATAAATCAACTACAGTCCAATATAAAATAAAATTTAAAAAAATAATACATATTCAGCCACATAAATAAAACTAGAGAAACCTTTGTTCTGTTATTTTAGTGGTTACTTTAGTTATAACATACAGCTTTAACTTATCACAGTCTACCTTCAAGCGGTTTTGTTTTATATAGAGTTGATGAGCTTTATAAAACTGCTTCTTCCCTTCCTTGACTTTAGCCTTTACCATTCATTTTACATGTATGACAGTTTATAAATGTCACAATACAGTATTGTTATTTTTGTTTAAAAATTAATTGTATTTTATTTATACTTTTTACATTTTCTTAGTGTGTTTAAAACATATACCTTTAATTAATAACAATCTACCTTCAAATAATATTATATCACTTCCTGTGTAGTGTAAGCAAATTACAACTGGATGCACCAAAGTCCTCTTCCCTATCTTATGTGCTATCTTTTCAAAAATATTAATTTTATATATGTTTTATGACAGAGTATTGCCACTGTTTACTTTAGACAGGTGTGCTCAGCCTCTTGGTTGTGTCTGACTCTTTGCGACCCCATGGACTGTAGCCTTCCAGGCTCCTCTGTCCATGGGGCTTTTCCAGTAAGAAAACTACAGTGGGTTGTCATTTCCTCCTTCAGGGGATATTCCCAACCGAGGAATGGAACCCGTGTCTCCTGCATCTTCCGCATAAGCAGGCAGTTTCTTTACCACTGTGTCACTTTGGAAGCTTCAGGCAGTAAATTATATTTTAGGATGACTAAAACTTAGAAAAAGAAGTTTTGGAAGACTTTCTGCTTCATTTTAACAATTTCCAGAGACATTCCTTTCTTTGTGTAGAACTCCGTTTGTCTGGTACCACATTTCCTTTTGCTTGAAAATTTTTCTTTAATGTTTCTTATAATGCAAGTTTTCGGGAAATTAATTGTCTTAGCTTTTGTTTGTCTGAGAAAAGTTTATTTTCAGTGGGTGTAGCGTTCTTGTCTGGCTTTTGTCCATTCAACACTTTAATGGTACTATATTGTTTTCATTCTGGCTTTCGTACTTTTAAATAAGAAGTCTGCTGCAATTCTCATCTTTATCACTTTAATGTCTTTTTTCCCCCCCTCTGGTTGCCCCTTCAAGATTTTCTCTTTCATCTTCAGCAGTTTGAATGTACCATGACTAGATTTTAAAATTATTATTATTGTTATTATCATTATTCATATGATTACTCTTCGTGTTTTCTGAGTTCCTCAGATTTTTTAATTGATGTATTTCATCATTTTGGGGAAAATTCTTGGCCACTATGTGTTCAATACCTTCTGCCTAATTCTCTCTTCTCCTCGGGATTACAGTTATACATATTTTAGACTGCTTGGTAGCTCTTGGATTCTCTTTTCTGTTCTGTTATTGATTTTATTCCTTTTGGTCTTTGTACTCTGGTTTATTAAATTTCTGTTGTCCTATCTTCAAATTCATTGATTCTTTTCTTAGTTGTGTTGAGTGTGTTTACGAGCCTGTCAAAGACATTCTTCATTCTTTTACCATGATTTCTATTTCTAGTATTTTCATTAGACTTTTCCATGTGTTAGCTGAAATTCCCTATCTCTTAATACATTTGCTTATCTTTTAAACTTGAGCCATTAGCATGTTAAGAGTACTCACTTTTAGTTTCTTGTCTAATACGTTCAATATTTTTCATCTCTGGGTTCGGTTATGTTGATTCCTTAGTTCATTGACAAGAGATTTTTTTCTTCTTCTGAATGCTGATGTTGCATGTAGAGCACTGAGGATCTAGGTAAACAGTATTTAAGCCTAAAGAATGGGCAAGGCTCTTCTGCTAGGGCATTACTGCTGGAATTTGCATCCATGTACTCAGTAGTCAAGCTGTGTTTGTCTTCGGTTGTTGTTGCTCTGATTATCTTCTGTGTAGAACCCAAGCTGAAAAGCCCTCCTGCCCTGATTTTTGTGCATAGTATGGGCTGAGGTGCTTGAGGGTTTTTAAAATGTTCTTTCCCCGTCTTCTGCTTTTGTCCTTCTTGAACCTGTGCTTAAGAGGGAGGTTTTGTCTTCATGCTCTTGCTTTCTTATAATGGAAAACTCCTCAATGCTTCCTAACTTAGAGGTGGGGGCAAAGGTAATTCTCTGTGTTCTATCCCAGCCTCAGATTTAGATCTGCCACCTATCCTGGGGTCTCAGAAATCCTGCTTCTCCTCCATGTGGCAGCCAGGGAATTTTGCTTTGGGGGATCTTTTGTGTATGTGGGTTTCCAGCCCGTTTTCCAGCAGTTGTTGTTTAGATGCTAAGTCATATCTGACTCTTTTGTGACCCCATGGACTGTAGCCTGCCAGACTCCTCCACCCATGGGATTTCCCAGGTGAGAATTCTGGGGTGGGTTGCCATCCCCTTCTCCAGATGATCTTCCTGACCCAGGGATCACACCTGCATCACCTGCATTGCAGCTGGATTTTTATAGCTGAGTCACCAGGAAGCTCAAGCCTTTAGTAGTAGGAGACCACTAACTGTCCTAGCACCCAGGACAATTTTTTATTTTTTCTCTAAGAATATAGATAGGAACTGTTATTTTACTCTTTCTTCAGACTCAGCAGGTCTTCGTGTGCCCTGGGAGTAATATGTTTTCTGTCCTTTACCCATTAGGTTAAGAGTCTTATTCCACAGAGGAGAAAATTTGGTGGGGCTCTGGAATTTTTCCATAGCAGTGGTTGCTCCCCAGATCTGTACACTGAGAGGATTTCTCTGGTCCCTTGCGGTGCCCACACTCTTTCTCCTTGGTGTTCAGTGGATGTCAGTGGAAAAGAACCCGCAGGTAGACTTTCCTTGAGTCAGCAGGTCTTGGGGATTTTATACTCTCATGCCAGTTCACACTGAGCACTTAGAAGTTTGTTAAACATTTTAGCTGAGATCTTATTCACTTATGTGGTGTGCAGAATTTCTTCCCCACATATTCTACTATAATTGAACCAGTACTCACTTCCTTTCTCTTTGGATGGGCTTGTCTTTCCTTAGATTTCAGGCTGTCTGATTGCTTTATAGTGTTAACTTTTGAATGAACCCAAAAAAAGTAATTATCTTTAGGTTTCTATAGCTTTAAAAAATATTATTGTTAGGGAGTTTGAGATTGACATGTATGCTCTGCTATGTTTAAAATAGATAACTAACAAGGATCTATTTTGTATAGCACAGGGAACTCTGCTCAATATTATGTAATAACCTAAATGGGAAAAGAATCTGAAAAAGAATAGACACATGTATATGCATAACTGAATCACTTTGCTGTACATCTGATACTAACACAACATTGTTAATCAGCTATACTTCAATGTAAAAGAAAAAGCTAAAGAATTATTGTTAGAGTAAGAGTTTCACATCATTTTGAATACACTCTTATAGTGAACTCCCCCTGTAGCTCAGAGGTAAAGAAAACTCAGTTTCGGTCCCTGTGTTGGGAAGATCCCCTGGAGGAGGGCATGGCAACCCACTCCAGTATTCTTGCCTGGAGAATCCCCATGGACAGAGTCCTGGTGGGCTACAGTCCATGGGGTTGCAGAGAGTCAGACACAACTGAAGCAACTTAGTACGCACACATAGATACAGATGTCTTTAAAGTATTAACAAAATCTTTTGTGTTTGGGACATACCTGATGTATTTTCCTTTTTATTCAAAGATAGAGCATTACTGGGAAGATCCAAAGGGATGGGATGGGGAGGGAGGTGGGAGAGGGGATCACAGTGGGGAACACATGTAAACCCATGGCTGATCCATGTCAATGTCTGGCAAAAACTACTACAATATTGTAAAGTAATTAGCCTCCAACTAATAAAATAAATGAAAAAAAAATAAAACAAAAACAAAACACCAAAGATAGAGCATTTAGTATGCATGGCACCCAGGTCTTATTTCCCAAGCTTCTCTGAAGCCCTTTTGGGGAAAAGAGGCCCATAGCATTCTATAACAAATATTGTATGAATAATTTGGGATTTGGGGAATGAGGAGACTTTTACTAGCTTGTGTTCAACTAGCTGTGTCAAGCTGAAGCATCTGGGAAATTACCAAAAGCATAAATTATAGGCACAGAGAAATAAACTTTTGGGCACACTAGTTTTTTAACCTGCAAAGTCTGAATGTTGAAATTATATTTCAAAATAGAATATACATGGTGTCATTGGGAATGAAATAGCAATGTTACATATATGCACATTTAAGTTAGCCTTAAAAATAAGGATATTTACTGATGATTCCAGTAAGGTAGATCCTATTCAAATATTTCAAGAAATAAAATTATTATCATAAATGATTGACTTTCAGAAAGTGGCCATGGTAGATATGTTATATATTAACTCTAATAAGTGGGATTGCTCTCAACAGTTTAAATTTATTTGTCCACTGATGGTGATGTACTTGGAAAAACAATTTTCTCTAAAATGTTACCAATTTCTTCTAAGTTCTACAAGAAGTATTAGTATTATTTCAACTATGGTAGGCCAACAGAATATTGTATACATTATTAAATAAGATTATCTGGTAGATTATTAGTGTACTATGACCAGCGTACACTTATCCTACCTCTGCAGAAAAGCAATGGATTAATTAGCTTTGACAGTGCCTCTAATTCTCATGTGAAGGTTTGAAGATGAAGCATTAAATATGATACTATTTTAACTCCTCATTTCTCCATTTTGTGGCTTTTAAACTTCATGAGGATGGCATAGTAAGGGAAGGATTCTTTAACAGTCCATTGAGTCTCTTCAAGGGACAGTCATTGAACTCTCAGTACTTTATTGTCGTGTTTAAAAAATGTAACTTTCTCTCTTTTTTCTTCTCTTTCTGAGTTCTTGAGTACATTAGTGAAGACTCATGTTTTAGAGCTGGTCAAGCCAAGTAAGACAACAAATTGAAATTTGTTGAACTGTTTTGTTGGTTTCATTAATCTTGATCTTTTTGAGGCTATCATTAGTTATTTTTAAATATTTGAATTACTTGTATTTATCATAAATTAAACTCAAGGCCTAATTAGCATTCTCATGAAGGATGCAATTAAAAATGTGAAATGAAACAAAAACAACAGCTAGTACTTCTGCAGACTCAGCTTGCTTAATTTTTCAAAGCACTTTAATAAAATCAACATAACTAATTTGAATTTATGAATGGATAAATAGATAATGGAAAAGGAAAAATTTTCTTTGTGTTCAGAGCAAAGTGAAATAAGAAAGCAAAATTTCCTTTATAAGCATAAAACGAACAATGTTCAACTAGAGCATTTTTGCAGAACTGAGTCAATACCTTAGTAATGTATCTAATGTCAAAATTCTTAATCTGGGAGTAGACTGTGATATAATTCCACAAGCAAAGTGTTTATAGAATGACTAAAATGAAGTTGCTTATCAAGTGCCAGAGGTATGCCCCCAAATCATTTTTGCTGTTTAGTAGTTAGGTTGTATCTGACTCATCCATGGACAATTGCCCAGGCTCCTCTGTCCATGGGATTTCCCGGGCAAAATACTAGAGTGGGTTGTCATTCCCTTCTCCAGGGGATCTTCCCAAAGAACCTGTCTCCTGTGCTGCAGGCAGATTCTTCACTGCTGAGCCACCAAGGAAGCCCAATCACTGTGATAACAAAAATCAGTCAAACAACTACAACAAAACATTACTTCCAATTTCCAATATACTCCTGGGAGCAGTACTGCTCCATTGAGATCCATAGGCTTAAGGTCACAAGGACAGAGAACTGGCAAGGGACACCAGCCTCAGAGTCTTAAACTTGGAAAGCAGATATGCTAGTGGAACAAGCAGACCTCAGGAAGCTGACCCAACGCCAGCAGTCAGGAAAACCGGCAAATAGCCTGACTTACGCCACAGAAACTAAAAAAGGCTCAAGATTTGTGATCATATGTATCTCCAAAAATGAAGGTGAAGGTAGGGTAAAGCACCAGGGTATTGAAGTCTGTTTCAAGTTGAATCTGGAGGAGCTGACTGAAAAAAGTATGTGCATATTTCTACCTGAATGAAATATTTTCAGTTCTAACACTTGATGCTATTTGGTTTCCAGTATCCTGGCAGCCTGTATTGAACCTGCTGGTCTAGGGCTTATAGTATTCTTCTCTGGGACTCACAAAAGCCTGGAGGAACTAAAGGTAATAACCTCAGGGTGGCTCAGATGGTAAAGAACCCACCTGCAGTGCAGGAGACCTGAGTTTGATCCCTGGGTTGGGAAGATCCCCTGGAGAAGAAAATGCATTTGACCTCCTTGAGATGGCAGAGTCAGACACAACCGAGTGACTGACACTTTCACTTTACCTGATAGAACAACTCAGCCAGCACACCATACAGTGAAACTCGTTTCCTTTTTATAAATCCCATTTTGGAGCTCAGATTTGCAATCAATTTATAGATACTGTGTTTAGCTGCAAGGTGGAAATCCACTACACAGTTGAGAAAAACTTCGATGTATAAATTGGAGACTCAGACTAAAAAAAATGTAACTTCAGGTGGTGCAGTGGTAAAGAATCTGCCTACCAATGCAGGAGATGCAAGAGACATGGGTTCAATCCCTGGCTCAGAAAGATTCCCCTGGAGGAGGAAATGGCAACTCACTCCTGTATTCTTGCCTGGAAAATTCCATGGACAGAGGAGCCTGGTGGGCTAAAGTCCACGGAGTCACAAAATGTCGGACACAACTGAGCACACACACACACAGGAAAAAGAAGTAAGCTTCAAAAAAGAACTTTTTGAAGAAAACCTCAAAAAATAATCATTAGTATCCTTACAAAATAAAACACTTCATTCTTAAAGTGAATAAGAATGGGTTTCTCTAAAAAGGAACATGAGAAACAAAGAAAGTTAATGAAAAGGGGGGAAAAAGCTAGAACAGAATTAGAAAAATAATTATTAGGTAAGATCAGGAAATCGCCAAGAAAATAGACTCAAAGTACAGAGAGAAAGACAAAATGATGAAAAGATAAGAAATTTAACCTCTTTAGGAATTCCAAAAAGTAAAAACCAAATGGAGAGGAGAAAACCATCGATTAAGTCATTAAAAAAAAATTTCCCTAAATCGAAAGCTTTCCTTAATTTGCTTCTAGTGTTATCCAGGGGAGCCCCATAAAGAGTTGCATCTTTTTGGATTCCTTGTTGTTTAGTCACTCAGATGTGTCCGACTCTTTGAAACCCATGGACTGCAGCATGCCAGGCTTCCCTGTTCTTCACTGTCTCCTGGAGTTTGCTCAAATTGATGTCCATTGAGTAGGTGATGCCATCCTTAGGGCACCTTTATTTAAGGAATGTTGCCAATATCAATTTAAGGGAAGTCAGTGAAGCTCTAAGTCCAGGAAATGGAGAATTTGTCACAAAATTGTCCTCTTGAAGCCTGAAAAACTAACCAGGAAGTCTTTAAGTCATTCTGAGGTGCTTAGGATCAAGCAGTGTATAATAACATGCAGGAAGCAGTTAGTAAATGGTCATTGATGTGAACTATTCCCTGCTAGCCCTTGATTATGCCTGACCGAAACTGATGGTGGTCTCAATGTGTTGTCTTCTGGACATTCCTCTTGGGGCTGCAGCTTAAGCAGAAAGAGATTCAGATTTAAAATAGGTCTTGGGCATGGTAATAGCATTTTTCTAAAGGAAAAACAGGGACTCTTATCCTTGCAGGTAATTTTCTTTTTGAATTGTAAATTTATTATAGGAAAAGTTTTACAAAGGTATACAAATTAAGTGACATTTAATTTGTTAAAAAGAATAAAATTATATTGAATTGGATGTGCTCCAGAAATTCTAGGCTAACTGCAGTAGCCTTAGGTTATAAATGCAAATGTATTTCATTATAATTTTGCTCTACAACTGGTGCAGCTTGCATAAATAAGCTGAGTAAAGCTAGATTGTGATAAACTGAAGTTTCAATCAATGGTACCTGAGGTCCTATAACCTATTGGCATCTATTGCTTTAGAAGGTTGAAGTTTTTAGAGATGGCTTTATTATTTGGCATCTACCTGCTGACTGAAGTGACTTCGCATGCATGCACCTGTCAAGACTTAGGTCATAAATGTAAATTTCTACTGGATAAAGGCAGGCTACAAAGTTTCTTTCAGATTCACTGAGAAAGGCCTATTTATAATAGTAAATAACAGGAAACATGATTTCTTTTAGGGGAAATCTGAAAATTAAATACTTGTAAGACCATTACTTAGAATATAAAACTTTTATTTTTGTGATCAAGTTAAAAGGTGAATAGATCGGGTAAGTACAAGGTTGCAATATGTCAATTTAGACCACTTTGATAGGACTATGTCTTAACTTGTTTTCTATCTTTCCTTTGTCTTATTGAATGTATAATCACTCTTTAGCAGTCTGGATCTTTCTCCACATTTATTTTAAGTGACAATGATTATTTGTGTTCTTGGATGTAAACTATACTTAGAAAATTGAATCTATTTGGGCCAGGGAACCAAGCAGATCATATCTACCTTTACATGTTTGGAACTGTAGCTTTGGACATTTTTGATAGTTCTCTTGTTCAGAGTACCTGAAAATTTCTCATCCATATGGTGGTATCCGGGAGCTCTGGAAAGGAATCAAACCCTAGTGCTTTTCTATTGAAATCCAATTTGTTTCATTATTCCTTACTTGTAGGCATAACTATAATTGGTCAGCCAGGCACATGCTGTTGTGAATGCAGAATTAGATACCAGATTTTTAGGTGAAACTGAAACAAGGATTGTTTCACTGCCATTCAGGTAGATTTAATCTTTTTATCCTTCAAAGTCACTCAGACTGCTGGCCTGTCAGCTCCTCCAGATCTCTCTGTTTGTGCTCCCCTATTTGCCCTTGCATTTTCATTCTTGATTTCTTTGGCTTAAGGAGCCCCAACAATGATGGTGCTAACTACTGCAGAGTGACACATTCAGGCTAACAGTTGGGATTTTACTCTGTTCAGTATAAAATTATTTATTGGATATTGTTTGATAAGTAAAATGTAGTAAAACCAGAAGAAACGACTCCTACTTTTTCTAATAAACACAACTCATTTATTTAAAATTAGTCCTAACATAAGTCCTTCTGGAATCTCACACTGCGTGGGATTCTCTGTGAAGAGAATCTCATCATCCAACATGATGTGTTTGTGTGTCAAGTGAACACATTTTTAAAACAGTTTTTGATTTTGGCTGTGCTGGGTCTTCGTTGCCGCGTACAGGGTTTCCCTGGTTGCAGTGCATGGGAGCTGCTCCTTGTGACGCTCAGGGCTGTCCTTCCGGCGGCCTCGCTTGCTGTGAGGCCCAAGCTCTCGGTGTGTGAGCCCTAGTAACGGTGGTGCGTGGGCTCCCTAATCAGGCGCAGGGGCTTAGGCGCTCTGTGGCACATGGAGTCTTCCCAGACGAGGGATAAAACCTGTGTCCGCTGCGCTGGCAGGCGGATTCTCATCCACCGTACCACCAGGGACGTCCAAATGAACATATTTTACTTGGAACATGACTTGATGATTCATATTTACTTATAATTATATTGCCATTTTTCCCTTTCTTCTTTTTCCAAGCATCCTTTCCTGAACTATTTTTAAGACCTGACTACATGCAAAGAATTAAATAGACACAATCTTTACCTGGAGGAACTTACAAGGGAGTGTGGGCAACAGGTGAGTGAAAGTAACTATACAACAATGCAAATTGCTAACACTTATGGATGATCTTACTATGAGCTGGTCACTGTACTAAGATCATAGAGAATCTTATTTAACCCTCAGAATAAACAGTACAGGGTAGGTTAATATTGCTTTCATTCTGGCAGATAAGGAAATAGGTCCAGAGACTTTGAGTCTTTGGCCTAGATTGAAGAACCTTTCTGGCTCCAAAAGCATAGGGAAATTTTGCACAATAACTCACACGATGTCCCTAAAGGCAGAAATGTAGATGGACGATAACAGGTATCCCAAAAATAATGCAGGTCAAACCCCAGAAATACAGATATAGTAAGGTGGGAAATGTGGGATGTGGGATGGTTTGATGGATTAGGTAGCAATTAAACCAAGGCATAAATGACAGCAGGGTGTTGAGAGAGAAAGAAGGGAGAGAGGGTGTGTGTGTGTGTGTGTGTGTGTGTGTGTGTGTGTGTGTGTGTGTGTGTGTGTGTAAGGCACCAACAAACCATGCTTCCAGTCTTGAGAAAGCTGGGCTTCTTTTTGAGTATATTTGTAGCAACTTTATCCAAGTCTTATCTGAGCTCTGAGACAGCTGATGTCCATTGAGATAAATGGTTTGTCAAAGACCCCACAGCTTATAAGAAGCAGAGCCAGAATCAGGACATGTTCATACTGATACAAATTTTATTGGCTTTTATGTTTTATCACAACTCACTCAATCATAGCTCATTGTAGTCAAGAAAGTTGATCTAGAGTCTTGTGTCCAATTATTTGGGGCTACACCTGGTGACTGATTTCCTGTTCCTACAACAAACTAGTATTAGGGAAATCACTTGACCATGATTAACCTTCCTTAAAAGTGGAAGCACATAATCAGTGTGTGACTGATATTGTCAAATAAACTATTAGCTGTCCGATTTTTCAATATGTGAAAAGCAATTCAGAATGTTTTAGCAAAGTTAAAAAAAAAAAGAAAGACTTGGGAAAGAGTTCCTTTGAGGTAATAATGAAAGATCTAAAGAGTGAGAGTCTTTACCTTGGAGAATAAAAGGTTCAGACATTGTCAATGTGTCAAGTTTAGATTGTCATTGTAATGTGAAAAGACAGTCTACTTCCACTTTTAGCTCTGTACATGTTCAATAAAAAGTTTTAAAATGCACACTGAAGTTCAGAATTTGGTGTTAGAAAAAAATCAATTTCTTTCACTTTATATGTTTGAAAAAAATTTTTAATTTTTTGGAAAAAGACCCTTTTTATATAAGCTCATGAGAGTTCATAAAAATTACATTTATAATTTTGGTTTTTAGGGAAGAAAAGGAATGCTAATGGTATAAGACATATATAATATAAGATATATAATATTAATTATAATACAAAATGTATATAAAAATTCTTTTAATTATATTATATATAAAATGTATATATTAGGTAGCAATTAAACCAAACAATATTTATATATATATTATATATAAAATGTATATAAAAATTCTTTTAATTATATTATAAAAAGGAGCAAGTTAGTTATTATAATATAGGCTAGTTATTATATTAACCTACTAGGCCTTAGGAAGAATTACTATGACCAAATCTAGTTTAGGGGATGGAATTCCAGCTGACCTATGTAAAATCCTAAAAGATGATGCTGTTAAACTGCTTCACTCAGCATGTCAGCAAATTTGGAAAACTCAGCAGTGGCCAAAGGATGGAAAAGGTCAGTTTTCATTCAAATCCCACAGAAGGGCAAAGCCAAAGAATATTCCAACTACTGTACAGTTGTACTCATTTAACATGCTAGCAAGGTTATGCTCAAAATCCTTCAAGCTGGGCTTCAGCAGCACGTGAACTGAGAACTCCCAGATGTACAAGCTAGGTTTAGAAAATGCAGTGGAATCAGAGATCAAATTGCCAACATTTGTTAGATCATGGAGAAATCAAGGGAATTCCAGAAACACATCTACTTTTGCTTCATTGACTATGCTGAAGTCTTTGACTGTGTGAATCACAGCAAACTGTGGAAAATTCTTATAGAGATTGGAGTACCAGACCATGTTATCTGTCTCCTGAGAAATCTGTATGCTGGTCAAGAAGCAATGGTTAGGACTGGACATGAAACAACTGATTGGTTCAAAACTGGGAAATGAGTACGACAAGGTTGTATATCACCTTGCTTATTTAACTTATATGCAGAGTTTATCATGTAAAATGGGCTGGATGAATCACAAGCTGGAATCAAGATTGCCAGGAGACATATCAATAACCTCAGATATGCAGATGATGTTACTATAATGGCAGAAAGTGAAGAGAACTAAAGAGTCTGTTGAGAGTGAAAGAAGAGAGTGAAAAAGCTGGCTTGAAACTCAATATTAAAAAGAAAAAAAAAAAAAAAACCCTAAAATCATGACATGTAGTCCCATCAGTACATGGCAAATAGAAGGGGAAAAAGTGGTAGCAGTAACAGATTTTATTTTCTTGGGCTCCCAAAATGACTGGGGATGGTGACTGCAACTATGAAACTAAAAGACGATTGCTCCTTAGAAGAGAAGCTATGACAAATGTGAAAGTTAAAGTCACTCAGTTGTGTCCGACTCTTTGTGACCCCTTGTAATTCTCCAGGCCAGAATACTGGAGTGGGTAACCTTTCTCTTCTCCAGGGGATCTTCCCAACCCAGCGATCGAACCCAGGTCTCCCGCCTTGCGGGCAAATTCTTTACTAGCTGAGCCACAAGGGAAACCCAAGAATACTGGAGTGGGTAGCCTATCCCGTCTCCAGCGGATCTTCCTGACCCAGGAATCAAACTGCGGTCTCCTGCATTGCAGGTGGATTCTTTACCAACTGAGCTATCAGGGAAACCCAATGACAAACATAGACAGCAAATTAAAAAAGAGAGACATCACTTCACTGACAAAGGTCTGTAGAGTCAAAGCTACGGCTTTTCCAGCTGTCATGTCAGATGTGAGTGGGAACATAAAGGAGGCTGAGCACTGAAGAATTGATGCTTTCGAAGTGCAGTGCTGGAGACTCTTGAGAATTCCTTAGAGTACAAGGAGATCAAACCAGTCAATCCTATTAGAAATTGACCCTGAACATTAATTGGGAGGATTGATGATGAAGCTGAAGCTCCAATACTTTGGCTACCTGATGCATTGAGCTGCCTCTTCGAAAAAGACCCTCATGTTGGGAAAGATTGAAGGCAGGGGGAGAAGGCGGCAGCAGACGATGAGATGGTTACATAGCGTCCCTGACTCAAGGGACATGAATTTGAACACACTCTGGAAGATAGGGGAGGTCAGAGAAGCCTGGAGTGCTGCAGTACATGGGGTAGTAAAAGTCCAACATGACTTATCAACTGAACAACAACATTATATATATCCCATTATAATATAGGCTAGTTTCATAAATTATGACATTTGCTTTAATTAACTCATTACTATTACTTGTTTAATGACTCAAAAGACTAGTGCAACATAAAAGTTTAAAAATAATGAATGATTTAAGCATAATTTGGAAGTTTATGAATAATAAGAACGTGAGTTTTAGCTATATCTTTCACTAGAAGATAAAGGTAACTCAGAGTGGTTCACAGATAATAATTCATTAAAAATTTTTATTATTGTATATTACCGGCATATGCAACATAAGTCAAATAGTGTGACGAATCCACATGCTCCCACCATCCAGAGTCAATTATTGTCAACCTTATTGCCAATGATATTCCGTTTATCTTCCTTCTTACCTTTTAATTTTTGCTAGGATCTTTTAAAATAAATTTTAGACATAATGTTATTTCACTCTAAATATTTTACTATATATTACTAACAGATGAGATATATTTTTTGAGTGATAATGATACCATTATCACATCTAACAAGTTCATAACATTTTACTATTTTCTAATACATAGTCCATACTCAAATTCCTTCAATTGTTTTAAAAAAATGTTTTTTTTAAATAGTTGATTTGTTTAGTAAGAGATTCAAAGAAGGTCCAGGCAAGTACACTTTATTTGGTTGATATGTCTTTTAAGTCTCTTTTAACCTGTAACAGACCTTCCTCCTTTTTTAATGGTGTTTATTTGGAAGAAATAAGTTCATTTGTCCCGTGGCATACTCCCTGTTGTGGATTTTACTATTTCCTCAACATATCAAATAATGTTTCTTTATCTTCTACTTTCCATAAAGGGTAGTAATATTTGATTACATTTAATTATGGGACTTCCCTGGTGTCTCAGATGATAAAGAATCTGCGATGTGGGACACCTGGGTTCATCCTTGGGTTGGGAAGATCCCCTGGAGAAGGAATTTTTGCCTGGAGAATCCAATGGACAGAGGAGCTTGGCAAGCTAGAGTCCATGGGGTGGCAAAGAGTTGGACACAGCTGAGTGACTAATTATATTCAGGATAAGATGACTCATTTTAAAATTTCTTAGAAATGCTTAAAAAAACCCTGTGATTATATTATACAATTAGTGTCTCAAATAAATGAGTCCATAATTTTTACATGCAATAAAAATAAGGTATATCTTATGGTATGGTGGCACATGTGGTTTACTTGCTAAGTCGTGTCAACTCTTGCAACCCCATGGACTGTAGCCCACCAGGCTCCTCTCTCCATGGGATTCTCCAGGCAAGAATGACTGGAGTGGGTTGCCATTTCCTTCTCCAGGGGATCTTCTCAACCCAGGGATCGAATCTACATCTTCTGTATTGCATTGTTTACTGGATTCTTTACCAACTGAGCCAGCAGAGAAGCCCAAAGTATATGTTACATACAATAAAATATACTGATCTCAAGTATTCAGCCTGGTATATCTTGACAATTTTATACCCATTTCCCCACAACCTGTAAAATAAGATGCAGCACATTTTTACCAACACAGAAAGCTCCTTTATGTTCCAAACCAGTCAATCTTCCCTTCTAGGAGCAACCACTTTCTGATTTCATTCACCACAGATTAGCTTTACAGTTCTTAAATTTGATGTAAAAGGCTTCTTTTCTCAATGAAACATTTTTGAGATTCACTCATTTTGTTGCATAAATCACTACTTCTTAGCGTTTTATTGCTGAGGAGCAGTCCACTCTATGGTTATGCCTCAATTTGTTTATCAGTTCTGTTGAGGAATACCTGGATTGTGTCCAGTTCTTGGCCACAATAAATACAGCTTCTCTAAGCATTCTTTTTCTCAGCTGTAATATAATCTATAGTGTACAATGATTTGATGAAAGACTCCTACCATTGAGTTACTTAACAGACCCATCCCCTCACATATTTGTTTATTTTTTCTTTTGGCGAGAACACAAGTCCCACCCTCTTAGCAGATTTCAATTATACAATAGAGTACACATTCTTTTTGTGGGTATATGCCTTCATTTCTCTTGAATCAAAACCACAGTGTGTGCTCTAAGACATTCTCCTGCAACTTAAAATTTTGCCTACTGTAACACTGCAAAATCTTCTCCTAATGTCTTTTTCTTGGAAGCTTTATAGTTCTAGCTTTTATGCTTATGTTTGAATTTATTTTGAGGTATGGCGTGAAGTTGGGGTCAAGAGGCCTATTTTCTTTCAGACAGTTGTACAGTCTTCTTAGCATCATTTGTTAAAAACACTTTGCATTTGTTGAAAATCAATTGCTTTGTTTACATGTAAATCTATTTGCTTCTCCTTATTCCAATAATTAACTGTTTTGAAGGTGAAAGTTCTTCAACTTTGTCTTTTCAAGATTGTTTAGCAATAGTTTGCATTTCCTTATAAATTTCTGAATCACTGTGTCAATTTCTTAAAAAAAATGTTGCTGATACTTTGTTACTTATGAGGGATCTATAAATCAATTTGAGGAGAATGAATATTTAACAATATAAACTCTTCCAGTTAAGAACATGGCCCCTCTCTCCACTTGCTTAGATCTTTAAATTTCTTAGCAATGATTTATAGTTTTCAAGACGCATTACACATTTTCTGACAAATTTACTCCTAAGTATTCAATTTTTGGAGGCTTTTATTAATGCTATTAAAAATTTCCCCTTTCTACTTAGTATAGATAAATATTAATAAAACTAATTTTTGCCTCTCAAACCTTTATCTTATAAATATGTTCAATTTGCTTATTAGTACCAGTATTTTTTTTTTTCCTCTTTGGATTTCTTAGAATCGGGTTTGTTGAGATGAATTCCCTTGACTTTGTCTGTTTGAAATGTCTAATTTGCTTTTATTTTTGAGAGGTAAATATACCTCTATATTTACTATATAGAGCATTCTATTTTTGTTTTCAGTACTTAAAGATCTTCTTGCATTGTCTTTTTTAAAAATGAGGTCAGCCATCATTCTTATTTTCTTTTTCTTGCATGTATTGTGGCTTTCTTCCCCCTGACGGTTCTTAAGATTTGCTGTTTATCTTTTATTCTTGTAGCTTGATGTTTTGCCTAGAATCTGTGGGTTTATATTTTTCATTCATTTTGGAAAATTATCAGCCATTATCTCTTCAAAATAAATGTCTGCCCCATTCTTTCTCTGTTCTCTTTCTGGAACTCCAGTTATATGTATATTAGATGATTTGATGTCATTCACCAAGTCTTGGCTTCCCCATTCAGCTTAAATATTTTTTTCTTTGCAATTCTGTTTAGATAATTTCTATTGTTTTCCAGTTCACTGATCTTTCTTTCTGCTGTGTCCAGTAAGCCCTTATGCCCAACAAGTGAATTTTACATTTCTTACATTATTTTAGCATTTCTACTTAGTGCTTTTTCATAGAGATATATATATATATACTTATATATATATATACTTGTATATACTTATATATATATATAAGCAACATTTTTTAAAGAAATATATATTTTTCATAGTTATATATATAGTTATACATATACTTATATATACTTATATATATATATATATCAGCAACATTTTTTTAAGAAATATATATTTTTCATAGTGTTTTATATATATATATATATATATATATATCAATTTTCAATCTCTTTTGGTTCAAGTTTTGCTGGATTCTGTGACATTTATCAGAGTTAAAGTTCTCATTAGCTAAATAAAATATCTGGGTCATCTGTCAGCCTGTATCTGTCTTTTCCTTATTGGTCACATTTTTCTACTTCCTCACATGTTTTGTAATTTTTATTCTATGGCAGTCATCTTGTGTCAAGAACAGTAGAAATTGCCAGTAAAGGGCTTCCGCCTTCCTCTGTCAGACTGCCAGCACGGGTGCTGAGTTGGTCTCATCTGTCGTTGCCTGAGAATAGGTTCTGTGGTAGATTTAGTGAGATTCAGTTTGTCAGTGGCTTCAAACACTTTGAGGACAGGATCAGGACTCTTTTTTCTCAGCAGAGCTTGAAATACGAGCATCAGCAATTCTCCAGAGATACTTCAGTGCTTTAAAACTCAGTCCCAGCTTTCTGAGTTACTGGAAGTTGTTTTTGCTCTCTAACCTGCCCTGGTTTTCTGTTATGTCAGGACAGCTCTGTTGATCCTGCATCCTTAACCTGTTAGTATACCTCAGGGGATCTCTCACTTTTTCTACCCTGCTCCCATCCTTCTGTGGGCTGTGGTCCTGAAACCTGTGAAAGACCCAGTTAAAATCCATTGGAACTTTCTTCCTATCCCCCAGCCTGCAGCCATTGGCATCCTCTGCCTTGTGCTGTGGTTGGAGGACTTCTGTGCCAGACAAGTTCGGTTCCCTTCTTGCCCCTAGCCTTTAGGATATTGGCCCTTCCCTGGTGGCTCAGATGGTAAAGAATCTGTCTGCAATGCAGGAGATCTGGGTTCAATCCCTGGGTTGGGAAGATCCCCTGGGGAATGGCCATCCACTCCAGTGATCTTGCCTGGAGAAGTCCATGGACAGAGGACCCTGGTGGGCTACAGTCCATGGGGTCACAGAGTCAGACATCTGTTACTAGGGCTCCTTGGGTCTGTAATCTGTCATACTAATTTATAGAAGCTATTTATAGTTTGTTAAAAATTGAGTTTGTTTCCCTTTACTTTCATATGGAAGAACAGTTTCTCCTACTTCTACTACTGTTCTTCTATCAGTAAACACAGTCATATGATTCTCTCTTAGGAAAGACTTGCCCATTTTATTTTATTTTTTGCTTAAAAACATTATTTTTATTTTTTGGCCACACCTCATGGTTTGTGGGATCTTAGTTCCCTGACCAGGGATCAAACTCAGGCCCTCAGCAGTAGAAGCATGGAGTTCTAACCATTGGACCACCAGGGAATTCTCCAAGATTTGTCCATTTTAAAATTTAATTCCCTTAGGGTTTTTTTTTTTTTAAATCATTAACTCTCTGTGCAGATGAATAGAGAACAGACAAGTGGATACAGCAGGGGAAGGAAAGGGTAGGACAAATTGAAAAAGTAGTATTGACATATATTTTCTATCGTGTATAAAATAGATAACTAGTGGGAAGCTGCTATGTAACACAGGGAGCTCAGCCTGGTATCTTGTGATGACCTGGAGGGGTGGGATAGGAGTGGGAGGGAGACTCAAAAGGGAGGGGAGATATATATATATATATATGTATATGATTATGACTTATGTACATTGTTGTATGGCGGAATCCATCACATTGTAAGGCAAATATTTTCCAGTTAGAAAAACAAACAAACAAATTATTAGCTCTCTGATACTCTGAAAAGCTCTAACTTTGTACTTTTTAAGATGGGGGGTGATGGTTGTATTAGTTTCTTATGCTGCAAATTCAGTGTCTTGAACTAAATTTATTATTTTACAGTTTTGTAGGTCAGAAGTTTGAAATGAGTATTACAGAGATAAAGTCAAGGTCACAATAAGGCTGCATGCCTTCTGGAGGTTCTAGGGGAAAATTTATTTCCTTGTCTTTTCCAGCCTTCAGAGGCCACTTGCTTTCCTTGGCTCTTGACTCCTTCTTCTGAAGTGATCTTCAAAGAGCATCCTTCCAACTCCTGCTTCTGTTTCACAACTCCTATTCTTGCTCCAGAAAATAGTGAAGGACAGGGAAGCTTGGTGTACTGCAGTCCACGGGGTCGCAAAGTGTTGGACTCGACTTAACAACTGAAAAACAATTCTTACTCCTTCCTTCTAGCTACAAGGATCCTTATGATTACATTGGGCCCACTGGGATAATTCAACATCCTTAGCTAAAGCACATATGCAATGTCTCTTTGTCATATATGGTAACTTATTCACAGGTTTCAGAGATTAGGACATGGACATCTTTGGGGGGCCATTATTCATTCACTGCAGTGTTCTATTACAACTCCCTCTTTACTAACAGAAATTGGAGCTAAGGACATCATTTAAAATCATACATTTTATTCCTTTCACAAATAAAAAATTTTATAGGTAGTGCAAATAAAAGAAATATTTCATCATGGATTACAGCTAAGTGTTTCTTCTTTTCCACAGTAAATCAAAGAAGGAAACCTAGAGTACTAAGCCTTGGCTACAAACTTGTATTGGCATTTATCTTCTTTGACCTCTGTTAGCTCAAATGAGAATTGCTATCTTGCACAAATTTGTTGTAATTTGGTGTTCAATGCCATAGGTATGGTTCTGATTAATGATAACATGATAGGAACTCAACAAATAAATGTTCATTCATTTTCTTTTTCTCTTTCTTTCTTTAACATATCAAATTAGAAGAATGAGGACAGGAGACTAGAACTGCAAACAGGCAATGGCAACAATGTTAAAGTTGAGAGTTTCCCTTTGAAATACTTACCAGCCATTATTTCTGACCTTTACCTTGGTAGAATTGAGGTGTGTCTTACTGATAGCCAACGGTGTAAAAGATCAGAGTTATTATCAGCTGATTTCTCAACAGAAACTCTATAAGTCAGAAGCAAATGGCATGATATATTTTAAGTGATAAAAGCAAGGAAACTACAACCAAGAATACCCAGCAAGACTTTCATTCAGATTTGAGGTAGAAATCAAAAGCTTTACAGACAAGCAAAAGTTAAGAAAATTTAGCACCACCATTCTAGCTTTACAACAAGTGTTAAAGGAACTTCTCTAGGCAAGAAACACAAGAGAAGGAAAAGATCTACAAAAAATAACCCCAAACAATTAAGAAAATGGTAATAGGATCATACACATTGATAATTTCCTTAAATGTAAATGAATTAAATGCACCAACCAAAACACAAAGACTGACTGCGTGGATGGAAACGTGTGCGTGTATGTACTTCATTTCCCACATCACTCTACTAACCCTGTAAATTGTATATAATTATTTTTTATTGTTAGGTTAAGCATGTTTTTATTATGACTTGCGATTGTAATTATCTTTTATTTATTTTTTTGGTCTGGTTATTGACCGTGAAAACTGATAAACATCTTTTACTATTGTGATTGTGTAACTATTATTCATTTTAATACCATTGTATCATGATTGGTAAACAGAAAATAACAGAATTCTATATCACTAAAACTACCATTTAATAGAAAAACCTGTAATCACTTTTTAAAATCCAGATGCACATTAGAATTATCTCAGAATTTTTTGGAAAATCCAAATGCCAGGTATTTATTTTATTTCTTTTTTTGTTGCTTTTTTCTCCAAAGCTCCAGATATGATTCTAATGAGCAGCCATTTTTAAAAACAACTGGACTATATGATCTTTTCCTTTTATCTGGATTGTTTTACTTTTTCTATTTCATATTCAGTGCTTCCATTTCCTTTAGTTTATGCTTTCCAACCTCCCCATCTCTCTTTTTTGTATTGTTCTTCTTTAAGCCTTTATCAAGTGTAGAAGAAAAGCTTTTGTGTGTATATATGTGTGTGTGTGTGTGTGTGTGTGTGTGTGTGTGTGTTAATCATTTCAGTCATGTCTGACTCTGTGACCCTAGGCACTGCAGCCCGTCAGGCTCCTCTGTCCATTGGATTCTCCAGGCAAGAATACTGGAGTGGATTGCCATGCCCTCCCCCACATATATATACATATATATTTATATAGTATGTATGACACAAGAATTTTAGGAAACATGAATTTTTGCTTAGCTAAAAATTTACAACACTTTGGTTCCACTTGTTTGACTAAGTATGAATAGAACGCTAGATTAGAAATTTATATTCACTCAAAATTTTGATATAGTTCCATTTATTCTGGCATCTAGTATTATTACTAAAAGTCTAGAAAGCTTATTATATTAGTTATTAAACAAAATTGAATGAGGCTTGAAACTTCTAATCCAATTGTGAGAGTATAAAGAAATATTATGTTATTAATAAAGGAAATTAACATGTGATATAGTATTATTAACTAAAGTACAGATTTTGTTCAAATTTCACAAAATTTTATGCTAGTGTCTGTTATTTATTTGCATACCTTATTCAAGAGTCCACATTATAGTTGCATTGAACACCTTCAGCTGCATGTAACAAATTCTGATAAATTTTTTTTTTTGCTTTTATTCTGTTACAAATATTTTCTAATTTTCCTTGTTTTGGCTTCTGAGATATACTCATCATTTAAAAGTGGCATTTAATTTCCAAACACATGGAGTTTTTTAAAGTATCTTTGATATTAATTTCTCATTTTAATGCTTTCTTCTCTGCAATCATCCTCTGTGTTTTTTCAGTTTTTTTTTTAACTTTATTGAGGCTTTCAATGGTTAAGTCAAAGATCTCCCTTGGTAAATGTCACATTGCACTTGAATATACATGGGTTATTTTCAAATATCTTTTGATATTGATTTCTAACATAATTCCAGAGTGATAAGAGAATAGACTCTGTATGGTTTCAAGACCTTTAGACCATGAATTTTTGCACCTTGTTTTATGTTCTTGGATATATTTCAGTGTCTCTTGGTTTATAGTCTATGGAAACTTGAATAGAATTTGTACCCTATTGTGTGAAAATTGTATAAATCTTAATTATATTGAATTGGTTCATAGTGCTTTTCAGGCCTCCTATATCCTTCTACTTTTCTGTCTCTTCATTCTATTAATTTTTTAGGGTTTGATATTGAAACTCCAACTAAAAAGTTTGTCTACTTAAAAAATAATTGTAATATATAGTGGAACTATATGTAAGTTTGTTCTATATTTTCCACGTGTCCTGAAAATGTGCTATCATACTTTATAATTTAAAAAATAAAAATTCTACCTAAAAAAAAATTCAGAGTTATATTCTGTGAGATTCGCTTCCTGTTTTGTCTACTCTTTTGAAGTCTCCTCTAGCCCAATTCAGATTCAGCCCTCACATGGTGCAAATATGTCTAATACTACATTCTTCTGACCTTTAAGTATTTCCATGGTGATTGGCCCCCAAAGAAACACCCTCAAATAAGATCTTATGCAATTGTCACCAGAATAACCTGGCAATGGCTGATGGAGTAGCATCAGAACTCCATATACAAATCTTTTCTTTGTGGGCAGTTTTTCTCCTAATGAGTACCTACTCAGTACAATTAGTCATTTCATACCCTATATTTTAGAACTATTCATATGTGGCTTATAAATAGCTGGCACAGAAAAGTGGTTTAGGTTTAATCATGCCCTCTATTTTAGATGACACTAAGTACCCTGTTATTGCTAGGAAAATAAATAATAATATACTTCTTATAAAATGCTAATCCCAGTCCATTATTATTAGTTCATCCTATGGGATAGGATAGAGACAATGTGACATGTAAGTAAAAGCATGAGTGGTAATTATACTTGAAAATGTCCCATAATTAAAGTAAAACCTTTATAAAAGAGAAGATTTTCTATAGTTAATTTATAACATCTCTTGCAAGTTTCTGCTATGTCCATTTTTACATTTCAAGTAGTAAAAGTTACAGGGAAATATTGCGAACCATGAATGTCTAAGCACGAATGTAATTGCTGTGACGCTTTCACTTTTCTTCCTAAACAAAGTCGGTGCACAGGAGCACAGTACTTTGAGCTACTCATTTATCCTGACCGGCAGGCGACGGAACATAGATATAGCAATCTGCTTGGCTGGCTCCTGCCACACGTTGGGAGTCATGGAATAGGTCTCAGCAGGTTAAGAGCCGTGTACCCACGCACAGCAGAATGCTGTGATTACAGCAGGTAGGTGGCTTGGGTAGCAGAGAACTTCAGAAAGTGGGGAGTCCGACATAATGTGATGTGTGATTTATTGGAGTTGGTGGGGACACGCACTATAATTGTATGCTTGGTCTAATGTCTGATTGTTGTGTCTTTCAAACCCTCTGGAGGCCAGCCCCCCATGTAAGTGATAACCCACTGGCGCTTTTGTTGTGAGGGCAATTGAAATATACGAAATGAATAGCAACTGATTAATTGAAGCCGGCTACATTTTTGGAAAACAAATCAAAGTGATTTGCATGAATCACAATTTGTTATATAATATGTTTGGAGGGCACAAATTACCTTTTTAAAGCCTAAGACACATATATACACAGTGGAACAAACGGACCTACAATAAACTGGGCTATAACTACATAATTCATATTGAATACTGGATGCCAAAACTGATATGAAACAAATGATTTTCCAATAAACTACTCAGGCAGAGCCATATCTGTTCTAAACTTTCAATAGAATGTTATTTATAATACCAATAATTCTTCCCAATTGTTAGCCATGGAATGAAGGAACAATCTATTTTACATATTAGTTTGGGGGGGGGGGTGGTTGTGTATTTCCAAGTTGGAAACTGATTTGTAGTCATGTCCCAGAAGATGTGATAAATAATAGTAAGTTTGAGAGAAGTACTTGGAGGAAAACTTTCATGGCAAAATCATTATTATCTTGTTCTAGTTTTGAATAAAAACCAAAGTAGTAAGAATAGTGTTGTCAGCATTAAAAGTAAATATAATCATCATCATTATATATTTATCTGAGTTTAATATTTATAATAGATTTAACTTTCACATATTGTTTTTCTCAAATTTATTGTCTGTATCATTTTTATTGTTAAAAACTACAGTATACAAATATGAAAACTGAATTTCACACTTTATGATAAACACTTTTAGTACTTAGCTATTTTTCCTCTGGTTTGGCCTAGATATATACTAATATTACATATAAATGTTATATGCATGTATATATCTATATGTACATACATATACATACATACATATATATGAGAAATAGTCTCAAGAAAATATATAAAATATACCCAGGTATATTAGAAAGTGGGATTGTACCTTATCTACCACTTTATAATTGCTTTTTTATATAACAAAAGATACCATACATTTTTCTAGTCAATAAATATATGTCTATACATATTACGTCTATACATATTATCTATACATATATACATATATGTCTATACATATATTATGAAATATCATTATTTGTTTTACCAAACATATTATTTTTTTACTACAATAAACAAAATACCAAAGAACATCCATATACATAAATCTGAATGAACTGGTTTGATGATTTTGTAGAGATAAGTTCTTAGAAGTGGACTTCTTGAATCAAAATATATGCAGATTTTGAAGGCTTTGGTTCACATTGTAAAATCGCCTTCCATAAATTTGTATCTGAAACTATTCCTCCATCTTCTTAAGCCTCACAACTCCTAACCACAAATGCAAACATCCTTCTATAGTCGTTGAGGCCCTCTCTTCCTTTTCTACCCTCCCTCCTTTTTCCCTTTATTCCTGTATTCCTTTAGATATTAATAGATGAAGAGCAAAGTACCTCTTAATTTTTAAGTGCAAAACCTTCATTCACTTAGCAGAGATTTGCATAACTGAATGATGATTTTTAATAATTTCTCATGTGTATTAATTTACTCTAGGAAAGAAAATCACTCACCTCTAGAATTTTAGTACTCCATGATGTCATTTCTGTGTCTGATATCTTGTTCCTGCTAGTGTCCATTAAGATATTTTCTTAGGGGAAATCAGTATATAGACTTTAAATGTTATTTCACTTCTTTTAAAAGGAAATGAACATACTATAAAACTCCTGAGCCTAATTTTTGATTACCAATGTTGTAGGCAGGCCACATTTATTCTTAGTAAGTTGAAAATGGAAATGATCCATAGAGTTTTTCCTCTCTCTTAATTCATTAGGTCTTTTTATTTAAATTTAAAATTATTTGCATAAACCACTATCAATACAGTAAAAAGGCAACCCACAGAATGAGAGAAAATATTTTCAAGCCACATATTTGATAATGCATTACTATCCAGGGTATATAAAGAATGCCTAAAACTGAACAATCACAAAAAACAAACACAATTCAAAATGGGCAAAGGTCTTTTCATTAGGTCTTTTTAACTAGAGGTTTATTATCAGGAAAGCAGCACATATCTTGGCGGATAATTGCTTGGCTTTCATAGAAGCTTTTAGTCTCTGATATGATTGTATGTATTTCACCTCTTCTTGACAAGTATATATAAGATCTGAAATTAAGAGGTTTGAAAGCAAGCTAACATATTTGGACAAAAATAATTTCTGCAGTACAAAGTTAGAATTAATGGAGGATTTGCTTAATAAAAAATTGGAAATTCTTTAGAAATTTACCCTGAAAAATGGTTACATAGTATGAACTAGAGAACTTATCATACTGATAAGTTCTTTTCTTTAAGAAATTTATCTTAATAATATGATATTCCAAGAAAGGCACAGCAACATTGATATAATCAATTGATATACTGATTGGAAATATTTTTTTTGAGCCAAATGTATTTTCAACTTAATGGCATAGACACGTGAGGAAAATAAGTTTCATTTAATTAGTGTGTGTGTGTGTGTGTGTGTGTGTGTGTGTGTTAGTCACTCAGTTGTGTCCAAGTAGTCCAAGTCAAAACTGTAAACTAAGACTGATCCTATGTAGATGACACTACCTTTATGGCAGAAAGTGAAGAGGAACTAAAGAGCCTCTTGATGAAGGTGAAAGAGGAGAGTGGAAAAGCTGGCTTAAAACTCAACATTCAAAAAACTAAGATCATGACATTTGGCCCCAACACTTCATAACAAATATGGGGAACAATGGAAACAGTGGAAGACTATTTTCCTGGGCTCCAAAATCATTGCAGATGGTGACTGCAGCCGTGAAATTAAAAGATGCTTGCTCCTTGGAAGAAAAGCTATGATAAGCCTAGACAGCACATTAAAAAGCAGAATTACTTTGCCAACAAGGTCTGTCTAGTCAAAGCTATGGTTTTTCCAGTAGTCATGTATGGATGTGAGAGCTGGACCATAAAGAGGGTTGAGCACCAAAGAATTGATGCTTTCAAACTGTGGTTTGGAGAAGATTTTTGAGAGCCCCTTGGACTTCAAGGAGATCAAATCAGTCAAAGGAAATCAGTCTTGAATATTCATTGGAAGGACTGATGCTGAACCCGAAGCTCCAATACTTTGGTCACCTGATGTGAAGAACTGACTCATTGGAAAAGACCCTGATGCTGGGAAAGACTGAAGGCAGGAGGAGAAGGGGGCAACAGAGGCCGAGATGGTTGGACAGCATCACCAACTCAAGGGACATGAGTTTGAGTAAGCTCCGGGAGATGGTGAAGGACAGGGAAACCTGGTGTACTGTAGTCTGTGGGGTAGCAAAGAGTCAGACATGACTGAGCAACTGAATAACAATAAGATAGATCCCAGGTATCTTCCTAACTCCAGTTTCTCATTTGAAAAATTACTGAGCATATATAATATTCTACTCATTGCAATAAGAGTAAAAGAATAAGGTAATTTCTCTAATCTTGAAATGTGCTCTGGAAAAACAAAGGAAGTGAGTGAAAGAGTCTTCCACAAGAGGGAACAACATGTGCAAAGATCGAATGCAAAAAAGAACATAATACTTTTGAGGAAGTGCAAAGGTGCAGTTGGAGTTCTTTTATACTCTGCTGAATCTGCTAACTCCATACTATGGCTGTTCAGAGTCACCAATTCATGTGAGTTCCCCTTTATGCAGTGGACTAGGATCAGAACTTCTCTGTTTTATTCTCCCTCTTCACAAAAATTCTCTCCACTGTAGCCATTTGTTGGGAAGACACTAACATCTTTGTGTGTTACTTGCCATTGACTTATAGGATATTGCACATGTGCCAGGGGAAAAACCATATCGCAAAAGAGGGAAGTGCCTAATGGAGCAAACCTTTAATGGCAGAATTTCAGGCGATGGCAGCAACCCTTTGTTCTGAAGATGTTTTGGGATCTTTCAAGTTGCTCTTCCTAGGCAGTCATTTATTTTGACCACAAATACATCTAATTTTATATTTAAAAGAAATCTTTGTAATATGAAGCTTTTCTGAAGGAAAAATGTATATCCAGTTGTGACACCTGTGCCAGGTATAAGAATTTGCTGTAATGTTACAAAACTTAGCTCTGCAATTGCCTTCCACTGATTGCTTATTTTGCTGAGTCTAGGTGACTACCATTAACTTGGTTGATTCTCTAGACAGTACAAATCATGAGATGCACTTGTGATAGTCAAGATCAGAGTAATGGCTGGAGTAGTTTGAGGCTGAGGTTCCTTTCTTATGAAAACACTGTGAGTTGGCTGGTGTGTATCCTTCTGGTAACACATCTGTGACTTAAGGATGCTTCCTATTGTAGGTCATAGTGTCTGGCGCCTGCAGATCTCCTGGTTTTGGCTTAGGCTTGTTTTGCACATTAATGGGGATTAAGCTTGTTGGTACCAGTTCCATCTTTTCCATTAGATGCTCATTAATAAAACTCCAGATGCCCATTATTCATCACATCATAATGTACTGGACAGCAGTTAATTCACCTGAAGTTTTCACATTTGATAACTTCCTCATTCGTGTTAATTGGGTCCTTGGAATTTTCCATCAATCATGGCATCTCAGGTTTTGACTCTCCTGAAAGAGTCCATTTATGAGACACATATTATATGCTTGAGGTACACAAGTAAAATTAAGTGTAGGATTCAATTTCAACTATGACTCATGTCTGCTTCAACTGAAGTGCAGGGCACAACTCGGCCCTTCAACAGATTCTTCCTCAAAAGAGGAAAGACGTTACCTTTACCTCAGCTCTCCTGGCTCAGAACTCCACTGATCCATTGTGCCGTGAGAAAGATTTACATTCAAGGAGGCTTTGAAAGGACATTTGCTGCAGGGAGCTGTGTGGAGAAAATGCCTGACAAGTTCTGAGCACCTGGAGAATTAAGTTCTTCTCTGAGTATCACGATTTCGTTCCTTGTGCTTCTTATTTGCAAACCCTAACAGTTGAAATCAATGGTCTCTTTGGATCATTCTGCCCTATAATGTGGCCAGAATCTGTTGGTGAGAATTCTTGAGGTCTGAGGGAGTACTATGTTGATTTTCTCTACCTTGCTACAGTTATCTCCCCTGTTTCCACTCACCTATACCTTCCCCTTAAAGAAATGTATTGTTGTTTTATTCAAAGCAACTCCAAAATTCATGCCCTGTTTCTCTTCTCATTGTAAAATATTTTTTATAAAAACAAGAACATTGGTGGTATACAGTTCATTTTTTTTCCTATTGCTTTTACCACAAATGGTTAAAACTTAGGTAAAGCCCATTTCAGTGAAAGAGAAACTCAGCAGAGGACACGAGCTCAGGCCGCCTTTGTCCATGACATGGGTGAGTCATCTTTCCATTACGTGATTGGCCTGTAGCTGTGGCATATCTGCTCACTGGGCTGAATCAGCAGTCATCCCATTGGTTCGTGTACCCTCCAAGGTCAAGTAAATAAGCAATTCCTACAGCCCCAAATTTCTCCTTATGCCATCATGCTGCCAGGATACTAAGTAGGTCACAATAGGACCCAGATAATAATTCACTTCAGGTTTCCAGGTTGCTAACAGCCTCAGCGCTTGTCCTGTGTATGGCCCACATTCTCTTCAATCTTGCTTGACTCTTTCCTTTCCGAGGTCTTGATCTCAGATCTGCATATATTTACATGTTTTAGCTTGTAAGCTCTTTAGCTGCAAATTATATGAAATAGAGGTCAGCCCTCTGCCAATATAATTTTCTTTTTTCCCCCTTTGCTTACTCTAAAAAGTAAATAAAAACATAAAGAGAAAGAATAAAAAAGTGAAGTCTTTCCATAGAGGTCTTTTAACTCTGTCAAGATGATTGTTTTAATACTCTTCTCCAGAGGCTTCACTGTAGCCTCGACTTCCAAGGTGTTTTGATCCAAGTTGGTGTTTTCCCTACTATACATGGAGGGAAATTGGTGATTCTCAAAGGTTAAAAATATTTATGATCTCCCCTGGTGAGGATGGATCTCAAGTCAATATACAGACTTGGACAGTCTGGACCCTCAATTAAATCGCTAATGTGTGATCTGGGTTTCTGACCATTCTCAGTTAGTTCAGTTTTGCTAGTAAATGTATATAGTTAGCGGTAATCAGTGGGCTGGGCCTTTCTGTCTTCAGGATAATTGTGGTTCTTAACTCTTTAATCATATTTCCAGAATGATTTTTTCCTTTTGAATTTGTGTTTAGTTTCATATTTTTGTCTATCCATTCTAATTCTTAAGGGTTACTGCTGCTTAACTTATTTTCAATTTCAAGTTCATCTAGCATCCTTTGAACTTTCCAGGCACTTTCAGTTTTGTGTCCTTCTTAAACCATACTATAAAATATTATGCATGGATTTGGGAATGAAGAAATACTACTAATTTATAAATTCAGTAAAATTTCATCTCTTGCACTTATGTGCTGCTAGTTTATTTGGCATATTTGTGTGCATTAGAGGAAGCCTGTCTTTCCTCAAGATATTTTCCTATCTTCGAGAACAACAATCCTAAACAATAAAGAAATCTATGATGACTATGAATAGTTCTCCCTGGAGCTGGCTAGGGTACAAGATGTACCACTGTATGCAGGAGATTCCAAGAGTCATTAGTTAGTTAGCTAGTTCAGTCGCTCAATCGTGTCCGACTCTTTGCGACCCCATGAATCTCAGCATTCCAGGCCTCTCCAAGAGTCATTAACTTTACTTAAATACAGTTGCTCTAATTATACTTGTATACTTTCCTGAAAGAACACCATCTTTATGGATTGACTATGATTGTTGAAAAGTGGAATTGAACTTGAAGTTCAGTAAGAGGTAGTGTTTCACCAATAACTGAAATGATTGCTCCCTTTCTTAGGATTACAGTGTAAAACTCCTTTATTCATTGAAAAACAGCAGAGGTATGAAGTCCATCTTTTCTGAAGAGATTGCCTCCAGAAAAAACAAAATCCCAATGTTAAATAGAGAAATCAGTAACATAAATCATGTGCTACATGATTATTGGGCACATTATAATCTGTGTATGTGCAGCATTTAAAAATACATCTGATGATTAATAAATCATCCATGTGTAATGACATATGGATATCAGAAAAATGGGTCTCTGAGTACTGCTAAAATCTGCAGAGTAGAATATTGGAAGGTTTCCAAGACTTGATTCATATGCTCTTTCCAAAATCTAAACAACAATGGATCAGATGTTTACCTGGATTAATGATTTAAGTTAATCATTCCATTTATTCTCAGAAGACCATAATGGGAATCAAAGGTTATGATCTAGATTTAATGCCATTCAAGTTACATCCTATTAAATGTTCATCTTTTTTGAATGAAGTATAAAAATGGAACACCAGTGCCTAAACTAGAGGATAAAGTACACTTTTAAGCAAGGCATAAAAGACTACCCTGGCCAAGTTCACCATCTAAGTTCTTGTTGGTGTAAGTGGATGAGGGGGAGGCTTGGGCTCTTTCATGAGCTAGGGTCTTCAGAATCTGTCCCATAATCCTGGGTAGAAGAACCAAATGGAGCTAATGTTTGTGTTCTAGATGAAAGCGTGCTCAGGGATAGATGAAGAGCTTTTTGAACTGCATCTGAAGGGAAAAGTCTTTCATGGAGATGAGATAAAATTTCTGAAGAATGAAACAGTCTGTGGGGTAGAGTGTGTTTACATTTTCAAACACTTACCTCTTCAACTCCATCTCCTATGTTTCAAATACTCAGTATATCCAGCTACACCAATTATTACTTTTCCCTCTGCCTTGAAAATTCTTCCCATAACCTCCTATCTTTTGAACTTTTTTCCTTTTAAATCGAGTCTCTACTTCTGTGAGTTAATTCTTTATCTGAACCATTATGCAAACTTGGATGGTAGCATATATCCTGACATTGTAACTATTTGAGAGTAGGATAATACCTTCTTTAATCAGTCCATGCCTGTAGATGGAATCTAAAATTCTCTCTGTAGAGTTTGTGGTATAAATAAATGAATAAATAAAAATTATCATTACTGAGATCTGTATTTTGCCCTTATGCATAACAAATGCATTATCAAGCCCCAGGTGTTTATGATCACTTTCCAGGTGCCAAAGTCTCATATTTGCAAATGTTTTCTTGGGATACCATGGCTTATGTATGAGACACAGACCTTATCATCAATGAATTTACAATGTACCTGGGGAAACAAAATATATATTCATGAAATCAGTAGGAAACATGCAAGTTAGTGTGTGACACATACTGCCTTTGGTACAGACCAAGCTAGTAAATGGTTTGAAATAAGCCCTCTTGGGACTTCTGAGAACTCCCTCACTATTAAAGCTTCTCATAGAGTAGACAAAGGAATAAAAGACCATAGGCATAAAAAAAGAATTTCTTGGGACTTCCTTGATGACCCAGTGCTTAAAACTTCACTTTCCAAGGCAGGGGGTGTGGGTTCGACCTCCGGATGGGGAGCCAAGATCTCACATGCCTCATAGCCAAAAAAACAAAATATAAGACAGAAGCACAATTGTAACAGATTCGATGAAGGCTTTAAAAATGGTCCACATTTAAAAAACATCTTAAAAAAAAAGAATTTCCTCATATTTACACTGGAATAAGAGTTTGAGTACTTAACAAGGTGAAAGGTGAAGTCTCTTGCAACCATGAGGTTTCTCGAAACTATAAGGCAATAACATTGGCGACTAGGTGGTTTATGCTACTCCAGGAAGGGGAAGAACATGATAATGTCCTTTGTCTGACAATATGCTTTTGTTATTAGGACCTAGGGCTTCTGAAGGATGTGCTAGTGGACCATCACACAGGTTTGTGATTTCCTCTCCTTTTGTTTGAGATACTCGTGTTAGAAAATTTTCAAACTAAGTTAAAATTTTTCAGACATAATCTTTTCTTAATGTTCAAAATAGCCTTGGAACTAATTTTGTCCTTCCCCTTCTCAAACGGCTCACGTAAGCATTCCACTATTTCTTATCATTAAAGAAAAATTGCTACAGAAATCCCACAGCTTCCAGTGCGCCGTCACTAACAGCATCACTAGGATGGAGCATTCGAGTCACTACTCTGTAGCTAATGCAAATGTATGCGAAAAGAAATTTGTTTCTGTAACCACCTATATATTTAATAACTTACCCAAATAGTTGACTTTTTTTTCTTCAACAATAACTATTTTCTGACAATGCCAACCTAAACAAGAAAAAAAAAAAAGGAAAAGAATGCTATTGTAGTCATGATGTTGGGATTCCCATCATTTTCTTTTGACTCCTATTTCACAGAAATAAGGGCTAAGAAAGCCAATACATGACTAAAGAGCATTTTCTAAGACAAGCATTTTAGTTCAGCCTAATATGGCATCACTCAGATACAGCGCCATTTTCTGAAATGGTGTGTGTACTTACAGTTCTTTCTAAATGTAGTGATTAAAGTGGGGAGAGCCATTTCTTTCTTTCCTTTGATTTTTAAACTTGAATGTACTTTTGTATGAGTAGAAAAAAGAGAAAATATATGAGCAAAATTACTTTTCTTAGTACTTCTTTCCATTTGTACTCTCATATTTAGTCCAACTATTGACTTCTCTGTTCGTTTCCAAGGCAAACCATTCACTATCATGGTAATCCAAGCCTATGCCCCAACCACTAACGCTGAACAAGCCGAAGTTGAACGGTTCTATGATGACCTACAAGACCTTTTAGAACTAACACCCAAAAAAGATGTCCTTTTCATTATAGGGGACTGGAATGCAAAAGTAGGAAGTCAAGAAATACCTGGAGTAACAGGCAAATTTGGCCTTGGAGTATGGAATGAAGAGAGCAAAGGCAAATAGAGTTTTGCCAGAGAATGCACTGGTCATAGCAAACACCCTCTTCCAACAACACAAGAGAAGACTCTACACATGGACATCACCAGATAGTCAACACCGAAATCAGATTGATTATATTCTTTGTAGCCAAAGATGGAGAAACTCTATACAGTCAGCAAAAACAAGACTGGGAGCTGACTGTGGCTCAAATCATGAACTCCTTATTGCCAAATTCAGACTTAAATTGAAGAAAGTGGGGAAAACCACTAGACCATTCAGGTATGACCTAAATCAAATCCCTTATGACTATACAGTGGAAGTGAGAAATAGATTTAAGGGACTAGATCTGATAGACAGAGAGCCTGATGAACTATGGACAGAGGTTCGTGACCTTGTAGAGGAGACAGGGATCAAGACCATCTCCATGGAAAAGAAACGCAAAAAGGCAAAATGATTGTCTGAGAAGGCCTTACAAATAGCTGTGAAACGAAGAGAAGTGAAAAGCAAAGGAGAAAAGGAGAGATATTCCCGTTTGAATGCAGAGTTCCAAAGAATAGCCAAGAGAGATAAGAAAGCCTTCCTCAGTGATAAATGCAAAGAAATAGAGGAAAACAACAGAATAGGAAAGACTAGAGATCTCTTTAAGAAAATGAGAGATACCAAGGGAACATTTCATGCAAAAATGGGCTCAATAAAGGACAGAAATGGTATGGACCTAACAGAAGCAGAAGATATTAAGAAGAGGTGGCAAGAATACACCGAAGAACTATACAAAAAAGATCTTCACGACCCAGATAATCACAATGGTGTGATCACTCACCTAGGGCCAGACATCCTGGAATGTGAAGTCAAGTGGGCCTTAGAAAGCATTACTATGACCAAAGCTAATGGAGGTGATGGAATTCCAGTTGAGCTATTTCAAATCCTGAAAGATGATGCTGTGAAAGTGCTGCACTCAATATGTCAGCAAATTTGGAAAACTCAGCAGTGGCCACAGGACTGGAAAAAGTCAGTTTTCATTCCAGTCCCTAAGAAAGGCAATCCCAAAGAATGCTCAAACTACTGCAAAATTGCACTCACCTCACATTCTAGTAAGGTAATGCTCAAAATTCTCCAAGCCAGGCTTCAGCAACATGTGAACCGAGAACTTCCAGATGTTCAAGATGGTTTTACAAAAGGCAGAGGAATCAGAGATCAAATTGCCAACATTCACTGGATCATTGAAAAAGCAAGAGAGTTCTAGAAAAACATCTATTTCTGCTTTATTGACTACTCCAAAGCCTTCAACTGTGTGGATCACAATAAACTGGAAAATTCTGAAGGAGATGGGAATACCAGACCACCTGACCTGTCTCTTGAGAAACCTGTATGCAGGTCAGGAAGCAGGAGTTAGAACTGGACATGGGACAACAGACTGGTTCCAAACAGGAAAAGGAGTACGTCAAGGCTATATATTGTCACTCTGCTTATTTAACTTATATGCAGAGTACATCTTGAGAAATGCTGGTCTGGAAGAAGCACAAGTTGGAATCAAGATTGCCGGGAGAAATATCAATAACCTCAGATATGCAGATGACACCACCATTATGGCATAAAGTGAAGAGGAACTAAAAAGCCTCTTGATGAAAGTGAAAGAGGAGAGTGAAAAAGTTGGCTTAAAGATTAACATTCAGAAAACTAAGATCATGGCATCTGGTCCCATCACCTCATGGGAAATAGATGGGGAGACAGTGGAAACAGTGGCTGACTTTATTTTTTTGGGGCTCCAAAATCACTGCAGATGGTGACTGCAGCCATGAAATTAAAAGACACTTACTCCTTGGAAGGAAAGTTAAGACCAACCTAGATAGCATATTAAAAAGCAGAGACATTATTTTGCCAACAAAGTTCTGTCTGATCAAGGCTATGGTTTTTCCAGTGGTCATGTATGGATGTGAGAGTTGGACTGTGAAGAAAGCTGAGCGCCAAAAAATTGATGCTTTTGAACTGTGGTGTTGGAGAAGACTCTTGAGAGTCCCTTGGACTGCAAGGAGATCCAACCAGTCCATCCTGAAGGAGATAGGTCCTGGGTGTTCATTGGAGGGACTGATGCTGTAGCTGAAACTCCATACTTTGGCCACCTCATGCGAAGAGTTGACTCATTGGAAAAGACCCTGATGCTGGGAGGGATTGGGGGCATGAGGAGAAGGGGACGACAGAGGATGAGATGGTTGGATGGCATCACTGACTTGATGGACATGAGTTTGAGTGAACTCCGGGAGTTCATGATGGACAGGGAGGCCTTGTGTGCTGTGGTTCACGGGGTTGCAAAGAGTCGGACACGACTGAGCGACTGAACTTAGAACTACTGACTTCATTTTCAGATTATCAGTGTATATAAACCCATTAAGGATACAGGCCTGGAGCAAACAGATACCATACAGACTTATACAAAGATGCAAATGAAGTTTAGAGACTTTGTCAGCTAATCAATTATGAACTGTTTTGACAAAGAAATTTGTGGTTTTGTTAAAATACCCATATATGTTTCTTTATATACTCTGACTCATTGCTGGATATTTCTGTAGACTGTCATATGCTTCTAAAGCTCTTTTTAGCCAGTAATTATGCTGACAACAATCTAGGCCCTGACACTCTTTGCGGTCACCTCTGGCTGCTAACAGGAGCAATCTAGACCCGAGTATGCTGCAGTTAAATTAAATTATCATAGAGATGCAATATGTGCTCCTACATTACTCTAGCTGTGAACCCAGAATTGAAAGAAGATTGATAGACTATAGGAATGGATCAAGAAATAAGTATGTGGGTGGTACTGTAAGATCCTTACTTCTACAAATATTGATGTAGATAAATGGAATAGGGATAAAAAATTATATTTTCCCCAAAAGGGAAGTTTTGTTTGTTTTTATCTATAAACAGCTGTCAAATGATAATGACAGGGTATTCATGTTTTCTGTACATTGGCCCATGGGATATTTTGACGTAAGATTTGCCTTCAGTTAACATTAAATCATTGTTGGATGACGTCATAGGCCCTTTGCACTTGACACTGACCACTTCTTACTCCAGGAGAATGTTCCAGAAATGATCCATTGGAAGGTGACCAAAAAAATACAAGCCTTCTCATTAACTGTGGAGTATGGACTGGCATCTATGTAAAAAAATATTTAAAAAATTTAAAAAAGAAGCAGTTGTAAAACACACTTGGATATGTCTATAATACAGCCGCCATTTAATATAATGAATTATAAGAAGTAATTCCATGTTGGCACTAATACTTTTGTGTCTAGAAATAAAACGCAAAATTAATTTTAGTTTGGAATATCCAATGAAAATATTTTAATAAAATCAAATTAAAAAAGCCGCTTAGTTTTTAACATTTAACTCTTCATTTGCATATTCATCTTCTATACATTCTCTAAACAGCAAAGGAGAATACGAGATAATCATTTCTTTTTAGAAGACTTAGAAATGAAACTGGCAAGTGAAGCAATTAGATAAAAATATAAAATAGAAATCTCTAGCCATATAAATCACTGAAATACACAGACACCCATTATTTGGGATTCTTAAAAAGTCCTCAGGTGATATGGACATTTTAAAACCTGGTAGAATCTGATACACGTACTGCCTTCATTAGTTTTCAAGAAATTCATCCAGATGGTAAGAGATGATAGGTAATAATAACCATAAAACCAGACAGAAAGAAGTTCTTAAGAGCATGTATTGGATGAGCTAAATCATACCACCTTGAAGTATGTATATATCACATAGAGGCAATAAAATAAAATTGTGTAAGAGAATAAAATGTCACAAATACATTTCTATTGTGTATTGCTCATTATAGAAGTGTTTCTTTATCTTTTCTGTTAAAAATAGAGTATAGGATCTCATATAATGCTCAACTATAAAATGCCATGTATCCCTCTCTCAACCCTGTTTACACTGGCATGTAAATTTTTTGCTATTGAAATAAACCAGACATTAAGAGCAGATGTATGTCAACACAGCTCTAAGTAAAGGGTGATTGTACTCATGGCTAATAAAAATTAATTAATATTATAATTAATATTACCTCAAGAAGATATGGCATCATGTCCAGCATATCAGTTATTAGCAGATTTTATTGTTAGAACATCCTTTCAAATGGAGAAACATTAGAATTGAGTGGATTCAATATTAAAGTTCAAATTACTGGTAACTTACTTGTACTTAATATGACTGAGCTAGAGAGGGCTTAGGTGTTACCCAATACAACTTGTTCACTTTATAGAAAAATAAAGCTCATTAATTCATTCATTCAACACATATTTATTTTGTACCCACTGTGTGCTAGTCATGTTTCAAGGGATGTTCGGGGATGGAGTCATGTTGGGGTTGGAGCTAAGAGCAAGAAGAATATGGACTTTTCTCTATGTAGCTTATATGGTTGATTTGGAACGGCTTCTCTGAGGAGAGGATACTGAAACCGATGGATGAATGACAGGAAGGTGTCAGTTGGCAAAGATCGGGAGAAGAGTATTCGAGGCAGAGGTACCAATTAGTGAAAGGTTGTAAGGCATGAATAAGCCATGAATGATTGACAAACAGGGAAAAAACACTCACTGTGACTTGCGCATAGTGAAAATAGGACCATGAAGGAAGAGGAGGTGAGAGAGACTGGCAGAGGCTGATCATGTTAGCTTTAAAAGCCAGGATAAGGACGTTTTGATTTTTTTCCTGATAAGAAGCCATTGGAAGATCTTAAGCTCGAGAGTGACATGATATGATATGCAGTGAAAGGAAATGATGACTGCTGTGTGGAGAATGGTTAAAGAAGAAAAGAACGGAAGAAGGGTGATTGCTTATGATGTTACCATATTCATCCAGGGCAGAGACGGTGGTTTGACTATGCTGGTAATAGTGGAGATAGAATTTTTGCATGTGAAATAGCTTTTGAATCAGAATCATTAAAATTAGATGAAAACAATGGGTACTGAGAGTAAACAAACTGTAGAAATCAAGGATGACTCCTAGGATTTTGGCTTGAGTTGCTGGGGGACAACAGTACTGCTTATTGAATTGGGAAAAGCTGAGAGAAGAGCAGGCTTGAGGGAAACTTTAGCTTCTGTGAGATGTGTTTGGTATGATTATTAGATACCCATGTGGAACTGTCAGATAAATAGTCAAATGTTAAAAGTCTGGCTTACGGATGGTACTTAAAGCTTGGTAACAGTGAGTTCAAAGAGGAGAAAGCATGTGTAAATACAGAAGCAAAGAGAACTTAGATTACAGGAGAGCAGAAAGAGAGACCAAAGGAGTCTGAAAAGGAGAATTAGTGTCACACTAGGAAAATGATAACATGGAAGCCAGAAAGTGATATTTTAAGGAGATTGAAATTGTTACTAGGATAAATGCCATTGAGATAAAAGGTAATACATGATCAGAAAAATCACCATTGGCGTTCATCATTATTGGTTTGTCCAAGAGCACCCAGAAAGAAAGTGCTTAATTATTTGTGATTTTTCTGTTCCCACTCACAAAAACAGAAATCTGTGTCTTGACATTTGAGGACTTCTCCCTTTTGGACTAGGTAGAACACTCTTCTCAAAAGCATATACTGCCAGGGCTCTCAGCAATAAGTCGGGCATCTTTAAGGCAAAAAAGAAGGACACATGGGCCTGTTGTTTCCTGAAAGACTGCAAGAAACACTGAAGTTATAAGAAGAGAGAATTTTACCTGCAATCTTCCTATTCTATGTTAGGCCATCTTCTCACCAAAAGTGATGAAAAACTGTCAGTACTGAAAACATCAAAATGACTCAAAAAATCTCCATGTTAATCCTTATACTCAGGACAGGCATAAAGTGAATAAACTGTAGTCACTGCATTTGTCACAAATGCAACTTCATTCATATGTGACTCTGGTGATACCTAGAAGAACTATTGCATGTGGCTTAAGTTCAAAGACTTTGATCTTAGTGAATCTGGTTTATGATGGATACTTTTTTTTTTGTAAAGACCATTTTAAGGATTATTGCTCCTTCTGTTGGATCTGGGAACATGTCAAAGATTCTCTGACAGAAAGCACTTCCTTCAACTAATAAAAATAAATGAAAAAATTAAAAAAACAAACAAACAAAACTAACCTGTCATGCTAACCTGAAAAAAAAAAAAAAAAGGAAAGTACTTGACTCTTAGGAGTTTATAGTCTAAAAATTTCACATTGTTTTTTTTTTTTTTTTTTTTAACAAAGCCTTACATTGTTCAAAAAATATGACCTAAATGTAAGTAAGGCTCTTGTTAAAGTGAGCTTTTAACTTTTCCATCATTTAATTTCTGCTCTTTGACAACTTCACAATCCTCTTTTTATCCCTATCTTCAATTTGGTAAACTTGGAGAGGAATAAGCAAATAGATGAAAGAGAATTTACCAGCATATACATTGAAGACAAAATTAATATTTTAGCTAGGTCTCATTCAACCAGTTCTTTTTATAAATGAAAAGACTGAGGCCTAGTGAGAGTGCTATGTCTAATTGGTGAGGAGAAAAAATGGAAATCCAAGAGAGAAGCAGTTTGCACTTTAATTGGATGGTGATATTCATGTGTCACCTCTGTTTGCATTTGCCCTGCTTCATTTTGTAGGTCAAATTTGCCTGTTATTCTGGATATCTCTTGACTTTCTACTTTTGCATTCCAATCCTCTATGATAAAAAGGACATCTTTCTTTTGGTGTTAGTTCTAGAAGGTGTTGTACGTCTTCATAGAACTGGTCAGCGTCAGCTTCATCAGCATCAGTGGCTGGGGCACAGACTTGGATTACTGAGATAGTGAATGCTTTGCCTTGGAAACAAGCCAAGATCATTATTTCATTTTTGAGGTTGCATCCAAGTACTGTGTTTCAGACTCTTTTGTTGACTATGAGGGTTGCCCACAGTAATAGATATAATGGTCATCTGAATTAACTCTTAAAAAATTTGGACACAACTTGTGCCTGAACAACAGCAACAACAATTCATGTGTCAACTGGGTGACAGTTAAGCACTTCCAAAATATGACCCAAGACCACAGCTAATTTCATCTTAGTCCGTATAAATAAAACTATAGTTTTCAGAAAAAGCAGCCAGACCTCATAAAAATTATCACATTTTTCTCTAGATGCCACATTTTAAAAGAATCCCTAAGGCAAAGTAAGAAGGACACAAAAGATAACCAAATCAAAGTCACATGAGAAACAACCCAGACAACTAGAAATGCTAAACTGGACTCAAAACGTCTCTTGGAAAAGAACTAGAACAGGTAGCAAGGCAGTGATAACGATGTCTGCATGGAATCAATTTATTTTGCAAGACTAAGACCAAATGTGTATATATTTCAAGGAGGTAGTATTCCATAATAGTTAGGAGCACAGTCTTTAGAATCAGACAGAACTAACCTTTGTTCTCGCGGAAGTTTCCTAAACCATGTCCTCATCACTTCATCCTTCAAATGGATTTATAACACTTCAAGTGGATTTAAATGAGAATGTGCATACAAAGGTCATATTCCAATGACCGGTATGTAGTGAATGCTACATAAGTGGTCACTATTATTATTTAACCATTCACATTCCTATGGAGGGAAGGTTTCACTTAAGGTAAATATCACATCACCAGAGGAAAATATGGTCAAACACAGCTTCTCCGAATGGATGTTGCAGAGAGGAATTCATGCACAGGATGGGTGGTTGTTGGACTTTGGCATCCCACTTGGTGTTTTCACTACTATCCTGTGAGCTTTAGCAGGGATCAGCAAATCAAGGGCATGATTTTAAAACCATTCATGCATCTTCATTGTTCAACAAAGTGTGGGTTTTAAAACATAAACCAAGTCACAGCCCCACGAGCAGTGTCATTTCTGCACTGGTAAGATTCACCCAATAGTTATTATCTTCCACGTGTTTTCAACTTTATCTGCGGAACAGCTCTGCTGTGATTATGATGCTGGTGCCAGATGTTTGAACCAGTGTTTGTTCCTTGTTCTGTCGCCAATTCACATATGGAGAAACAGTACGATGAATCCATTGGCTGACATAGAGGGAGAAGGGGCAGGCAGAAGGAACGGGAGAGGTGTAATAGGAGCCGGAGGAGAATAAGGAGAAGTGAGGTCCAGCTCACAAATTAAGCTATTTCTTGGAATTAGAATTTGCACGCATGGAGCTCTCATTCCTTAGCTCCAAGCTAGGCTGGCTGCCTTCTAAATTTTAATATACTAATTTATTTTTCTCAGATTTAATTTACATTTTTATGACATTTAATGGGTGACTTGTATCAAATGGCCACTTGACTGCTCAGGCCCACATCTCTCACTCATATTTTCATCGAGGTAAAATTTCACAGTTTTGAATAATGCAAAGGATTTTCTGGAGGTTTCCATAGAGGTGGGAAAAACAGACACAGACCAAGCTTGGTTGCTAGCAAGGAAGCAGCAATTCAAACACGGATAGTAACTGGCATTAGTTGTAACCTCCTGGAGGAGACTTGTAATAACACTCCAGCTCTCATCGCCCTCATTTAGAAGCCTCTTGGTGCTGATGAATCAATACGTACATGACAGAGAATGAGGCCCAGTGATGGGGGAAAAGGGCGATAATTTTTTCATATTTGTTTTGTAAGAGATAAAATGAAAGTCTAGAAAATGAGGGATTTGTGATCACTGAAGGCTAAAGTTGTTTGTTATCCTGAGATTAGACAGACATTTAAATATTAGCTTTCATACTCAATATACCCAGATCCTTGAACTGGAAACCCTGGTTATGTTTATAAAGCAAAGGGTAATTTTCTCAGCATCCTTCAAAACTGAATTGTTTTGAACAATAACAAAATGAGCCTCACTTTTGCCAGGTAGATGACTATTTAGCTGGCCTTGTATGCTGATAAAACAAACATGTGATTTATGGAACTTCAGTAACCATCTCATCAGGATAACACAGACTTCTTTGGACTATGCACCAACCAGATTCTTTCTGGAAGGAATCTGGTTAGCAAATCTACTGAAACCTCCAAAATTTGGGGTCAAAAGATTTTGGCTTTTCACCTTCCCTTTTACCTTTGGGAAAAGAATGACATATAAGTTGTATCTTGGGTACAAAGAGGTTCAAAGCAGGATGTTGTGATTGAAACAATGAACTACATCTAAGTCGCACTAATGCATTATGCAAAATAAAAATATATATAATTCTAACCAAACATGAGTGGTCAAAAATTGCATTGCTTGATAAAAACAGACTTTCCCCTGAAGTAATGAGTCTGGAGGATGTATTTACAGGGCTATCAAAACAATTCGAAACATCATAAGGCATAACATTTGTTTGCCTTCTCAGGAAAGTAACTGTGCAGGCTTATGGATCATCTAAATTAGACTTTACTATTTTGATGTCCTTGCCATTTGTTCTTTTAAATTTTGAGCCTAAGGGGTATATTCTCCTATCAATGTGCATGTGTAAGTCCCATTAAGGCTAATAGGAATTTGGTGCCTGAACCCAAAGAAAAATCTGCCTCTAAGATGGCATTATGCATGTGTAATACACAAAGAAAAATAACCCCCAAAATCCATTTCTTTTTATCCAAAGCACATAAAACAATTATATTAATTATAAGTACAAGATAGAGTACTCTCTGTGGAATTTTAAATCAATTTAATAAATTTGCAATTTTAGGCATTTCCCTCGCTCAAAATTGCTTTCCTCAAATATGCTTTAGGTTGTCTCAGGCTTTGAAGAACCTAGTGACGGATGGAAACTAAGAGAAATAGGAGTGGTGGGAGTACATTTCTCAACATGGTCTTCATTTATTTATATTCTGCAGCACACGCAGTCATGATGTTTCAAACTTATTTCCATGAGATTCAAAATAAAACCTGGAACACAAAACAGCTTGCCCATATTTTCTTGTTTAAGGCTCTATCTCCTGAGCTTTCCTTTGTATCTCAGTTTTTCTAACCACATAAGAAATTTTCAGGCAAGAGTCGGTATTCAAATGAGATGTTAATTTAAAAAATTGCTCCATCCTTCTGTTTATTTTGGTAGAAGGGAAATATTGGTTCTTGGAGTTGCATTAAAACCTAGATTTAAAAAAACAGTTTTTATCTTTATACATCTTTTGGAAAAAAAATTCTACCTCAAGAAATTTCTTTAACAAAGAGAACATTATTTCAGACTCTAACATTTCTGTCTGCCGATTATCATTAGTCATAAGCTAAGCCCTGCACTAAATGTCTAGTGAGCGCAGATAATGTTCATTTTGTCTGGAAGACAGGTTGCCGCCTGTCAAGGAGCGATGGAATAAATGACAGGTTTTGACTCTGTGCCTTGCAGGCATATTAGGCTAAGAAATCGCCAACATGATGAAAAATTATTTTGTCAAAAATTTGTAGGTCACCCATCATTGTCTAATGTATTCTGTGATTAATTGCTAGCATAGATCAGCATTATGTCTTTCCAGTGAATCGCTTAATTGTTGCCTGCTTCATGCTCTTAATGTAATGATGAGGCATCTGCTCCTTTCACATGTGCTTTTAAATGCCAGCTTTTGCATCCAGGTTACAGGGTTGGTAATATTCAACTTAAAGAACTAGTTCAAATTAAAACTTGGGGACCGCCATCTCTTCTTGCTTTTTATGGGAGTGTGCGCGGAAGGCTGAGTGTTAGTGTTAATGTATGTAGATTTTATTTCTGATGAGTGATTATTTGACTGCTCATTTTACGAAGATTTATGGTGTGCTTTCTATCTCCTGACTGCAGTGCTACTCTTATCTTTAATAAAGGAGATGAGGACATTAATCAGCCATTGTCAGGGCTCCTGACTAAGACATTAAATGTACTGTATGGGATAGGTAAACACGCTCCAGATCCTTCTCTACTCCACTAGATCAGGCAAAAAAACACTCATTATATTTATCATAATTTCACATCTGCTGTTTTTGAAGCAATGTACCATGAGGCCATAAACTGTATTACAACTGTGCATAAATTCAACTGATTTGTGGCTGGAGTAACTAATTCCTAAAGTACATTTTAGAAAAACAAGCAGTGAGCCCTGAAATTGCAATTCCATAAAGGCACTAAATTACTGACTGCAGAATCAAAAATTTGCTTGATGTGATTCTGCAGTGACCATTTTATAAAAAGTGACAGTGTGCCTGTGATTGAGTCAATAAAATAAGGACGAGTGAGCTGTACACTCAAACAAGATTAAACAGAAAGGGAATGACAGAGGACAGACTCGTGGTATACAAATAGAGGAAAGCATAATGTCTCCCCCAAAATAGCTTAAGGATGCAACTATTTTAGCAACAGTAATGATTTGTCAGTAATCTTTTCACGATTTTGGAGGTAGAAGAAAAATTTTAATTTCTCTTTATTCATTTCACAGCATGATCAGGAGCTCCTTAATATGCTAACAAAAATGGATTTAGAAATACTTTTTTTTGAAATTGTGGCATCACCTATTGATTGGAGCTTGCCATAATATTTTCCAAAATTATAAATGATAATTCTGTATGGATTATTTACCCGTCTCCTTATTTTTAAGGGTGTATGCCTAAGTAAGCTCTTTGTTAAGGGTTGGGGTAGAAAATGTGTGTGTGTATGTTTATGGGAGGGGGGAGTGTGTATTTCTCTATTTTTTTTTTTTTTTAACCTTTACGGATGTGTACCACTTCAACTTCTTACAGACTTGATCAGTACTTGAACTTGATATAATATCTTCTATGAAAGAAGGGAGAGCAGGAAGTGATCTTTTATACAGGACAAGTGAAACCAGAAACACCATTGTTTTTGAAGACAAAATGCACTTGACATTTGTTAAGATGAAAACCAAAGGCGGACCTGACACTTGGAATCCTGAATAGAGGTGTGAGCCCACAAATGAAACCTGTTAAGGATGGGAACCATGTATGTTCACCTGGAAGTAGGATGCGATTGTGTGATTATTTATTGACTAGAAAAAGCAATTTAAGGGAAAAATAACTGGAACTGGACTTTCATTGCTTGGGTTTCTCATGCTGTCCATTGCCTTTCACCAATTATTTCATGCATCTCTGCGATTGAGACTGGAAGTACCACCGAGCTGCATTTGTTACGTGTGACTAACATGCATATGCATTCTTTGTTTAATATTCTGTGTTTGAAGGCTCCTTCTGATAGAATGTGGGCAATTACTTGCTACCCAAGGCAAATTGTGAAGGGCATTTATACAGAACACATTTTAGAGTATTATAATCCTATTTGGTTTTATTTACAGAAGTGTATATTTGCCGTCTTTTATCCCTTTCCCTGACCACTAGCCTGGTCAACTTTAACTGCAAATCTGGAGCTGGCACGTTGAATATTGCTCTATTCTTTACTCATGATATCAAGTCAAAAATGGTCGTGTTCATAAGGCATTGCACAGTTTCTATCTAATGGTATCAATCTGTGCATCACAGAGCGTTTCTTTTCCTGACATTATTACTTTACTGAAATTAAGCTTGAAACAATCTGATGTCAGATACTGTATATCTACTTTTATTGCCAGCCTTTCTGAGCCCACCATATTGCCAGGACTGCATCTCATTTTAGATGGGTTTAACCAGATATATATTCTCAAGTTTATTGAGAGTTGGATAGATTACATTTCCCATTCTCAAAGAGCAGGCTGGTCCTTTCAGTGCATTTTATAGAACAAATGTAAATTCCCATGCTGCAGTTGACAAAAATTCATGGTTCTTTTCTTAGTGTCAAAAATAAATTCAGCATAGCATTGGAGATGAGTAAGTGTGGTGTAGAGGAGCAGGCTTCAGTTCACCCTTTCTGATTTAGCAGCAGTTTCGATGTACTTGAGAAATATGTAAAAGTTCAATTATTATGGTCTAGGCAAGTAGATTTGCTCACACAACAGAGCTACTGTACTTGTTTGGAATGAATTGTAAGGACTCCATGAAATGCAAAGCACCTTCTGAGCACAGCAAGCCCCTCTTCCTCCCACCTTCTCTGTCTCCTTCCTTTCCCTATCTACTTATATATCTTATATGAAGTCTTTTCAAAAGAGCCTTTCACTGTAGTTAAATAAAATGCAGCATAAAAAATTGCCAAATCACTCCATTAAAATGCAATAAAAATTAGTCTTTTGCTACATTTTGGAATTTATATAGTTAGGAGTTGCAGGATATGCAAAGAATAGCTATCAAATAAATTTATTAGCAGCTTGGCTTGATCAGTTTGTCAAGATTGCTTACATATGTATGTTTTAGAAGGAAAGGCAGATTTGTATGAAAAAGGTGTTTATAGCTAAGAGTAAACCAAACATACTGAATCATGGAAAAAAATGTTCTTTCAAATACCATGCATTTTATCAACAAAACACACAGCTCAGATTGTGGACTGTCTGCTTAAATGCCAAGAGTGTGTCCTTATAAATAAACAGCACATCTTTCTATATTTATATTCATTGATTTGATTCTTTTTTCTTGGTCAAAGTGAGGGGTTTCCTCTAACTATCCATCAAAAGTTGGTGCTGCACTTTAAAAAAAATGATGTCAAAACAATCCAGAAGTATTCTGTGGAAAGAATGTAGCCTGTAGCCTAATAACTACAAGAGTCAGTCCAAGTATATATGCACTAAACATTTTTATTTTGTCATTTCATTTTGCTACGCCCAGGTCTGAGCAATTAGGTAATGGGTGCAAGTGGGAAGAGTTCAGAACTACATCATTCCAACAGGGGGGAAATGTGATCAGACTTTCCTAAATAGGAAGGTCTATTTCCCTTATAGTCACATATACTCTCTTAGGCATCTTCTTCATGAGAAGATCATAAATAAGGTGGAATCTTGTGGAATCTGAGTATGGTCCTCCTATAGGCATTAGTGAGGCAAGGACAGCCTTTGGTTACAAAGGGAAGACATATCTGGACACACACGCATACATATCCAATTCATATAAAACATATCACACAGGTATGGTATATGGTTATTACTTTACAGTTGTAGATGTAAATATATATTTCAAACAGTCTTTTTGATAATAGAAAAAAATTTTTTTTTGCCTGAGATTTTTTCTAGATCCATTTAGGCCAGTATTATTTTTTTAACCTGTAATATGAATGATGAAACACATGATTAGGAATAAGAGAAGGATTACTCATGTTTGCATTGTTGCAAGTTTTCTGCAGGAATCTTCTAGAGCCATAAGGTCATCTTGGGAAGGTTAGTTTAGTTAAAACAAGATAACATGGAGGCCTAACTGGGTGAAAGTAAGCAATTATGCCCTGGGATGGGCTGAAACAAGGCCAAGTCAGGAGGGCCCCTCCCTGCCCTTGTGACATCACCACTTTGTTCAGACTCCCTCTCACGCTATATATGACACGTGTCTGAATGAGATCGTCAGTCTTAAACTGAATATTGAATTTTAATAAAGATTAATTTCTAAAAATAAATGTAAGTAGAATTTCTAGTGTGTTCTCTCACATCAGTGGCTCACCCTGAACACTCTGAAGACATCTGGGAGAGAAAGTGGATCCCAGAGGACAGCAGAGTGGTTAGGGAGGTAGCCCTGGCTTCCCTTCACTTGGTCAGCTTTACCTGAGGAAGTCCAGGCGGACAGGCTCCCAGGTTTTCAACTTTGCAGGGTTTAACCCTTACTGAGAAATATATTTTCTGCTATGCCTTTTTATTTTTAAAATTTCCAAAGAGGTCACCTGCCCATCTACACCACACACACATACCACTACTTTGCCAATGTGTAACACGCCAAGTCAGTTAGATAATAGGTAGCACTGCCAACATTTTCAGGACTGTCTGCTGCTAACTGTCTCTGCCCAACTAAAAACAGAACCCAAATAAATAGACTGAAGCTGTAATTATGTGTTCAGGAATTTGTTGGTAGTGAGGATTATTCAAGATTAGAATGTGCTTTTAATAGTCCCCATTCTTATGCTTGTGGCCTGTGAAGAGTGATACAGGGAAGGACCTTGCTTTGGACAGCATTATCTTTGGTCCTTTCCAAATATGACTGAAGGAGAAACTTGCTTTTGTCTTCATAAAAATTGTACAAAGACTGGTGTCTTACTTCACTTCGATTCCTGAAGCATAGCTGATATTCTGAAATAGCTGGGCAACACCCTACTGTACAAATTGCTTGTATTACCTTTTTATTTTTAAATTTTTGCTGTTGTTGGGAAACAATAAACAGTGAACAGTTGACTATGTCTGCCTCACTGGCTGCTGATGGGACCCATGCTCTGCAGAAAGAACAGTGCTAGTAAGGAACAGTCTCACAACTGTAACTTGGAGGTGCTGTCTACTTCAGCAGGAGTTGGCCAATTTGTAGTTTACATCCTATATGGGCTGCATATGGAAGTCAGAATTTACTGTCCCATTGATTAAAATGATGTTCTTGTATCCCTTATAGATTTGATTTCAGATCCATGAACAGGCTTACTGTTGGTCCCTTATCCAGCTCTGTACAGAAGGACAGTTTTAATGACTTGTTAAAATCCCCCTGTTGTCTTGAGACTCAAATTCAGGGGCTGTAATCTAATTAAATCTTTTCAATAAGAAATAAGGATTTTCATCTAGTTTTTAATTTAATCTACTCCAATGAATTATATTGAGGTTTTTATAGCATCCTTTCAACTTCAGGAACAAAGACATTTCCCTATTCACAAAGCAGAACAAAATCCTTATATGTGGCTGGTTCTTTCAAAGTAGATGGAATTCTCTTGCCTATTCTCTTTCCAAACGTGATTCTATGCTGTTTGTCTAGTTAGTGTGTTAATGATGTACATATGTGCATGAAATGGGATCAATACATCGAGCTTTGCATGAAGTGAATGCAGCGTGATATCTCAAGTATGTGATAAGTGATCTGGACAGCACAGTCAAAACAGTCATTTTGGCCATCTTGGCAATCGATATTGACCATTTCAACTGCATGCTAGGGTCTGGAGTCTGCCTTATTCACATGGGTGGCCAAAATGAAGAACAAAATGCCTCAGGATTCCATTTCTATTATTCAGATAGGCAAAGTCTTGGTCAATGTTTAATATGAACTTTGTTCTGAAATACTCAGATGTGGTGTTATAAATCGCAAATTCAAAGGGCAAGGGGAACAGAAAATAAAAAAAAAACCTTAAGGTCTTAATTTCCCAAATAAAATACACAGAAGATTATATTCATGCATAGCTTTGTGATTTCCAACATCTTCCTTTTGTGATAAGTGCTATTTCTAGAACTTGGACCTAAATTTCAAAAAGAATAAAAACCATTAATCAGATGCTAATTAGCATGTATCATTAAATGTTATAGACTGAGACAGGAAGCCCACCTCCTTATAAGCGGCTGATTCCATTTCTCCTATACAGTCAGATATTTGGCCATTTCTTTCTCTCTCTCTGATTCAGTTCTTTGCTGTGCAGACTGCAAAATATAATAACTTCTAAGCAGTGTGTAAAACAAAGTGCTCAATTCACTTTATTAAAATATCCAATAATAATTGATTTAAAGGCAATAAAATGTGTTCATTAGAGGGTTTATATTCAAGAAATATTGAAAGTATACCTAAAACTGTCACTTTTATTGTGAATGAACAGGATAATATAATTTGAAAAGAGTGTGATCATACTAAAGATTTGTCCTGCAGCATTATCTGATAGCTCGTAAAGTGCTGAAATTTAATATGATGCTTTCAGTCAGTTTAATTGAAATTTAATTGCCACTTTGGGCAGAAGGTTTAGATCTGATCAATAAAATATTAAAGATTTTGTGCTTTCACTTGGAACAGCTCCTTTAGCGATGCATCAAGAGGACTCTATATTTTCGGAAATATTTGTTTGTTATAGTTCACATGCTGCTCGATATCACTTTCTAATCTGAAAGTTTTAATGTGCTGTGCAGACAAATAGTGGAAATTATAAAGCAATAGTTGATCCACTTAATTACAACACGATGAAAGAAATAACGGTCACCTTCAGATTCATGAGAAAGGCATTAATGTAAAAGAGCAATAAATATTTTGAAATGTCAAACCTCAGAAAGACAGAGTCCAACTTGAGCTGGGTTGTAAATCAGACTGAGGGAAGGACCTTGAAAAAAAGATGGTTCTTTGGTATTTTAGAAATAATTACTAATACAAAAAGGGTAATGATGAAACTATAAATTACATTAAAAAGGGCCATTAGAGGAGGATTAGTTTATAAAGCTGAGAGATGGTTCTTAAAATTGTCCTGCTGGTTATTTCTACTTTTCATTTTATTCAGGAACCCCCTGCTCAATTATCTGATTATTAATAAGCTAATTGATCATGCTTTGCAGTTCAAATATTAAAGTGAACTTTCTCCTTTTCAGGGCCTCCCATAGGACTTCCACATTGCTTATATTTTAGGAAGGGAGAGAGATGGAGATTTAAGACATATGAACAGTAAACTGGAGAATGACTTCAAGCTAAGTAACACTCCTATTAATGTCTCAAAATTATAATTTCTTTCATATGACTGTATTAAAAAAATGACCGATACTTGTGTGCTTATAATTTTTTCTAATTATTACTGGAATAAGTTTTTTACTAATGATCTTTTTTAACCTACAGAATTTCTCAAATGCTCCATGTTCCAACCCACACATTTCTTTAGTCACCAGTCTTCTGTAAGATGTTAAGTTCAAAGGCAAGATGTTGTTTTATTTGGTTTGTTATATCTCTAAAGTATATTTCCTCTTTACAACCACATTCAAACAAGACTAATTATCTACAATGATCATAATCAGTCATCTTGTTTTTCTTTAACAATCTCTGTCCCAGATTTCTCTTGGTTAACCATCCTCTATCATCATAGTTTTTAATTTTAAAACCTTATCGAAATACACTATTTTCTTTTGAAGTAGACACACATTTTTCCCTGTTATCAGTCAAAAATTGTGATTTTATGACATCTAGATACTGGGAGTTATTCTAGGGCCTGGAGACACAGCAACGCCTAAGGAAAACATTCCTGACTCCAAAAAACTTATATTCTAGTCTGGGAGAAAGACAGTAAACGTAAACAAAGAAGATAATTGCAAACCCTGACAAGTGCTATAAGAAAGATAAAATAAGCCCTATCTCTAGATTAGTGTGTGTGTGTGTGTGTTTGTGTGTGTGTACAAACAACTTTAACTCCTCTGAGGAAGTGACATCTAAGTTAACTCCTAATGACAATAATGAAGCAGCCTTGTAAGGATTTGATGGAGCTTTCTAGGAAAAGGAAAGAGCAAAGATAAGGACACCAAGATAGGTATTAGCTAGATGTCAGCATCTATAAAGAACACAATCTGTGGCACTCTAGCACTAATCTGTTGGGTGTTCATTGGAAGGACTGATGCTGAAGCTGAAACTCCAATACTTTGGCCACCTCATGCGAAGAGTCAACTCACTGGAAAAGACCCTGATGCTGGGAGGGACTAGGGGCAGGAGGTGAAGGGGATGACAGAGGATGAGATGGTTGGATGGCATCACTGACTTGATGGACATGAGTTTGAGTAAACTCTGGGAGTTGGTGATGGACAGGGAGGCCTGGTGTGCTGTGATTCATGGGGTCACAAAGAGTCGGACACGACTGAGCAACTGAACTGAACTGAGCACTAATCGGGCTTCCCATGTGGTGCTAGTGGTAAAGAACACACCTGTCAGTGCAGGAGATGTAAGAGATGCAGGTTCAGTCCCTGGGTCAAGAAGATTCCTTGGAGAAGGGGATGGGAACCCACTTCAATATTCTTGCCTGGAAAATCCCATATATAGAGAAGACTAGCAGGCTACAGTCCATGGTATCGTGAAGAGTTGGACACAGCTGAAGCAACTTAGCATGTATGCATGCTATCACCAATCTATGGGAAGACTGGGAGGAAATAACATTGAGGCAGACAGGGACCAGATCATGAATAGTCCCATAAGCCATAGTGAGTAGTTTTGATTTTATTGAAGTGTAATGAGAAGGCATGCCCAGGCAAGAATACTGGAGTAGGTTGCAATTTCCTTTCCAGGGGATTTCCCCAATCCAGGGATCAAAATAATGTCTCCTGCATGGCAGGTGGACTCTAACACAGAGTCAAGTAGGAAGCCCCAATGAGAAAGCAAAGGAAGCCTGTTAGTAAAAGAAAGCAGGTAGTGATGGGGTCAGTTCAGTTCAGTCCAGTTCAGTCACTCAATCATGACTGCAGTACGCCAGGCTTCCCTGTTTATCACCAACTCTCGGAGTTTGCTCAAACTCATGTCCATCGAGTTTGTGATGCCATCCAACCATCTCATCCTCATAATCCCTTTCTCCTCCTGCCTTCAATCTTTCCCAGCATCAGGATCTTTCCCAGTGAGTTGGTTCTTCACTTTAGATGACTAAAGTATTGGAGTTTCAACTTCAGCATCAGTCCTTCCAATGAATATTCAGGTCTGACAGAATGTGGTCCACTGGAGAAGGGAATGGAAAACCACTTCAGTATTCTTGCCTTGAGAACCCCATGAACAGTATGAAAAGGCAAAAAGATAGGACACTGAAAGATAAACTCCCCAGGTTGGTAGGTGCCCAGTTGCTACTGGAGATCAGTGGAGAAATAACTCCAGAATGAATGAAGGGATGGAGCCTAAGCAAAAACAACACCCAGTTTTGGATGTGACTGGTGATAGAAGCAAGGTCCAATGCTGTAAAGAGCAATAATGCAGAGGAACCTGGAATGTTAGGTCCATGAATCAAGGTAAATTGGAAGTGGTCAAACAGAAGATGGCAAGAGTGAACGTCGACATTACAGGAATCAGCGAACTAAGAAGAACTGGAATGGGTGAATTTAACTCACATGACCATTATATCTACTACTGTGGGTAGGAATCCCTTAGATGAAATGGGGTAGCCATCATAGTCAACAAAAGAGTCCAAAATGCAGTACTTGGATGCAATCTCAAAAACGAGAGAATGATCTCTGTTCATTTCCAAGGCAAACCATTCAATATCACGGTAATCCAAGTCTACGCCCTGACCAGTAACGCTGAAGAAGCTGAAGTTGAACTGTTCTATGAAGACCTACAAGATCTTTTAGAACTAACACCCAAAGAAGATGTCTTTTTCATTATAGGGGACTGGAATGCAAAAGTAGGAAGTCAAGAAATACCTGGAGTAACAGGCAAGCTTGGCCTTGGAATACAGAATGAAGCAGGGCAAAGGCTAATAGAGTTTTGCCAAGAGAACTCACTGGTCATAGCAAACACCCTCTTTCAACAACACAAGAGAAGACTCTACACATGGACATCACCAGATGGTCAACACCAAAATCAGATTGATTATATTCTTTGAAGCCAAATATGGAGAAGCTCTATACAGTCAGCAAAAACAAGACTGGGAGCTGACTATGGCTCAGATCATGAACTCCTTATTGCCAAATTCAGACTTAAATTGAAGAAAGTGGGGAAAACCACTAGACCATTCAGATATGATCTAAATCAAATCCCTTATGATTACACAGTGGAAGTGAGAAATAGATTTAAGGAATTAGATCCAATAGACAGAGTGCCTGATGAACAATGCATGGAAGTTCATGACATTGTACAGGAGACAGAGATTAAGACCATCCCCAAGAAAAAGAAATGCAAAAAAGCAAAATGGCTGTCTGAGGAGGCATCACAAATAGCTGTGAAAAGAAGAGAAGTGAAAAGCAAAGAGAAAAGGAAAGATATACCCATTTGAATGCAGAGTTCCAAAGAATAGCCAGGAGAGATAAGAAAGCCTTCCTCAGTGATCAATGCAAAGAAATAGAGGAAAACAACAGAATAGGAAAGACTAGAGATCTCTTTAAGAAAATCAGAGATACCAAGGGAACATTTCATGCAGAGATGGGCTCAATAAAGGACAGAGTGGTAAGGACCTAACAGAAGCAGAAGATATTAAGAAGAGGTGGCAAGAATACACCAAAGAACTATACAAAAAAGATCTTCATGACCCAGATCATCACGATGGTGTGATCACTCACCTAGAGCTAGATATCCTGGAATGTGAAGACAAGCAGGCCTTAGGAAAAATTATTACGAACAAAGCTAGTGGAGGTGATGAAATTCCAGTTGAGTTATTTCAAATCCTGAAAGATGATGCTGTGAAAGTGCTGCACTCAATATGTCAGCAAATTTGGAAAACTCAGCAGTGGCCACAGGACTGGAAAAGGTCAGTTTTCATTCCAACCCCAAAGAAAGGCAATGCCAAAGAATGCTCAAACTACTGCACAATTGCACTCATCTCACATGCTAACAAAGTCATGCTCAAAATTCTCCAAGCCAGGCTTCAACAGTACGTGAACCCTGAACTTCCAGATGTTCAAGCTAATTTTAGAAAAGATAGAAAAAGGAGAGATCAAATTGCCAACATTCGCCTGATCATCAAAAAAGCAAGAGAGTTCCAGAAAAACATCTATTTCTGCTTTATTGACTACTCCAAAGCCTTCAGCTGTGTGGATCATAATAAACTATGGAAAATTGTTAAAGAGATGGGAATACCAGACCACCTGACCTGCCTCTTCAGAAACCTGTATGTAGGTCAGAAAGCAACAGTTAGAACTGGACATGGAACAACAGAGTGGTTCCAAACAGAAAAAGCAGTACGTCAAGGCTGTATATTGTCACCCTGCTTATTCAACTTAAATGCAGAGTACATCATGAGAAATACTGGGCTGTATAAAGCACAAGTTGGAATCAAGATTGCCGGGAGAAATATCAATAACCTCAGATATGCAGATGATACCACCCTTATTGCAGAAAGTGAAGAGGAACCAAAGGGCCTCTTGATAAAAGTGAAAGAGCAGAGTGAAAAAGTTGACTTAAAGCTCACCATTCAGACAACTAAGATCATGGCATCTGGTCCCATCACTTCAAGGCAAATAGTTGGGGAAACAGTGGAAACAGTGGCTGACTTTATTTTTTGGGGCTCCAAAATCACTGCAGATGGTGACTGCAGCCATGAAATTAAAAGACTTACTCCTTGGAAGGAAAGTTATGACCAACCTAGATAGCATATTGAAAAGCAGAGAAATTACTTTGTCAACAAAGGTCCATCTAGTCAAGGCTGTGTTTTTTCCAGTAGTCATGTATGGATGTGAGAGTTGGACTCTAAAGAAAGCTGAGCACAGAAGAACTGATGCTTTTGAACTGTGGTGTTGGAGAAGACTTGAGAGTCCCTTGGACTGCAAGGAGATCCAACCAGTCCATCCTAAAGGAGATCAGTCCTGGGTGTTCATTGAAAGGACTGATGTTGCAGCTGAAGCTCCAATACTTTGGCCACCTTATGCGAAGAGCTGACTCATTTGAAAAGATCCTGAAGTTGGGAAAGATTAAAGGCAGGAGGAGAAGGGGAAGACAGAGGATGCGATGGTTGGATAGCATCACTGACTCATTGGACTTGGGTTTGGGTAGCCTCTGGGAGTTGGTGATGGACAGGGAGGCCTTGTGTGCTGTGGTTCATGGGATCGCAAAGAGTCAGACATGACTGAGCTACTGAACTGAACTAGGCAAGGTAGTTTGGACCAATTATAATCATGGATGTGTTGAGAATTGGTAAAATTTGAGATGTGATTTAGAAAGTAGAATAGCAGGGCTTACTGATGGATTGGGTATAAGCTTGGTGATGGTGAGAAAGAATTTGAGACTGACTTTCCAGTTTTGAGCCTGAAGAGAAGGATAGATGGTAAGGCCATTTACTGTGATGGAAAAGACATGGGAGAGTAGAAAGCATACATATGGGAAAAAAGAATAGTTCTGTTTGGCCCCTGTGATTTTTGAGATGCCTATTGGAAAGCCAAGTGAGTGGTGAAGTAAGCAGCTGGATCTAGGATTTTGGAACTCAGGAGAGTTCTTGATGTGGGCCATCATTTGAGTTCCATTAGCACATAGATGGGCTTTCCTTGTGGCTCAGATGGTAAAGAATCTGCCTGCAATGCAGGAGACTTGGGTTCAATCAGTGGGTTGGGAAGATACCCTGGAGAAGGGAATGGCAACCCACTCCAGTATTCTTGCTTGGAGAATTCCATGGACAGAGGAGCCTGGAGGGCTACAGTCTATAGGGTCACAAAGAGTCAGACATGATTGAGCACATAGATAGTATTTGAAACTGGATAGGATCATCTGAGAGATTGCAGTTAAGGATGAGAAAAACCAAGGCTAGATCTTTGAAACTGTATCATGAGAAATTTGGCAGAACAAGGGACATCAGCAAAGACAATTGAGAAGAAGTGATCAGTGAAGGTGGCATGTATTTAAAATTAGGAAAGGAATACATCAAGGATGTATATTGTCACCTAGCTTATTTAACTTATATCAGTGTACATCATGTGAAATGCTGGACTGGATGAATCAGAAGCTGGAATCAAGATTCCAAGGAGAAATATCAACAACCTCAGATATGCAGATGATATCACTCTAGTGGCAGAAAGTGAAGAGGAACTAAAGAACCTCTTGATGAAGGTGACAGAAGAGAGTGAAAAGTCAACATGCAAAAAACTAAGATCATGGCATCTGGTCCCACCACTTCATTACAAATACAAGAGGAAAATTGAAAGTGATAGGTTTTATTTTCTTGGGCTTCAAAATCACTGTGGATGGTGACTGCAGCCATAAAATTAAAAGATGCTTGCTCCATGGAAGAAAAGCTATGACAAACCTAGACAGTGTATTAAAAAGCAGAGACATTACTTTGCCAACAAAGGTCCATATAGTCAAAGGTATGGTTTTTGCAGTAGTCGTGTATGGATATGAAAGTTGGACCATAGAGAAAGCTGAGTGTTAAAGAATTTATTCTTTTTAATTGTGGTGCTGGAGAAAACTAGCAAGGAGATCCAACCAGTCCATCCTAAAGGAGATCAGTCCTGAATATTCATTGGAAGGACTGATGCTGCAACTGAAACTCCAATACTTTGGCCATCTGATGCGAAGAGCTGACTCACTCGGAAAAGACCCTGATTCTGGGAAAGATTGAGAGCGGGAGGAGAAGGGGACAACAGAGGATGAGATGGATGGCATCACCGACTCAATGAACATGAGTTTGAGTAAATTCTGGGAGATAGTGAAGGACTGGGAAGCCTGTCATGCTGCAGTCCACGGGGTGACAAAGAGTCAGATATGACTTAGTGACTGAACAACAGCAACAAAATTGTTAACTCATTTTTATCCTCCCCAATTTAAAGGGGATGGTAATATGGTTTTTCAGGGGTTTGCACAGACTCAGCATGATATTCAAAAACAGTTATAGTCTCCTTTCCAGTTCAGTCTACCGCTCTTTCTATCACTCCAAGTACCCTGATTTATGATTCTTTGAATGATTGGCTTTCTCCAGCAGACCAAATACTTTGCACTTGCATGGTTCTGTTCATTTCTTCCTCCAGGACTCACTTGCCTATGGAAATCTCTTCCGCTTGGTAACCTTTTTCCCCATACCCCCAGTCGGAACAAAGAGTGCCCTCTTCACTTTTCCTTGAATGGTATATTATCATCTGGACCATGTCTTAATCCTTGCTGTTTCCTTCACTGTGCTTAGAATGGTGTTCTCCAAAGAATGGTGCTTAATACATGCTGAAAGTATGAATGCATCTATTTTCCATTAGCAAAGGGAACGGGTTGGGAAAGAAGATCCCCTTCTATATTTAGATTCCACTCTGTAATTAGTCCCATTGTCAAAAGACATATATAACATTTTTAAACATTTGTGTTTTCTGTAAGAATATGATTCTCCACCATTTAATACTCAGACTCCAGAGAAATAAGTTGTTAACTCAGAGACCTGTAATAGCTTGTTTCTTCTCTGGGCACCTGTTTGAGTTTGCTAGGTTACCTCTTCCGTTCCTTTTCTCACCCACTTCTTAAGTCTAACCTCTAAGGAAAAACACATAATAGCAATTCAATTTTTACAATAGGATGGTCATACGATTTATGGCTTTGTAGTAAGCATTAGGGCTTCCCTGGTGGATCAGATGATAAAGACTCTGCCTGCAACGTAGGAGACCCGGGTTCGGTCCCTGGGTTGGGAAGATCCCCTAGAGAAGGAAATGGCAACCCACTCCAGTATTCTTGCCCGGAGAATCCCATGGACAGAGAAACCTGTTGGGGTTCCAGAGTCAGACACGACTGAGAGGCTAACACAACAACAAAAACAAGTAATCATTAAGACATAGACCAGTGAAAGTTAGTAAGAGATTTGATCCCAACTTCAAGAGGTTTATAGTCTAGGTTGCTTTCTGAAGGGCATGCTGGACTTCTGGAATTTAAATTGGAAGTACTTCCCAAGATTTGTCTCTAGTATTTGTATGTTTACTTGAGAGTGTAATCTAAAGCCTTGCCACATTATAGCTCTTAATTATTGATTCCATTACTTTTTTCTAAGAATAAAAACCTTGGAAAGATATGTTATTATTAAATAAACATTGGAGAATACAGAAAACTAGAAATAAACATTATATCACAGATTAGTCACCACTAATATTTTGATGTCTTTTCCCATTTCCCATTGGAGAGTTTTTTTTAAATTCATTGACTTATTGGTAATTTTTTCATAGTTTTAACTGTGCTCAGTATTATATTAGTTGCTATGTACTGTAAATCATTTGTTGTGTGGTAAAATGATGCAACAGTGAAGAGTGAAAACTCTGGAGCGAGACTGGCTTTTCATTGCTGGCTTCTTGAATTATGGTGTTTGATCTTGCATAAGTAATTCTATCATCCTATGTTTTGGCTTTCTCATTTGTAAAATGTGGATAATAGTATCCTCCTCACTGAGTTATTCATTAAATAAGTTACTGAATATGAAACACAAACAGTGTCTGGCAGAGAGAATATACACAATAAGTCCCTGCTGATATTAATTAGAAGGATTTCTATATAATTGTAATGATATTTTTTCCTGGAAGGTTATACATTTAAATTTTTATTATTAAGGTCTCATAGGTTTGTTTTTAGTATCTAGAAATAAAGAGGAGATGAAAAATCAATAATTATGACTCACAATGGAAAATATCCAGGGATGTTTAGTTAACATTAATATTTTCACTTACATTCCTCTGAAAGTATATTTTGCACAGTTACCTGGGTATTTCATGACCCAGCTAATAGATGCAATTTTCCTGGGTCTACAATTAATATACTTTATTCTACTGGTGATGGGAGGTGAATCATACAGATTACAAGTCACCCTGATGTGCTCAACTCTAGTTAACCGTTTTGGCATACATATTAGTGACAATTTCTGGATCAAGTTAAGTTTTTTTTTTTATACATATCAGCAATCAAGTTGTTTAAAGTGTATGATCTTCAAATGTAAATATCTTCATAATTTTTTTTGTGCTTTATGTATTTTCTTTAAAAATTTGTATACTCAACATGGTATTCATTGAGTGTAGAGTGTGTGCTGATAATTCTTTGGATTACAGGTATAGCTCCCTGAACTTACAGAGGTTAAATAACGATGTGTTTTCTAATTTTGGCATTCAGCAAATATTGTTTGCTGCCTGTGCCGTGAGTCTAAGTCAGTATTTGGAAATACCATAATGAATATATAGATTTGTTTAGTTTTGGAGGATTCTGGCCTATGACTGGACAACAATAGTCCAAGAAATTGCTAAACTGTGTTTTCCTACTTTTCTCAAGAGTATTGTGAAATGTAATTTAAGTTCTGGGACATTAGTTCAACTTTTTGCTAGAAGAATCCACACAGTGTAGCAAAATGAGGAGGACCTATCCCATGTAGAAGAAGATGTTTTTTGGAATTTTTACAGACCAGGTTTAAAACCAGATTCCATCATTTCCTCACTGTGTGGATTTGGGCACATTATTTAATTCTTGTGTCTCACTCATGTACATTGTAGTGATGAAAATGCTTACTTTTGTAGGAGAAATCCTACAAAATCTTTGTCAGGTTTTTCATGATAATCAATGAGATAATGTATCTTATGAAACTTGCCCTTTTATTGTGGTTCTTGCCACTGGTGTTTTCCTGAAGCAGGAGACCAGCTGGGAGACCTTGGCAGAATGGTAAAAGTCCAAGAGCTTGTTATTGTCACGGTTCTGAAGACACCAGCTACTTCTTCAAATTGACAGTGAGAGGTGTCCTACTTTATGAGGCCACATGACCTCAGTCTGACCAGAAAAGGGGTGTGGGGTGTGGGGTGGGAATCATGCTTAATTAATGTGAACCACAGGAGAGATGGATAAACTCTAAGAATGGATTGGTTTTAGTGTCACCAAGATCTCAGTTCAAATATTTACTTTTGATAACTGCTGGCAAAGAATAAGTATCTTTAAATCTTTTCAACTACCTCTTGCCTCGTGAGACTTAATAACATACTATTTCTTGTTTGTCCCTTGAATGACTGAATTAGTCCATTTTCTTACCCATCTCTACCCATGTTCTATTTCTCAGAGTGCCACAGACTAACACTCTTATTGGCGCCCCCAAAACAGCTCTTTTGGATAGATTTGATAAGAAAGAAAACTCCAGCCTCTTCCTGGGACTCTGAAAAGCCTAAATAACTCAACTCCAAATGTCAGAACGGGACAATACTTACTAGAAACTTAAGGTAAGCAGTGGAAAATCCTTTTTTTCTATTTCCCTTCTCAGCAGATTCAATACTAAACCTTAGTGTCCCTACATCTAAGACAAGGGTATTTTCCCACCTTGTTATCTCTGAGGAACGTGAAGAATTTGAATGGTGATGGTTTGATCTTAGTAGTGAGAAAAGAATAAATTGCTCACTTAATAAATTGCCAGGCCACTTGGGTACTATTTAGTAGATTACCTTTTCCAGAGTGCTAAACGATAGTAAATGGCAAGTGGCAGTAACTGGAAGAGTTAATGCAGCTTTGATCTCTTGAACTGAAAGACTCTGCAGTTTGCTTAGAATGAGATGGAATTATTTCTTCCCTTTTATCTGAGGCCCAGTAAAACATCAGAAAAGGAAGACATTATTACTTTTTCCCCATCCTGCATGAGCATTAGAATAAAAGGGAAATGATGGCCCCTCTACAGACACACACATGCTCACCCGAAGTGGTCATTATGAACTCCAAAAGGCATTTTTGAAAAAGTGCCATTTATCAATGCTTTAATTAAAAATACTTACTGAGTACTGCCTATGTGCAAGGGTTTGTGCCAGATGCTGGGAGGAGTATATGGAAATGGGGCAGGTCCTGCCTTTTAGGGGTGCTAGTAAGGAGAAAATATTTTCATAAGCCTTTTAATTTCACCTTCCTTTCAAAAGGGCTGACACCAAACAAATAAATTTGCATCCTAAGTGGGAAAGAATCAACCTACTAAAGCAGGAATTGCAGGAGAAACAGGTTCTATCCCTGAGTCAGGAAGATCCCTTGGAGGAGGAAATGGCAACCCACTCGAGTATTCTTCAGACAAAACCAAGCAACCAAGCACTGCACACAGACCAGCACTCTTCTTTTTTTTTTTTCACTTATTTTTATTAGTTGGAGGCTAATTACTTTACAATATTGTAGTGGTTTTTGTCATACATTGATACCAGCATTCTTGCCTGGAGAATTCCAGGGATGGAAGAGCCTGGAGGGTTACAGTCCATGGGGTCGCAAAGAGTTGGACACGACTGAGCTTGTGTGTACACATACACACACCCACTGCTTGTAATAGAGTCGATGGCACATATGGGCCACAGAAGAGAGACAGAACCTAGGGCAAATTAATTTAATTTAATTTATTTATTTTTAAAAGGACTAATTTATTTGCAAACAGCTGATACAATCAATAAAAGAAAACTAAGCATGGATTTCACAATATAAAAATGGGCGAAAATATGAATAAGCAATTCATTAAAACACACACACACACACACACACACAAACCCACACACACAAACCCACACACATACAAGTAGCAAAGAAACAGAAAATATGCTCAACTTCTTTTTAACTAAGTTGTGACTTCTCTAGTCATGAGCTGATTATGACCTCGAACAATAAAAAAGTACCTATTTGCTTGATGGAATGCTTGTAGCAATGTTCTCTTGCTTAGTGGAGCTATTCCCGGGAGTAAGCACAGGGCCCAGGACCAACCTTTGCATTGTTGAGAAGCGCGTGCGCACTGAGAGCTCTGTGGTTGCTCAGTCGCTAAGTCAGGTCTGACTCCTTGTGACCCCACGGACTGCAGTTCACCAGGCTCCTCTGTCCTCCACTAGCTCCGGCAGTTTGATCAAATTCATTTCCATTGAGTCAGTGACGCTATCTAACCATCTCATCCTCTACCAGCCCCTTCTCCTTTTGCCTTCAATCTTCCCCAGCATCAGGGTGAAAGTGAAAAGTGAAAGTCGCTCAGTCGTGTCCCACTCTTTGCGATCCCATGGACTATACAGTCCACGGAATTCTCCAGGCCAGAGTACTGGAGCCTTTCCCTTCTCCAGGGGATCTTCCCCACCCATGGACTATACAGTCCATGGAATTCTCCAGGCCAGAGTACTGGAGCCTTTCCCTTCTCCAGGGGATTTTCCCCACCCATGGACTATACAGTCCACGGAATTCTCCAGGCCAGAGTACTGGAGCCTTTCCCTTCTCCAGGGGATCTTCCCCACCCATGGACTATACAGTCCACGGAATTCTCCAGGCCAGAGTACTGGAGCCTTTCTCTTCTCCAGGGGATCTTCCCCATCCAGGGATCGAACCCATGTCTCCCTCACTGCAGGCAGATGATTTACCTGTTGAGCCACATCAGTCCTCCCCAGCATCGGGGTACACTTATGCTATTAGTGCCAGCGTCATGGGACAGATTCAGTCTGGAAGGAACTGAACTTCCTAGAACAAGGCCGTGGTTCTTCACCAGTGTCCCTAAATAGACTAATTCCAGACTTTGCGGGAATCGAATTTCAGGGACTTCTCTGGCAATCCAGCGGTTAAGACTCCGTGCTTCCACTGCACGGGGCGGGGGTTTCAACACTGGTGGAGAACTAAGATCCCACCCGCCGCATGGCCAAAAAAAAAAAACAAAACAAAATGATTTTAGTAACTGGCAAGGTAGGTGGGCAGACAAGGCAGGGAACACCCCAATTCCAATTTAATTCCAGTGGATAGCCTAACTGACTCTGAGCTGCTTCCACACAGTACTGATGCTCTGAATGGCAAACACTGTCTTCTTAATTTGAATAGTAATATATGCCCATGATAGAATAAATTGAACTCCCAACACACACAAATATGCACATGGTTAAAAAATCTAAAACTCAGTTCTACTACTCAGAGATAACTGCTCTTAACATTTGGCATATTTTTTTCTTTTTATTTTCTAAATTGGAATGATAATGTGTATTCAATTTTTGCAGCCTGCTTTTATTCATTTAGGAACATACTGAACACATTTTCCCATGTAATTAAATGTTCTTTGAAAACAGTATTTTAAATTACTGCCCAGTTCCCCTCTTATTGGTCATTAAGATTGTTTCCTAGTTTTCTTCTATATAAATAAACCTTCAGTGAATATTTTTGTTTGTAAAAATCTTTGCCTGTTATTTCTTTAGATTCCTAGGAATCCAAGAAATGACATTACTGGTTCAAAGGGCATAATTTTTAAAGATTTCTTGATACATTTTGCCAAATTGTTTTATGGAATGATTGTATCATTTTATAGCTCCATTCATCTGCAGGCCTTTTAGGGTACTGCCTGATGACTGATGTTGGGTTTGAGGGACCAGAGCCCAGGGGAAAAAAATCACACAATTCACTATACCTTTGGGTTGTTTTGGTTTTAGTAGAGACAGGACTCTTTCTATCTTCAGAATGAGTTGGATTTTACAATATTGTGTAGAGGAGAGCTTAAATATACAGACAGTTGTACATTTTCTATTTCTGCTACCAGATGGTTAGAAGTGACACAAACAGAAAATTTCACAAAAAATTTACATCTAAAAATAGCTTTTTTTACATCTAAGAATAGATTATTATAACAAAAATTTATATCGAAAAATAGATTTTCGTGTATTTTTCTTAATCACACTATACATAATACTTTGAATCTGGTTTCAACTCAACGTGTTAAAAGCATTTGTGCAATCTAAACAAGCTCTCATCTAACTTTTTAAAAAAAATTGGCTGCATTGCACAGCGATCAAAGTCTTGGTTCCCCCACCAGGGTTCGCACCGTGCCCCCTGCAGTGGAAGCATGGAGTCTTAACCCCTGGGCCACTGGGGAAGCCCCTGTAAAACACAGTTTTAAAACTTATTTCTTACTTTATCTTTTCATATCTTGTTTCTATTAGTTTTCTACTGCTACTCTAACAAATTACCATAATTTGAAGGGCTTTAAACAGCAAATGTTTATTGATATTATCTCACAGTTTTGCAGGTCAGAAGTCTCATGTGGGTCTTCTGGTCTATGATCAAGGTGCTCGCAGAGCTGTTCTTTTCTGTAGGCTTTTGGTAGGATCCATTTCCTAGCTTCTTCCAGCCACCTGCATTCTTTGGTTCATGGCCCTTTCCATCCTCAAAGCTTGCAAAGGCAAGTTCGGTTTTTCTTACACTGCATCACTCTGACTTCTTTGGTTTCCCTTTTCCACGTTAAACATCATTTTGATTACATTGGGCCCACCCAGATAATCTAGGTTACTCTCTCCTGCTTACGGTGTGTAACTTAATCACATCTGCAAAGTACCTTTTTCCAGGTAAGGTAACTCATTCCCAGTTTGTAAGGAATAGACGGTGGGCAACATTTTTGGAAACCATGGTTCTGCCAATCACATTATCCGTCTTCCTCTCATTGTTCATATTCTTGTGCTTTTATTATAATCAAACTTTAATTTCTATTTCCTCGTGGCTTCTAATGTGGATCCAAGTCTAGACTTCTTGCTTGAGAATGAGTATTTATTAATTCAGGTACCAACATTTGGTGCAGTTCTCCCTTGATCATATGCTAAGCAACATGGTATTTTACAATGACAAAGACCATTATTTTATTTGTTCCTTAACTTCTAGGCTTCTTCCCTCCAAGGGTATATTTTTCATTTCAAAGCTACAGGAACTGGTGTCACTTTCTCTCTGTACTGATAACACAGGATTAAAATTGTTGCACCAAATAGGCTTCTATTTTTCTCTCTCCTCCTAATTTATCACAAGCAGATATTCTACCAGAAGTTGGGGAAAAAAGATTTCCAGCTGATGGGCAGCACCTCTACCTTGTGGAAGATTCATTGCTCTGCACATTTTGAATCTGCTGACAAGAAACTTGGAGCAGAAGTAATCAGAGCCCTTGCAAGATTGATTTTTGTCCCCTGCTGGCATATGGCATAGAGGGTGGAAAGGCGCTCATCTCTCAAACTAATCTTAACTATTTAGAAGCCATTATTGCAGGATTACAAATCATCAGAATACCCCCTTTTTCTCTAACAACGTTATTTATTAGCAAGACCTTCAAATTAGTCTTGTGTCTTGGCTTTACACTATTCTTAAAATCAACCCTGATATAAGTTTCTTCTAAAAAGCATTGCAGTTAGCACTATCACTTTAATTGCACAAACGTTAAGCCAAATTCAATTTCCAGTTCACATTTTAAAAATAATTCAAACCAAAATGCAAATTGATTCTTGTCTTCAGTTCGTAAGAAATGCTTAAAGTCAACTTGTCATGAAGGAGAAATTGAATCTATTACCTGTACTCTTCCAGGAAGGAAGATGTACGGAAAGGAGAATAGTGAGATTTATCTGATATTTGGCTGATATATGGGTATATAAAATCTTAAGTAATACTGATAATGTCACACAATATTGCAACATATATTTTCAGTTGAACATTATAAGACAATAAGGCATAAATGGAAATTAAAGGGAAAAATCTGAATGGTTGTCAGGGAACACTTTTTCATTCAGAGAATCATAAACATATGGAATGGTGTGTCAGGCAAAGTTTCTAAAATGAGAATATTGGAGTAATTACAAAATGGATTTATATTCTGAGGATTGAAGTGCACACAATGGGAAAGAGCTTTGAGTCAAATGATTTTTAACCACTGCCCCCTCCCAAAAGCACCTCATGAAAATGCATTTCACAAGCATTATCTATAACTGTGAGGCATCAGAAAGACAGAAATGTTTAATTCTTTAAGAAATAGCTATTTCAAAAAATGAAAAAGAAGGTAAGACAAAAGAAATAAGGAGAGATAATACAAAGATTGGAAGGGGAAGAACCAAATCGGTGTGAGAGAAGACTTAATGAAAAACCATCTAAAGGAAATGGATGTATTAATTCAATTTCACAAGTCCTGATGAAAGGCCAAAAACTTAGTCAAAGTCACCTTGAGGACTTTTTGAAACTTGGTGGATGATATTTTTAGCATAGCTACCTTATTAGCTTCACAAATTTTGTAGCAAGATTTCAGTCTTTACATACGAATCCAGTCTGCTTTGTAATCTCCATCTTCGCCTTCTTCTTACTCACAACAAATATTGCTATCATTATGCCAAAACACTAGTCATTCCTAAACATGGCACATGCTGGTCCCCCTTGAATGTGCTGATATGAGCCCGCTCAGCAGAGATTCTACATTTAATGTTGTGGCTCTGGGAGTTAGAAAGAGCTCTGTTTGCTTGGTTGATTGGCTGAAACATGGACCATGAGGTACTTCATAGTGAGTGACTTAAAAATACTGACCTAACTTGGTTTCTTACAGAGGAAAGGATTCAAAGACTTAGGGAGTTTGGATGACAGAGCAGATTTGTCATTTAAAACTAACTACTCACCCTGGGAGAAGCCAGAAGACACACCTTTTACAACTGTGAGAAGTAGATTTGTGAGGGGAGGTCCACTATCCTTCAAGAGCTCTGTGATCATTCTTCTTCGGCATGTCCCACAGTGGGGGCTGTGGCCACGAAACTGGGAATCCTAAATGCATTGGGAGTAATTGCAGCTGTTGCATGAAATGCAGTTTCATTGTTTGAGCAAATAATGTATCCCATGGTGCCTGGTATGCATCTATGGATCTGGCAAGCATACTTTTCCTTGATACCTGTTGGTAAAGGTCACTTACCAACTTGCAGCTTACTATAAGCTGGCAAGGCCAGAAATACAGCTTCACTGTCCTACCCCAAGAATATAGAAATTCTCCAGCCGTATGTCATAATTTAGTTTTTAGGGATTTTGATCACTCTTCCTTTCCACATGATATCACACTAGTCCATTATGTTGATAAGACGATGCTGGTAAGACCTAGCAAGCAATAAATAGCAACTACTCTAGACTTACTGTTAAGACATTTGTGTGCCAAAGAGTGAGAAATAAACTGACAAGAATTCAGGGTGCTTCTAGATTCAAACATAAGTGATACTACCACTATGCACACTTAAAGTCTTAAAATTTTATTTGTCAACTAAACCTCAAAAAAAAAAAAAAAAAGCTGAAAAAAAAGTTAGGGATGTTCTACCTGAATTTCTGGAGTGATATTTCTAGGGTTCACTGGTGACGAGTATGTTGGATATCTCTTGTAAGGTGAAGGAGAATTATTGCGTCTGGCTTCTTCAGTTGAAGAAGAGGCACAATGACTAATGAAATTCTTTGATTTTGGAGGCAACATATTCCTCATTTAGATGTGTGACTCTGACCCATTTACTGGGTGATATGAAAAGCAACTCCTAGTTCTGAGTGGAGCCCAGTACAGAAGAAGGCTTTGCAATGGGTCCATGCCACAGTGCAAGCTGCTGCGTTACTTCTGCCTTATGATCCAGAAGATCCAGAGTTGCCAGCCACGTTAGTGGCAGTGAGGCATGCTGTCTGGAGCCTTTGACAGGCCCCTAGAGGTGAATCATATTACAAGCCCTTAGTATATTGAAAGCCCTGCCATCCTCTTCAAATCACTACTCTCCTCTTGAGAAACAAAATGTTTAGCCACAGGCTACCAAGTTACGAGGCAACTTGAGTTGCCTGTAATGCACTGGGTATTATCTGATTCACCAGCCATAAGGCTGGGTGTACACCCCAGCACTCCAGCATCAGTGGGGGTGGTAGGTACAATACTGGGCCCCAACAGGTTCTTAAGGTACACTTAAGTTACAAAATATGGCCCAAAGACCTATAGGCCCCACTCCAGCCATCCTACGTTCTTTCTCCCAGTTTGTACCCGTGGCCTCAAGGGGAGTTCCCTACGATTAGTTGACAAAGGAAGAGAAGACTTGGGCTTGGGTTACAGGTGGTTCTGTATGATGTTCAGACAGCATCTGAGAGTGGACGGCTGCAGCACAACAACCACTTTCTGGGTCACCCCTGCAAAACAATGGTGAAGACAAATCCTCCCAGAGGGCAGAACTCCCGGGAACATCTCTGGTTTTTCAGTTTGCTTGGGAGAAGAATGGCCAGATGTGCAATTATATTCTAATACATGAGCTATGGCAAGTGGCTTGGCTGGCTGGTCAGAGACTTGGAAGGATTGGAAAATTGGTGACAAGGAAGCTTGGGAAAGAGGTATAGACTTCTTCAATTGGGCAAAAAAAAAAAAAAAATCTGAAGATATTTGTGTTCTAGGTGAATGTTCACAAAATGGTGAGCATCTGAATAACCAAGTAGATAGACTGACCCATTCTGTGGCTACTAGTCAGCCTCTTCCTAGTCATTGATACCATCACTTAGCAGACACATAAACAAAGCAGACAGAGTGGCACCGATGAGGGCATGCAGGGACTCAGTAACCCAGACGTTCAGTCACCAGGCCAACCTGGGTGTAGCCATGGCCGAGTGTTCAATCTGCCAGCAGCAGAGACCAACACTGAATCCCAGTTTGGCACCATTCTCTGGGGCTGATCAGTCAGCTACCTGGTGAGAGATTGATTACACTGGATTGCTTCCATCATAGAAGAGACAGCATTTTGTTCTTTCTGGAATAAATACTTAATCTGGATGCAGATTTGTCTTCCTAGCATGCAATATTTTTGCCAAAACTACCATCTGTGGTATCATTTTTTATCTACCACCATGGTGTTCCACACAGCATTGCTTCACATCAGGGAATTCACTTCACAGCAAAAGAAGTGGGACAATGAGCATGTGCTCATGAAATTCACTGATTTTACCATGTTTTCACACCATCCTGAAGTATCTGGATTGAAAGAATGGCTTGAAGACTTAGTTAGAGTGCCAGTTGGGTGACAGTACCTTGCAGGGTATTGTCTGTAATCTTCCGAAGGATGTGTGTTTTCTGAATCTGTGTCAAATATATGGTTCTATTTCTTTCATAGCCAGGATTCACTGGTCCAGGAATCAAGAGGATGGAAATGAGGATAGTATAACTCACTCTCATCCCTACTGATCCACTAGCAGAAATTTTACCTCCTATACCTGCAACCTTATAATCTCCTGGTCTAGAGGTCTTAGTTCCAAAGGAAGAAATGCTTCCGTTAAAGACACAACAATGATTCCACTGAATTGGATGTTAAGACAGCCATCTGGCTATTCTGGATGACTCATGGTTTTGAATCTATAGGCAAAGAAGGGAATTGTGGTATTGGCCGGGGTGATGGATCCTGAAAACAAATGGGAAATTGGACTGAAAATCCACAATGGAGGTAAGGAAGAATGTGTCTACAATATAATAGGATATCCCATTTAGGGCATCTCTTAGTATTACTATGTCCTGTGGTGGACAGTCAGTGGAAAACTGTAACAACACAATTCAGGTAGGAATACAAATGAGATTCTTCAGGAAAAAGATTTGACTTACCCCAGCAGGTAAAGAACCACAAGTTGACATTCTTGCTTAAAGCAAAAGTAATATGGAATGGGTATTAGAAGAAGATAGTTATGACCATGTGACTGTGATGGAAATAAAGACTGTAATTGTCATATTCATCCCTTATTTTGTTATGAATATGTTTGTTTTCATGTTTGTTTGTATAATATCTTTGTTTTCTTTCCTCTCTTGTCTCTTTATTGTGTAACATAAGATGTATTCACTTTATATCATAGTATTTAAGTATTGTTAACCTTACATCATAGAACCTAAATTACAGTATATCAAGAACAGTAAACATCAATAAATGCTTTGTATCTTCTTTGGGGGAAAGATTAGTATGTTTTCAGTTGTACACAGAATAGTTGTATTATATTAGGCAGAAATAAGACCTTATTATTCTCTTTATTAGGAAATTAAGTATGGTTTAAGGAGATCTGTATGGTTGCCAAGTCGATAAAGAGTGGGCTTGTGATGGTTAACTTTGTATGTTAGTTTAGCGGGTGTTTAAATGCTATGTGGTTAACACTTAGACTGGTGAACTTCTAGTAAAGCAGATTGCCCTTCGTAAAGTGGGTAGGCTTAATCCAGTTAATTGAAGGTCTGAATAGAGCAAAAAGAATGACCTCTCTGAGCAGGAGGAAATTCTCCTGAAGACTGCCTGCAGACTTCGTCTATACCATTGGGAGGTGAATGAGTCACTTTACACAGCAAAAGAGACTTTTCATATGTGATTAAGGTTGTTATTCAGTCACTCAGTTGTAACCAACACTTTGTGACCCCCACGGACTGCCGTATGCCAGGCTCCCCTGTCCTTCACCATCTCCTGGAGCTCGATCAAACTCATATCCATTGAGTCAGTGATGCTATCCAACCATCTCGTCCTCTGTCGTCCCCTTCTCCTCCTGCCTCCAATCTTGCCCAGCATCAGGGTCTCTTCCAATGAGTCGGCTCTTCGCATCAGGTGGCCAAAGTATTGGAGTTTCAGCTTCAGCATCAGTCCTTCCAATGAATATTCAGGGTTGATTTCCTTTAGGATGGACTGCTTTGATCTTCTTGCAGTCCAAGGGACTCTCAAGAGTTTTCTCCAACATCACACTTCAAAAGCATCAGTTCTTCAGTGTTCAGCCTTCTTTATGGTCCATCTCCCACATCTGTATTTGACTACTGGAAAAGCCATAGGTTTGACTAGATGGACCTTTGTCGGCAAAGTAATATCTCTGCTTTTTAATATGTTCTCTAGGTTTGTCATAGCTTTTCTTCCAAGGAGCAAGCATCTTTTAATTTTTATGGCTGCAAGTCACCATCTGAAGTGATTTTGTAGCCCAAGAAAATAGTCTTTCACTGTTTCCTTTGTTTCCCCATCTATTTGCCATGAAGTGATAAAGCTAAGGAACTTGAAATGGGAGCATGAGCCTGAATTATGACACAAATCTAATGTAATCACAAAGGTCCTAGTAAGAAGGAGGCAAGAGGATCCAAGTTTCTGGGCTGTTGGCCTTTAGACTGGGTCTCCACCATCAGCTTTCCTGGGTCTCTAGGCTGCCAGCCCATACAGCAGACCTGCCAACCTCCATCATCACTTGGATAAATGCCTTTTAATACATTTCTTAGTATATGTGTATATACATCCTAATAGCTTTGTTTCTCTGGTGAACCCTAACTAATACATATTCCAAATATATTACTTCATTTTTGATTTGGGTACTTATAACCAAAATAATTGTCTTCTGATACAATGGCTTCATTTTTTGCTTACTTATAAAATGAGATGAAAATGGTTAAAGAACTACCATGGTTTTACGAACCAGGCAAGTACTCACGTACCTTTTTAGGGTGAGTATTCTATAGCTCCTTTTATTTGGTACCATGTTGGTCATATTTTACAAAAACATAGGACTCTAAGTTTAGTCCTTATATCAGTCGTTTCATATGTGAATCTATCAGTTCTTCCGAGACTGTAAGCTTTGAAGAAGTAGAGAACTTGACATATTTTCTCTTCTCTGATAGCAACTATCAGGGATAATATAGAGAATATAGACTAGCATAGCATTGACTATGTAGTGTAGTACATAAATATAGCAAATGTTCAATAAGTATTCCACTTGCAGCTTAGCTGTTGACCACTTCATCTTGCTTTACTACTACATCTTGCTTTACCAGATCAACTGACCACCTGGATGAAATGAATCACCTGAATTAAGATTTAGAACAGAATGAACAGTAAAGAAAATAAACTTAAAACAATCATTGCTAGAGATAACAGGGGTCAATAACATAAATTTTAAGAGTTTCCTATAGTTGCTGAAATAGGTTATCACATACTCAGTGTTTTAAAGTAAGACAAATTATCTTACAGAATAGCAGGTCAGAAGTCTGAAAATGGGTCTTACAGGAATAAAATCAAGGTGTCAGCAGGCCTCTATGTCTCTATGAGAAAATCTTTTGTCTTCTCTAGCTTGTAGAGGCTGCCTGAATTTCTCGGCTGGTGGCTTCTTTCCAGCAATGGCATTGCCTTGACCTCTGCTTCCGTTGTCACATGTACTTCCCTGACTCTGACCATCCTCTCTCCCTCTTATCAGGACCCTTTTGATTACATAGTTGTTGTTGTCTAGTCACTAAGTCCTGTCTGACTCTTTTGCAACCCCATGGACTGTAGTCCACCAGGCTCCTCTGTTTACGGGATTTCCCAGGGAAGAGTACTGGAGTGGGTTCCATTTCCTTCTCCAGGGGATCTTCCCAAACCAGGGACTGAACCTGCATCTCCAGCATTGGCAGGTGTATTGTTTACCACAGAGCCACCAGGGAAGCCCTTTGATTACATTAGACTCACCCAAATAATTCAGGATAATTGTCCCATTTCAAGATCCTTAACTCATTCACATATAAAAAGTCCCTTTTGCCATGTAAGGTAGCATATTCATGTTTTAGAAATTAGAAAAGTGCATATTCTGCCCACCACTGAAGTATCTACTTATTAAATAGATTTATCATTTATTTATTAAATAAATTTGTTAAATATTTATTAAAACAGTTTGGCATTGTTTCCCTTAAAACTAGGAAGTGTGTATATGTTTTCACTTCATTTTCCATATAAAGTTAAAATCAAAGAAATCTGGATTGAGTATGTGCAGAGGATTCCACAATGAAATGTGTTTTGATGTTTCAACAGCAGATGTATCACCCAGGGACATTCTCCTCAGGAAACAGCAGGAACCTTCTGCCTACTCCCTCTTCTGACTTGGAATTCATCTCCTCACCAGCTGCTAACTTTAAACTGTAGTGAGCCTCTCAGTTTATGGTCCTTTCAAGCTGAAATCTGTTACACTGGTAGAAAAATTACAATACTTATGTAAATCAATAATTGCAATGTATATGACACCATAAATTCATAGCATGCCCAGAGTGTTATTAGCTGTAACATTTATGTTTAACATGCTTAGCCTATCAAACAACATATAGAGTGCAACTTATTTGCATACCTAGGTATATCTTTAGTTTCCTAATTCATTTTTCATAAAGATACAACAATTCTGGATTTAGGAATTTAAAAAATAATTAAGAGAACTCTGTGTTTAAATAATTCAAATTATGTTTTAAATATTCTGAGCGTGTTTTTTTAGGGCTTCAACTTGGTAACATTTCTGAGCAAAACTGGGAGCCCCATTTTTTTAGATGTCTTCTTTTTTTTAAAATTTTTTAATTGGAGGAAAATTGCTTTATAACGTTGTGTTGATTTCTGCCATACAACAATGTGAATCAGCCATAATTATACGCAAATTCCCTCCCTCGTAAGCCTCCCTCCCCTCTCGCCATCCCACCCCTGTAGGCCATCACAGATTGCAAGGCTGGGCTTCCTGTGTTACATAGCAACTTCTCACCAGTTATCTATTTTGCATATGACAGTGTATATATGTCGATGCTACTTTCTCAATTTGTCCCACCCTCTCTTTCCCCTGCTGTGTCCATAAGACTGTTCTCTACATCTGCATCTCCAAAAACTGGAAGACTCTTACTAGAATTTCTTCTACCGTGCTGCTGTCACAGATTTAAATAAATAAAAAATCTTATTAGAAACTGGAAGTAGATCCAGTATTGATAGTTCTAGGTGAATACAAGCTCTAGATATCAAAATTTTCTCTCTTGATTTTAGTACCTGTTTCTATATTAGTGTTAAAAATTAATTATACTAGTTTTTCTCCCTATACCATCTAGAGTCTGTGTGGGAAGAGCCATTTATTCGCTCATCAAGTCATTTGAAAACACCTGTCACCTCATGCATGTGTGAAAAAAGGAGACTCAACAGTAAGAGACATGATGTCTGTTCCTGAGAAATCTACAGTCAAGTGGGGGAGCAGCAATTAGCAATCATACAAATAACTTAACACATTAATATAACTATTATATCATAATATAAATTTATGATAAGTGCTGCCCAGGGAAAATACATAGAAAGTACAGCAATAGACTTAACATGGGAGATGAGAGAAGACTGCCCTTAAAGGCGCTTTGAGTCTGAAGATGGAAAAACAAACTGTATTTGAGGACATTTTCTTCAACTAGTCATTTTTTCTTTTACTACAGCTATATGATGAAGCTTTTGACTTGGCTCTTTCTTCCATTTTTTTGGCAAATATTTTTATGGCTTCAGTGAAATAAGACCTGCTTCCAAGACATTTCTGTAGTGTTTGCTGTTCTTCCAGGGTCTTATTCACCTTGGCCTTGGAAGTGCAGTTAAAGCTTGACCACATATTTGCATTTTGACAGTTTACAGACCTTCCTTATCTACCAAATGTATTCTTCTTGGAAGTATTCAGGCTCAGTTTAGGACCTCTGAGTTTCAAGTGAGGTCTGACTGCAGCTCTCGGTAACAGCCACTGTGGAGGTGCATCCAACATGGGGGCCGCCTGCTCTGCCATCAGAAGACTTGTTTTCCAGAAGCAGGGAAGAGGACCAACCCAACTTATTTTTACGCCTAAATGTGTCTTTATTTCTTTTCTGGGATTATCTCACCAAGTTACTAACCAGAAAAACTTGGTAACCTTCCTCACTATGTTATGTGTACATTTTCCAAGACTTATTTCAAGTATTTATATGCATCTACTTATAATCTAAATTGGTGGGCATTCCTCCAGAAAGTGCTGGGTTATATGTTGCCATTGTGTAAAAGTTTAAATGCAGAGATCCATAGTCAATTTTGACATGTTTCATGTAAATCCCTAGAAAAAAATTTTTGTTATACTTCTGTATTTTTGTTAGGTTATGAAATAGAAAGCTTCAGCCCTTATTGTGAAAGAGTATTCCAGTTGTTTTTTTTTTAAATCTCTGGAGACCTGATTATTTCCTTGACACATTCTAAAGCATTATCCAGTTCAACTTGGCAATCATTGGGAGAGACACTGTGCTTACTAGAGAGCTGATTGGAAAGCCAGATAGCCTGGATCTTAATCTCAGATCTGCTTGTACCAGCTATAACTGTGCCAAAATTGCTCAACCTCTCCATGGCTCTCTCATGTAAGAAAAACCATGATTTAATGCTTTTGAACTGTGGTGTTGGAGAAGACTCTTGAGAGTCTCTTGGACTGCAAGGAGATCCAATCAGTCTATCGTAAAGGAGATCAGTCCTGAGAGTTCACTGGAAGGACTGATGTTGAAGCTGAAACTCCAATACTTTGGCCACCTGATGTGAAGAAGAACTAACTCATTGGAAAAGACTCTGATGCTGGGAAGGATTGAAGGAAAGAGGAGAAGGTGATGACAGAGGGTGAGATGGTTGGATGGCATCACTGACTCTACAGACATGAGTTTGAGGCAACTCTGGGAGCTGGTGATGGACAGGGAAGCTTGGCATGCTGCAGTCCACAGGGTTGCAAAGAGTCGGACATGACTGAGCTACTGAACTGAACTGAACCTCTGGCCTTGTAGGGAATAATTACATAATGAATTGCATAATGTCTGATGCATTGTAAAAGACTCAGTGTTGACTACTACTATTAGTACTGAATTTTATGCCATATGCCAAGCAATGTCATGGATACTAGGCCTCACATTTAGGGAGACGATAGTGCTGGAGGAGTGACCAAGCACATGATGCTCCCTGTATGGAGAAGTGGGAGTGAAAAAATCTCTCTGGGATGAGAAGGTGAGCAGAAGAAGATGGATTTAGAAACACTTCTCAGATCAAATGCCCTTTGAGAAAATTCTTAAAGAATAAAAAGTATTTTGTCTATGAGAAAAGGGAAAGAGCTTTGGAGGCAGGGGAAATATTGAGAAAATGTGGAAAGTACCTGGGTAACCAGGGAATAGTGAGGAAAACAGTGGGAGTTTTGGACTGGGGATATGATGGGGAAGATGCTGCAAAGGTAAGTTGGGGACAAGTTATATATACAGTGAAATAGTTCAGCGCTCAGATCCAACAGATGAAATAATGTTGAGAAGGGATTTAAGTTAGTTCAAGCAGTTCAGTGACAGCATATATTGTAAGGGGTAAGCCTATATATTACCACTTGTCAGAGCTATCAAGCTATCAAAATATTTTCATTCTTAGTTATGGTAGTTTACATACATTATTCAGTGCATCTAGGCACAATTTTTGCATGTTTTCTGAGGGTCTTAGACCATGCACATTCTCTATAATGTGCCCCTTCAAACTGAAAGTAACTTCAATATATGCTGCCAAAATCACGTGAAATACAATCCCATCTTGCTTGCCCTAACAAAACTGTGAAGAAGGTCAAGCTTGACTTTCATTTTCTCAATCCTTATCAACTCATCTCTATTTAAAATATATATGTACATATATATATTTATCCTATAGTTTCTCATCATTTCAGTCAAAATCATTAAGAAAATTAGAATATATTTTGAACCTAATGAAAATAAACCATAGCATATCAAAATTTGTTGGGTGGAGCTAAATCAATGTTTATGAAAATTTAAAGCCTTGAATGCTTATATTAAGAAGGAAGGGAAGTCTTAAATTAATGACGTACCATTCACTTTAAACAACTAAGAAGATAAATAAATGTGGAAGCTAAAATCAATGAAATAGAAAACAGAAAAATAATATAGAATTAAAAAAAACCCAAGGAAAACAAAATCTGTTTCTTTGAAACATCAATAAGATCGATAAACCTCTAGTGGATTGAGCAGACAAAAAGAGAAAAGATACAAATCGTCAATGTCAGGAATGAGGAAAAGGGACATTATTATGGACTCTTCAAGTCTAAGTATAATACAAATATATCATGAACAACTTCATGTCAATAAACTGAACAACTTATGTATAATGCGCAAAGTCTTGAAAGATAAGAGCTTTCAAAGCTCATTCAAGAACACAATCACCTGAACCATCCGAGATCTCTTAAAGAAACTGGTTTTGAAGCTAAAATTTTTCCCCCAAAGGAAACCCTAGGTCCAAGTGGCTTTACTGACAGGGCCTATCTAGCATTTTAAAAAGAAATTGTACAAAGACTCCTCCAAAAAAGAAAAGGGAAAAAAAACCTTTTTCAACTCATTTTATAAGGCTAGTATTATCTTGTTACCAAATGAAGACATTATAAGAAAGAAAACCGGAGATCAGAATTCTGCATGAACATAGATGAGAGACACTTCAATAAAATGTTAGCAAATCAAGTACATAAAATATATTAAAAAAGATGATTCTTAACCACCTTAATGACCAAGGGGGGTTTATCCCAGGAATGCAAAGTTGGCTTAACGTCTAACAATGAATCAATGTAATTCTCCATATTAATAGGTGAAAAAAGGAACTCACATGAGCATCTTCATAGATGCAGAAGAAATAATTGACAAGATTAAAAATCCATTTGTAATAAAGACTCCAGCCTATTTAGAAGAGGAGAGAACATTCTCAATCTAGTTAAAGGTAACTGGAAAAATATATAGCTATCTTTAATGGTGAATTATTAAATTCTTTCCCCCTAAAGCAGGGAACAAAGAAAGGATGTTGACTCTCACAATTTTATTCAGTTTATTGGAATTCCAAGCCAGTTTTATAAGGAAATGAAAATAAAATGCTTACAGATTGGAAAGGAAAAAATAAAATAAAAATCTTTATATACAGATGGTATGATCATCTTTACCTTTCTTGGTGGCTCAGATGGTAAAGAATCCACCTGCAATGCAGGAGACCTGGAATTGATCCCTGGGTCAGGAAGATCCCCTGGAGGAAGGCACATACAACCCACTCTAGTATTCTTGCCTGGAAAATCCCATGGACAGAGGAGCAGTCCATAGGTTAACAAAGAGCCAGACACGACTGAAGTGACTTAGCAAGCACCCATAGGTAGAAAAGTAAGGATCCACAGATCCATTTGAGAAATTACTTTCATTCTTGAAAGAAAATTCAAAAATGGAAGAGAGATTGTTGACATTTCAATCGATTCACTCAGCTCTTTCATCCTCCTGGTGGTTTAGATTTTTTGTGTCAGCAAATAAACCAATCATAATGATTCGCTCCTGCTACCAGTTTAGTTTGTACAAACAATCATTTAAATTAGTCACATGGGCCAGCAAGACAAATCGGTAGGTGTTATCCTGATTCTGTCACAAGTTTTGGCACATGTTCAATCTTACCAGAATTCCCCAGTCATAAACTTAAGCACAACTGAGTCTATTGTTTTTGACAGCATAAAATGTGGATAAATTGAAAGTTCATGAAGAAATACGGACTCTGAAACCTATTTTGTTATCGAGGTGTTTGGTTTTTTTTTTTTTAACTATTAGCTTTTGGTAAATATATATCTCCTTTTCTTGGATGTGTGTGTTAGTTGCTCAGTTGCATCCAACTCTTTGCGACCCCATGGCATGTAACCTGCCAACTTCCTCTCTCCATGGAATTCTCCAGGCAAGAATACTAGAGTGGGTTGCCAATTCCTTCTCCAGGGGATCTTCCTGACCTAGAGTTCAAACCTAGGTCTCCTAAATTGCAGTCAGATTTTTTACCATCTGAGCCCCCAGAAAAGCCCACCTCCTTTCCTTATTATGTAATACAAATCAAGTGAAGTATCAGAAAGGGTGTCTTCAGAGAATTTTTAAACTTCTAATTCTAAGCAGTTCATAAAATAGAATTCTTATTTTTATAATCAAAATTTTCTTTTTAAGACTAAGGCTTGCATTTTCAGACTGTAATATGATAATTCTAGGTTTAAGACTATTTTCATCAACTGAAATTAAAGAATACATTAAATTAACTTTCTGTTAAGGTATTTACTCATTACTACAAGATAACTATACACAAAGTTAAGTATTTACTATACAAAGTTAGAATACATCATGTATTCTCTCCCAACAGGATTCTATAGCAGACATTTGTTAATTCTGTCTGTCCAGCAATGATCCCCTCGTTTTTTTTTTTTTTTTTTTTTTTTTTGGTAGTTGTATCCTCATTTACTTTGGGCAACTCCTTCCTCCCCATTGAGGGCATCCTTAATGTCAATCAGGGTCTCTGCACTTTACTAGCCAAGAGGTGCATGACTGAAAGTAGGCTAAACTGATTCTCTCTTCTCAGAGAATTTGAGTTTTCAGAAAGGATGAAAAATGGGGCAGAGTTCCTTCTAAACTGGTGTTCGGAAAAAACTATCAATTCCAGCTACTTAGAACTCTGAAGCCATTCTGATTTCTATTATTTCAGAAGAAAGTATCTTCAGCTTTTGCTGTGATAGCTAATAGCCTGTAAGCTATTCTACATATCCTTATATTAAATTCCGCCTTTTTACTTAAGTTACCAGTATCAATTGGGGTTCCCCAGGTAGCAGTAGTGGTAAAGAACTGCCTGCCAATGCAGGAGATGTAACAGACACAGGTTTGATCCCTGGATTGGGAAGATCCCTTAGAGAAGGAGATGGCAACCCATTCCAGTATTCTCGCCTATAGAAGTCCTTGGACAGAGGAGCCTGGTGGGCTACAGTCCATGAGGTCGAAAAGAATCAGACACAACTGAAGTGACATAGCACTCACATCAATTGAGTCAGTTAATTACCAGCTTGCTGCTTGCAACTGAGGAGCCCTAAACGTTAAAGACCCATGATTATTCTGAGTGACTTCTTGCCCAAATGGAAGGTACAACTAATACACTGACCCCTGACCTCTACAATCTCCAAGGACCTTCATCTCCACTCTACCTCAGCAAAATACTTCCACCGACACACGTGGATCTTAGCATTACCCATATCTCCTTTTATTCTAAAATTATTAGTTCAAGTATGTTGTTTTCTCTGACTACATTTTCTCTGCTTCCAGTTTATTTATTCAATTAACTTCTAGAGTCTTCTCTTTTAGGAGACCAGTTTCAGCATGTGGAGTTCCCTATAATTCCCTGTTTTAAGAATAGCACCCCACTCAGTCCTTGGACAAGCCTGCTATCACCAAGTCCATTTCAGTTCTTGCTCTAGAATCTCCAGTCTTCTGCTGGAGTCCATAGAGGATCAGGAAGGCAATCTGGGGGAATCTGAATGTTCTCTTCACAATCCTCCATTCAGATTTTCATGTTTTTAACTTCACCATGCATCATTTTCAGAGGTACTTGAGGCTCAAATTCCCCAGTGTTTCCCAAGGTTGAGTGAGGGAACTGAGTTTTTATTAGTTACCCTCTGTTTACCCATCCCTGACTTGTAGATTTAGTTTTTCAAGCCAGCAGGACTACTATCCAGTCTTCAATATACTCTCTCCACTACCATAATTCCTCTTTTTCTTCATTTTAAACTCACTTTAAAATGATTTTATTACAATTTTAATGAGACTGCATGAGAAAGTAGAGATAAATAAGTATATAAATTGCCATATTTATCAACCCTGCTATCACTTTATAGATCTTCCAAGCTTGTAACATATTAAGTATTACCTAGTTAACATCTATATTTCCCTCTCTTATAGTTGTATCTATAAAATGAATATACTGTCAGCCTTGTGGTAACATAGGGTTATTTGAATATAAAAAAAAGTGGATAAAATATTTCAGTATTAACTTTATGCAAAGTTTTACGCAAATATACAAAATTATCTTTCTAGATCATTTATTATTCAATTACCAAATTGCTATTGAGTATCTAATAATAGTAGCATATGAAAGAGTCCATAGCTATTCAGCACTTGCCATCTGCTAAATACTTTGTTAACAGTGAGGATTTTGAAGATAAAGAATAAAAAATGGATTTTATTCTCAAATATATCCCATTAAGCTAAAGAAGTAAATATATAACAAAGACACACTTTGTATTTAATTATATATATAGTTATATATATATATTTAGTTATATATATAAAGTATAATAGTTATTATACTTTAAGTCTTAATATTTTATATAATAATACCATACTACATGTTACTTAGGTTCTAATAGATTACAATTTAGGTAAGGAAATTATGCACAAAAGAAAAAGGAACCATCTGGAGTCAGAGAGAGTCTAAGAAAGCTGGTCATATTTGATCTATACCTTAAAAGATGAACAGAAGTTTTCATAGGGAAAATGAGCAACTAGGCAAAAGTTTATGCAAAAACTCAGAGGCATAAAAAATTATGCATAATAGCTGGAGAGATAAGAAAGCCTTCCTCAGTGATCAGTGCAAAGAAATAGAAGAAAACAATAAAATGGGAAAGACTAGAGATCTCTTCAAGAAACTTAGAGATACCAAGGGAACATTTCAGGCAAAGATGGGCACAATAAATGACAGAAATGATATGGACCTAACAGAAGCAGAACATATTAAGAAGAGGTGGCAAGAATACACAGAAGAACTATACAAAAAAGATCTTCATGACTCAGATGACCACAATGGTGTGATCACTCATCTAGAGCCAGACATCCTGGAACACAAAGTCAAGTGGGCCTTAGGAAGCATCACTACAAACAAAGCTAGTGGAGGTGATGAGCTATTTCAAATCCTGAAAGATGATGCTGTGAAAGTGCTGCACTCAATATGCCAGCAAGTTTGGAAAACTCAGCGGTGTCCACAGATCTGGAAAAAGTTAGTTTTCATTCCAGTCCCAAAGAAAGGCAATGCCAAAGAATGTTCAAACTACTGCACAGTTGCACTCATCTCACAAGCTAGCAAATTTATGCTCAAAATTCTCCAAGCCAGGCTTCAACAATATGTGAACCATTAACTTCCAAATATTCAAGCTGGATTTAGGAAAGGCAGAGAAATCAGAGATCAAATTGCTAACATCCATTGGATCATCAAAAAAGCAAAAGAGTTCCAGAAAAACATCTATTTCTGCTTTATTCTATGCCAAAGCCTTTGACTGTGTGGATCACAACAAATTGTGGAAAATTCTTCAAGAGATGGGAATACCAGAGCACCTGACCTGCCTCCTGAGAAATCTGTATGCAGGTCAAGAAGCAACAGTTAGAACTGGACATGGAATAACAGACAGGTTCCAAATCAGGAAAGGAATACATCAAGGCTGTATATTGTCACCCTGCTTATTTAACTGATATGCAGAGTACATCATGAGAAATGCTGGACTGGATGAAGCATAAGCTGGAATCAAGATTGCTGGGAGAAATATCAATAACCTCAGATATGCAGATGACACCACCCTTATGGCAGAAATTGAGGAACTAAAGAGCCCCTTGATGAAAGTGAAAGAGGAAAGTGAAACAATTGGCTTAAAGCTCAACATTCAGAAAACTAAGATCATGGCATCCGGTCCCATCACTTCATGTCAATACATGGGAAAACAATGGAAACTGTGGCTGTTTTTTTTGGCTCCAAAATCACTGCAGATGGTGACTGCAGACATGAAATTAAAAGATGCTTGTCCCTTGGATGAAAAGCTATGATAAACCTGGAGAACATATTAAAAAGCAGATACATTATTTTGCCAACAAAGGTCCATCTAGTCAAGACTATGGTTTTTCCAGTAGTCATGGATGGATGTGCGAGTTGGACTATAAAGGAAGCTGAGCACCGAAGAATTGATGTTTTTGAACTGCGGTGTTGGAGAAGACTCTTGAGAGTGCCTTGGACTGCAAGGAGATCAAACCAGTCCATCCAAAAGAAAATCAATCCTGAATATTCATTGGAAGGACTGATGCTGAAGCTGAAACTCCAGTACTTTGGTCACCTGATGCAAAGAACTGACTCACTTGAAAAGACCTTGATGCTGGGAAAGATTGAAGGGAGGAGAAGGGGACGACAGAGGATGAGATGGTTGGATGGCATTACCAATTCAAATGACATGAGTTTGAGTAAGCTCTGGGAGTTGGTGATGGACAGGGAAGCCTGGCAAGCTGCAGTCCATGAGGTTGCAAAGAGTTGGACATGACTGAGCGACTGAACTGAACTGGGAAATTTACACAGCTACTGTTTTACTTAGTGTTCACCAGAGAAACAGGACCAACAGGATCTATCAATCTACCCATATATCAATCTATAGATATAGATATAGATATACAAAAGGAGATTCATTAGGAAGGACTCGCTTACATGATTATGGAGGCAGAGTCCTACAATCTGACATATGCAAGTTGGAGCCCCACAAAACCTGAAAGACTGAGAACCAGGGAGCCAATGGTACAAATCTGTGTCCTAAGGCTCAAGAAGCAGGAATTTTGATATCTGAAAGCAAGAGAAAGATTTCCCAGCTCCAAGCAGAGATCAAGTTTGCTCATTCTCCTCCACCTTTTTTTTTTTCTATTCAAACCCCCACTGGATTGGATGATGCCTATTTGCATTGGTGGGAGATGATCTTCAGTCTACTGATTCAAATGCCAATCTCTTTCAGAAATAACTTCACAGACACACCCAGAAATGATATTTTACCTGTTATCTGAACATCCCTTAGCCCTGTCAAGCTGACACAAAAAATTTAACAGCTACATTGAGAAATATGCACAGGAAAGTGGCAGGAAGTGAGGATTCAAAACATGACTGCAGTGGCCCATGTCGTGATGGGCTATATAATGTCAGGGGCTGATAAGAAACAATCTTATCTTATGAAATCCTCTGAATAAGGATTTCAGGTTAGTTTCACAATAATGACTTAATTAGAAATTTAGTTCTTATATATAATGTGAGAATCATCTAAAGTTGTTCTCAGTTCAATGTTTATTGCTCTAAGTTCTGCATATGCTTTTCTATCTTTAGTAGATGGCTGGTCCTTGGCCTCCATTTAGCACAATCAAAGAGCAGGAAAAGAAATCTCCACAATATGAAAATACAGAGTATAAATTATTACATAGAAAATAAGTCAATGTTCCCCTTAACTTTCTGCTGAAGGTTTCATAAACCTTCAACATTTTATCTGTCACCCTCAATATGTATGGTGATTGACACTATCCTCTACAGCTTCCAAATGTTCCACATTCTCTCTGGAGGGAATGAAGATACTGACACAGGCCCATTGAGGGGTCTGATGTCTAGGACACAGAACGACAAATTTGGAATTAAACAGATACTTCCTTGACATAATCAAAATAATACGGAGAGTGCTATGAAATGAATTAGTAGGTTGTTGGGTTCAAAATATGCTAAATGAATTCTTAGGTGTTTACTAGCTACAACATGCTGGGATAATCATGTAAGATGCTATTTAGAAATCTGTAGATAACTAACAGGTGAATAATTTCATTACACCAAAATTTAATTATGGTCTCCAGAGACCAGTGTTTGCAACATATTAAGACATTCATATTTTCCTAAAGAGAAATATGATTAAAGGATAACAGATTTCACCAGAGTATGCTGTGGAGGCACAAAACATCAAATGTTAATAATGAATGTTTATCTATGATAGTTTAATAGTTTTCTCTGGAGGCTATTTTAATTAGCTACAGTAGTTCATAGGTTAGTATGTAATTTTTTTCTAAAGTGCATTAGGACCTTGTGATTATAATGACTTCCATCATATCAGGTCACTTCCTCTGAGGCCCTGTAAAGAACCAGATGTTCTCCTTTTCACCTGTGATTTTGCACTTGAATCCTATATGACTGTGTTCCTGAGTGTAAGTTCTCCGGGGAAGATGCAGAGCCATCAATATAAAATGTCATGCCCTGGATTTCCTCACTAGTCTGTGACAAATACAAGTCATTTGGAAATGGATGGCAGTGTCACATGCCAACTAGGAAATCTTTTGTTCCACCATAAAGGTATATCATATTTGATTCCTCTAGAATTATGTAGCTATTGTTTATATGGAAATTTATTCTAAGCCAATTAATATATGTAAAATAATACTTCTATTATTTATATTAATGTAATATAAATTACAGAATGAAGGACAGAATGGAGTACAGAATGAAGCAGGGCAAAGTCGAATAGAGTTTTGCCAAGAGAACTCACTGGTCTTAGCAAACACCCTCTGCCAATAACACAAGAGAAGACTCTACACATGGACATCACCAGATGCTCAACACTAAAATCAGATTGATCATGTTCTTTGCAGCCAAAGATGGAGAAGCTCTGTACAGTCAGCAAAAATAAGACCAGGAGCTAACTGTGGCTCAGATCATGAACTCCTTACTGCCAAATTCAGACTTAAATTGAAGAAAGTGGGGAAAACCACTAGACCATTCAGATATGACCTAAATCAAATCCCTTACGATTACACAGTGGAAGTGAGAAATAGATTTAAGGGACTAGATCTGATAGACAGAGTGCCTGATGAACTATGGACGGAGGTTCGTGACATTGGACAGGAGACAGGGATCAAGACCATCCTCATGGAAAAGAAATGCAAAAAAGCAAAATGGCTGTCTGAGGAGGCCTTACAAATAGCTGTGAAAAGAAGAGAAGTGAAAAGCAAAGAGAAAAGGAAAGATATACCCATTTGAATGCAGAGTTCCAAAGAACAGCAAGGAGAGATAAGAAAGCCTTCCTCAGTGATCAATGCAAAGAAATAGAGGAAAACAATAGAATAGGAAAGACTAGAGATCTCTTCAAGAAAATCAGAGACACCAAGGGAACATTTCATGCAAAGATGAGCACAATAAAGGACAGAAATTATATGGACCTAACAGAAGCAGACGACTGAGTGACTTCACTTTCACTTTTCACTTTCATGCACTGGAGAAGGAAATGGCAACCCACTCCATTGTTCTTGCCTGGAGAATCCCAGGGACAGGGGAGCCTGGAGGGCTGCCATCTACGGGGTCGCACAGAGTCGGACACGACTGAAGCGACTTAGCAGCAGCAGCAACAACAGAAGCGAAAGATATTAAGAAGAGGTGGCAAGAATATACAGAAGAACTGCACAAAAAAGATCTTCATGACCCAGATGATCACAATGGTGTGATCACTCACCTAGAGCCAGATATCCTGGAATGTGAAGTCAAGTGGGACTTAGGAAGCATCATTGCAAACAAAACTAGTGGAGGTGATGGAATTCCAGTTGAGTTATTTCAAGTCCTGAAAGATGATGCTATGAAAGTGTTGCATTCAAAATGTCAGCAAATTTGGAAAGCTCAGCAGTGGCCACAGGACTGGAAAAGGTCCTTTTTATTCCAGTCCCAAAGAAAGGCAATTCCAAACAATGTTCAAACTACCGCATAATTGCACTCATCTCACACGCCAGCAAATTCATGCTCAAAATTCTCCAAGCCAGGCTTCAACAATTCATGAACCATGAACTTCTAGATGTTCAAGCTGGTTTTAGAAAAGGCAGAGGAAATAGAGGTCAAATTACCAACATCTGCTGGATCATCAAAAAAGCAAGAGAGTTCCAGAAAAACATCTGTTTCTGCTTTTTTGACTATGCCAAAGTCTTTGACTGTGTGGATCATAATAAACTATAGAAAATTGTTAAAGAGATGGGAATACCAGACCACCCGACCTGCCTCTTGAGAAACCTGTATTTCTCAAGGTCAAGAAACCACAGTTAGAACTGGACATGGAACAACAGACTGGTTCCAAATAGGAAAAGGAGTAGGTCAAGGCTGTATATTGTCACCCTGCTTATTTAACTTATATGCAGAGTACATCATGAGAAACACTGGGCTGGATGAAGCACAAACTGGAATCAAGATTGCCGGGAGGAATATCAATAACCTCAGAGATGCAGATGACCTCACCCTTATGGCAGAAAGTGAAGAAGAACTAAAAAGTCTCTTGATGAAAGTGAAAGAGGAGAGTGAAAAAGTTGGCTTAAATCTCAACATTCAGAAAACTAAGATCACGGCATCCGGTCCCATCACTTCATGGCAAATAGTTGGGGAAACAGTGGAAATAGTGGCAGACTTTATTTTTTGGGGGGCTCCAAAATCACTGCAGATGGTGACTGCAGCCATGAATTCAAAAGATGTTTAGTCTTTGGAGTAAGTTTTTGAGACTTTTGAGAGTCCCCTGGACTGAAAGGAGATCAAACCAGTCCATCCTAAAGGAGATCAGTCCTGAGTGTTCACTGGAAGGACTGATGTTGAAGCTGAAACTCCAATACTTTGGTCACCTGATGCAAAGAACTGACTCATTGGCAAAGACCCTGATGCTGGGAAAGATTGAAGGCAGGAGGAGAAGGGGATGACAGAGGATGAGATGGTTGGATGGCATCACTGTCTCAGTGGACATGAGTTTGAGTAAACTCTGGGAGTTGGTGATGAACAGGGAGGCCTGGCGTGCTGCAGTCCATGGGGTTGCGAAGAGTTCGACACGACCGAGTGACTGAACTGAATACTATCAAATATAGTATTTGTCAGCATCACTGTATCTTGTTCAGAATGAAAAACACTTGCAAATAAAACTATATATATTTAAATTATATATATAATTTATATTGAGTTCACTTACTATCTGTATAATCTGCCACATGTTACTTAATCTTTTCTGTGCCTCAGATGGCTCACCTGAAAAATGGGAACAGTAGTTGCACATAACTCATAGAACCGTTCTAAGGTTCAGAGGAGCTAACTTGTGTAATCTGTTTAGCACAGTGCCTGGCATATAGTAAGTGCTCAATAAATGTTGTTGGTGCTCAGTTGCTAAGTCATGGCTGACTCTTTGTGACCCCATGCACTGCAGGCTTCCCTGTCCTTCACCATCTCTAGGAGTTTGCTCAAACTCATGTCCATTGAGTCGGTGATGCTATCCAATCATCTCATCCCCTTTCTCCTCTTGCTCTCAATCTTTCCCAGCGTCAGGGTCTTTTCCAATGAGTCAGCTCTTTTCATCAAGTGGCCAAAGTATTGGAGCTTCAGCTTCAGCATCAGTCCTTCCAATGAATATTCAGGATTGATTTGCTTAAGGATTGACTGGTTTGATCTTCTTGCTGTCCAAGAGACTCTCAAGAGTCCTCTACAGTACCACAATTCAAAAACATCCGTTCTTCAGCTCTCAACCTTTTTTATGGTCCAGTTCTACTTACTCTAAATTCTAGTTCTGCAAATGATTAGTTGTGTGCCCTTAGGCAACTTACTTGAAGTGGTCTGTGACATTTACATTTGCATTGTACAATTGTTTATTGTCTATCTTCTCCACTGGATATATAAATCCAGGATTACAGGGACTAGATATGAAGTATTATTAATACCTAATATACTGTTCAATAATAATTAATGAATTATATGGTGTCTATCATATCTTAGGTGCTCAAGAATGCTTTTTATTATAAATCTGTGTGTGTATGTGTGTGTGTGTTAGTCCCTCAGTTGTGTCTGATCTTTGCAATCCCATGGACTGGTAGCTTACCAGGCTCCACTGTCCATGGAATTCCCCAGGCAAGAAGACTGGAGTGGGTAGCCATTCCCCTCTCCAGGGGATCTTCCCAACCCAGGGATTGAACCCGTGTCTCCTCATTGCAGGCGGATTCTTTACTGTCTGAGCCACCATGGAAGCCCATAATTATAATCACAACCCTTAACAGGGTTCTTAAGAGGATTAGATGAGAGAATGCAAGTGAATATGTTACAGGGTAGAGACTGCCAGCCTGTGAACTCAAAATGGCAAGTACTTAATAAATGTGGGTTCTTATAATTGTTGCTATCACTATAAGCCTAAGATCTAGACCGGCAGAAATGCAACTGCAACTAAATTTTCCTAGTTCCTCACTGAATATTTTGGCAATGCTATCTATCTATCTATCTATATACACACACACATACATATATATATGGATGGCAGAAAGTCTGTCCTTAATGTTAGAAAGTATTCCACTATGTTAGTTTGCAGCTGAGGCTATTGCCTGGCAACAAAATCTGAGGATGAGATAGTAAACTGAGAGGTCAAGGTTGATCTAATTCTTCTCACATACACTTTTTTTTGGCTTGGACAGCATTACAATGACATCAAATAGACTAGGTGGCCAACATGTTAAAGTAGAGAAATTTTCATAACAGTTATCAGAATTTTGGTCTTTCTGGAAAAAATTAGAAAAGAGGCACACAAGTCTGGCATCCACACGTGGCAACGACTCAGTGGCCTCAGAGGGGGCTCCCCCTTCTGCGGGGGTACATGCCTTTCAGTTTACAAATGATCCCTGCAGGTGTTGGGGACCCTGATTTGGAATTAATAAGATTTAAGCCATCTCGATGTCTTTGTAGTAATCATTCTGACCCACATAAGTAACACCTTTTTGCTGCAGCAAAGATTTTTATTTCTGTTGCCTTTTTCATCATTCCTCACCTTGCTCGTGTTTTATGCAGCATCTGATAGCGAGTGTCAAGAGAAATTTAAAATTATAGCTCATTTACTCTGGTTAAACATAAGGAAGGAAAAGCAATTACCAGAGTAAAATGATGGAATTAAAGATTCTTCTTGCAACCTAGGTAGGTATTTAGTGTTTGATGAGTGCTGGAAAAGATAAATATATTTTTCAGGGAGGACTGTATCAATCTGCAATCATGAATGAAAGACTCTGAACATGATTTAGATATCAAACATATGGTTTGCAAACACAATCAATCTTTCTCTAGGCAGTCAGAGTTAGTTGACAATATACTGTACCTCTTTTTGTTTCTAAATTGGAAAATGCTTTTTTAGTGGTGAATAAATTTCCTGTACCAACAGACATTTTTTTCTAAGGAAATATGCTACAAGATAGATGGTACTTTAGAAGATACCACGCAGATGGTCTGTAGAAAAATCTTATAAATATAATCCCATATAAACAGAGTAAATGCATTCTTCATATGAGGATAAAATGTTAATTAGTTTAGCTTAATTACAGATTTGCTACATGCTAGAAGTTTAAATTTAATGGATTGGTGATTCACTTTGATAGATCATAAAAAATAACTATGAGCATGTTACTGTCTGTTTTGCTGACTAACTTAACACTGATGTCCCATGTATCTCTAATTCAACTCTGGTTCAAAATGTGCCTTATTCTTAAAGGAGCCCATCAGATAATCAAACATATCTAACTCATGCTAACAAAGGCTATGTACATCAAACTTTCTTTAAAACTAATCATACAGCCCTTTTACTATTTTTCACGATGTGTTTGTAAGAGATAGTTACAAAGCAGTAGAGGGTTCTCTATGCAACAATGCAAATTTCAAGAATGTTGCTGTAATTTTGTTCTCAAAAATTTGAAGGAGTATGATTTTAGGAGTGGACTGTAGTTATTCTGCATTTTTTTATGCAGGTAAGAAAGAAAAGAAAAACAGGGAAGAACTACCAACCACATCAAAAAGAGACTGATGAGGAAACTTTTGATTCAATAGCACCTTAAGTTATTGGAGGGTTTCTCAGGGGCTCAGTGGTAAAGAATCCTTCTGCTAATGTAAGGAAATGTGGGAGAGGTGGGTTTGATCCCTGGGTCAGGAAGATCCCCTGGAGGAGGAAATGGCAACCTATTCCAGTATTCTTGCTGGTAGAACTCCATGGACAGAGGAGCCTGGCAGGCTACAGTGATGGGGTCGCAGAGTCAGAAACGACTGAGTGACTGAGCGCACATGCAAGATGTTGGAATGAGTGATTTAAGGCCAATGCATAATAGAATCTCTTTCTAAGATTATGAAAGATATTAGCATGGGCGGATTAGTTGCCAGTTTGTTGCAGCGCTGGAGATTAGACCAGAGCAGCTTTAGGAGTAACTTTCAAAAATGATTATACTTCAGAATTTCTCTGTAGCTAGCCTACTGAACTTTCACTGTTCATACTTGCACTAACCCAAGCTATCCCTTCCTCCTCACCTACTTATTTCTTTCTCATTCTAACAAGCATACAATTTGACATCAATAGAGATTTCAGCAAAAATAAAAAACACTAAAGTGAATAACTTAAATACTGATATAAATTGTTTGTGCTGCTCTACCTGGTCAAGTCCTGATAGTTTTATGAAGTTCTGTTATCAAATAATTTTATGAAAGAAAACTAAACACTCATGATCAAAAAATATAGCATCACCTCAGATAAAAATAAGTATAGTACTTCTTCTATATTAATTAAGAAACACAGAGAAAAGTGGATCAAGACTATTTCCAAAAGCAAGGGCTAAGACATGATGATCTTGCTTCAATTTTAATCAAAGTTCCTGCCAGCGTTGTCCTTGAATCATAAAAAAAATGATTTATGTTTATTTATGGGTGACCATGAACTGAAAGGATTTATAATCTTTCAGTTAAATTTCTTTGTCATTGAATTATTTTATACTTATAAAAACATTACATTAAAAAGAAGAACCCAATTCTATCTTCCTATGTATATTGTTTTTCACTTGATATAGACAATTTTTATAAGATTACTTAATTTTACAAGTCTGCTGGTGAGTAATAATTGGGTTTCCCTCCTATCTCTTGTGAAAACTCATTCACAGCTTTTAAAAATTTCATTAAATTTTTTTCTAAATATCATTGACATTGTATTTGTGCAGGTATATTTTGAAAAGACTTATGAATGTACCTGTTTGTTGCACAGTAATTTTAAAATTTGCTTTGAGTACATAAATCTAAGGAGGTTGTGTCTTCATTTTTCTTTTAGAATAGAAAGTATCAGGTATTTCTTATAATTGAAAAGCTAATAATAAAAAAAAAATCAAGTAAAAATCATCACAGAATCCATTTTTCTTTCATTTATCATAACTACATAGGTAAATTATTTAGATGTTAGAATAATACATTTAAAATATTTTCTCATTAATGATATAGTTGTTACTGTTGTTTAATCATTAAGTTGTGTCCAACTCTTTTGCAACCCCATGAGCTATAGCCCACTAGGCTCCCCGGTCCATGGGGTTTCCCAGGCAAGAATACTGGAGTGGGTTGCCATTTCCTTCTCCAGGGGATCCTCCCAACCCAGGGATTGAACTCATCTCCTGCACTGCATATGTATTCTTTATCACTGAGCCATATGGGAAACTTAACAAATAATATTCTAGGAGGTATATATACAAGCAAGTAATCAGTAGTCCAGTAAAATAAACATAATCTGTAGAGTAGGGAATTAATAAGGAATTAGTAGTAGGGAATTAGTAGGGAATTATTTTAGAGATAAACTGAAATCAAATTTGAAAGCATCTGAGAAGAGTTCTTTTTCTACTGAAAGCCTGAAGGAAACGAGGCAGATAAAAATATGAACTTCTGGGCCTAAAAGGATTTTGTTAAGGGGAACAAACAAGAATGTTAAATGCTTTTTTGTTGTTGTTCAATCTCTAAATCATGTTCCATGCTTTGCAACCCCATGGACTACACCATACCAGGCTTCTCTATCCTTCACTATGTCCCCAAGTTTGCTCAAATTCATGTCCACTGAGTCAGTGATGCTGTCTAACCATCTTATCCTCTGCCACCCCTTTCTCCTTCTGCCTTCAATCTTTCCCAAGTCTTCTTCAATGAGTTGGCTCTTGCATCAGGTGGCCAGAGTATTGGAGCTTCAGCCTCAGCATCAATCCTTCCGATGAATATTCAGGGTTGATTTCCTTTAGGATTGACTGATTGGTCTTCTTGCTGTCCAAGGGACTCTCAAGAGTCTCCACCAGCACCACAATTTGAAAGCATCAGCTCTTCAGTTTCCACTTTTTCTCCTTCTATTTGCCATGAAGTGATGAGATAGGATGCCATGATCTTAGATTTTTTAAAATGCTTAACCTACATTATTAATTTACACTTCACAACAGACTAATCTACAAGGTATTATATTCTACATGTTGCTGATTGGGAAGCTACTGACAAATCAGAGATATTATATTATTTGATCATGATTATATACCTCCCAAGGGGCTGAGGTTGGATTTGAACCCCATATTTTGGTCCTACACTATTTAGTCTTCTTCCTTCCCACACTTACTACTTATGTTTAGATATTTGGGGAACTGGTATAGTATAGTGAAGGCCTTATGTAGCAAGATGATTTATGAAGATACACATTTGTGTTGTTTCTCTCCCTCAGCAAGCTCTTCTACTTTCTCCATTGACAGGCAGATAAATCTAGTCTCTTCACTTCCTTGTCTCAGAGGTCTCTGTGGAAGTCTAGGTTCAGAGATGCTTCCGGGCCTACTGAAGCCTCTGAGGTCCAACAAATCGAGTGGATGAAAAGCACAGGACAGCCTGGCCGTGAAGTCGTAAGTTACACCTGCTCCCATCTTTAGCTCCAGCAGAAGGCTGCTAGGCTTTTCTCTGCACCGCCTTGAGTTCAGAAAAGCCACGTTCCTTTCCATATGCCCCCACCATTTTGGAGGCTTTTAGAGAGAGGAAGAGGTTTCCTAGCTGGTTCATTGGTAAAGAATCTGCCTGTCAATTCAGGAGAATGCAAGAGATGTATCAGACATGGGTTCAATCCGTGGGTTGGGAAGATCCCCTGGAGAAGGAAATGGGAATCCACTCCAGTATTCTTGCTTGGAGAATTCCAAGGACAGAGGAGCCTGGTGGGCTACAGTTCACGGAATTGCAAAAGAGTCAGACATAACTGAGAGACTAAAAAACAAAGAGAGGAAGAGAAAAAAAAAAAAGGACAGAGTACGAATTCATTTTCTATTGCTTCCATAACATATTACCATAAGCTTAGTAACTTAAAGTAACACAATATCTAATCCGGTTCTGAGGCCAGATGTCAGACAGGGCCTCTCTAGGCTAACATCGGTGTCAGCAGGACTGTATTCCTTGCTGGATGCTCTAGAGGAATATTTGTTTTCTTGCTCATTCAGGTTGCAGTCAGAATTCAGTTCTTTGCATTTGTAGGACTGAGGTCTCCATCCCCTTTCTGGCTGAAAACTAAACTATTTAGGACTTCTAGATGCAGCCAGAAATCCTTGGCCCCGTTTCTCCACTTTCAAAGCTGCAAGAAAGAAAGAAAAGAAAGAAAGTGAAGTCCCTCAGTCATGTCCTACTCTATGCAACCCTGTGGACTGCACCTTACCAGGCTCTTCTGTCCATGGGATTTTCCAGGCAAGAGTACTGGAGTGGGGTGCCATTTCTTTTTCCAGGGTACCTTCCTGACACAGGGATCGAACCCTGGTCTCCTGCATTGTAGGCAGATGCTTTTACCGTCTGAGCCACCAGGGAAGTCCCAAAGCTTCAACTGTAGGTTATATCTTGTATTTTAAATCTGTTCTGCCTCTTCTTCCATCATATCTGTCTGGCAAAATTTACTGTCTTCCTCTTCTTACTTATGTGGGCCTACTTTTAAGGCCCCATGTTATTACCTTTGGCCCCTTTGAATAAAAGAGTTTAATCTCCCTATTTTAATGTTTATAATCTTAATTCCATGGAAAGATCCTTTTGCCATGTAATATAAATATTCACAGCTTCCAGGAATTAGGGCATCAACATCTTTAGGGATCATTATTCTGCCTACTACAGGGTATTTTACCTTAATATAGTTTAAATTACTGTACAGGTCCATGGTTACTGTGTTCTACTAAGCCTACTTTTTTTTCTTATGTTGGAGGAGGGCAATCATGAGGAAAATTAATCATCTCTGAAAAAGACGAAGTGATGAAGCCCATTTTCTTTCTGTATTTGAATGCACATCTGAATTGTGATTCCATTACTTTAGAACAGAGAAATAGTTTTTAAACAGATTAATCTTGCAGAATATGGACCTCCTAACTCATATGCTCTATTTGCTACTGTTGAAAAATAATTCTAATTTTAAAAGGCTACGTTGGCTTTAAAAATAAGTTTATAATAGAAATGATTGCTTCTCATAGTGACATAACTATAGGCATTATTATACTATAAATATTATTGCTATGAGACCAACCCATGCTCCTACAGCCTTAAATAATACATGGGTCTTTCAGAGTTTCCAGACGTTGAGAAACAATACTTGATGGTTGTAATTTTGGGTCTTCCAAAGCTGGCTGAGGTTCTAGGGTTGTTGTCCTGACTGATGATCAATTACCAGAAGTGTAGCTGGCTTCACAGAATTCCCCTGATAGTTCACATTAGTTATTAATATTCTATGATTTAGACATCTCTTTGAGCATTTCCAATAACACAGTTCCCAGAATAATGGACCCTCTCCCCAGATCCTTTAGACTAAATCCATTGAATACTAACCTATCTTATTGAGGCCTAATTGCAATATCCCATTTTGAATTCCAAGCAATGGAATCGGGCTAAAGGGAACAAGTCCATTAATGATGTGATTGAGATCATTTCAATGGCAAGTATCTAGTAGACTCAGGAACTGAGACCTTGTCTGAGCATCTACCAATAAGCAGGGCCCAATGGGGAAATCAGAGAAGGCAATGGCACCCCGCTCCAGCACTCTTGCCTGGGAACTCCCATGGACGGAGGAGCTTGGTGGGCTTACAGTCCGTGGGGTCGCGAGGAGTCGGACACGACTGAGGAACTTCACTTTCCCTTTCCACTTTCATGCATTGGAGAAGGAAATGGCAACCCACTCCAGTGTTCTTGCCTGGAGAATCCCAGGGATGAAGGAGTCTGGTGGGCTGATGTCTATGGGGTCGCACAGAGTCGGACGCGACTGACGTGGCTTAGCAGCGGCAGCAGCAGCAGTGGGGAAATAAATTCGGGAGAGGCCTGGGGAATCCTGGTGGGTGGAGATTTTTGGATCCGGGAGTCATGGCTTTGCCTTTGTCTGCACTTTTGCTTTGGGTACTTTAATCTTTGTATTTCACTTTCCTCACTGCTGTTTCATGATTGTGCGCTCTCTAAAAACCGCTCATAGTTACAAGCATTAATGAACACTTTTTATGTCTTCATGTGTTGTGTGTCCTTGTACTTGGTCAGTCAGTCATGTCCAACTCTTTGGGACCCTTTGGATTGTAGCCTGCCAAACTCCTCCGTCCATGGGATTTCTTATGCAAGAATGCTGGAGTGTGTTGACATTTTCCTCCTCCAGGGCGTCTTCCCAATCCAGGGATGGAATCTGCGTCTCCTGTGTCTCCTGCATTGCATGTGGATCCTTTACCTGCCGAGCCATACTGTATTTAAATCTCTATGCAAAGTGAACAGGTTGAACTTAGCTAAGGAATGAAAGTAAGGTAGGAAGAAGATTTCGAGGGAAAGAGTGCCCAATAACTGAAACTCTGAAAACTGTAATTACAAACATTTTGGACACAATGGGACAGAAACCATGAAACTGAGCCTCTGTAATATAAATGGAGGGCAGGACCCAGTGAGTATGAGCAAAGGTAAGGCAAAGTGAGGAGGGGGTGGTGGTGATGCTTAAGAGTTAGAGGAAATCTTCCCAAGTCAATCAAACAGCTCCAGGTTCAGAGATTGTCTCAACTCCTGACAATATAACTCTTAGAATGGGAAACATTGTTTTAATTCACAATTTCAACAATGCAGGAAGTCATTATTCAAATTTTCCTATAGGGTCAAGAACTCAAGAGATTGACTTCAAACTATAAAGCATTTTAAACTCCTTTTGCAGGCTTGAAGTGTTCTATACCTACATATGTTTTGGCAGATATACTTGACTACATAGACACAATTTGTATATAATTCCATTCCCAAAAGGCATGGAAGAGGCAATGCATCTTATACTCAATTGCCACCAAAGAGCACAAAGATAAATGTTTAAGTCCAGACACTGACACATCCCCCTAAATTTTCAAAGCATGGCTTGCGGTCTCAGCCCCTTGACTCCCATTCCCTGTAATGGAAATCAGGTGGCAAAACCCTAATGCAAACTCCTTGGAAAACTAGAAGACGGCATAATGATGTTCTTTGTTTTGCTATGGAAACATTTATATGGGACACAGGTTCAACTGTCCATGAAATGATGCACTAATCTCCAGAGTTCACAATGTAATTTGGAGTATATTTTCTTCTCCATGTGCATGCAATTGTGAAGGTAATTGCCACCCTGAAGGTAAAGAATGCCAAGTGTCCCTCATGCAACACACAGCTACATTCTGAACGATCTCAGAGCCAGACATTCACACTAGGCATGCAAAGAAAAAGTCCACAGAACTTGTGTGCATCTCCATGTTTTGTATGCAGTCTTTCTGGAGAACACCTGATCTTTCCTTGATAAGGTTTGTTGGTTTTCATAAACTAGTTTGTTGTGAATAATCAGTTCAATTTCTGGCCTGAATAGTATCATTGATTTAATATGATAAACCAAGAAACAGTTCTCTTGCTTCTCAAATTTATAAATTTTATCCAGATCCCATAGATGTTTAAAATCTGAAAATTAAACCATCTTAAAGATAAAAGTGCAGACTTCAGATAAAGCAAAGGATATATTAAAAGCAATGTCAGCACCTCAGCTGTTCTTAGATCAGGCTGAGACCACAAGCTAAAGGCTAATCTATTATCTTCAGGAAGTATAATAACTCTCTTGATTTCTTTGTAAACTATGAATATTTTTAGAAATTAAAATAATTTAATTTTTGATAAAAATCAGGTGCCTACATTTTAAATGACTAATATATGATCACATTACTTAATTGTAGAAAAAATATAATAAGTATTTTTGATCATTGTATCTAATCACCTTATGAGAAGTCTATTGTAACTTAACTATCCTACGATAGCACTTATGGATGCAAAGTTTTATATTTTTTCTTGTTTTAAAGTATCACTCTTTTTATCTCTTCTGAACCTGACTAGGCAGTTCTCAAGGGATGTAAAAGAAATGTAAGATATACTTCTTCCCCATAGCATCCAGCATAGAGTAGAGTTCATTACAGGGATTCAATAAATACTGTGCATGTATTGATTGATTGTCAGCATTCTGCTTTGTGACTCCTTTTAATATCTCAGATGCTGAAAGGTCATTATCATAATCATCGTAAACCTCATTTATCTGTTCATGACTTTGTTCTGGGTGCTACATAAAATGCAGCAGTGAGTTCTAAAAGTACAAGAATAACTGAAGGCATGTTCACTGACCCACTAATTGGGAAACACGGCACGGGTTGGAGGATTCACCCATACACTTAAAATTTATTGGATGTATATATAACTCACTTCTAATAATTTGAAACATTTTATACCAAAAAGTGACAAAGTTATAAAAATATCAGCACTAAAGTAAGAAATGCGTAGAAAGGTGAGAAAGTGAAGGTTTGGCTGTGAATTTCTCTACAGTCCTGGCAAGAAGAGGAATATCCTAGGCCAACCTCAATTTGACACCTTGGACTGAATAATTCTGTATTGCAGGGCTGTGCATCGTTGTCTGTTCAGAGCATCTCTGGTCTCTAACCACTAGATGCCTGTGGTACCCCCTTCTCTCCCCTTGTGTTGTGACAACTGAAAAATGTCTCCAGAAATGGCCCTCAATTTGAGAATCACTAACCTAGGTGATCTAATCCTCTTTATAAGGATGGAGAGAGCAACCTAGTTCTATGGGGGTTGGGATATAAGAGAGCAATACAATTATTTTCTGATACTACTTTCTAAAGTAAATTTCAATAAACCATGAGTGATTTGATCTATAGTGTCCTCAATAACACTGGCTAATATTTCTTGAGACTTTAAGCCAGCTGCTGAAATTGTCATTGTATACCCATGACCTATGAGATGGGTAGTATTGAGAACTTTATAGATAAATAAATTGAGGCTCACCAAAATTAAGCAATTTACTCAAGGTCATAGTGTGAGTTGCAGAGTTAGGATTCAAAACCAAGCAATTTGAGCAGAAAGCCACCACTCAAAGTTACCAACGACAGTCTTATGGAAAGGTGAAGCGATATAATACTGCTGATTTTTGTCTAGCTCTTCTGTAAAATGAGAGGACAGAAATATAAAGAACAGACTAGGAAGAGCAACGAACAGCTCCTCCAGAGGCTATCTGCAGTATCCACTGTCTTCAGAAGTGGCTGAGTGATAGCTGTCCATAGTGTATACTGGTGATAATTGCTAATGAGGCTGAGCTGGAGTAGCAGTGAGGGAGCTGCCCTAAACTTCATGTGATGCCTTTCTCTAATTGTCAAAACCTGTAAGTGATGAGACTTTTTATTTGAAGTATCTTGGCACTTAACTTTCTTTCTCTCAGAGATTTTAATAATATGTTGTATCACACTGCAGAGAGAGAAGGAATCTAGAAAAGACCTTGAAATTATATCAACCTGGTACAGAAAACTGCGGCTGTGTGACTGAGCAACTATTTGGCCTCTCTTATCCGCAAATGCGTATATGAGTATCACACACACACACAAATACCCACACACACACATAGACACACACACACACATATATATAATGGGCTTCCCAGGTGGTTCAGTGATAAAGAATCCATCTGCCTAACAGGAGACATGAAAGATTTGATCCCTGGTTTGGGAAGACCCCCTGGAGAAGGAAATGGCATCCCACTCCAGCATTCTTGCCTGGTGAGTCCCATGAACAGAGGAGCCCAGCAGGCTACAGTCCATGGGGTCTCAAGAGTCTGACATGACTTGGTGACTAAACAACAACAAAATGAAATATAATATATAAAGTAAGTGTATAATGTATTTATTTGTAGGGATGTTATAAGAATTACAGACTTTGGTAATAAAAAGTATTTCGTAAAATGCTAAATTGTGAAATTGCCCATATAGTACTAACACTCTTTTTTATGTGTTATTTGCTATATTTGCTCTGGGAAATTTGTGTAACTTACTATAAAAAAAAGAAGTAGTGGTAATGCTGGTGATTTCCAGGGCCTTTATTATTTTTTTCCTGGGAAAACATATACTATCCAGTGCTGTATTTCCTCAGGTATAAATAAGGTTTTAGGTTCTGTTGACTTATTAAATGTCATCCTTGGTGGCAAATTCCCTTTGGCACTACTTTATCAGATGCTGAACTCCTCCTCCCCACCCCCGCTGGCCCACAGGACACACTTTCTCACTTTTCGTTCCTAATTATTAGACTCTTGAACAGAATCAAATGATGACTCAGTGATTAGAAAGATTTATGCTGACTTGCTGAATACCCAATACATGTCTCATGCTTGACTGATTGATAGTTAGTTCCCTTCCTTAGCCATTAATTTTTTGGTAATTTAGTGGCTTATGAAATCTATCCAGAGAATCCCATTAGATACTGAGTTCTAAGCTGAGTCAAGTATAAACATATATATTGTGGAACGTATTTTTAAGATATCTATTTCTAATCTCACATAGGTTAGGTATTTAACCCAACTCAGCAAGTATATTGAGTATCTACATAGGCAATGCAGGAAATATAAGACATATATAAGATCTGATTTAGCTCTTCAACAAATTGACAATAGCTAGAGTAGACAAGATATATGTGACAGACTTGGAGCATGCCAGAGGAATTCAGAAAAGGGGGAGCAAGGGGCTACCCTGGTGATTCAATGGTGTAGAATCTGCCTGGTAACGCAGGAGATCCGGGCTAGATCGCTGATCTAGGAAGATCCCACTTGCGGTGGTGCCCTTGGGCCACAAGTATTGAGCCTGTGCTCTAGAAATTGGGGACCACAACTACTGAAGCTTACATAGAGCTGTGCCCTGCAAAAAGAGAAGACACCACAATGAAAAGCCCCTCCACAACTAGAGAGTAGCCCCCTTTCACCACAATTAGAGAGAAGCCAGTGCAGCAATGAAGATCCAGCACAGCCAAAAACATTAATAAATAAAGAAATAAAATTATTTAAAAAGAAGAAAAAGGAGAGCAAAAGTAATCTGGAAACACTGTGAGAGGTAGAGTTGCTAATATATATCTCTTCAAGAAATTTAAGCAATATACACACAATGATATGATATTTATATCTCACATCCTCACAGACAACACTCATGCACTCAAATCTGTACATATATTTGTTGTTTGCTTTAAAAAAATGAGATTGTTTAAATTTTTTACATGGGTATACTGTTATTATGGTGTACATAGATCATTTTCATTACTTAAAAATACAAATAAAAGTGTGAAAATTAGTTAAAAATGTGAATCACACAATATGAATGTGCCATAATTTAAATATTCACCATTGATCTTCAGTTTAAGTGGGTTTCAAATTTCTTCTCCTATGAAGACTATTACAAAGAATATTCTTATTTTTCTACGCAAGCAATTCTGTAGGATGTGGTTCTAAAGTGGAACCCCTGGTTCAAATGATACCCATATTTAAAAAGCATTACTGGATTTACAAGTTAGTCTTTGAAAAGTTACCCCGGTTTATAGCTCTTTGGAGACAGAGCACTTTCCCCTACACCTGCATAAAATCAGTCTTTTTTATTTTTACCAATCTAGTCAGTGAAAAAGGATACCTCCTCTTTCAAGAATGAGATTTTTAAAATTTGAATGACAGGTAAGAAACCGAAGCCAGGAAAATTCCTTTAGGAAACTATTATTCTAATATGACAAAATTAATCATGAGAGTGAGGAGATAGGCTATTTCGAAGCAGAGCAGTCACACCAGGAAATAGAATTAAAATGGGTTAGGAACAGGTGTGTTAGAGAATGACATGCCCATGAAAATGAAGCGCAAAATTTGCCAGTGTTTGATCAGAAAAGCACTCTTAAAAATTATTCTCACTGAAAAAGAGATTCGTTAAGTCTTTCCTCTAATTTTGTCCTTTCCCTTAGGGTTTTCTCCTATTCTGATTCCAACTTTTACCAACTCTACTTTTTCTTCAGGAGGATCCTTTGTATCTTTTGTGCCAAAATTACACCAAAACAGAATTCCTTACCGTTTGAAAGACAGTGCAGATCTGAGCTGGAGTGTTAGCAGTAGGGAAGAAGAGGGAGGCTGCATACTAGAGGCCTCTGAGAATGTATGATAAGAATGACTGGTTGGCTATTGAGTGTGGATTGTGAAAACAAAAGCTGTCTTGGTTACTGGCCTAAGTGACTAGAACAGTCTTGCTGAGGTTGAGAAGACAACAGGAGAAGGAAGTCTGTGGAGGAAGTTAATTCAACTTGAGGCATTGGTCACTGTGAGTGCTCCTGGTTCTGGGGTATCCACTAGGTGATATTTTGGAAATGCTGGTCTGCATTTCAGGAAATCAGTCATACTGAAGTCATACCTGAAGTTATTTACCTGGGCATGGACATTAAGAGGAAGCAAAGAGAGCCAAGGTGAAAAAATTTAGAAGTATCTCCCATTAATCGGTAGGCAGAGGGAGCAGAACTGGGCTATGTAAGAAAGATTGTCAGGTAATGAGAATCCCAGGAGAATGGGGAAGATGAATTCTTTCTTTCTTCAGCTTTATTGGTATATTACTGACAATTAAAAGTTATAAACCTGGTCATTTTAATATGTGTATATTTTGAAATTATCACTATAATCATGCTAATTAACATATCCATCACTCATAATTACTGCTTTCTTTCTTTCTCCCTTTTTCCTTTCTTCTTCCCTTCCTCCTCCCTCCTTCCCTCTCTTTCTTTCTTTCCTTCTTCTCTGTCAAGAACACTTAAGATATATTCTCTTAACAAATTTCAAGTGTACAGTATTTTAAACTACGGTCACAATGCTGTACATTAGATCTCCAGAATTTATATAATTATCTCGCATACTTGAAATTTTGTACCCATTAACCAACATCTCCCTATGGCTCCCTCTGCCCAGCTTCTGGCAGTCACCATTCTGTACTCTCCTCCTATAAGTTGGACTGCTTTAGATTCCACTTACAAGCGAGATTGCACAATATTCGTCTTTATCTGACTTATTGCACTTAGCATAATGTCCTCTAGGTTTATCCATGTTGCTTCAAGGGAAAATGTTCCTTATTTTTAAAGGCAGAATAATATACCAGTGTGTGGTATATGTGTGCATGTGTATAACATTTTCTTTATCCACTGAAGGTGAATATTTTGTGAATCCAAGATATGAGAAGAAGCCATATTAAAAAAACTGCTGAGGTCTTATAAAGTGACAATATAGGATGTCATTGCAATCTCCTGCGAGTGGTATTCAAAGAGACTGAGTTTAAAGTAGAGTTCCAATTGCTCTAGATCAATACAGTAGTAGGAAAAAACTTTTCAAAAGTTTAGCAGTAAAGGAAAAAGAACAAAAATAATTTTTATCCCTACAAGCAGCACATTTGACCATTTGAAGGAAATGAATATTACTTTTTAATCAGTATTTTTCTGTGCATAGTGCTCTATAATTACATTTGTTTATGTCTTTTCCTTTTTTTTTTGAACTTTGAGGGCAAAAAATTGAGTAATAATAACGGTACTTAACACACTTCTCTTTTTTCACAGTATTATTTACTTTATTTTGTTCCCATTATTCCTGACCTTAACAGGTGCACCTTTCATTATGCCCAAACAGTATGTGAGTGGCCCTCACACAAAACACTTCAAAAATGTCTCTGAATATGTATATGTTTTAAAAGATGCCTATTTTTGTATACATAGCTTTAATTTACATAAAAATAATATCATGTTGCCAATATTGGTTTATCTTATTTTCAGCACTCATTTTCTTTTCAAAATTTTGGGATCTGTCCTTGATAGGGGAAAGAAAAACCTCTTGTTAATTTCTTCTAACTTCTCCAGAATATTTCATATTATACATCTCCCACATTTTACATGTCTACTCTTTCCATGATGGAGATATAAGTTAGTTCCACCATCTTGCCATTACAAAGACCCTGGCAATGAACATTTCAACATCTTTCCCCTCATGGAATTACACACGAGTGATTTTGGGGTACATACCTGGGAATGGGGTTGCTGGGTTGTTAGGTATTTGCATTTAATCTTGTTAGCCATTTCCTTATTGTTCTTCAGAATGGCTGCATCAGTTTACATTCCCAGCATGGCAGTGTTTGTTTGCCCACATCTTCAATAAAACTTGACATATCTCACTATGTGATATTTGTCATTTCATTGACAAAAGGAGGTATGTCATTGTTCTATTTTATTTTACATTATTCATTCAATTCATGAGAAATTTTTCATAAATTTTTAGTCATTCATGTTTCATTTTCTCTGATTTATGTATTAATTTCCTTTTTTTTCTACCATATTTTCAATCTTTTTCTTGTTTCTTTGAAGACTTCTTTAATGTACTAGATAAATTCTAACTGGTTTTTATTTTTAACTTTTATTTTGGAATACTTTCTTATTTACAGAAAAGTGGCAAATATGATACAGACAGTTCCAATATACATATCACCTCATTTTCCCTAGTGTTAACATATTATATTAATGAAAACTAAAAATTTCCTAGTTTGTGTTAAAAAAGTTTTGTTGGGATATAACTTACGTGCTACACAAATCTCTATAGATCTGTTTATTATGGATGTTTCATATAAATGAAACATAAATTTATTTTTGTCACTAGGTTCTTTCACTTAGCATGCTATTACTGAAGTTCACCTATATTCTAATGTATATCACTATTAATTCTTTTTTTAGTACCAAATAATATTCCACTCTACGGAATTTTCTTTATTCCTTCATCAGTTGTTGGACAAATTTGGATTCTTTCCACTTTTAGCCTATTATGAATAGCACTACTGTGAACATTCATGTATCCATAGACAAGCTTTTATGGGACTATGTGTTTTCATTCTTTGGGTATATACATAGAAGTAGAATTGCTGGATAATATAATAACTCGGTGTCTAGCATTCTGAAGTATTATCAAATAGTGTTACAAAGCAGCTGCACAATTTACATTTCCATCAGCAAGGTTTGAGGGTTCCAGTTTGTCCATATCCTTGCCAACACACTATTACCTATATTTTAAGTTATAACTATCTTAGTGGCTATGAAGTAGCATCTTGTTATGGTTTTGATTTATTATTTTTCCCTTTAGAGAAATGTCTCTTAAAATCTTTACTCAATTTTAAATTGAACTATTTTCCTTTTTACTGTTATGTGTTCTTTATATATTCTGGGTACAAGTCCCTTATCAGTTATACGATTTGCAAATATTTTCTCCCATTCTGTGGGCTATGTATTCACTTTATTGCTGGTATCCTTTGAAAAAAAGTTTTAATTGTATGGAGTCCATTTTCTTTTTTTCACTTGCATTTTTGTTTTCATATCTAAGAAAGTGTTGTCTAACTCAAAGTCATGAAGATTGACTCCATTGTTTTTTGTAAAGGTTTTATAGTTTTAACTCTGACATCTAGATTTATAATCCATTTTAAGTACAGTTTTATGTATATTATGAATAAGCAGTCCAACTTTACTCTTCTGCCTGTGGATATTCAGTTGTCCCAGCACTATTTGTTGAAAAGACTGTTCTTTCCCCATTGAATTGTCTTAGTTTCTAATTAGTTCTAAGTATTGCTTTTCCAATCTATTTTGTTGTTACTTTTCTTTATGATGTCATTTCTGAATAGAATACTTACTATTTATGCAATCAAAAACATCAATGTCCTACCTTATAATGTTGGCTTAGTCCAGTTCAAATCTGTCGCTCAGCTGTGTCCAACTCTTTGCAACCCCATGGACTAGCACGCCAGGCTTCCCTGTTCATTACCAACGTCCCCTTCTCCTCCTGCCCTCAATCTTTCTCAGCATCAGGGTCTTTCCCAACAAAGAGTCAATTATTCGCATCAGGTGGCCAAAGTATTGGAGTTTCAGCTTCAGCATCAGTCCTTCCAATGAATATTTAGGACTGATTTCCTTTAGGATGCACTGGTTGGATCTCCTTGCTGTCAAGGGACTCTCAAGAGTCTTCCCCAACACCACAATTCAAAAGCATTAATTCTTTGGTGCTCAACTTTCTTCATAGTCCAACTCTCACATCCATACATGATCCCTGGAAAAACCACAACTTTGACTAGAGGGATTTTTGTTGGCAAAGTAATGTCTCTGCTTTTTAGTATACTGTCTAGGTTTCTCATAGCTTTTCTTCCAAGGAGCAAGCGTCTTTTAATTTTACAACTGCAGTCACCATCTACAATGATTTTGGAGCCCAAGAAAATAACGTCTGTCACTATTTCCATTGTTTCCCCGTCTATTTGCCATGGAAGTGATGGGACCATATGCCATGATCTTTGTTTTTTGAATGTCGAGTTTTAAGCCAGCTTTTTCACTCTCCTCTTTTGATTTCATCAAGAGGATCTTTAGTTTTTGGCTTATTGAAGAGTTTTTTTTTCCATTTTCAAGGTTACAAAAAATATTTTTCTGTAATTTTGTATATTGAAAGTTAAAGTGAAAACCTCTCAGTTGTGTCTGCCTCTTTGGGGCCCCATGGACTATACAGTTGTTGGAATTCTCCAGGCCAGAAGACTGAAGTGGAAAACTGTTCCCTTCTGCAGGGGATCTTCCCAATGCAGGGACTGAACCCAGGTCTCCTGCATTGCAGATGGATTCTTTACCAGCTGAGCCACAATGGAAGCCCCTTTGTATATTAGATCTATACTTTTACTTTACATATTTAGATCTTTAATCTACCTGCAACATGTTTTTATATGTGATATAAATACCTCCAACATTATTTTCTTCAGATGGCAAGGCAGTTATGAAACAATCTATCCTTTCATCACTGGGAGGTCTGACCTCTCTTCAAATTTCTAATCAAAAGCTGAAGAAATTTATAAAGTTCTGTCAAGATAGAATAATAGAGCACATAGATTTTAAGGACAAGGTAGATGAGCAAACTTTTATAGTGGTGCATCACTGAGAAAGGCTTCCTGTAAAGGGAATTTTGCTAAGAGAAATTTAGATCAAAGGCATTTTTACATTGGTGTTTCTTTTCCTGAATTACCAAGCAATACCGCAACAACTGAAATAGTAATTCACTCAGTATTATTGAAGGCACCCTCAAAGTACATGGTTCAAGGCCCTTACAAGAGTATATAATAGTCTTAGGTTTTGCCCTTATGGTTTTCTTTCCCCAAAGGTTTTCCTTGTTATGCCCCAGACAAGCCACACTGATGTCATGCCACTCATCCAGAAAGATAATATAATCCAAGGAGGGAACTTAAAGTGTACCCATGTATCTTTGATGTATACTTTGGAGCCATTATATTCTGTCTTATTAAGTCATTTAAATATTTTATGTAATATATTATGGTCTGGTAGATGTTACTTTAGATCTGGCTTAATCTCTGGACATTGCTGATAATCTTTAAAAAACCATATTAAAAATGAAACTTCAAATTCCTTAAAATTTAGCAATATAAAGTACTTTTAAATGATAACTATTTTTTCCCTTCTTGATCACATTTATTCAAACATAAATAAAAGCTGATTTGTACAAAATTCAAATGAGGCTAATATTTTCAATTTTACTTCCTTGTTTATAACTTTACTCTCACTAAATAGATAATCTGTGTTTTATTATTTCAGTACGGTATATAGCAGAGTTTTTATAGCTATTCTTATTTATCTTCTAGTCAAAGGATAGTGTGAGGTCAAGATTTAATAAACTTAGTATCTGAACTATTTCACATGTTGTAGCTCCTAAATCTTTATCATTTAGGACTATCCTGTTCTTCAGACTGAAGTTTCTTGAAGAAAAAAATATAGATTTAATTAGAGCAATTAATGAGATACTTACAACTTACTGGGTGTTCATTGGAAGGACTGATGTTGAAGCTGACAACTCCAATACTTTGGCCACCTGATGTGAAGAGCTGACTCATATGAAAAGATCCTGATGCTGGGAAAGATTGAGGGTAGGAAGAGAAGGGGATGACAGAGCGTGAGATGGTTGGATGGCATCACTGACTCAATGGACATGAGTTTGGGTAAACTCTGGGAGCTGGTGATGGACAGGGAGGCCTGGCGTGCTGCGATTCATGGGGTCACAAAGAGTCGGACAAACTGAGCGACTGAACTGAACTGAACTGACATTAAAAAATGATTTACATTTAAAACAGACTTTTTGTGTAGAAATATATAAAATGCTGGTCCTATTGAATGAACTGTGTGCTACATCATGCTCAAGATCTATAGACCACCTCTCCCATGATGACTGTTGCCATTTAGTCACGAAGTTGTGTCCAACTCTTTTGTGACCCCATGGACTGTAGCCCACCAGACTCCTCTGTCCATGGGATTTCCCAGACAAAAATACTGGACTGGGTTACCATTTCCTTCTCCAGGGGATCTTCCTGATCCAGGGATCGAACTCACATCTCCAAAACTGATAGGTGGATTCTTTACCCTGAGCCACAAGGGAGGCCTTCCCATGATAGTTATTGACTCAATTTGTTGCCATCTTGCACTTTATTTTCCTTTTACCCATTATATTGTATTATATTATTTTTCGAGTTTACATATTTGGGAGACTTTCTGTTCAAGTGATAATTAATTTTAATGGCAAAATATTTCTGGTGGTTACATGTAATTGTTTAAAGTGCAGATAAAATAGGACCTTAAACAAGTGAATTTTAACTAGGAGAAAATAATTCAATTGCCTAGGTTATTAAATTTACAAGACAGGAAAAACTTCCCAGAAATGTGTAAAAACTAGGGCCATGAATAAATTTTGTTTGAGAAAAACTGTGTTAATTCTATTTGCAAATATTTCTCCCATTCAGTAGATTGTTTTTTCATTTTGTTGATGGTTTCCTTTGCTACGCAAAAGCTTTTAAACTTAATTAGGTTCCCTTTGTTTACTTTTTCCTTTATTTCCTTTACTTTGGGAAATGGATCCAACAAAATGTTGCTGTGATTTATGTCAAAGAGTGTTCTACCTGTGTTTCTCTCTAGGAGTTTTAGAGTATCTGGCCTTTTAATTAGGTCTTTAATCCAATATGAGTGCACTTTTTTATATGGTGCTAGAGAATGTTCATTTCGTTCTTTTACATGTAGCTGTCCAATTTTCCAAGTACCATTTATTGAAGAGACTATCTTTTCTCCATTGAGTATTTTTGCATCCTTTGTTATACAGTAATTGACCATAAGTGTGTGGGTTTATTTCTGGGCTCTATGTCCTATTACATTGATCTATGTGTCTGTTTTTGTGTCACTAGCATACTGTTTTGACTACTGCAACTTTGTAGTATAAAGTCAGGGACCTTGATTCCTCCAGTTCCATTCTTTTTTCTAGAGATTGTTTTGGCTATTAGCGGTAATTTGTGTTTCAATATAAATTTTAGAATTATTTGCTCTTCTGTGAAAAATATCATTGGTAGAAAAATACACTGAATCTGTAGATTGCATTGGGTAGTATGGTCATTTTAACAATTCTTCCACTCCAGTAATATGGTATATCTTTTCATTTGTTTGTACCATCTTTGATTTCTTTCATCACTGTCTTTTAGTTTTTGGAGAACAGATCTTTTGCCTTCTTAGGTAGGCTTATACCTTGATATTTTATTCTTTTGATTTGATGGTAAATGGGACTGTTTCCTTAATTTCTCTTTCTGATATTTTGTTGTTAAAATATAGAAATGAAACATTTCTGTAATTAATTTTGTGTCTTGCAATTTGACTAAATTCATTGATGAGCTCTAGTAGTCTTCTGGTAGTGTTTTTTAGGATTTTCTATGTATAGCATCATTTCATCTGCAAACAGTGACAGTTTCACTTCTTCCCTTCCAATTTAGATTTCTTTTATTTTTCTTTTCCGATTGCTGTGACTAGGACTTCTAAAACTATGTTGAATAAAAGTGATGAGAGTGGGCATCCTTGCCTTGTTTCTGATCTTAGAAGGAATGCTCCAGTTTTTCACCATTGAATATATAATGTTAGCTGTGGGTTTGTCATATACGGTCCTTGCAAGTTGAAGTATGTTCCCTCTAGGTCCACTTCCTGGAGAATTTTCATTGTAAATAAACATTGAATTTTATCAAAAGCTTTATCAAAATTCTAAAATCTTTCAGTTCAGTGACTATAAAACTTTACATTAGAAAAAGTCTAATTAATAATTTTATTAGAATAGAGATTAACAAAATAACAAAACACAAGCAGTGTTTCAACTTCTTAGAAATTCATTAATATGAAATTTTCACTTTAAAAGTCCACAATTGGAGTAAACATTGCATTTTGTTTTTTGATGAATACTCTGTGGGAAAATGATCCATGGAATATCAATTTTCGAAGTGCTGCACTAGAGGTATTACCACTAATGACAGGACTGAGACAAGAATGCCCACAAACATCACTTACAAAATACATAATTTAGAAGATTAATAAAGGCAAGAAACAAGGGAAAAAGTGTAACTATTACATAAGCTCACATCTTCCTAATTCTAAAGTGTATGTCCATAAACACTGTTCTTAACCACTGATATGGTGAGAAATCAACAGCTTTTTATGCATCATAATCATTCTAATTACCATCATTAGCAAAATATAACACACAATTCAACAACTTCCTAGAAAACAAGTGAACTGAGTAACTATTAGAAGTAATAACAGAGTTCAGTAAACTGCATAATTACAAAATAAATAGAGACAATTTAATAAATAGCCAACTCAAAAATAATAGGAAAAAAACATGTTCACAACAGCACCCAAAATTTAAGCAACCTAGAGTAAAGTCAATAATAATATTCAGGAACTATATGAATAAGACTTTCAAATTTCACTAAAGAGCATAAGAAAAGAATTGAATAAATGCATAGTGACATTGAAAATTTTATAGATATCAATTTCTCCAAAATTAACATATACATTTAATGTTTCCCTAATTAGTATTACATTAAAATTAATTTTGGAATTTTAAAATTAAGTTTTAAATTGAATGTGAAAAATAATGTAGTACTAGATGTCCTAGCCAGAGCAATTAGGCAAGAAAAAGATTAAAAAGGCATCCAAATAGGAAAGAAATAAGTAAAATTATCTATTTTTGCAGATAACAGGATATTATATAGAGAAAACCCTGATGACTGTCAAAAAACTGTCATAATAGTCAATAAATTTAGTAATGGTGCAGGATACAAACTCAATATGTAAAAATAAGTTGCATTTCTACATGCCAAAAATGAACTATTACAAAGAGAAATTTAAAAAATACCATTTACAATAGCATCAAAAAGAATAAAATACTTGGCAATAAATTTAAAAATGAAAGATCTGTACACTGAAAACTGTACAAATGAAATGACACTAATGAAAGAAACTGAAGCTACAAATAAATAGAAAGATGCTCTGTGCTCATGGATTGGAAGAATTAACATTGTTAAAATCTCATACTATCCAAAGTGATCTACAAATCAGTGAAATAGCTATCAAAATTCCAAAGCAATTTTCAAAGATATAGAAGAAACAATCTCCAAATCTGTATTAAAGCATAAAAGACCACAATTAGTTAAGGAAATCTTGAGAAAGAAAAACAAAGCTGAAGACATCACACTCCCTGATTTAAAACTATACTACAAAGCTGCCATAATCAAACATGTTACTGGCATAAAAACAAAAAAACAAACACATAGATGAGTGGAACAGAATAGAGGGGCCCAAATAAATCCATAAGTATATTGTTAATTATTTCATGGCAAAGGATTCATGAATATATAATGGGTATAGGACAATCTATTCAATAAAGAATAACCTCATGCAAAAGACTAAAACTGGATCCCCGTCTTACACCTTACCAAAAAGTCAACTCAAAATGAATTAAAGAATTGAAAATATAACTCCTCAGAGAAAATATAAAGGGTAAACTCCTTGATGTTGGTCTTGGCAATGATTTTTTGGACTTGTCACCAACAACACAGGCAACAAGTACAAAAATAAGCAAGCGGGACTACATCAAACCATAAAACTTTAGCACTGTGAGGTCAAGGATTGACAAGTGCTAAGGAAACCTATAAAAAGGGAGAAAGTATTCGCAAACCATATGGCCAGTAAAGATTAATATGATATACAAGAAATTCATATAACTCACCAGCAAAATCCCCAAATAACCCAATCAAAAAATGGGCAGAGGACCTGAATAGACATCTCTCCAAAGAAAACATATAAATGGATGACAAGTACATCACTAATTGTAGTATGTCTCTTATCAAAAAGACAAGAGACAACAAGTGCTCATGAGAATACAGAGAAAGGGAACACTTGCAAACTCCTGGTGGGAATGTAAAGCGGTACGGTAATGGTGGGAACCAATGTGAAGTTTCCTCAAAAAATGAAAAATAGAATTACCATATCCCACCAATCCCTTTTCCGGATACATATCCAAAGAAAACAAAATCATTATCTTAAAGAGATGTCTGTACTCCCATGTTAATTGGTATGAAAATAACATAATAGCCAAGGTATGGAAACAAAGCAGTGTGGGTGGATAGATGAATGGATGTAGAGAATGCGGTCTAAGTACACAATGAAAAAAGGAGAGTCTGTCGTTTGTGACATGTATGAACTTGGAGGGCATTATGTTAAGTGAAATAAGTCAGACAGAGAAAGGCAATGGTATCACTTATATTTGAAATATATTAAAAAAAAGTTCAATTTATAGAAACAATAGATAAAGGTGGCCAGGGGCTGGGGTTTGCAGGAATAGTGATGGGGACTGGTTAAAAGTTACAAACTTTCAGTTACAAGATTGGTAAGCTCTGAAAATCTAATATAACACAGTGACTATATCACATAATTGAAATTTTCTAAGGCTGTCCAACTCTTTGCGACCCCATGAACTGCAGCCCGCCAGGTTCCTCTGTCCAAGGAATTCTCCAGGCAAGAATACTAGAGTGGGTTGCCATTCTCTTCTCCAGGGGATCTTCCTGACCCAGGGATTGAAACTGGGTCTCCTGCATTGAAGGTAGCTTCTTCTGGAAAATTTGCTAAGAGTAGAACCTAAATGTTCTCACATACACAAAAAGAGGTAAATATGTGAGGTGATGTATGAATGTAAATTAATTTGATAGAGGGAATCCTTTCATCACATTGCACATTTTAAATATCTTACAATTTTATGTATCAATTATACCTTAATAAAGCTGAAAAAATAATATATACAGATGGCAAATAAGCATATTGAAGAGATGCTCAAAATAATTTCTGCCTAGAGAAAAGCTAATTAAAACAATAGTGTGATACCACTACACATTTTTTAAAATGATTAAAATCCAGTAAAACAAAACAAAACAACCTGATAATACCCATTGCTGGTAAAGATGTGGAAAAAGAGAAACTCTCATTCATTGTTGGTGGGAAAGCAAAATGGTATAGTCACTTTGGAGAACAGTTCATGTGTTTATTACAAAGCTAAACACAGTCTTCCTATATGACCCCCAAATCACATTCCTAGGTATTTATCCAGTGGATTTGCTTGACTTATATCCAGAAAAAACCCTGCACATGCATGTTTATACCAGCTTTATTCATAAGTATCCAAATATGAAAGGTACCAAGATTTTAATAAGTGAATAGATAAATGAATTGTAGTACATTCATACAATGGGAACAACTCAGTGATAAAAAGGTATGAACTATCAGGGCTTACATACACATTTTTGAATATTAAATGCTAAGTGAAAGAAGACTGTCTGAGAAGGCTAAATACTGCATGATTCCATTATGGGACATTCTGGAAAGGACAAAACTGTAGATAATAAAATTTTATAATGATTAACAATCTTCCACTGATCATTTATAAAACACAAATGCCAAACTTAAGTAAAATACATAAACATCAATTCAATAAAGAAGAAAAACAAATTATTAATTAGCTTGCTTAAAGTAATTCAAAATTACATGAAGGAAAAGTAATGAAAGTTAAAACTATAAAATACCAGCTACCTTCCCTTTCAAATTGACAAACATAAAGAAGAATGGGGAATGTCTAGTATTCAAGAAATTGAATGCCTACCTTGAAACAGATTCCTAACCATTTTGTTCTCTCTCGTTACTTCAACTAGGACCAAGTAATTCAGTACACTTAGAGAGGGCAATTTATCTTAAATTGTTGCTTCACGTCAGTCAGGAAGGTGATGCTATCCATAGCATGCAGAAAAGAGTTGAGAAAAGCAAGTACAAAGCTAACCTCTTTGCCTTTTGTTAAATTAGACCCAGGTTAGCTTTGTACTTCTTTCTTTATGAGGCTCTGACTATTCAGAAGATCCGACTCATCCATGTTTAAATACAAGTTCTAAATCTCATTCCCCATATAGAGTGGTGTTTGTAATTTCTTGTTCATTTCTTCCATACTCTGGGCAAATAATCACAACTAGAACCAACACTTCTTTTTAACTAAATTGAGGCTTTGTAAAATGACTTGACTTTAAGCATATTTTTGGTATTTTTCTTAAATGCAAAAACATGATGACCCTTCAAAGGTATAACAGTCCTATGATTTAAAGGAAAACTGAGATGGATGTTTCTTATTAATATTAACAGCAAAGAAAAAAACTGAGAGTATAACTGTGAGTATAACTTTGAACTGGGTTTCTCAAGGGCATTGCTAATAGTCCACTGGGAAAATAAAAATAAGACTAGAGAAAATTCAAAGGGGAGGAGTCTTTTGGAAAAAAACAAAAAAGGACATAACACTGTGCTGATATATCTAAATTGTCCCAGTGGGAAGGAAAAATATGGAAGAAGCTCTCAAATAATTGTCATTATTTAACCACCTGAATCAAGAAACAACACTTTAGAAACCCCAGATTTTTGTCATCAGCATTTTTCTGTTCCTGTACATATTCCTCTTAGGAGCAAAATTTAATATTTTTTATTTGCTCTTGAATGCTTTAATTTCCATCCTGTTTATCACGTAATTCTATTATAGCCTATGATACTTCTCTGGTATTTTACACCATGTAGATTAATGGTGGATTTGCACCCTGGGAAATACTGAATTTCCTGGAATATTTTAGTCTAGAGAAATAACTTGCAGACACTTATGAGAGGAAGAGGAAAATTGGACAATCCACCTGCATTTTAAGACAGTTTTTTTTTTTTTGGTATTGCTATTTATTACAGTTTTCAAAACTTATTTAGTAAGTTCTCTCAGACTATACAAAGTAAGTCATAGGAGAATATTTACATGGAAAGTCAAGTAAGAACATTTATAATATCAGATTATAAAATCATTATGAGCTCACAATATTAAAATGGAAAAGCCCAGATCTTTTTTTTTTCATAATTGTATATAATATTACATTTAGGTTATAAATAGAATAATCAAATTACCTATCTAAATATGCAGACACAGAACAGTGTGACCCTCAAAATCATAGTTACTATAGCCACACATTGTTCAGACTGTTAGAATTTAGCAGCTACACACAAACTGAGATGTGAGTAGATTCTCAGAACAAATACCCACAGTACCACAAAAGTCCCTGCCCTCATGGAGCTTTCAGTCCTTCATGTGAGATCATCAGTCAATAATTAAATTCATAGTATACCAGGGGAGGATGAGTATTTGGAGAAAAGTGAATCAAGGAACAGAGGTAGTAATTCTTACCCCGGTCATTTTCAGGACTAAGCAATTTCCCCATGACTCATTTCAAGTGTAATATGTTTTCCATTTTGATAAACTTGACAGCATTCCGCAGACACCATGTTTAGAAATGGATGTGTAATACCATTTACCAAGCACAAACTCCTTCTTGTATAACATCAAAGAACATCAGTAAATAGATAAAGTTTATTTTTCCAACTGGTGGGAAGAGAGATCAAATTAATGACCATGAAATTCTACTGATAAGGTATGTTTTAGCTACTGGCAGTGACAGACTTGGAAGATAACATGGTGTAGCAGAGGTTGGCTGAGGGTCTTGTACAACTGGTTTATCCTTTTAGGAGAAATAGAAAAGAAGACAAGCTTTTTTTTTTTTTTTCTCATTTAGCAATTAGTGCTCTGAGGTCATTAATAATGTTATGAACTATAATTTCCACCTTATTTCTAGACTGCACTAATAATGTCATTCAAATGAAAGTATTTCTGTTTATGGCAAGAGTGGTTTAGAAGGTAAAGGCTTCAGTCTCAACGTGATTTTGATGATTCCATGCAGACACAATAGGAAATTTGCAGTTATTCATATTATAACAAAATCCTTATTGCCCCACAATATATATACAAAATATCACTTAGAAAAATTCATGTTTATTTGAATAGATGTTTTTAATTCTAGCTTTCATGACAAACCAAGCCTATAGGATTTATATATGCTATGAGTTTGAGATACATGAAAATTCTAAGGTACACTATAATGTATCCCCCCTTGTAAATTAATTCTAATTTTATTTTATTACCCCTAAATTAAAAATAATAAGCAAATCAAATAACCTCATTAAATGGCCACTTTTAGTTTCTATGAAGCTGTCACTTTATACCCTTTTCTCATCTAATGTAGTAAGTGGAATTGATTCCTCCTTTGTACATTTGTGCTTTTGCATTTTCTTACATAGCTTGAGTTCTTAATTACACTTGAATTATAACTAAATCCTCTTGGCTGAAACTTCCCTTAAATTAGTCTTCTTCCATTTTACTTCAACCACTGCACAAGTAAGATAGTATTTGAAAAATACTACTTTTTGTCATGAGACCTTTTCTGTAACACCCACAAAGGCTTCTGGTGCTCAGAATAACAAACTTGCCTACAACATCTGTTTCCCAAGATTCTTGCCCTATCTGTCCAAACTTGGCTATCACAATCAGAAAATATTAGCGTGTATTCTGGACTGGCCAGTCCAGTACATTATTACTCTGTGTAATAATAATGCCACTTTCATTTTCAACTGTGTGAATTTAAGCTACTCACGTTGCTCAGAATACCTTCTCTTTTTTTTTGTCAGTTTATCTACTTCCTATTTTAAGAATTTAGATTTCATTCATTGTATCACACAGACAAAATACAGTAATACCCTAGCTCACTGTAGTTGACCAAAAGAATGTCAGCTGAATTTTGGAAAAGAATCCCACACTGAACCAGTACAGAGACAATTCCTTTGGCAAAACGGTTTTCCAGGTCCTTCATAAAGAGGAAGTAGAAATTCCTAAGAGAACTCTATTTTATGCCCTTTGTAATTTTTTATACATAAGTAGGCCTAAGTTAATTGTCTAGAAATAAGTATGTAGTTCTTATTCCAGAGTACAGATTCAGATTCAGTCATTTTCAGGAAGTTCTTTGGTTTTCTTCATAAAGCCATCAATTAAGAACACTTCTGGATATATTTTATAGATAAGTATCTGGATTGTGTGGATTTTTTCTGATTATTACAATGAAGATTCAGGTGCCCAGTTAGGTGATCAGTAAAACAAGTATAATGCTACATTAGAAAGATTTACTTATGACCGGATATGCTACAGATTAAAACTTAACACAATAAGACGGCTTCTAAGCAAAGGAGCAATGATGTAAAAATGTGCTGTTATCAAAGAAGGTAACTTAGGTACCTAAGAACTGGAGCTAAAAGGGAAGAATCCATCTCTCTTTTGCTCTCCTCTCTCTCTCTCTCTTGCTCTCATTCTTGTTCTGCCTCTCACTTTGATATGTATTTCCACTACACGTTTTATAAGCACTACTTTAGATCTGGAGAAGACAATTCGTAATATCATATTATTTCATTATAGTAATATTGTGGCACTACACATACATCACAATAATAAAATGAATACTAATAACATGAAATTTGACTTGAAATTCATGACACAATGGAATAGCTTAGGAGCAATTCAAAACAATGACAGTAACTTCTTTCTTCTCTCCCTATATGCTATTATTTTTGGTAAGTGGAATCCATATTCCTACATAAACTAGAATTGCTAAACTCTTAATAGCATCCCCATGGTTTTGCTACTTACTATGATGCCTTCACTGATTTCATCATAGTTCAAGCATAATAATGAATCGGCATTTGTCCTCAGGAGCATAAACTGTCTGAGGCTATTTCTACATTCACAGCAGCCTCACTCTGAAATAACTATTTCAAGTCTGTCAATCCACCCACCAGCTTTCTGCCAGCAGTATGCCTGCCATACATAAACTCTCCCCATGCTGGATAATTGACACAGACCTTTCAATTCTTTTCCTAATCAATTTTAAATTTTGTAATTCTATTAATTTGTTACTTCTGAAAGTGTTTCCTGCTTCTACAACACACAGTCTTAGGTAATATTTTGTGGAGGATTATTTTGGATGCTGCTCATCTACAATCCACAATTTCTTTTTTTATGATTTAATGAAGTACTATACATCTATATCAGTTAGGACTTTTTTTCAGTTGCATAGACCAGAAACCTCCAAGTAATGAAGGTTGACACCCAAGGACCACATAAAAGAAGTCAAGAGATAGGCAGACCAGAGTTGCTGTGATGACCGGATGTTTTCATCCCTTATCCCAGCATGCGGTTTATGTACTGCATTCTACCTCACAGATCAAGATAATGGCCAATTGGATTATTTCAGGCAGTAAGAAAGAGGAAGGGGAAAGGGGTCTGTGGAGGTCTATCCCTGACCTGAGTTAGACTTCTTGGCATCCTCTACATCATGGCATTCTTATACATTACTTCCACTTGCTTCTCAGTAGCAAGGTAGAATGAGGAATGAAGTCTTGAGTTGTGTACACTGACATTCTGAAAATAATGAGGATTCTGTTACCCAAAAAGAGAACAGATGCAGAATAGGCAGCTATTAATTTCTCCCCTAATATGTTTACCTTTTCAAGTGTCTGCCCATTGAGACCCTTTACTTTGTATCATAATGAAAAGATCACAGCTTTTGGAGCCAACAAATCTTACTTCAAGCTTTGGGCCTGACCTTTACAAGGGACATCATCTTGGCATATCACTGTTTCTGAATGTCTTATCTTTAACATGGAGATTGTAATAATGCTTATTTTATGAGATAATAATGAAAGAGATGATAATGTATATGATGGTGATTTAAAAATTGTTCATATTATACCAGTAATAATTTTGCTATTGACTTATGTGTGAGTTTGGAAGTATGTGCATTAGCTAAGAGGACTGTGGAAGAAGACTGTCAGTAAATTTATTCCATAATCCTATGGTCTCTAAGGTTGTTTATGCTTAGTTCAGAGAATCCAGGAAAGTATTAACATGTTGACTTCTATTAAATGAAAAAAAAAAAAGACTTAACCTAGAGTAGATAGCAACCAAGAATTGCTTGTCTCAGAAAATGCGTTGGTTTTACAGAGTAGGGAGGGAGTTTAAAAGCCTGAATGAGCAATTTTCATGTAGACAGAGTTCTTACAGCAAAGAACACTTGATGGTCCACCTAAAATTAATCTCTCTTATTCATTCTTCCTAAAAACCTTGATTTTATTCCAGTATTGACTCCTGTCCATTCAACTGACTCATAATATTCATTACAACAAGGACATTTATTAACATTTCTCATCAATGGATGACATTGGGCAAATATTTTCTCCACTTGCTTTTTTTTCCAAATAAGGTACATGGTTAAGTAAGAACTGACCTAGTAAACTTGGCATGACAAAATGATAAGCTGTCAAAAAATGATTTAGTTTCCCAAGAGGAAATATTAAAAATTTATGTCTGTGTATATAATTCACTTGATTTATTTTGCAGAACTATGAAGTTCAGAGAAATACATACTTTTGAAATGTGAAAATGTTATTTTCTTGAAATTTCTTTCTTCAGTATCTTCCTTGTGAGTTTGTTAAATAAATATCCATATTAAATTGACTTATGTCATCTATATCTCTTTCTTAAAATGCCTTCTTTCATAGGTGAAATGCTAATAATTTTAATATATAAAGCTTATAGAAATCAATAATATAAATAACAAGGGCCCAATTATATCTATTTATATATATATGTATATTTATTACTTATAAAGTTTTATAGAAAGAACACATCTGAGTATCATTCCACTGGTGATGACAATTGAACAGTACTCATAAAACATAACTGTTCTCGAGTAACTAATAATTATCAAAGATTATAATTTACAATATTGAGAAGTATAGAACAAGATACCATTATTGGAGGACAACTGCTCTATGAAATATTGTGTTGGCCTCTGCCACAAATCAGCTCCAGCTGTACCCATGGCCCCTCCCTCCCGAGGGGCTTTCTATTTTTCACCCCATCCCACCCCTCTCTGCTGTCACAGAACACTGGGTTGAGTTCCCTGTTTTACACGGCAAATTCTCACTTGCTATCTATTTAACATATATAGTTAATTAAATGCAGACTGGGAGGATAGACAATGTTTCTGAAATGCCTGTGAAGGTGAAAGAAGAGAAGCATCTACAGTCAGAGATGTTGGCTGTAGGCAGGTGGAATTTTTTGAATATAGGAGAGAGAGGAAGCATCATCAGTTATGCAAGTTTCTGAGAAGATTAGAGGAGATATGATATGGATCCCAGGTGATGGTTCCACCTTGTAGAAGAGCAGTGACACTTTAAAATTAATAATAGTGATGTAAAAAGAATGGGATACAGGCGTATTGTAATATTTGATAATGGGAAGTTGAAGTAGTTTCCAACTGATTTGATGAAAAAAAATCCATCTTAAGGACTGTGGAAAGAACAATGAAGAAATGAAATCACTGAAGACCAAAAATATCAATTGACAGGAAATCCCCCTTTAAAAATTTTTTGACATTCTTAATATGATAAAAGAATACTTGGCCCCTACAAAACAGAAGCATAAAGTAATAAGGAGAGTCAGATATACTGAGACAACAAGATATTAATAAAACAAAAGTAAGAAGAATGAAAAGGCTTAAATAGCCTAAAAAAAAGTAATGGAAAATTCAAGTCCATTTGGGAATTAATAAAGAACAGATTAGGATTATTGCTACAGGAGCTCAATTTAGTAATGTAAAGGAAAAAACCAAAACAAACCCTGAGATTCTCTCTTTATCTGTAAAAGAAAAGAACAAAGACATGAAAATAGTAAAGTCAAAAATAATGTACATGGGAGATGGGCAAAGGGGAATTTAGTGCTCAGGTGTTCCAGAAGAGGAAGCCTATCAATTAGAACAGCAATAATCACTAAAGTTATGATTGAAGAAAACTTTCTTGTGGTTAAATATATTTAAGCACATTACTTATATAGTCATATATAAGCAACTTATATATTTCAGAGGCAATTAATATAGTAATATTCATATTTAATTATATTTCTCAAAAAATATTTGAATGCTAAAAGAAAAAAAAAAGCTCTGTGAGTGTATAGGCAGAATAAATTCCATGCCACAAAATAGGCAAGTCTAACTGACTAGTACTATATTTCTACTCTGCAAAGCAAAGCTACAAATTTGTTTGAGAAATGTTATATCAGAAGGATATTACCCAACCAGGTTTTCTTTCTTTTTTTTTCTTTCTTTTTTTTTTTTTTTAATATTATTTTATTAGTTGGAGGCCAATCACTTTACAACATTTCAGTGGGTTTTGTCATACATTGACATGAATCAGCCATATAGTTACATGTATTCCCCATCCCGATCCCCCCTCCCACCTCCCTCCCCACCCGACTCCTCAGGGTCCTCCCAGTGCACCAGGCCCGAGCACCTGACTCATGTATCCCACCTGGGCTGGTGGTCCGTTTCACCATAGATAATATACATGCTGTTCTTTCAAAACATCCCACCCTCACGTTCTCCCCCAGAGTTCAAAAGTCTGTTCTGTATTTCTGTGTCTCTTTTTCTGTTTTGCATATAGGGTTATCGCCACCATCTATCTAAATTCCGTATATATGTGTTAGTATACTGTAATGTTCTTTATCTTTCTGACTTACTTCACTCTGTATAATGGGCTCCAGTTTCATCCATCTCATTAGAACTGATTCAAATGAATTCTTTTTAATGGCTGAGTAATATTCCATGGTGTATATGTACCACAGCTTCCTTATCCATTCATCTGCTGATGGGCATCTAGGTTGCTTCCATGTCCTGGCTATTATAAACAGTGCTGCGATGAACATTGGGGTGCACGTGTCTCTTTCAGATCTGGATTCCTCAGTGTGTATGCCCAGAAGTGGTATTGCTGGGTCATATGGCAGTTCTATTTCCAGTTTTTTAAGAAATCTCCACACTGTTTTCCATAGTGGCTGTACTAGTTTGCATTCCCACCAACAGTGTAAGAGGGTTCCCTTTTCTCCACACCCTCTCCAGCATTTATTGCTTGTAGACTTTTGGATAGCAGCCATCCTGACTGGCGTGTAATGGTACCTCATTGTGGTTTTGATTTGCATTTCTCTGATGATGAGTGATGTTGAGCATCTTTTCATGTGTTTGTTAGCCATCTGTATGTCTTCTTTGGAGAAATGTCTGTTCATGGATTGGAAGAATCAATATTGTCAAAATGGCTATTCTACCCAAAGCAATCTATAGATTCAATGCAATCCCTATCAAGCTACCAACGGTATTTTTCACAGAATTAGAACAAATAATTTCACAATTTGTATGGAAATACAAAAAACCTCGAATAGCCAAAGTAATCTTGAGAAAGAAGAATGGAACTGGAGGAATCAACCTGCCTGACTTCAGACTCTACTACAAAGCCACAGTCATCAAGACAGTATGGTACTGGCACAAAGACAGAAATATAGATCAATGGAACAGAATAGAAAGCCCAGAGATAAATCCACGAACCTATGGACAGCTTATCTTTGACAAAGGAGGCAAGGATATACAATGGAAAAAAGACAATCTCTTTAACAAGTGGTGCTGGGAAAACTGGTTAACCACTTGTAAAAGAATGAAACTAGAACACTTCCTAACACCATACACAAAAATAAACTCAAAATGGATTAAAGATCTAAATGTAAGACCAGAAACTATAAAACTCCTAGAGGAGAACATAGGCAAAACACTCTCCGACATAAATCACAGCAAGATCTTCTATGACCCACCTCCCAGAATATTGGAAATAAAAGCAAAAATAAACAAATGGGACTTAATGAAAATTAAAAGCTTTTGCACAACAAAGGAAACTATAAGTAAGGTGAAAAGACAGCCCTCAGATTGGGAGAAAATAATAACAAATGAGGAAACAGACAAAGGATTAATCTCAAAAATATACAAGCAACTCCTGAAGCTCAATTCCAGAAAAATAAACGACCCAATCAAAAAATGGGCCAGGTTTTCTTTCTTTTAATGTATAGTGGTAACAGAAAGACAATCTCAAATTTACAAAAGCTAAGAAAATATTCTTACATTCTTAGTGGAAAATGCAGTACATTATAAGGAATAAAAAATGAGTATCAGACTTCTCATCAGCAGCATTGAATTGTAGAAGATAATTCAACATTCCATTCAAAGATCTGAGGGAAAATATACCTAGAATTCCATACTCAGCTGAACTAACAATGAAGTATGAGAATAAAGACTCAGAAAATTAACATGAATACAAGAAACAAGACAAGATATGTAAGAAAGAGAGTAACTAACACAAGAAACCTTGAGGTAACCAAATTCCAGCTCAAGAAAAAAAAAAGTTAAAATGAAAATAAACAAAGTGTAGATTAGATATCTGTGGGAAGTGGAACAAGAAAAAGTTAAAGAAAGGAGACTTTTCACAAAGCTCACCACAAAATGGTTGAGGAAGAACCATTAGAATGATGAAATAAAGAAAAATGTTCTTTGGAGTTTTCATTCAGAAGCTTGTTGGTTATTTTATATGTTGGTGACTCGAAGAAACACCACATTAGTGGGAAGAACAGGGTGTAGACTGTAAATATGTCTTATATTTAAATCACTCAATTTGTTCATCAATCTCTATGGCCCCTTCTAGCACTGAAAATAAGTTAAAATGGGGCTCCCTTATTATTAAGGAAAATGTTTGCTTTCTGAAACAATTTAATTAACTTTTTAAATCTAAGAACAATAATATCTGAGTTCTGATTTCTTAAAATTTCAATTTTGGATGCCTTAACATTATGTTCCCTGAATACAGCAAGCACATTTATAAAATATTCTGTTCCTAGTAAGAAGATGTCTGATTTCAACTTTTAGAATGACTAAATTTAGAAACTTCTCTGTAAACGTAAGTAAATCACAGAAAGGCCAGGGAAGATCAAAGGAAAATCTCATTAAAACTTTGAGACTATTAATATTTTACTGTGCAACCTGTGGTTGTAATGCATACAGTGAATATTGCCAAAAGCAGTGTTTATGGTGGTGGTGGTGCTTCTGTTGCTGTCATGTCTGACTCTTGCGACCTCACAGACTGTAACCCGCCAGGCTCCTCTGTCTGTGTAATTTTTCAGGCAAGAATACTGGAATGGGTTGCCATCTCCTTCTCCCGGGGATCTTCCTGACCCGGGAAATCAACCCGGGTCTCCTGCACTGCAGGCAGAGTCTACCAACTGAGCTATGAGGGAAGCCCAGTGTTTATGAGCAAGTGTCTATGACATCTGCTATTAATATCAGCTGCAGATAGGGTGTAACTTCCAAATAGGGAAAGAAATGCTTGCAGTATTTGGCCATGAGAAAGAATACCACGTTAGCACTGGGGCTTCCCTGGTAGACGAGTGGTTGAGAATTCACCTGCAATGCAGGAGACACGTGTTGGATCCCTGGTCTGGGAAGATCACACATGCCCTGGAGCAACTAACCACAAGTACTGAGCCCATGCTCTAGAGACTGCGCTAACCATGATGAGAAGCTCATACACCACAACAAGGCAGCAATAATGAAGTTCGTGTGCAGCAATGAAGATTCAACACAGCCAAAAGTAGATAAATCTTAAAAATTATAAAAACCATTTTAGAACTTCAAAATGTGCATGCATGTGCACACACACATCTGCACAAAAAACATCAGTGGTGTTTTGTACCTCAACTCACTCTTTCTAATCTTAGAACTTGCCGATGAGATTGAAAAATCACTAACCTAACATTATCTCCCTTTTCCAACAATAAATCAAGTAGCATGTTTTCATAATAATTTTCATTTTTGATTTACATGTTATTTGAGAAAAGTACAATTCAAAAAACCACGTTGACTCCACATGATTGAATCCCATTAGAACATCTTATATGGCTAAAATGGAAATAATGATTCAAGTAGGAAGTATGGAGAAGATGAATAAAAAATTAAGCAGAAAACAAATATGATATTAAGCTATCTCCCAAACTGGAAGAACTTGCTATATTATCTATTTCACATAAAGCAATTTATTCAAAGAAAGCTAATCCCATGATTTCAGTTTTCATCTGATATTATCAACTGCTTTGTAAATAGTGTTCATAAAGCACATTCATTAATAAAGCTTCCTTTTTCGACCCTCTACCCCTCAGGTTTTTGTTGTCCTTTGCCAGAGCACCCACTTATACTAAACACACACACACATTGAAATCAAAAGTAGTATAACACTGATGCTCCTCTCTTCATCCCAACTGGGTCAGATTTTAACTTCATTAAATTGCTGTCATATGGTGGCTGCTGACATACATCAGGCCTGGAGAGATTCACTCATCAGGTACTCCCTAAGATTGTTAACAAGAACAGCAACTCTCATTAGGGGTTCCCCAAAAGCAGCTAATTAAGGGACAAAGGTTGCTGAGATTGTGACAATTACACCTGTAAGGTCCCTGTAGAAATGCCCAAATCTCTAACAAACCTATGTTTGGTTGCTTAGTACAAGAAATAAAGAGCTCGTCCATTAAAAAAAATGAGAGGCAGAAACTGTCAACCATTTGAAAAGCTTTACGAAAATGATCATCCAATTAGTGGCTATGATCAAATCAGGCATGAACTCTCTCTGGATGGCTCCATAATTTTCCTTCTTGCATGGTGTAATTTCATATAGCTCAAATGAACTCGTGAGAGGTAATTCAGTTCCAAACAGTTTTCTCATCACTGCTAATTATACTAATACATTGAAATGCCTCCTACAAAATGCATGAGCCCTTTAAGCCACCTCATTAATGTGATATAATTTTTGCCAGAATATATATCAAACCTATTATCACCACAGGTTTTCTTTAGCATTTTTTTCAAAATGTCTATCAAAACCTTAAAAAGTAGATTTCTTTGGGCTGGTTGTCTCATAATTAACTGTTTCTCTGAACCACTGTTGTCTATTGTAGTATTTTTCACTGGCACTCACAATCTTCAATATGATATTCCCCAGACCCACCAGTGTCTTTTTCCTCGCTGAGTACTTGATTCCTTAAATCTTTCCCCAGTTGTAGCTGATTCTTTAAATGGCAAATGGTGCATGCAATAATGTGCAAAAATGAGTTATACAAACTGAAAGCAGGGGTGTAAAAAGAAGCATCATCTGAAACTAAAATAAAGACAGATTTTATGGTATTTATGTCAGTTAATTTAACTGCTGGTAGGGGCTTTTGTTGAAACATGAGTTAGTTCCAGTGTTTAACCTTGCAGTATTAATTTATGCTTTATGGCCTGAGTACTTTATCATTCCCTCCTTGGGAAGACAGTTATCTCATTAGCCAGAATTTAATGAAATGCAAGGATACACTTCTTAATTTCAAAGATTACTATAACACAAATCAGGTGTAAATCTCAGACTTACTGCCCCTTCCCTTGCCTGTTTAAAAAAAAGAGAGAGAAAGAGAGAGGTTCATTTTGCAATCATATCACAGAAATTCATCTGGTGGAATACATTTCATCACAGCCATTTTAAAGGCATCTCTCATCTGTAAAAGTTGGTTTAACTTTGCATCCAGCAATATTGATGGCCCTTTAGCTACATTAAAGTTTCCAGAGTTGACAATTCATTATTCATCATCACAATTAAAAAATAAAATGTTGATAAAATTACCAATTCCCTAGACTTACTCAAACATGGGCATAAACACTTAACCGCATTTTTACCAAACTCAGTTTCACTGATAGTACTTATATATTTTGCAACTGGTTTTCCCAAATTAGTAGGCATTTTCATGAAGAAGGTAAATTTGTTCTGAGATTTAGAATTATTAAGTAAACAAATACATATTCGTTTAAAATATATGGCATATTGTCTGCCTTAAAGAAGCAGAGATATCTAAGTTACAAAAATTTCTGGACTGACCTTTGTTTTCAAAGAGTTCTAAATATCTGAAATTTTTAAATACTCTACCAACCGGTTGCTGATTCTGGCACAGATCCTTCACTTTTATGTTTCTGGGCTTTTTCTCATGCTATCTTCTTTGCTAAAATGTTTCTTCTGATCTGTTACATCATCTATAGCATAATCTTGTGTTGTAACACTATCTGAATCACCTAAATTTATTTGAAAACGTTGCATGATATTTAGGTTCTTTTGGAAACGAATGAATGAATGAATGGTGTATGCATATGGTGACCTTTGATTAATTTTAACACTTCTTATCTAGACAATGAGAAAATAAGGAATTTACCTATTATTTGACGATACAGAAATTATAAAGTAAGGAGGACTAGATGAATGAGTGACTTCCTCTGGTTTGCTGTTAACTGGGGAAAAATATTTCCTAGTACTAATAATAGTTTAAAGTCATGTGTTTAAGCTTCACTGGTTGCTCAGACAGTAATCTGCCTGCAGTGCAGATGTCCAGGGTTCATTCCCTGGATGGGGAAGATCCTCTGGAGAAGGGAATGGCTATCCTCTCCAGTATTCTTGCCTGCAGACTTCATGGAGGGGAGCCTGGTGGGTTACAATCCATGGGGTCACAAAAAGTCGGTCACAACTGAGTAACTATCACTTTCACTAAAATTATGTGTTTAGCTAGGTATTTCTTTTGTGTGAGTGTGTATATGAGCATTCTGTGCAGGGATGTGTGGTAAGTAGATGGGTTTAATCACTAAGTCGTGTCTGACTCTTGCGACCCCGTGGACGGTAGCCCACCAGGCTCCTCGGTCCATGGGATTTCCTAGGCAAGAATACTGGAGCGGGTTGCCATTTCCTTCTCCAGGGAATCCTCCTGACCCAGGGATGGAACCTGCATCCTCTGCATTGCAGGCAGACTCTTTATCAACCGAGCCACCAGGGAACCATTGGGTGGGTATGGTTTAAATATCGGCTTAAAACACAAGATTTATTATCAAAGACTTTATTTCAAGGAAATGGCCAGTCAACTCTTGAATAGAGAGTGTTTGGCTAACCAGCTATAGGGATTATTTTTCTAATATTCCTATGTATTTCTTAGTGCTAGAAAACTGAAAATAGTAAAACACAATGTAAAGAGTTGTAAATGGCACTTCCTTGATCTAGAATCAGATTCCCTGGAGAGGTGTACGATTTCAGCATGGTCCTTTGGTTGGAGCATGAGATTTGGATTTAGGCAGATGTGTGTTCAGGTTAATAGGTTTACTGGCTAGGTTTCATTAGAGGAATTACTTAAACTTTCCTCATTTGTAAGACGCTTTTAATAAAAGCTACAGAGTTTTGTGTGTTTTTTTTTAAAGAATAAACTTTATTTTTTTGAACAGTTTCAGATTTACAGAGAAATTACAAAGATAGTATAGAGAGTTCCCATATATTCTAAACCTAATTTCCCCTACTATGAACATCTTAACATTAGTATGGTGCATATATCACAATTACTGAACCAGTACTGATATATTATTATTAACTAAAATCCATGTTTTATTCAGACTTCTTTAGGTTTAATCTAATGTCCATTTTCTGTTTCAGGATTCCATCCAGTATACTACAGTACATGTAGTAATCATGTCTCCTGGGTTCCTTTTGTGACAGTTTCTCTGACTTTGTTTTTGTTGACCTTGGAAGGGTTGAGGTGTACTGGTTAGATATTTTTGTAGGATGCTCCTCTACTGAAATTTGCCTGATATTTTTCTCATAATTATGGTTCTTTAGGAGGAAGGCAACAGAGGGAAATTGCCATTTTTATCACATTGTATCAAAGGTGCTTATTAGCCTCATGACTTATCAAGGTTGATGTTAATCTTGATCACCTGGATGAGAAAATCACATTTTTAACAGGATTAAGCCAGGGAATATATGAGAAAATACATCCACACAGTCCTGGAACATAGGAGGAGCTTGGTGATCATTGATTTTCTCTTTTCCATCTCAACTCTTGTATTCAGATCAGTTCAGTTACTCAGTCATGTCCGACCCTTGGCAACTCCATGGACTGCAGCACACCAGGCTTCCCTGTCCATTACCAGTTCCTGGAGCTTGCTCAAGCCCATGTCCATCGAGTCAGCAATGCCATCCAACTATCTCATCACCTGTTGTCCCCTTATCCTCCTGCTTTCAATCTTCCCCAGCATCAGGGGCTTTTCTAATGAGTCAGTTCTTCACATCAGGTGGCCAAAGTACTGGAGTTTCAGCTACAGCATCTGTCCTTCCAATGAATATTTAGGACTGATTTCCTTTAGGACAGACTGGTTGGATCTCCTTGCAGTCCAAAGGACTCTCAGAATCTTCTCCAACATCACAGTTCAAAAGCATGAGTTCTTCAACGCTCAGGCTTCTTTATGTTCCAACTCACATCCATACCTGGCTACTAGAAAAGCCATAGCTTTGACTCTTGTGTTAAGCTTCTGTAATTTTTTTGTTCAATTAACATTTTGAATTTGCTACAATGAAGTGTATTAAAATGAAATTTTCAGGATGAGTTAGGACTCCACTTAAAAAAAGTGCTTACTTTATATGTACTGCTGTTACTGCTGCTGCTGCTAAGTCGCTTCGGTCGTGTCGACTCTGCGACCCCATAGACGGGAGCCCACCAGGCTCCGCCGTCCCTGGGATTCTCCAGACAAGAACACTGGAGTGGGTTGCCATTTCCTTCTCCATGTACTAAGCAGGCCTTATTAGATGAGAGTCTTATTTACTACAAAGGCAGTCCGAGGACACTGATCCTGAATATTATAAGAATGCACCGATATAATCTGATCAACCTTCGGCTTTGAAAGTAAATGTCACCCATGAACTACGTTAGGAACAGATATTCTCTTTAATTCTACCCACTAGTTTATCAACTGTCCAGGAACTGTAAACTACTGGGCAAAATACCAGGCAAATAATTAAAATTTCTGTGTTTTCTTCTTAGTTTTGCAGTACATTTCTGCTTGGTATTAGAAAAAGTAAACCAGCATTATCATGTATTTATTCTCATGTATTTGAGTAGTTTCTATAAGCTTATTTTCACATTGGTGAGCCTTTTCTCTGACCACATATGGGGTTTATATGGTCTGGTCTTTCATAACCATCATTGTGCATGTTATTACTTGCATAATATCTATTCGCTCAGGTGGATCATGAGTTCCTTGGAAGGAGGAGCCAACACTTGTTTCTTATGTATCTCTAGCACCTAGCACATGCCTGGCATATTTCTGTTATAAGAATTTTTGAATACACAAAGTGCTTTCCTTTTTAAAAAAATTAATTTCTCAGAGCAGTAAAATGAGTAAACTGGCTCATGGAAGTGAAAGGATTTGCCCAGAGTTAACACCAGTATGGCTTGGGGCCAAGATTTGATTCAGTCTTCTTGATGTCCAGTGTCTTTTTCACTAGAGAAAGGTGTTTCTAACCAAGGCACTATGCCAGGTGATGTGGGGTTTGTAAAGACATAGAATCATACCCACTTTCCAGAGGTCAGAGGTTGAATGAAAATATTTTGAACACAGTAGGAACAAAAAGGTGTGATGGAAATACAACGTATTATTAACACTGAGTGCTGAAGTGGCATCATTGAATCTATAACAACTAAATATATTTAAAGGAAAAAAAAGTCCTCAACCAGCCTGTCTCAGAGGGTATTATACTTAATGCCTGAAAAGTACTTGGAGATTTATAGTTAGAACAGAGGTCTGCTTTGTGGTTCAGGAGCTGGCTGCCTCTCTATGTGGCTCCACGGGTAGTTCCTCTGATGTCCCTCCAGCCCCAGTGCAGCTGGCTTAGAAAAAATTCTAGGAATTTGGTAATAAAGCAATAAGAAGTTGGAGAATTCATTATGATTTATTTCATTGGGAGGATGTTAATTAATTTTAAATTATTAAGTGAGTGGAATAACACACAGTGATACTCATAGGTTATTAAAGAGGCATGAATTACTTAGCTGAAAAATAATAATACAACCTTGATTTTATGTAGCTCCTATTTTAACTCTGACCGCCCATGCTTTCTACTCTCAAGAGTATTACTCCATGAATTCTCAACAAAATTGGGCTGGTGGTTCCCTTTACCCATTTCCTCAAGTTAGGGCTATCCTGAGCTCAAGAGGCTGGCAGGACCTGACGCTTCCGACTGTATTAAACATTTAATTACCAGATCAGCCTGGTTTGTAGATATCACTTTATTTATCCCCCAATTCATCCTAACTTTCCTGCTACATTTGATCTATCTGGTTACATAATATGACTATCTGTTTGCTAGTGATAAGAAGTATACTTTCGATGTTGATGCCTGAGTGTGGTCACAGTTTGGAACTCATCATATATAACTGACTAAAGAAGTCTCAGTATTTTGTTTTGAGAGTTTTCTTTAAACTTGGTATTATGCTGCTTGCTATTCCACTTACTACATCTGTAAGTTTAGAAATGGGTTTAAGGATCAAAATAAGAATGGAAAGTAAGAGACAGTGTTTTTCATCCTATCTGAAAGCGTATTTAGGTTGGCTTGGGTTAACAACAGATCATTTATCTGTTGGAAATTCTAAAAAGAATGACAAAAATGTTGTTAGGAAACATTTTGCAAATAGACAGAACATATTCTATCTTTTCTAAATTAAAAAAATATCTTTTGGTACCTGGGAAGGCAATACTTTTGACCCAACTATGGTAACTTATTGGGAAAAACCATTTCTTATAAAATTCAAACTGCCATTTATGACAGAATCAATACTTATGATCTGATTACTTTTCTGGAACTCTGTGCTGTACTTCATGAAGTGGAGAAATATTTATTATCCTAGATAAAAATCTCAACAGATAAATAATTTAAGTGTGTGCCTCTACTAAACAGTTTTAATTCAATCAATGAATTATATGAGCTTGCCAAGTAATTAGAAAACCCCTTGATTTTCTTTACATGCTTTGGAAAGTATTTCAATAGATGATAAACTTACTCTTAAAACTTCAACTTCTCTTAGGTATTTCTAATTATAAATATTTTATTCAATTCCTCTTCCATGATTTCATACAGGTCATTCTGAGATAGAGATGTGTAGTTCGAACAAGGATACAGGAGTATGGTGGTAGATTTTATTGGGAGTTGAAAAATTGCCCATAGATGTCCTGGCTTGGCACGCACTCCACATCACACAGTTTGACCATTAGCTCTAAGAGATCCTTCTCTATATAAACAAGAGGGAATGTATTTCACATCATCTCACCCCTAGTTGCATTAAGTTTAAAATGTTGATTTATTTGGTTGGTCTACTGACAAGCATAGACTGAGCTGACCGTAAAACTATATTTAGATCTAATTCTATGAGGGGTCATAGGGTGATAATTTACACAGTTAGTCTTGTAGGAATTAATTTTTCGATTTGACTATCCATAGCATCATTAATGAAGAAAAGCTGCAAGAGAAAACAGACCATTTTCAGGAATGTGATTCAGAACATTAACACCTTAATTTACATAAAATTAGTTACATACTGCTACAGTAATTTAATTTGTTTGACCAGTACTTTGCAACTGTGAAAAATAGATTCAGAAAGGCCAGACAAGGAGTTCTACATATTTTCTCCAAATGACTAGCCTCAGAATAATAAGAAAGAGATAGAATTAATTATAAGGCAATCCAGAATACTATAGTAGCAGCTTTCAAATGCATGGATTAGAAATACATTCTCAATTTCTTTTTCTTCTTCAAAAATCTTCAAAAAATGCCTCCTTCATATTGGAAACAACTTACATATTTTTTCCATGACAGTTTCCATTACAGGTTTCATTACAGTTGCATGAGTAAAAATAATCAAACTAAAATTCTATGATATGCACTGCTGTCAGATAAAGACTTGACTCAATCTCTGTGTACCAACAGCAATGTTTCTTAGTATAACTACAGACATAAGTAGGATCACATTTAAACTAATCTCCTACTTACTTGTTAACTTGATAACATCCAAAATTTTAATCACCCTTACTTCTCCCAGAAGCCAAGTGTAATTAATTTGAACATCAAATAATTAGATGATTACCTTAACGATGTCTTGAGTGAATACATTAATTTAAAAAATTTCATTTTCCCTGCTTTTTGAAAACTTCCTACATGTCAAATATATTTTCTGTTTAAAGATATCCACTTATGATTAAAGACTTCTTTACTATCATCACTAATAATTAGACTTAAAGGAAGTTGCACTCCCTTTCTCCTGATATACCTTAAATGGTTGCTACTCATGACTCTACAGGTAGGATTTTCTTAAATCTTTGCTTTTTATTAAGTTTCTACTTATAGTCAGGTTTAACTAACTAGGGTAACCATTTTTCATATTTTACCTCTACCAGCCTATGGTGATTTGGTTTCAGTTTTGCTTTATATTTTCTGTGTAATTAGGAAAATTTTTTTTTTCTTTAAACTGCCTAGTCTGCACTGATGAGGTTGATATGGTCAAAAGTATCCCTGGTTGATACAGAAGGTAATTGCCATCCAAAGTTTTTGTACTAATAAAAGCATTTCTTTTAAAAAATATTAGTTTTTCAAACTCTAGTTGGATCCATATTGTAAATCAAATTATGTCTTTGAAGTAATCCTCTAGTTTCATTGTCATGCAGATATGTCTTCCTGTTAACTTTCCAAAATGGAAGGTAACACGGTGTAAGGTTTGGAAATTTGGGGAGCTTAGATTTGATCTTGATTTTGTTATTAGCTAGTTCATTGATTTTGTGTGAGTTCACTAATAATTTCTGAGTCTTGGTTTCCTCGTGGGTGAAATGAAGATTTTAGATTTGATGGTCTGTAGAATCTCTTCTGGTTCACTAAATTCAGCATTCAGTAAGGTACTTTTCTTTGTCTATTTGTTTGGTACATTTAATTGTTCCTGGAGGATGACACAGCTGAATATAGACACGATTATGGATATGGTTGAGATAGAAAAACAGTATAATTTAAAAAGGTGAATTCCAGAGAGGAGGTCGAATTGCAAATAAACACATACAAATTTTCTGTTACCTTTGCCCTATTTTTTCCAACTAATTCTTGATTTTGGTCTTCTTTCCAACAGAATCCCAAGATAAAAAGAGGACTACAGAGAAACAGATTATTTAGAACTGAAATCTACTATAGGTAGACTACATTCTGCTAATGCAAACTTGCCCCAAGATTGCAGGGGTACAGCAAATCATGTACTCTCTTCTGAATTCAGTGGCCTTACATGATCATGCCTTCCTCTAAAACAATAACAAGAATAGCCACCATAGTCATAAAGTGTTGAATTTCTAAAATACAGACATAATGTCTGTTCCTGTCAATGTATTCATGTCACCACTTTGTTTTTACTATTTACGAGGCTCCTTCCCAGAAATAGTCTATACCCCACAATTAAGTTTGCTTCAAGATAAACCAAATTTCAAAAGAATCAAAATCAATGAAGATAATTTAAGAAGTAGAAGATGGTTTCCACAAATCAGCTCTCTGGTCCAGTCTGCAATATTCCACAAGACCTGGAACACTCCCTAATCTAGTCATTTGTCAGAGTGCTATAGGTCAAATGATTTGCTGAATCCAAGTTTTATTGATTAGATGCTGTTTTAGGGAGCCTGTGCTGAACATTCCTGATAAAATGATAGACTCTCTTTGAATAATGCATGGTTTGTACCCTAAGTTGTACCATACACACACACACACACACACACACACACACACATGCTGAAACTTTGTCAAACCCATAGTGGTGTAGATCACTGAATAAGAGCGACTTCCATCGTAGCACAAGATAGTAACATGGAGAAGCTGAACTGTTAAATCAAATCCGTGAAATTCATTTTCTTTGTACAACATTAAAACGTATTCCATAAAATGGCAGAGCAATCCAATAAAAGAACAGGTTCTGAAAAGAGTAATTTGTGTGCAACAAGGTTATACATTTAATAGAGTTCTCCTGTAGTTTTGATCACATTTAGAATTCTATTGCTTTTTGTTAAATTTTCTCAGATTTTTCAAACTTTTCATCATTTCTTTGAAATATATGAACCTTTAAATGTAAAGATAATTTATTCAGCCTCTACATTTAAATGCTCTGTAGGCGTAATTTTTGTATTAAGTTTTCTTCTACAGCTGCTTTTACTTTGTCTCATATAGATTACTCATTGTCGATGAATTATAACAGGACTTATCTGTTAGAGTATCAGTTCTTAGGTTCATTTCAATATTTTAACTATTTGCATAATAATTTTTCAGGAAGTGAAGCTTCTGTATGTTTCAGGGAAATTGTCATAATATGTGTAATATTATTAATTGTGTTTGTAATGAAACAGGAAATAATTTATTTTAATATGACCTTATGAATATAATCATGAGGCTGTTTATGCTCTTGTATTATTATTTTTCACCAAAACTATTTGAGCAGTTTAGGGTAATTAAGTGTAAGTGAAGACATATTATTTTTCAAAATAAAGACTTTCAAATTGCTCTAAAAGCACAAGCAACTTTATTTTTTCAACCTTTTTTCTATCTTTACTAATATTGCATATTATGAAGATTTATTTCACCATGAATATTTTGTTTATAAAAATTCATAATTATGTTTAATATTATGTTAGAAAATATAATTTTATCTTGAATATGAGCTGCATAGAAAGTCATTCTTCCTAAAGTCTGTAGTAAGTCACTATTTGATTAAAAAATATTTATCTGTTTAAGGATATAGTATTTTTACAAGAAGAACCAGGTTCTTTTATAATCATGTTAATTTGGCTGAAAACTACAAAGAGAAAAAGAGAATATTTTCCTCTTGTCCATATTCTGTATGCTTTTTCCTTTTTTAAAACAGAATATTGGGCTGTTTCCAATTAAATTGAAATGTGGCATGGAAGTTATCAATCAAATGTAATTATTTTGTGCAAAACAATATCACACACAAAATTAACATGTACAACAGGGGAAAGGTGTCAGAAGACATCAGTTATTCCTAGGACAGCTCATCTCTCATTGAAGTGATGAAATTCCGGAAACATTGCTCTAGGCCTCCTGGCATCACTCACTTTGGCCCTTTTTCCTCAGGCTTGCTTACCCCACTGGTTGCTTTAGGATCTTTGTACATGGGATGCAGAAACAGAATCAGAATGAAACAGTCTATAAAGGTGGTCCTACCAGGAATCCTTACTTTAGCTTCATTGTAAGCATCACAGACTGTTATTCTATGTGTACAGCTTTGGCAGATGCCAATACAGAAGGCAAAACATGATTTTGAAGTTTTCTACACACCATTTCCTCATCCTTCTCAACTTCACACAGCCCAAGTTCACAGGACCCTGGCTGCCTGAGACATCATGACATCTAGTGGAGATCTGGGTTTTTGGCTAGCACCCTAAGAGTGCAAATCCACCCAGCATTTTATTCTTTCAAGAACTCTTTTGCAGAATTTAACTGTGCAAGTAAAAAGAAAAAAAAAAAAAACCATAAAAACCTGTGCAGAATTTAACCATGAGTCTACAGGTTCATGGATCCAAGGATTACAATGCCGCTTGCCAAACTCAATAGTGAGTAGAAGCACAGACAGCAGATACATGGTGCTCTCCATCCCTAGGTATTGAAACATGAGAATTGTTCTTACCGTTCTTTCTGCCCAGTTTGCATAAGGCCTCAGTTGCCTTTTTAAAACAGTATTCAACAATAATTCCAAATGCTTGACTCACAAATTGAAACCAATTTTTTTTATGTTAATGTTTATTGAACACATGTCTTATATTTATACTTTAACAAGGGGCTTCTGATGGCAATGATTAAACTCAAATGATTGTAGTAGCAGGCCAAGTATAAAGACAAACTGGTGGAACTTCCTTGGTGGTCCAATGGTTAAGAATCCGCCTGCCAATGCAGGGGACATGGGTTCAATCCCTGCTCCAGGACAATTCCATACACCACAGGGCGACTAAGCCCGTGTGCCACAACTACTGAGCCTGTGTGCTACAAGGACGAAAGCCCACACACCCTAGAGCCCATGCTCTGCAGTGAGAAGCCCCTGAATGAGAAGCCCGCACACCGCAAGCAGCATGGCCCCTGTTGTGGGCTTCCCCGGTGGCTCAGCTGGTGAAGAGTCTGCCTGCAACGCGGGAGACCTGGGTTTTACCCCTGGGTTGGGAAGATCCCTTGGAGAAGGGAAAGGCTACCCACTCCAGTACTCTGGCCTGGAGAATTCCATGGACTGTATAGTCCATGGAGTCGCAAAGAGTCGGACAAGACTGAGAGACTTTCACTTTCATCTGCTTGTGGAAATTAGAGAAAGCCCACTCGTGGCAATGAAGACCCAGCACAGGAAGAAAAAGATTGAAAGAGAACTTCATAGAGTGCTTCTTGGTCAAGCTATGCTAATCGTAAGAAATCCTAAAATGCAATTCTTCTCCACAAGTTTTTTTTTTCAGGAATATGATTTAAATAATGAGTACTTCCTTCACTAAGCTCTCATGAAATATGCATTTCTCTGGAATACCACATTTTTTTTTTTTTTTTTACTTTGCATTATAACTACCTTTTCTCATCTCTTTTTTTCCTTATTAGATTTCAAGCACCTTGGAAATAAACTGCATGGGTTATCACTCTGCAATATGCATCTTTGTGTCCCCCACACAGGACTTTAATATCATGGTTGATCACACAGAGTTGAACTTGGTTGGATAATGTAGCCTTTTGGAATGTAGTGGCTGGAAGGGATTTCATATACCATCCAACCTCACTTCCTCACTTTACTGATGATAGAAACTGAAAGGCTTCACAAAACTTGCTCTGCGTCACTGCCTTCCAATAGCCAAGGCTGTCAACAAAGCCTTCATGATTTGCTTTTGTCTAGCTCTGCAGGGTCACTTGCCTCCCACCCAACTCCCAAACTCATTCATTTTGACTCATAAGGTCACAACGGCCTTATTTCTGTTCCAAGACATGCTTATCTATTTTCCATTCCTGAATCCTTGGTGTCTTTGTGTGTGTCTTCTGGAAGAATCTTCCTGCCATTCCTCACTTGTGTCATTCCTACTAGTCCCTTAGGATTCAACTTAACATCTACTTCTTTCAGGCAGCATTCCCCCAAAGCTTCAGTCTAAATTTGGTTTTCCCGAATGATTCCCTTGTTAATTTTTCTTTAAAACATTGTGTTCTTACTCTTCACAATACTCATTTTTCAACTATATGTGTAATGTTTATTGCTCTGATTAGACTATATGCTACATAAAGCCAGGAACATTATTTTTTTCTCACCATTATATCTCCAGGATTTATTTCAGTGTCTGATGTTTAATAAGCACCCATTAAATTTAATTGAAAAATTAAAATAGCGAGTTAATGTTAGAACTATGGTTTGAAGGTTTCTATTCTTATTCACATTCTTACCCCACAATGGCAGGCTTCCATGAAAATCTATGAATGTAAGCTACACTAAAAGTTCAGTTCAGTTCAGTCGCTCAGTCGTGTCTGACTCTTTGCGATCCCATGAACCACAGCACACCAGGCCTCCCTGTCCATCACCAACTCCTGGAGTCCACCCAAACCCATGTCCATTGAGTCAGTGATGCCATCCAACCATCTCATCCTCTGTTGTCCCCTTCTCTTCCTGCCCTCAACCTTTCCCAACATCAGGGTTTTTTCAAATGAGTCAGCTCTTCTCACAGGTGGCCAAAGTACTGGAGTACTTCATCATGAAGGAATGGTGGTTCTAAATTTCAGCACCTGGCAGGATATATATATATTTTTCAGATTTTAATCTTTGATTTAATGACTAACATAGTCCTCTTTGATAACCGCCTAGAAGTTTATTTTACTAGATTTTACATCAGGAGTTTAAGCAAGTACTAAAGTTGAGTTTTGCTTCCCCAAACAGTGTGAAAAGTCCTCCATGACTATGATAGTAACGTCCAAATTGAATACAGTGTGGCAGCTTGTTGAGGTGGATGGTGGGTGGGAAAGAACAAAATTTTCTAAATTAATAAATGTAGAAGTTAAATCTTGGCTTCATTACTTCCTTGCCTTATGATACTGGATAAGTTTCTTAAACACTTCTGAGGCTCAATTTTCTCATCTGGAAAACAGAGGCTAAAGATAGGACTTACTCTTATTTAGCTCCTGTCTGTTCTATTCATTTCTCTATCTTACCCCAGCCTAGAACCAGATTTATCTCAATAAATATGTATTAATGAATAACCTAGCATAGTGCATGTGAAATAAGCATCCATCTCTATCATCTATATACCATATCCATTCAGTGTCTGATACAAAGTGGGTCCCTAGTAAAACACGGTGCACTATTAATAGAATGTTTTTGCTAATACAAATGTCCCATAAAAATTCAATGTGCTTTCTTTAATAAACATAATTTCACAGTGAAAACAACTGGATGCTCTGCAGGCTGGCTCTGATGTAATGTATTTATAGAGACTTCTAGTAATTATTCCCTTCAATTTTCTTAATTCTACTCTAATTCTATGTTAAAAGTTACTTTTCATTTTTTTTGTTTAAAAACTGTACTATTGCTAAACAGAGAAATGAATACTTTAAAAGCAATCATAGGATCAATAAATCCTTTTCATAGTATTTTTCAAGTTCAACACACACACACTTTAATAAATAAGAACAATGACTGTGTTTGGGGATATACACAAAAAAGTAGGGAATTTTTAAATATTATATACATAACTGATAAAAGGAAACCACTTCATAGTTTGCAGGGTATTTCTATGGAGTATTACCTTTTGTTGTACCCTATTTTTATCACTATAAATATATCTTTTTGTAAATTTTTACTTAATTCAAGATTTATTACAGCATCTTGGTAGAAGATTTGCTAGAATTTCATTACAGCAGTGACATACCCATTTCCCAGTGTAATTACTGTCATATCCAATAATTTGAATTTATCCATATATCCAATAAATTATGAAATTTAAAGTTACTAAATATTATATATTTTTGTTGCCATTATCAAAAGCTCATAATTGTAGCTTATGTGGTAGAAGCTATATGATATTCATTCTTGCTAAACATAAAAAAATCTGAAAAAATATGAATGTGGAATACATGCATCAATTTTGCAGACAATAAGCAGTGTTTCTAAATTATGAGCACAAGTATTGAAACCAAAACTTAGTTTTCTCATCTGTAAAATGGAGATGATTAGTAATAACTACTTGACAGAATTGTGAGGATTCGCTGAAATAACATACATGAAACACTAGCATATTGCTTACCTTATTTTAACACAAAGTAAATGTTAGCTACGCAATTCTGCATGGGGAAATGAGGGGCTATGAAGTTCACCTGAGGTGTAAAGTATAATGAATGCTGTAAATCTGAAGAGCAGAGAAATGAGGAGGGGCCATCACTTCTTTCCAAATACGTCCAGGTAAGAGTTAACCTTCAGAGGTAACGGGAGTGGGGTTTGGCCAACGAGGAAAGTAGTGTCAGGAGGCATAAAACCTGGCGGAAGGGCAGAAGAGGGGAATGGGACAAAAAGTTGTACATCATAAAAGTGTGCCACAGGATTTGATGCTTGTGAAGTGAAAAATACTCCCTTGCTAACAATTATTGGTGGCTGCTGTTGATTTGAAATTTAGTGACAGGCCATCATGTCCCCCAGTCAGATGCTGATCTACACAGGCAATGGGTCCAACTTCTGGAGGATGGGTTTTCCTCTTCGTCAGTAATGTAAGCAGTGTGAAAGCCTATGCAAATACTCTTTTGAGCCATTATCCTTCTGCGCATCACCGATAATATATTTAGAGCCACACATTAGCCCTGTTAAATTTATTTGTTTTTCACAAATCATTTTTGAAAGCGTCCACACTTTATCAAGGCTGCTCCTTAAATCTAACATATTTATCATGTGGGATTTTATTTATTAAATTTTATTTGGTGTCAAGAGAGACAGACATGAATACAATGTTTAAAAAGATGTCTACTGATGTGAGAAAAAAAATGTAAGTCCTAAGGTGGAAGCTCAGTGAGTTGGAGAAATGCAAACGTCCCTGGTGTGCTGCAGTCCATGGGGTTGCAAAGTCGGACACGACTGAGCGACTGAACTGAACTGAAATGTCCCTACATTTAATCTTCACATGACAAAATACATTGTGGTCAAAATAGGATCGTCTCCAAATTGTAACTTTCTAACATTTTAAAACCTGCATAATATAAGCCTATGCTTTTTGTTAGGCTTTCTTTTTTTTTTTTTTCAATTCCTTCAGCAACCATTTTGTCATAAAGGCTACTAGGTCACTGTAAGCCTCGTTTTTCCTACAACAGTCTTTTCTACATAGTTATTTCAGATACATTAAAGCCAATTATAATTACCTAGGCTATATAAAACAACACCTCCTTATGCAAGGAGGATGTGATATACGGGGTGCAACATATACTGGTGTCAAAAGCAAATTATTTTCATCAGACAATTATAGTGTCTTTGACATCAGGCCTACATTTCCCACCAATTAGTACAAACTGCAGGGTGCAATTCTAGAATTCTGCAGCACTAGCAGCTAGTGGTCCTAAGTGGAATTTAGGGCATTTAAGTACTGTAAGGTCTAATAAATATTCGACTTTAACTTCAATTGGTTCAAATCAATAAGTCTGTGTTGTCTGCACATCATTTTTCCTCAGCCAGAAAGTACATATGGATTTTATTTTTGCAGGGAAATTAATTCTTCTTGTCAATAAAGTGCTTAATTTTCATTTTAATGCCATGCCTCTACTGCACACCACTGAACTATTTATCAGGCCAAACCTACAGCCACCAGTGGGGATAGTGGTGGAGGTCAATGGAGGACTTTTGTAGAAAAGAAGTATTCAGGAGTGAAAAGTAAAACTGACTTTGTTTTTGCACCCCAATTAACTGTACAATTACTTGATATTCTTTAAAATTATTCAATTGCTGAAATAAAATCATGTAAGTAAACTAAAAGGGCAGGGCTTCCACGATGTCTCAGTGGTAAAAGACTCTGCCTGCCTATCATTAAAAAATTCACAAACAACGAATGCTAGAGAGAGCGTGAAAAGAAGGGAACCCTCCTACTGTGTTGGTGGAAGTATAAATTGGTACAGCCACTGTGGAGAAGAGTATGGAGGCTCCTTAAAAAAATAAAAATAGAGCTACTATATGACCCTACAATCCCACTCTTGGGCACATATCTGGAGAAAACATGATCCAAAAGGATACATGTACCCCAATGTTCATTGTAGCACTGTTCACAACAGTCAAGACATGGAAGCGATCTAAACATCCATTGACAGAGGACTGGATAAAGAGGATGTGGTACATGCAAATGGAATATTACTCAGACATTAAAAGGAACGAAATAATGCCATTTGCAGTCAATGGTTGGATCTGTAGAGTGTCATACTGAGTCAAATAATCAGACACAGCAGGAGAAATATGGTTATGACACCCCTTATAGGTAGACTCTGAAATGAAATAATACAAATGAACTTACTTACAAAACAGACTCACAGACTTAGAAAATGAACTTATGGTTGCCAAAGGGAAGTGACAGGGAGTTTGGGAAGGTCATGTACATACTGTTATATTCAAAACGGATAGCTAACAGGACCCAGCACATGGAACTCTACTCAATGTTACATGCCAACCTGGACGGGAGGGGGATTTGAGGGAGAGCAGACATATGTTTGTATGTCTGAGTCCCTCTGCTGTCCACTTGAAACTACCACAACATTTTTAATCGGCTATAATCCAATACAAAATAAGTTTAAAATTTGAAAAAAAAAAAAAAAATCTCTGTCTATAATGTAGGAGATAAGGGTTTGATCCCTGGGTTGGGAAGATCCTCTGGAGGAGGAAATGGAAACCCACTCCAGTTTTCTTGCCTGGAGAATCTTATGGACAGAGGAGCCTGCATCCATGCTTTTGCAAAGAGTTGGACACAAGTTGGGCTGAGACTGAGCTGAATAAACTAAAAGGGCATTGCTCAAAATTTTAAGAGCTTTATACTTTTTATATGAGAAGTATATAAATGAAAATGCATGTGACTTTATGATGCCAGGACTAAGGGATAAAGACTGGTCATGTAGAACATTAATCCATTATTTTGCCTGCATGGTACCTAGAAGTTAGCCTGACTCACTTTTACTTATGAAACTGACTAAATCACTCAGTCATTTTTGTGGTTATTAAAATAACACTGGCATTTCACCAGATTCCAGTTCAATACCAGACTTTGTAACAGAAACAGTATATAACCAGTTTTCTGCTTTCAAGGGATTTAGTCCCAAATGTAGTTGTCTTGGTTTATGTCACTTACAAGACTTAAGCATTTTCCTTAAGTTTCAGAATTTCAAGTATTCTACAGTCAGCTGTATTATTTTAGATTTCATTTCTTGAGTTCACCTATTGTCATTTTAGCTAAGTCTCCTGGAACTTTTAATAAAGAAATATACAAAAAAGGGATGAAGTTATTTCTTTTTTCAATTGGAACCCAATTCCCCTCTAAAACATCAAGTTTGCAAGGCGATCCAAAACTGTTCGTCTTTAAAAAATAATGTAATTTTAAAAATTCAATAGAAGAGAATGCTGTTAGGTGGCATTGTAACACATGGACAGTGTGGTCTTTCTTCGTCATAAAAGAGTGTAGTGGGGACAACAACCCATGTGGAGAGTGAGGTAGGAAGGTGCTACAGAGCTGCCCAACCAGCAAAAATCCAATGCAGACTCAGACAGTTCATCTACCTTTCTTCTCAAAGGCTCCAAGGATACCCTTGTACTTCCTGAACTCCTGTCCTTTTCCTTCAAAGAAATTTACATGTAATTTGGAAAAGAATGCCACAGGAATAGAGCACTGGGCATGGAAATGATAATGAGAGATGCAAGGGTACAGTAGACCACAAATGGGTATTGATGACTTGCTCATCATTTCAGCCAGCGTTTATTGAGAACCTATTGTGATGGCATGGAGGTAAGTCAGAAATGGATCCTGACCTCAAGAATTTGTGGCTATGTCCCTCTGAGACAAAGCACATAGATAGTTACAACATAAAATAGTGATTGATGCCACAAGGAAGTCACAGAAGTAACAGGACAGAATTGGCTCATTATATAATGAGGCATTCTCCTCATTCTCTGAGTGGCTTCTGACCTAGTCCCTTGGTATTTCTATTTCTCTTTGCTGCAAAATCAGGGAGAGATGACTGCTTTGTTTTTATTTATCTATATTTTTGGCCATCTGTGCATCTCGTGGGATCTCAGTTCCCGGACAAGGGATCAAAGCTCAGCCCTTGGCAGTGAAAGGCAGAGTCCTAACCACTGGACTGCCAGGGAATTCCTGAAAGATAGCTGTTTTAGATATGAAACACTGTCCATGAGTAACTGTAATTTCTCTGCATTGAAGTGTTAATTTAAGGTGTTGTGTCCATAATAAATGGGTCACTTAAGCAGCTATAAAATATACCAAACTAAGTGGAATATGGCTACAGCTGCTTGATAACCATTCTTACTAATCCACTGGGGTGAAGTCACTGCAGACAAGAGGACATCATTCCTCAAATTTGTCACATAATGCATACTAAAAACTCCTAGCAGATAAGCCTCAGAGATAAGGGTCTGAAACTCATCTTAGGAAAGCAAATCAGAGTAACTGTCTTTGTTTTTCTCGGAGGTAGCCGGGTCTATAGAGTCAGCTATTCTTCTCTCCCTAGAGTAAGGATCTTCCCAATCCAGGGTTAGAACCCAGGTCTCCCACATCGCAGGCAGATTCTTTACCAGCTGAACCACAAGAAAAGCCCTTCCCTAGAATAAGAGGAACCAAATGCTATCGTGAGATGCAGAATTTGCTTGTTACAATTATGTCCGGCATCACTCAGTTCCCCAAACCTACCTGAGCATCTAACCAAGCACTGCACTTAAGAATTAAATGCATCATAAAATACAGCTTGTGAGTCTGAATATTACAACCACACTTCGCCATGACCCATGGTTCAAAGGCTTCTCCCAGTAGCAGTTGCCCTTGAGCCCAGCGCCTCTGAGCAGGGTGAAAGCTGTGAAGCTAACTATGCCTGTGGCTTCACTACTGTTTTAGCTCTTCCTCAAATTTTCATCCCCTCAGAACACTCTCATGGAATTTCATCGGTGCAACAGCTTCCTTCAGAGTAGCACTGAGTGTATCCTTCCAATGGTGCATGGAGGATATAAGCTCATAACACCCATTAGCATTAATGGGAGTTATCCGCGTAAATCCCCTCACATCGATTAGAGAATAGGCCCCTTTTGATTTTAGAAATCTTTCCTGTGAGGATTTCCCCTGTGTCTAGTATGGGCATATAAATGGCCATTTTATTGTATTAAATATGTATCACATCCATCATTTTTAATGCTGTGCTGTGATGAAGGCTTCTCAGTTCTGGGATCAGTTCAGAAAATATTTAAACTTGGCAAGCTAAACAAGCCTCAGCTAAGAAAGCCTAAGGGCCCCATTCAGAGGAACATTATCTACCATTTATGCTTGATTTAAAAAAAAAAAAACAAAAACTGAAATTACACAGGAAAAAAGTGTGGACAACATTGTTTTTGACTAAATTACAGGCTTTTAATATTCATTAGCAGTGACTTTTCCATTATTCAACCAAGAGAATCTGTACACAAACCGAGAGAGAGAGAGAGACGTGGCTGCCTTAAATTAACAAAGAACTGCTGGTGTTTGTTAACAACAAAATAATAACAACAATACGAGGGCAACTTAGATTCTGACCTAAGAGGGCTGTGCTGAGTGACCTCTACACAATTGTCTCTTTCCTGATCATGATATTCATGTAGAGATGCAGGGTAGAAAATAAATGAAATCCATATTTTTTCCCATTGGTGTTATATGCATTGTAACTTTGCTACTGGAGAGTGGCTATTTGCAAGACCCCTAAATCAAGATAGCAGAACATTGTCCAGGTTGCAGAGAGCAGATATAATTGATGCACATATTTTATTTGTTCTTCAGCTGACCATGGTATCTTTAGTCAACCACACCTCCTGTCATTCCCTGTTGTATTATGTATATGTATTCCACATATTCCTTTATTTGCATAATAAGTAGCTTTGGAGCCTGACCACATGGGTTTGGTCATAGCACTGTCCATACAAGATGTTTGACCCTACACAAGCTACTTAGACTCCCTGATCCCCCATTTTATTCTCTGTAAAATGGGAAAATAATACAATTGCTGAAAGATTATGGTCAAGATAAAATAAGACAATCTTTATGAGGCCCTACTATGGAGTAGATATTCAGTATATGGTATTAAGTGAAAATTAAATGACTATGAAATTGCTATATATAGGATGTGGAAACAGATGTGAGAATCTCTGAAGTCTTTAGGTCAGTCAGTGCTGTGGGGAGGATTTCTGGCCCCATTGCCTGCTGCATCAAGGACATCAGGTGGTGTCACCCCTACCCAAAACATCACAGGTGTTAGTGGAGGAAGACCGTTTCCTAACTCCATCTTCAAGTGCACATTTACATTTTACACAGTACAGAAAGGAATGAAAATATCACCTCATTACCATGTATCTCTGCCCACACACATTTTTAGGGAATTAGTGTGTCCTTGTAAAACAGTTGCTACATCCTAGAGGATTGACCAATAGGGGAAATACAACCTTGGTCCTCTAAAAGGCAAGAAGAACTCTAGAAAGCTGACATGCATGTCCAGTTATAGTTTCCTGTGTTGGGGCCATGCCCAGCTTCGCCAGCTCTGGATGTCTGCACTTATCAGATTATACCTCATACAATAACAGTTCAGTTTGACATCAGTGTATTCATTGAAGAGGTTTATGCATCGTTATAATTAATTAAAGTTAGTGTTTCTTAATTAGGTCTTAACTCATTCACCTTTTCTTCTCTTTTCTCTGCATACTCAGAGTTCCCTCGTGTGTTTAAGTAAAAGTTGACTTACTGATTCTTCTTCCAGGCTCCTCCCAATATTGTTATGACCTCGGTGAATTAACTGATTCCTTTTTTAATCAGCTGGTTCAGAAGGCAACGTCTTCACTTTTTTTCTTTCTCTTTTCACCACCCACCCTCCCCTTTTAAGATAAGAAGTATATTCAATTCACACTTTAAACATATTTCACAGTGCTAGCATCATCATGTACTTTAAAAATCTCTCTTGCCCTTTACAGACCTTTATTCCCTTCAAGGTTTTTACAATGAAAGGAAACTCCCCACCATGTCCAGCGAGTCATACCAAGACAGCATTATGTAGTTGAAATTGGTGACATTTACTGATGAGGAATATTAAGAGGACACTTGTGGGTTTATTTGTTAAGATTAATGGGATAGGATTATGAAAGATCTGATTCTTCATATGTATACATATGGGGATGTAAAGATGGGGAGGTGGGTGGAGGGAGAGAGGCGGATTTAAGAAGACAAAGGCCTAAGGCAATTTACGTTAGGGTTTACAATGGTTTTGCTGCAAGCATGCAGAACTAACTGGGTTTAGATTAAGGCAGTCTAATTAGTGTCATGTCAAACTGGCAGTGATCATAAGACAAGAGAGAGGTCACTCTCGTCATCTTCTTGGTCTTTTGCCCTTAAATATAGAGCTGCATAAAGTACAATCTCCTTCTTGTTAATGGAAGCAGAATATGTATAATCTGCACATGAAATGAAAAGAAAATGTGTAAGGAAATTTCTTTTTCCCATTTCCTCGTCAGGAGCTGTGAATTTTAGTGCGAATTAAAGTAAGGCTAATTCTGCAGTCATCGTCTGACCTGTCAGGGTAGCTGTCACCCTCGCGTCTCTCAAGGCAGGTCTTTAGCTTCTTCTTGCTGAGTGCAGCCTTTGCCGACTGACAGAAAAATACCGACCATGACAAGAAAAAAGAACATAATGTCCTTTTCACCCATCACTACTCAAAATTGCTCAATCTTTACTGACATATTATTATACATTGTTTCTCTGAAAAAGCACTTGCTTTCTTTTCTATATAAGAAGTACAAAACTTTCAGGAGACAAGAAATTGTTCTTTAGAAAAGATTAAAGCCTGTAATTATTTTAAATTGTCTATTAATATGCAATATGTTGCCCTTTAATATGAATAAGGTGTAGTGAGACGCTTGAGTCATTACTAGGGCGCCCACTTGTGCCTCTGCAGTTAAGGATCTGTCGCCTTTTTTATTAGGGACCAAAAGGGGCCATGGTGGGACCAGCTGCTGTGCTTTGAGACCACTATCCCAAGCTCGGGAAGATCTTTAAACATTTATTGAAGGGTAGGTGGAAAACCACTCAGGTTCTAATTCAAGTCAATAAAAATAGAAGGTTAGAAGCAATATTCGAAGACTGTCTTCGATCTTTTATTTTTACCCTCTAAAGGAAAAGAGGGGCCACTCTGCGCTAAAATGTGTTATTGGCATCCGTGAGAAGCACAATAAAAACACTATGAATAGTGAGAGAGGAAATTAAAGCACTGAAGGGTATGTGGACATAACAGAACAGAATGTCAACATACATGGCAGCAGTGAGTCCACCAAATGCAGATTAAAAAATACCAGTGTGCAGGCTCATACCATTGGTGACAACAACTGTCTCACCGTCTGTTACCTTGTGTTTCAAGTGTCACAAACAGTGGGTGAGTTTGGATTTGCTATACCTAGGTGCAACGGAGTTGGGTTTAAGTTGAGGTTTCTGTTGTGGCTGTCAATTCTCTTCCTTTTGAAGAGTTCTAGATTCTCCATAATTCTGGACAATTACCTTCAGTTCTAGTAGGCTCTGTTCTGAGAACAATATAGATATTAAGTGCTTACTATAAATAATTAACCAATAGATACAGGAAACACTTAGAAACACTGGCATTTATTTCAAGAGGCATAATCTGAGCTACAGAAATATGCTTTGCAGTTGGGTGTTCATTTTCCTAATTCACAACGTCTTTTGGATTATTGTCACTATTATTTTTACTTTTTTTTAACTGAGAGAAGTATGTGTTATTTCATCACATGACATTTCTTTGAAAAATCTTTCTTGTCTAGATGTGGACCTTAATGCATTATGCAAAACCCAGGGATTTAGATTTTTGACATTGCATACACTCACAGTATATTCTAAAGGGAGACATTATATGCTAACTTCTTGTGAAATCCTGTAGCAGCTGCTTGGTTAATATAATATGTTGAAAAATATTTATGTAGTTTGTTTTCTTTTCTGTCAACCCTGGTATCTTATGAAATTTTTTTTCAAATGGCCAGTAGCTAAAGTAGTGACTTTAGTTTGACTTAATATTATGCCACATTGACAGATGAAAACTCCTTCTAAAAATGTCATTTGAGTGCTCGACTCATTTGCATTTAGCTCGAAAGCTTTTAGCGCTTTGCACATTCACATTATAAACATTTGGGTGAACATTAATACCCCAGCTAAACAAAAATGCTATTCACTCCAACCATTTCTTCCACTACATAAAAACTATAAACGATTCTCCTACCAAAAAAAAAAAAAAAAAAGAATGCAACCCGAAAATCAATTATAGTAACTATTTAGAAACGTAAAGGAAAGGCAGTAAAAAAGTGACAAAAAATCTTTAATTGTAGGGAAAATGTGCATCTTTTTTTCCCCAACATGTGAATAAAATGCATTTCCTTCTTTAACAATCACAGTTACAATAGATCCATGCATCTCACAGGAAAAAATTGACAATTTGATTATGACTTGTACTTTTTGCCGGGGCCATGAAAGTGGTTTATGTTTGAAATGTATCAGCTGGAAAGTACTTATTACTCATAAACGCTCTGCTATTTCACTTTCTGCAAAGTGAGCTGTTAACAGATACAATTTGAGCAGAATAGCCAGAGGAGGCCTTTTGATATGCAGAAGAGCTGACCCGCGTGCTGAGCCTTTAATTGGGTTTTTAATTTTCCAGGCCATCTGACAATATCAAACATGATCCCAGTGCTTGAAATGTTGATTGGAGGCTAAGAAGGATGTACTACAACATGGCATTATGGAGAGAAAGAGGGAAGCATGCAGGTAGAGAGGAAGACACTGAGAGCCAAATCATCCGCCGTGTGATTTTTGTTGGTTTTAGAGAATATTTCCAAACAGTTTAGCATTTCATTTTAAATGATGAACATCTGATTATTTTGTAGTTATGGTGAAGATGTTTGAAAATATTTCTAAATCATATGTCTCAAGCTACTTAGCTAAACGGATCTACTCAAGTGAGTCGGAATTGGGGAAAAAAAGCATTTTGTAATTTAGCATGTTTTCTTAGGCAGAACTACCAAAAGTAAAAAAGTGGTTGTAGAAAAAAATATTTGATTAATTTGCTATCATTTGGATGCTTGCTTTGAAAAGCTTCTGAACACAATGCATCTTTTCCCATTATGAAGTTCTCATTTTTATAAAAATTTATAATGTTAAAATGATCATTTTATTCAATGTCAAGTAGATGCTCATTTATAGCTATCAAAACATTTGGAAAAGAGAAGCATAAGATTTATTTTGGCTTTGGACAGCTTATTCAGTAAACATTTTTTTATTTGCTCATTTGTAAGGATAAGGCGAAGAATAAAATCTAATTTATTATTTTATTGGAAGTCAGTATCAGAGTGATGCAGGACTGTGGATTTAAGAAATCTGTAAATCTCTTTAATAAAGGCCTGGGGAATTATTAGCAAGGACAAATGTAAAATGCCTGACAGTTACATTTCTAAAAGAAAAACACAATAATCTCATTAAAGAAATTACTGACAGCAGCTCACAGATGTTAATGGTTGAAGTAACAAAGGACATACAATATCAGAAAGTAGATTATCCTTTTCCTCTTTTAGAATTTTGCTATCGATCTAACTTATTGGGCATATCAAAATAACAAATTGCAGTTTTTCACTCAACAATCTTCTTTTGCAATAACACTAAGCAATCTAGAGTAAAATACATTTTTAGATGATAAATAATTATAATTTAAACACAAAGAATTGTGAAACCCATTAGAGGAAGAAGGTTAGATGAAAACAATACTGTGTTTGCAACATAAGAACTAGAAGGAAGACTGCCCTGAAGCCAATCAAATAATAAAATAGTAGTTACATTCGGTAATATACATATAGTTGTATAAATTTATATATCTATTTATATAAAAATATTTTGAATCTTGAAGGCTATACAGGAAATTATTTAGATATATGCAGCGATTTCATAGTCTTAGGAATTGGAATTGTATTAATTTTTTTCTTTTTCATGCTCACTTTCTCTTGTCATCCTAAACAAGGAATGAGTGAATTATTCACTGAAATAAAGGTCTAAGAACAGTCCAATAAGCAAGAAAGTGTATTTTGCTTTAAAGGAAAAAAAAGGCAGATATAAAGTATTAGCTATATTATCTTCCTAATAATCTTAGATACTATGAGACTAGGTGATTTGGTTCAGTTTTTGTCTAGCTAGTGCTTTTTGAGATACTTTGTTCAATGTGCCAAATTATACTATGTATCCTGCTGTTTTACATCATAATGAATATTACCCATTTCGATTAAAACTAAGAAAGATGGTTTGTACACTTAATTCTTTAATCTTTCATCTGAGCCTCTTAAATGTTTCAGTGTTCTGAAAGCTGCATATTTCTCTAAGATGTAGTAAATATTCAATTATGTCCATTTGGTACTTGAAAAAATGAAGGCACTTAGAGACTACTGATTGGAATAATATTTTCAAATATATTAACGTAGCTCAAAAATCTTAAATCCTAGGCTGAGATTCACTGGGCATACTGCCCAACAAAGACCTTAGCAGCAAGAATCTGAACCCCAGTACATTATGGGAATTTAGACAAGTCTCAGAAGAGGACTATTTTTGCATTTCTCTACATCAAAATTTGAGAAGAAATGGTTTACATTTTAGGTGCAACTTCATTGATGGGAGGGAAATATCTGGAAACTTAGGAATGTCTCTGCTGGTTTAGGAATAGACATCTTTATGCCTTAATATTAGAACAACTTATATTGTACGTAGATAAAAATACTATTCCACAACACAAGTCAAGAGATATTTAACATAGTGGTTAAACCATATAGTAAATTTTGCCTAGGATCTTTACTCGCCAAAGTAAAATTTTACTTAAAAGTCTGTATGATTTATACACTAAATTTCATCATATAACTTGGAAAAACAACAATATTTTAATTTTTAACATTTTTATCTACAGTCTAAAAAGTCAAGTCTTTATTTCATCGCTGGGTTGTGAGTTATTGGTACAATAAAATAGAAGCTGAAAAGAAAGTAAGAAGAAACATTTTCCTAAAGAACCAAGTCAGAAAAATGGAAAGAGGGAGTGGAATTCTTTTCATTTAGGGCATAAGAAGCCATTTAGGTAGCATGTACACTGTATTTGTGCAAGAAAACATTTTTACATAGATTTGTTCATAATTATAAAATGCCTTTAATGTATCAAAGTTTCTTAGAGGAGTCAAAATGAACTGAGTAAGCACTGATATGTTGAATTGGCTTAAGGGTTTATAAGGTTATTTGGGGGATATCTGGGTAAGAAAAGCTCTAATAGGGTCTAACAAGAATTATTTTACATGTAGCAGAAACTATCTCATAATCATAATTAAAATACCCATGTAACCATTCTTACTCTTGGAAACATACAAATGAAAATACGGAGATGGCTCAGACTTTCCCCAGAATCTCCTGGTAGATTAGGAAGGGGAAAAGATCTAGGACATATGTAATAGTTTGTCCATGTATCTAGAAACAAAAAGGTAACATTTACAGAGCACCAATTCTGTGTTTTTATGGATGTTTCCTCACTTGAGATGGTTGGGTGGCATCACCGATTCAATGGACGTGAGTTTGAGTAAACTCGGGGAGTTGGTGATGGACAGAGAGGGCCAGGCATGCTGCAGTCCATGGGGTCACAAAGAAGTGGACACGACTGAGCTGCTGAACTGAACTGACTGAACCGAGGTGAAGAGAGTTGAAGTAAATTAAGCACAGCTTCACGGTAAGAAATCTGTGTGATGCCCATGCTTCTCTGTGTTCAGCTGTCCCATGTTGTTTTTGAAGCTATTATACTCTTATGTTTAAAATACACCCTATATTTGTTTATTTACTTATTTCCATGGGGTTTCATTATTTTTACATGTGAGATGGATTTAACCACTTATTTTGCCAAGAAAAAATGGACAAAGAGGTGAATAAAAGCACATAGAAGTACTAAATCATTTTGGATGTTTAAATAAAGAAAATAGCTGGGCCTATGATTCTTTGGATGTTAAAATGGCATTCTTCAGTGGACTTCACTGCACATTTTTTAGGGTCAAGTTAAGATAGGTAAAACTAACCATTTCGCCTTCTGTATTCAATTCAAGGGCAGGCAAAGCTTCGGGGTAGACCCACATTTCTGATTCAAGAACAAGGTTGCTCTGTTAGGCATCGCAATGAACTTAGAGTTCTCAGGTGATCAGAGGGACGACTTCTAGAAAGTCATTAAAACAAGCCAACCAACCCATGTGTATGGCGGTGGGAAGGTTTGCCTCAGATGAGGTGCTACATTTGCTACTTCTCCCCCATCCTCAAATATCCAGTGACATCACTATTGATTAGACAATGAGCTATGAATGGAGATTAAAAAAATGAATTAAATTTGTCCTCCAAGAGACCTCTTTTAGGCACTGCTTCTGTGTAGATGCAGTTTGGAGAAATGACTTGCTCAGGGAAGCACAACTGGTAGTTACCTATGACAATACAGCTATTTGCAAGATTAGCTTAAAAATTTTTTAAACCTACAGGGTTTCCTCTAGGCTAATTCAGTCAGAGTTCTTTGAGTATGACCTTGACATTAGTATTTCTTGATTGAGAACAACTAATCTAAATCCATTAGAAAAAATGCCAAATTATACATTTCCCCAGAAGTCTTTTTATCAATACACATTTAACTAATTGAGGACACGCCAGTTACTATGTATACAAAAATGAAAAACAAAAAAGTACCTGCTGCCAAATAGAGAATAGTCTAGTAGGGATAGAGGATGAAGCAGTAATCAAACTACACTGTAATAGGGGCAATATTCAAGACAGCTATGAGATACAGGGGAGTGATACAAAGCCTCAGGGAAGCAGAGAGCCAGTGGAACTGGTGGTACCATCTTGCTGCAAAATATAGGAAAAATTACATGGCCTTTTGAGTGTGGTTTTTCATGAAAAGAAAAGGGTTAGACTATACTACATCTAAGCATTTGTAGGAAAATGCTACTGTGTGCTAATTGTTTAGGAATGCCTTTTGGAGCACTTTTGAAGCACATCAGACACGGAGTTAAAACTGCTAGCTGGGCTGAGTTGGGAAGCTGTGTATTTAACGAACACTCCTTATAATCAAGGGATTCCCTGGTGGCTCAGGGTTAAATAATCCACCTGGTCAGGAAGATCCCCAGAGAAGGAGATGGCAACCCACTCCAGTATTCTTGCCTGCGAAATCCCATGGAGGGAGGAGCCTGGCAGGCTACAGTTGCAAAAGAGTTGAAAATGACTTAGAGACTAAACAACAACTTTATAAGGAAAACATCTCATACACACAGATGCACACAAACTGGTCATTTTCCCCAATAATTTTTGCTGCATGACCAATCACCCCAAAACTTAGTGGACTAAAACAACAATATTTATTTTGATTGCAAGTCTGCAATTTGGGCAGCAATTCAAGGTAATATCTTGTCTCTGCTTCATTCTTTGTCATCTAGGGCCTGAATGCTGAAGCCTAGAATCACCTAAGGCTTTCATTTATGTCTGGTGGTTGATGCAGGGATTAAACAGCTGAGAGGCGAGGAGAGCCTGGGACTCCTCAAGGATCTTCTGTCTCTAGGTGGTCTTTCCATGCGGTCCACAGCGTGGAGACTCAGGGCTCAGTGTAGGTGTGCATCCTAAATGAGCCAGGGTTGTCACAGCACTTCTCCCTATACAGTCTCAGAAATCATACCGTCTTATTTCAGTCGTGTCTTTTTTGCTAGAAGCGAGTCACTAGACCAACCTCCATTCAAGGGGAGAGGAATTAGACTCTACCTTTTTATGGGAGGATAGAAGATATTTGTAGACCACCATGATAACCAAACAGTAGACCTTTATACACGATAACATTTACATTTGAACACAAGATTTCCTTTGACCCTTTAGTTTTACATAATCAAAATTTTATAGTAGATTCAGAAGTTAGTCAATGAATAATTAACATTAAGGACTAGTCAAAGAAATAATAGCTGTTTCCTAATTATGATAGTAATTCCTGGAAAAGTTGAAAGTCAGTGAAGTATAGCTAATAATATTTACACAATATCTATTCTTATTATTGCTATGCAGGTACTAATACACTTCATATCTTTAGCTCATTTAGTCCTTCTGACAAGTCTATTAGGTAGGTACTTATGTTATTTCCATAACAGAGGCTTATATAGGTGAAGGAAATTCCCCAAGTTCAAAAAGCTATCAAAGGGAAGAGCAAGGATTTTCACCAATTAATTCTCACTCCCAAGACCAAGGTCTTAATAGTCATACTATTAATAACTAGAAGGGGTATGGTGGCCTAGATATTCAACATAATGAACTTATAATATTTGCAAAACCTGTTCCTTCCAGAGAGTATGGAGTTTGAAACAAATTTATATTAACTGTTGCTTTCCCTCTCAAATTTTGTTTATATGTTGTATTGTGACCCAATATCACTCATTTGCAAATTTGAGTGTGCATAAACTAATCAAGTAAAACTTATACTTAACTTTGACTTTCTAGCTTAAAAACCATTAATATTAATATATCACCAGAGCTCTCTCTAAAGGCCCAATAAAGTTAGGTAAACATGGATTCTCTGAATCTTCTGACTGAGATACCAGAGTACCTTGTTGCCCACTTGGTCCTTTGAGGGGACAACAGGAAATTTACAAAGAGCACATGAAACAGTTTGAAATGAGCATGTTCCCCTTTACATACATTCTTTTGTCTACTCTGCATGGTGCTTTGTCAAAAATGTCTGAATCATTTCACATCTCATTTTTGCATATCTTTGTCTGATGAAAGTCGATGTGATGTAAGCAATGAAGAGAAAAGAACTTTCCAGTAAATGCAGACCCTTTTACTCCACCCTCCCCGCAACAGAACACTGCTCATGTTAGCAATACAATGCCTTTCCATTCAGGACTGCCACTGCAGTCTCCTTCCAGGGCAGGGAATGGGGTGTTTTCAGAGACTCCATCTGTGAGACAGAGTCAGCAGCAGGGCTGGGTGCTCAGCTGCCTAATTAGGTCATGGGACAGCTGAGGCAAAGAAAAAATAAGGTGTCAGGTGAGGTGGAGATCAGGTAATCAGTTTGGAGCAAGGGACAAGGGAGGCATGAGAGGGTCGGATAAAGAAGACAACAGTTGCAATGGCAGTGGTAGGAAGACAGTCCTAGAAATGAAAACCATTTGAAAAATCAAATACGTAAGAACCCGTGTCTTCTTTGTACCGCTTTGCATATAGCTAGGTACCTTTCTATCAATATATTCAAAATTGTAATTCAGAAATATATTCTGGCCCAAACTATTCATGTCTTTGCCATGTCATTTTGGAGACTGGGGAACTAGTGGGTTAGAGAGTGTCTTTATTCACTACCCTGTCCCTTTATCCTAGAATCAATTAATCTATGATTATTAATGATGAAGCTACTCAATATGTTCATTCAGTAAACTATAGGGTCCTTAAAATATTAAGGTTCTAGGGACATGAAGGTGATTGCAACTTAGCTTTTGGCTTCAAGGCAAGGCAGACACATACCTAAATGTTAGTACAATGTGATTAATGATGTAATAGATGCACATGTAATAATAAATGGGGTAGTTTAGCTGCACACTGGGAATGTTGGAAAAGGTTCTTCAGAGTAAACAGGGTTGTGGATGGAGGATAAATCAAGTGTTCTCTGGGAGAAAAAGATTCCTGGTACAGATATCAGTTTGGAATGGCACACGGGGCTGAGTGCATTGGGATCTGGTGTGTAGCTTGGGGTGTCTGAGAATAAAGGCATGGGAAAAAGGTCTGTAGGAAGGTCCAAGCTGAGACAAAACCTTGTATCCCATGCTTTAAAGTATTAGTTTAGCATCATATTTACTAAATCTAATTGCCCATAATAACCCACAAGAAACCTTGCATAAATCTAAAATTGTCTTTTCAATGCCTCAGTTTTCTCCTCGGCAAAACGGGGATAATTATTCTGATTTTCATTCCTACTGTCAATGCTCTTGTTCACCCTTACTCAGTCGTATCCTACTCTTTGCAACCCCATAGTCTTTAGCCTGTCGGACTCCTCTGTCCAGGGAATTTTCCAGGCAAGAATACTAAACTGGGTAGCCATTTCCTCCTCCAGGGTATTTTCCTGATCCAGGGATTGAACTCGTGTCTCTTGCACCTCCTGCATTGCAGGCAGATTCTTTACCACTGCACCACCTGGAGAGCCTCCTACAGTCAATGCTTAATACTAATTTTGTTATCGCCTGTCCATACTATTACAATAATCTTCATACTTGTAACCCTGACTTCAGTCTCTCCTCCTAAAAGCACATTCATGTGACATTATTTGATTAAAGACAAAAACATAGTAAAGAATAATAAAAATAATATATTATCATCTATCTTCAAAGCTCCCCATCCCCAAAGAATAAATTCCAAACTTTCTGAAAAGGCAGTTAAGACTTTCCACCCACTGATTGAAACCTGATTTTATTTTCTATCCTAATACATCCTACAATGCTGCTTTCTTGGACTGTGTGACCTACTGCATTCTTTTTTTTGGATATGGTCTCTCCACTGCCTTACTCTTCTCTCTGCCAAGATCTTATTTAGTTTTTAAGATCCAGCAAAATGCTACTCAGTATAGTCAGAAATAATATCTTTAGCTTCTGAGTTCCTAAACAGCCAAAATATTTGTGATCAAAATATCTCGGCCAGAACTTTCCTTCTGCTATTACCATTTGTGACATTTTGGCCAGACACCAACTTCTCTAAGTCCTAGTTTTCTTCACCATAAAACAGGTAAAATATGTGTAATAGTACTTCTTCACAGGGAAGTTGCCTGATTTAAATAATACATAAGAAAAACCTTTTATAAACTTTTCAGGCATATTTTAATGTGAACAACAATATGGGGATTCCAAAAGTAGAATAAGCAGTAAAAACAACAACAACAAGCAGAAGTTAAGTCCCCAAAAGGTCACACACTCCATGCTTAATTAAGGACACATCCCTGAATTTAACTATAATGAGTATACCTATAGAATTGGAGTAATATTAATAATACCTACATCATGGAGTTATGAGATGGTTTAATGAGATAATATATGTGAAAGCAATATGAAAGAAATAATATTATGATGACACAAATATTATTGATTATTTGTTTCTTAAGTCACCATGACCATTCTCTATCCTAAACGGAATTATTTATGTGCACTTCTTATAACACATATGAAACTGTAAGAAATCTGAGGGTGAGCTGAAGTTTTAATCATGTTTATTCTCCCATGGAATAAATAAGTGAAGTTTATAAGGTGAGTGCATTTCTTACCAAAACAACACTCATGTTCGGCAGAGAGTAGTCTGTGCTCAGGCTTTGGTCTGTAATCACAGCATCTTTCCCTGCCTGCGAATCGTTACTTATGTGGTAGCATGGGTGAAACACTAGCTTATCAGTTACATATATTTCAGTCTCAAACATCTGAATCATTAGGGGAAGATTCCTTTGCCCTTACTCATCTCTATCAGTATAGTTCTTCCTCTGATTTTTATAATCACAATTTCCCACGTTGCTATAGTTGCAGCCCTCATCTTCATGCAATGTTCCTTCTCCACTATCTAACCCTGCAATGTACCAGTATTTCCTTTTACATTGTAACTTACTGGAAAAATTCAATTTTCACATCTGTCTGGTAGATTTGACTGATACTCTGCTCTCTCTACGTCAATATTACTGGGAATTCCATGCATGTAAACCTGAATGGTGCAAAATGAAAACCAAATGTTAAACTTTAGCTCTAACACAAGGAACTTCTTTTCCTGTTGCACAATTGTCTTTGGATGCTATGCCTATCACTCAACACTTTTAATTTTCACATGGACTACATGAACAATGATTACTTATATGGATACACTTTGGAGTCATCTCTAATTGATTAGTGTCATATATTGAATGGACAGTTGATTTTAGTGAGGCTTTTTTTCCCCCATTAAATGTTGCCTATTTCTAGCCAAGACTTCCAAATTAATGACAAGTCTGGCATTGGAATCTAATCTGAACACCGTTTTTCAATTTGAAAAATAAGAATTAACTGGAATGTGGTCTTTGCACAAAACTGGTGTCATTACAACTAATAGCCTTGCAAAAGTCTATTGGTGAATTATGTTGTGAAAGTCATAATAAAGATCAGGAACAATAATTTTGCTCCTCATGTCCCAGTAGAGGCTGAGGTGTCTGGGAACAGGCTTTTATAAGTCTTTTACTTTTGGTGCCCTTTTTTAAAACAAGGAAAATGTATTGCTTTTGGACACTTATATAAGTGATTGTTGTTGTTTATCAACATCATTATCGTTACCCACAAAACACTAAAACAAGACTCCTGTCTGACAAATCCCACTAGGCATGAAGGGCTGAATTCTGAAACTCTGAGTGTGGGTTTCAAATGTGGGTGAAAGCAGGGCAGAAGGGGAGTGCAGGGAGAAAGGAATGGCGACTGAGCGTCTGCTATGTCCGGTGCTCTGTGAAAAGGGATTCCCTCTCACTATTTCAGTCTGTTCTGAACAACCCCGTGAGGTAAGTGGCATCACTTCCCCGATACAGATGAATACATCAAGACTCAGATTTTAGACTTGCCAGACTCCAAAGCCCAAGCTCTTTCTACTTCACAAAATGTATGAAATCAATGAATACAACTACACAAGTTTGAATCAAAGAGAATTTCTGCTATAGAAAAAGTTTTGTGCAATCTTGACAATGTTACTGGTCTTGACCACATGTGTTAATAATATCTCAAACTTCTGTGGATTCAAGATCTCTACTAACATTGTAATATAGGAACATTGTGTGTTAGGTGAAGAATGTTGACTTAAGTCTCTGATTATTCTCAAGAGAAATTAGATTTCCTTTATCACCATATGCATGCTGACAAATGACAGGCACAAAGCGATTATTGAAAAAACTGCCTGTGGTGGAGAGAGCACAGAGTATCAGAAATAGGATATAAGCACAGGAGGTAACGAGGTGGAGGGATAAACCATAAAGACAACAGCAGAGTCTAAGAGGACTCTTTCTGTTATTACTTCCACCAGCTATTTTGCAGATGAAAGTGTAAAAGTGAAAGCTGCTCATCATGTCTGACTCTTTGCGACCCCATGGACTGCCAACCATGGAATTCTCCAGGCCAGAATACTGGAGTGGGTAGCCTATCCCTTCTCCAGGGGATCTTCCCAACTCAGGGATTGAACCCAGGTCTCCTGCATTGCAGGCGGATTCTTTACCAGCTGAGTCACAAGGGAAGCCCAAGAATACTGGAGTGGGTAGCCTATCCCTTCTCTAGTGGGTCTTCCCTACCAGGAATCAAACTGGAGTCTCCTGCAATGCAGGTAGATTCTTTACCCACTGAGCTATCAGGGAAACCACTTTGCAGATGGCGATACTAAGCCCAGAGGTTTGCTGCTCCATCACTCCTAACAGTAGGCTGGCTTCATGGCTGGGTTTGAAACACCCTCCAACAATTGGGTTAGCAGATAGTTCTAATACATAGCTGTCTGTGGGTTTAACACCAAAATTGGATCTTTGGGGTTTCAGGTTACTCTAAAGGTCATGTTGTTATTTAGCCTCTAAGTTGTGTCTGTCTCTTTTGTGACCCCATGGACTGTAGCTCACCAGTCTCCTCTGTCCATGGGATTTCCCAGGCAAGAATACTGGAGTGGGTTACCATTTCCTTCTCCAGGGGATCTTCCCTACCCAAGGATCAGACCCGAGTCTCCGTCATTGGCAGGTGGGTTCTTTACGGCTGAGCCACCAGGGAAGCCCCATAAAGATGACGGCTCTAGGCTAAATGAGACTAACTCTGCACGAAGATTCAGATTTCTGTGGGTATTGAAAACGCTGCTACCACTACGACAATTACCATGAGAACGGCAGCTACTACTACTATTGCTGCTGCTGCTGGTATTTATTCGGTGATATATAGTTCTTTGTAATTTACAAAACATTTCCTCATCTATCATGTTATTTGATTATCATAATAACCCTGGACAGTGTTATTGGAGAGAGGAGAAGATCCATGATACGATATTTTAGTCTTGTTAAAATTTCAAGCTGAAGTGTTTGCTTCTCAATTTTTGATATCCTTTTCAACACTTTAAAATGGTTGCAAGAGGCTAATGTTATCCCCATCTGTCTCCAGGGGCAATGAAAAAAATCACATGAAACACTATTGTGAAAATTCTCAGGAAGCTGCAAAGCTCTAATTCCGTAGAATTGTTGAGAGGCACTTATTACACAGCAGCTCCATGAAGGAAGATATTATGTTATCTTGAAAAGGGATATAATGTAATAATTAGAACAAAGACTCTAGAATTAGACTGTATCAGATGATTTCTAACTCTGCCAGCTACTAGCTGTGTGACCTTGGGCAAGCTATTTAACTTGTGTTTTAGTTTCCTCATCTCCAAATTAGAGATTATAGAATTGATGCAAAGATTAAAAAAAATACACACACACACACACACACACACACAGACACAGACACATACATATATATTGGAGAAGGGAATAGCAACCCACTCTAGTATTCTTTCTTGGAGATTTCCTGCATCAAGAGGAGCTTGGTGGGCTACAGTCTATGGGGTCACAAATAGTTGGACATGACTGAGTGAATAACACACACACACACACACACACACACACATATATATGTATATATATATCACATAAAATGCTTTTAAGTCTGACATGTACTGAGTTCTGCTTAGGTAAGTGTTAGGTCTTCCTATTAGCTATGGCTCCATTATGACATATTGTAGATGATCAATAATACATTTTTAATATATAAAGTAATAAACATAGAGCAAGTGGGACAGTATTGTAGTTCAATATTGCAGGAGTGTTAGTAACTCAGTTGTGTCTGACTCTTTGTGATCCCGAGGACTTGAGCCTGCCAGGCTCCTCTGTCCATGGAATTTCCCAGGCAAGAATATAGGAGTGGGTTGCCATTCCCTTCTCCAGGGGATCTTCCCAACCCAGGGATCAAACTCAGGTTTCTTGCATTGCAGGCAGATATTTTTTAACACTGAGCCACCAGGGGAAGCCCACTATTGTAGGAAAGGAAGAAAAATATTCTAGAAACAATTTGCCCTACCACCTAATAAAATAATGGATGCTCATAATGATAACTGAGTCATCCAGGAAAGTTACAAGTAAGTTGAGAAGCCCGAAAGTCAGAGAGATAACTGCAAGATTTTTCTATCTATTGTGGCCAAAGTCCTCTTGCATATCTTTCGTGTTAATTATTACAACAAACCAGTGGTGTATATTGAACATCACTCTAATGTAGAGAGAAGAAAACTTGATAGTCAAGGAAATTTCTTGGTCCAAAATCACCTGGAAATGTGTGGACATAGGAATCCTAGATTTTCAGAATCAGGTGCATTTTCTATCACCCTAGATTCCACTCAAAGCTGAGTCTTTACTTGTCAGACACAGTAGTGTGAAATACACCCCTGGACTCATTTGTCTTTCTGTTTAGCTACCAGTTTTCTCCTTACCCTCTTAACCCAGAGAAGGAGTGGTGGCGAGTGCAACTAGGGCAGAGAACAAGCATTCTGTGAGAACTTATAAGGATCAGGCATCTTGAGTGATATCCCATTTATTCATTTTCCCCCAGATTTATTAGGGTATAATTGACAAATAAAATGGTGTATATATTTAAGGTGTTTAATGTGATGATTTGTTATATGTATGTATTGCAAAATCATTACCCAATCAAGTTGATTAACATACATAGTTAACATTTTTTCTGTGTGTGGTGAGAACACTTAAGATTTACTCTAGCAAGTTTCAGGTATACAGTATAACACGTCATAATTAGCATACTGTACATTAGATCCTCAGGAAGTATTTATCTTATAACTGAAACTTTTAACCCTTTGACCAACATCTCCCCATTTCCCCTCTGTCCTCTCAATCTTTGGCAACCATCTCTGTTTCTGTGAGTTTGACTCTTAGATTCCACATATAAGTGACACTATACGGTATTAGCTTTTTTACTATCTGGCTTATTTCACTCAGCATAATGCTCTCTAGGTTTATCCATGTTGTTGCAAATGGCAGGATCTTTTTTCTTTTTTTGTGATGAAGTGGTATTACATTATTTATACATATATGTACCACATTTTCTTTATCTATTAATCTATCAACAGATGCATGTTGTCTCTATATCTTGACTATTATGAATACTGCTGCAATGAACATGAGATGCAGATTTCTTTTTGAGATCCTTATTTCAAGTCTTTCGGATATATACACAGAGGTGGGGTTGATAGATTGTATATTTATTCTATTTTTAATTTTTTGAGGAACTTCCATAATATTTTCCATAGTAGCTGTTCAACAGTGCATAAAGTTTCCCTTTTCTCCACATTCTTGCCAATGAGTGTTATCTTTGGGAAAATGTCTTTCAGGCATTTGATCATTTTAAATGGCATTATTTGTTTGTTTTTTATGCTATTGAGCTGTATGAGTTCTTTATACATTTCAGATATTAACCATGCATCAGACATATAGTTTGCAAATATTTTCTCATCTTGTATAGGTTGCCTTTTAATTTTGTTGATGGTTTCCTTTGCTGTGCAGAACCTTTTGTGTTTGATGCAGTTCCACTTGTTTGCTTTTGCCTATGTTTTTGGTGTCTTATCCAAAAGGTCATTGCCAAAACCAATGCCAAGAAGCTGTTCCTGGAGTATAGCAGTATAGGTCCTCTGTTTGATTTTAATTCATTTTGAGTTAGCTTTTGTGTATGGTATAAGATAGCGGAGCAATTTTATTCTTTTGCTTGTGCTGCTGCTGCTAAGTCACTTCAGTTATGTCCTACTCTGTGTGACCCCATAGACAGAAGCCCACCAGGCTCCGCCGTCCCTGGGATTCTCCAGGCAAGAACACTGGAGTGGGTTGCTATTTCCTTCTCCAATGCATGAAAGTGAAAAGTGAAAGTGAAGTTGCTCAGTCATGTCTGACTCTTCGCAACCCCATGGACTAGCCTACCAGGCTCCTCCGTCCACGGGATTTCCCAGGCAAGAGTACTGGAGTGGTTGCTATTTCCATCTCCTCTTTTGCCTGTAGATATCCAATTTTCCCAGCATCATTTATTGAAAAGACTGTCCTTTCCTCATTGCATATTCTTGTCTTCCTTGCCAAATATTAGTTGTCTGTATATGTGTAAGTTTATTTCTGGGCTCTTGATTCTGTTCCACTGGTCTGTGTCTTTTTTATGCTGTTACTGTACTGTTTTGATGATATCTTTGCAGTATACTCTGAAATTAGGAAGTGTGCCGCCTCCAGCTTTGTTGCTGTTTTTTTTTTTTTTTTTTTCCAGAATGGCCTTGGTTGCCAAAGTCTTCTGTGATTCTATGTAATTCTATACTAATTTTAGGACTGTCTTTTTTTTTTTTCTATTTTCATGAAAAATACCACTGGAATTTTGATAGGAATTTTTTTGAGTCTCATATGGCTTTGGGTAGTATGGACTTTTTAATAATATTAATTCCTCCAATCAATGAAAACAGGATATATTTCCACTTAATTAGATCTTTTATTTTAATCAATGTGTTACAGTTTTCAGTATTCAGATCTTTCATTTCCCTAGCTAAATTTATTCTTTTTTTTTTTTTTTTATTTTTAAATATTATTTTATTAGTTGGAGGCCAATCACTTTACAACATTTCAGTGGGTTTTGTCATACATTGACATGAATCAGCCATACAGTTACACGTATTCCCCATCCCGATCCCCCCTCCCACCTCCCTCCCCACCCGACTCCTCAGGGTCCTCCCAGTGCACCAGGCCCGAGCACCTGACTCATGTATCCCACCTGGGCTGGTGGTCCGTTTCACCATAGATAATATACATGCTGTTCTTTCAAAACATCCCACCCTCACGTTCTCCCCCAGAGTTCAAAAGTCTGTTCTGTACTTCTGTGTCTCTTTTTCTGTTTTGCATATAGGGTTATCGCCACCATCTATCTAAATTCCGTATATATGTGTTAGTATACTGTAATGTTCTTTATCTTTCTGGCTCACCTCACTCTGTATAATGGGCTCCAGTTTCATCCATCTCATTAGAACTGATTCAAATGAATTCTTTTTAACGGCTGAGTAATATTCCATGGTGTATATGTACCACAGCTTCCTTATCCATTCATCTGCTGATGGGCATCTGGGTTGCTTCCATGTCCTGGCTATTATAAACAGTGCTGCAATGAACATTGGGGTGCACGTGTCTCTTTCAGATCTGGATTCCTCAGTGTGTATGCCTAGAAGTGGTATTGCTGGGTCATATGGTAGTTCTATTTCCAGTTTTTTAAGAAATCTCCACACTGTTTTCCATAGTGGCTGTACTAGTATGCATTCCCACCAACAGTGTAAGAGGGTTCCCTTTTCTCCACACCCTCTCCAGCATTTATTGCTTGTAGACTTTTGGATAGCAGCCATCCTGACTGGCGTGTAATGGTACCTCATTGTGGTTTTGATTTGCATTTCTCTGATGATGAGTGATGTTGAGCATCTTTTCATGTGTTTGTTAGCCATCTGTATGTCTTCTTTGGAGAAATGTCTGTTTAGTTCTTTGGCCCATTTTTTGATTGGGTCGTTTATTTTTCTGGAATTGAGCTTCAGGAGTTGCTTGTATATTTTTGAGATTAATCCTTTGTCTGTTTCCTCATTTGTTATTATTTTCTCCCAATCTGAGGGCTGTCTTTTCACCTTACTTATAGTTTCCTTTGTTGTGCAAAAGCTTTTAATTTTCATTAGGTCCCATTTGTTTATTTTTGCTTTTATTTCCAATATTCTGGGAGGTGGGTCATAGAAGATCTTGCTGTGATTTATGTCGGAGAGTGTTTTGCCTATGTTCTCCTCTAGGAGTTTTATAGTTTCTGGTCTTACATTTAGATCTTTAATCCATTTTGAGTTTATTTTTGTGTATGGTGTTAGAAAGTGTTCTAGTTTCATTCTTTTACAAGTGGTTGACCAGTTTTCCCAGCACCACTTGTTAAAGAGATTGTCTTTTTTCCATCACCATGACCAAGTGGGCTTTATCCCAGGAATGCAAGGATTCTTTAATATCCGCAAATCAATCAACATAATACACCACATTAACAAATTGAAAGATAAAAACCATATGATTATCTCAATAGATGCAGAGAAAGCCTTTGACAAAATTCAACACTCATTTATGATTAAAACTCTCCAGAAAGCAGGAATAGAAGGAACATACCTCAACATAATAAAAGCTATATATGACAAACCCACAGCAAGCATCACCCTCAATGGTGAAAAATTGAAAGCATTTCCTCTGAAATCAGGAACAAGACAAGGATGCCCACTCTCACCACTACTATTCAACATAGTGTTGGAAGTTTTGGCCACAGCAATCAGAGCAGAAAAAGACATAAAAGGAATCCAGATAGGAAAAGAAGAAGTGAAACTCTCGCTGTTTGCAGATGACATGATCCTCTACATAGAAAACCCTAAAGACTCTTCCAGAAAATTACTAGAGCTAATCAATGAATATAGTAAAGTTGCAGGATATAAAATTAACACACAGAAATCCCTTGCATTCCTATACACTAACAATGAAAAAACAGAAAGAGGAATTAAGGAAACAATACCATTCACCATTGCAACAAAAAGAATAAAATACTTAGGAGTATATCTACCTAAAGAAACAAAAGACCTATACATAGAAAACTATAAAACACTGATGAAAGAAATCAAAGAGGACACAAACAGATGGAGAAACATACCGTGCTCATGGATTGGAAGAATCAATATTATCAAAATGGCTATTCTACCCAAAGCAATCTATAGATTCAATGCAATCCCTATCAAGTTACCAACGGTATTTTTCACAGAACTAGAACAAATAATTTCACAATTTGTATGGAAATACAAAAAACCTCGAATAGCCAAAGTAATCTTGAGAAAGAAGAATGGAACTGGAGGAATCAACCTGCCTGACTTCAGACTCTACTACAAAGCCACAGTCATCAAGACAGTATGGTACTGGCACAAAGACAGAAATATAGATCAATGGAATAGAATAGAAAGCCCAGAGATAAATCCACGAACCTATGGACACCTCATCTTTGACAAAGGAGGCTAAATTTATTCTTAAGCATTTTATTGTTTTGATGCTATGGTAAATGAGTTTTTCTTTATTTCTTTTTCAGATAGTTCATTGTTATCGAAACACAACTGTTTTTGATATGCTTGTTTTGTATGTGCAGTTTTACTGAATTCCTTTAATATTTTTAATAGTTTTTTTGGTGGAGTCTTTAGAGTTTTACTCTTTGTTGGAATATGGGGTAGATGGAGGAAATCAGCTAAGCTTAAGTGATTTAGCTAAGATTGCACAGCTAGCAGATAGCTGATAAGATGCTATACCATAATATGACTCAAAAGCCAGGTTCTTTCTACCTCAGAGGGAAATCGCCTTATGCAACAGCAAGAGCTGCCCTGAACTCTGTGTGAAGCAGGTTTGCATTTACAGAATGCAAAGAGAAACCTTAGAGAAACCTCCCAATCACCCAGTGATGACTGATTTTTGAGTAAAGCAGACTGCTTTTGCCAAGATAGTGCCATTTGTGGAATTTCATGCCTTAGTTTAGAATTTCTCAAAATGTGGAATGTGAGCTAAAGATTCTTCTTATTAAAATTCTAATTATTGTATATTTATTTTAATGTTTTCAAAAAATATGACCAGCTATTATAATAGGAGAAAGAGAAAGCTTCCTCAATAAAGAATGCAATGAGTAAAACATTTATTATTTTAAAGAAAACATTATGTAAATAAAAATACAGGTGGTGGGGGTGGACATGGCAAAATTCATAGAAGGAAATCATAGGAGGAAAACAATTATATTGAAGTGCAATTATCAAAACATTAGAAAACTCAAATTATAAAATAGTAATATACATGATTTTATAAGATATTACATAAGTAGTTCTAGAGATAGATCTATTAACAATGATTGCAATTTTGAAGTAGTGACGAGCATAAATGCTATTTTCAGAGATCTGCAGTAAATGTCATGTGATGGGAAAATATCTGTGCTTTCTCTTGGTACCAAAGTCACTGGCATTGTGATGCCACTGTGCTTTATCACCTGTGTTTATTGCTGAATGAACAATATACATCAGTTAGAAGTTAGGGCAATTCAGATATGATTCTGCCCCTTTAAATGCTCTTTGAGATTAACTTGATTTAAATCTTACCGCTAGAAAGTAATATCTGTGTTAACTTAGCAAGTGACCTAGGCTCTCAAAGCCCCCAAAGGGGTAGGTGGTAACAGACATTTATGGAGCTTGTGGGTTTGTAGAGTCTAAGTGCTTGGCACAAAGCAGGAACTCACTAAATGTTATAAACATGTTCCTAATGTTCCAACCACAGTTGGGGTGAGCATTCAGTCAGCAGGGGCTACATTCTAGGAACAGTCCAACTATCAAGAGACTTACTCAATTCCTCACTTTCCCCCCATGGGGTTCAAAAGAAAGATTCCATTTCCATTCCAGGCAAAATTCATGATAACACTAAATGAGCTTGCTTTTGTTTAAACTTGCATTTTGTCACTAAGAAAAAATGATTCCACTGAGACATACATGTAGAAGAGTGGACGAAAATGTGGATTTTAAACACCCATGGTGTTTTTAGGCTACACGATATCGGGGCAAGATGATACATGCAGTGCACTGTCTGAAGCAGTGAGCATTAAAAGTGAAGACATTAACAGGGGGAACAGCATTTACCAAGGTATTGCATGAGAAGGGAAAGTATCAGGATTTCCTCTTCTAATGTAGTCTGCTGTGTTATTGTACAGGTTGGATCTACTCTGTGAAATAGTTCCCCATTATGGGTTAGAGAGTGGCAAGCTCCCTCATGATCTGCTCCACTTTAATGCTTTTAAAGCAAGTGAATTTAATATTAAAAATGAAAAATGTGCAGGCTGATTTTACCTAATGGAAATTTGTCCACTTTGCTTCTTGGTAAAAACCCTGCATCAGGAATGAAATTTGGAAAGAGTTTAGATAAAAGAGTTTGAAAATAGTTATTGATGAGTTGTGATACTTACTGTTAAGTGGAAACCATGAAAGATCATTCCCAGTTCACCTGAATGGGAAGTTAACAGTGCACATTGCTCTTGTAATGGGGCTGATATTCAAGTCTTTGGAGAGGATTATATACGTAAAGAGAAGTCCGTGGAGAGGACATTATGATATCAAGACAATGACAAAACAAATTTCAATGCAAATCTATAGAGACCATATTACAGTGTCAAGGCGAAAGCAAAATGTAAGTCTAGAGAGACCATTTTACAATGTCAAGACAGTGGTAAAACAATGTCACTGAAAAATTATTGAGACCACATTGCCATGTTAAATTACAATGTCAAAACATTATCATTGCGAGTCTTTACAGATCATGTACCTCTTTTAAGATAATAGCAAAACAATGGAACTTGAAATAGCAAACAATGGAACAAAGGAATTGTATGTAAGTCCCTGTTACTATCAGGAGAAGACAGTAAAAATGTAAAGGGGTCAAAAGGTTGTTAAAGAAACAAACAGTGACAAACTATAAGATTGTGCAAGTACATCCAGTTAGCATTCAACTTTATTCTGGCTTGGAAGAAAATAAAGTTTCTCAAGTAGAATTAAGATTGCAAGCAAGTTTAGCCAAAGAATGGTGCAAAGATCCATTATAAGCAACTAATTTATAGAATTAGAATTTCACTCCTTTTCCCAAATAACTGGATCATTGTTTCAATTATTCAGGTGAATTTTCTTCATAACGTGAGCTTCACAAACCCTGCTTCTGATTCCCGCTTTGCCTGCAACCTCTGTTGTGAGGTAGCGTCCATCACTCACTGTTTAAACTTAGCTTCTGCTCACAGTTGCCACTATGTGTCAATCACTGTGCTAGACACTGTGGGTAAAATGTTTTTTTCTCTTTCTTATGAAGCTGAGAGGAGTAAGGAAATTACCCATACAAAGGTGATATTCACAAACAGGGTGTAGAAAGAGTGCTTTCTAATTGCAGCCCGGCTGTCTTATTGCTTTGTGAATTAGGTGCAGTGCCTGTCTGAGCTATGTGCATGGTTCTCTGCAGAGAAAACAGGGAGGATACACACATGTTGCTACCACTTACATTCTAGAAACTGCACTGGGAATCCACGGCTGTGAGCCTTGAACAAGTTGCTTCCCTTTTCCAGGTTTATCCGTCTGTATAATGAGGGTGTTGATTGTGATCTCATTGGCCCTTTTCTCGTTCTAATTTGGTTTTTTAGAATTAACTAATATGTTTGTGCCTTGTATGAATAACTGTCAAAACTGTTGTCATAATCCCCACCATCACACCCAAAATAGGTGCCATTCTTTTTTATAGACTTTCATCTGTGTGAAGACTTTTACAAATGAATTTGTGGCAGAATTTAAGTCAAAATAATAGCTACGAATACTTGTAGACAGGATTTAATATAGATATTTTAGTTTTATACATATATGTTTATAACAATGGTTTAGAAACAGAGACAATGAGACTTCAGGGAAATGCTTTAGAACATCTCAGAAGCTCGGAATCTTTGAATAACTCCTAGAGGAGTAGAGCATTAGAGGAGCAGAATGTGTTGGCAATCCTCTGTACCTCTGCTTTTTAATATGGTGTGTGATAAACATAGATTCACTAGAGACTCAGAATGAATAATGAGAGAGTTTATTTTAGCCCTGCGTCAGATACTAGTGATAGAAGTAAACAATTGCTATTATCAAGTGAGAACTTATCATATGCAGATTTTTCTCTTCTTTGCCCTAATTTCTCAAAGCCTTACAGAGTCTTTTCTATTTTTCCAGGAAAAAAAAAAAAAAAGAGGCTAAAGAAGGTTAATTCACATGTAAAAAGCTGCACTACTAACATGTGGCTGAGTCAGGAATGGGGTCAAGATTTACCAGACTTTAAAATCTGTGATCAACTAACAGTATAATCAATGAGAAAGGAAAAAATTGAATTCCATTATAATCCCTGCACTGACAACCATAAGCTACAGAACCTGTCCTCTGTCATTTTTTTTTCTTTTTGCATTATATCATTTAGTCAATGACAAACTCTGAGGGTCTTCGATCTCAGATGGTCATTTGTCTACTTTTCTCCTCTCTATCTTTAACCTCTTCCTCATCAGGCTTTTTGTCTGAGGTAGAAAAACATGCATCTCACATACCTTTAAGAAAATCTTTTAATCTTGGCATTTTTTTTAAATTTAGATTTTACTCTTCATGGCCAAGACTCTCAGAGGACTAGCTCTGCACCTGCCATTTACATTTACGTCTTATCCTTTCTAAATCTGAGTATTTGTGGCTTTCATCAATTCTGAAAAATTCTCAGCTATTATTTTTCTCAAATACTGCCTCTTCTCCATTCTATTTCTCTTTTAATGATGTTTTTATAGGTTTTATGTTATGTTGGACCGTCACATTCTAGAAACATTCCATGTTTCTGATCTTTTTTCAGACTTTCCACCTATATATTTTCTTGGGTGGCATCAGGGCAATTTCCCCAGATCTTTCTTCTAGTTCACTATTCCTCTCAACTTTGTTGATTCTATTATTTACCTGTCTGTCTGATGTTTAACCTTTGCTTAGTGTCAATGACTTTTTTACTGTGTATTTTTATTTTTTAAAATAATAACTTTTCCCCAGAATTTCCTAGGATTATGTTTCTTCCCCTTATATTTCCTCTTTTTTTTTTTTTTTTTTTTACTATTTTAGTCATCCACATTTTAAAGTCTCTGTTCAATAGTTCTATCATAACAAATTCTGAAGGTCTAGAATCTTCCTAAAAAATCAGTCTGATCCTTTCTCATGATACATTGTTTCTTCTGAGGTGTGTGCATGTTAGTATTGGTGTGCATTTTGTTTTCTGTTTTAAAAAAATACTTATCTATTTATTATTTATTTGGCTGTGCTGGGTCTCAGCTGCAGCACTCAGGATATTTGTTGCCGTGTGTGGGTTCCTATAGTTGCAGCATGCATGATCCAGTTCCCTGACCAGGGATTGAACTCAGGTTCCTGTGTTTAGAGCACAGAGTTTTAACCACTGGACCACCAGGGAAATCCCCGTGTGTATATTTTGCATTCAAGACTTCAGCTCGTCTGCTCAGAGCTGTCCTGTGGTCTTCCTTTGTTTCTGGGGTTGAAGGTACATCCCTCCCAAGATATTTTTGGTTTTAGCAGTTATTCTAGGGTTACTGATGGCTGAAGACCACTTTTTTACTTTAAGTCCTATTTCTGATAGCTCTTAGACCCCATTTGCAGTTTAATTCAAACTAAAAATTCAAACAGGAGTAAGTCTAAGGTTTAGGATTCTGAGAGACTATTTTCTCGCCAGAGACAAGGCTCAGAGACACTAGTAACTGTCATTTCCTGCACTGATACGAGAGACTTTTTTCGTTTCCTAATCTACTTTTCCACTAATGAGGTAGCATTTCTAGAGCCCCCTGTCTTTTATAGGGATCTCAGGTCCAACTCCTAGGCCGTGTGGGCTCACAAGGTATCACCAACTGTTCCTAAATGGAAGTCAAAAATCCAAATCACTTGCTTACTCAGCCTGGAGTTATTCTCCCTTCATTCTCCTCCATCATTTTGGTCTCTTTCATTCCCTCAGCCTCCTTCAAAAACTTGCTCTTCCCTGCTCCATAATTATTTGTCTTCTCCAAAAGGTTGCAATGTCCAATATTCAACAGATTATATAACTCTCTGCTCACCCCAAATCCTTTGAAAACATCCCATTATTGCTTATTTAGGTGAACTCTTTAATCAACTCCATGTTTCATCCTCTTTAATCTCTTTTTCATACCAAGGCTGGAGTGAATTTACTGAAATAAAAGATGGCAGCACTTTCTTTAAAATCTTTTGCTGGCTCCTTCTCATCCATGAAACATATCTACAAACACATACATGCACAGACAGTTAAATAAAATAACACCCTTTTGCAGCATGTAAACCCTTAGGAACTGTTTCCTGCAGAGCCTTCCTATGTCTAGTTTCAGTTTACTAGCCATTCTGAACTGCTTGCTAGTCTTGTTTTCTTTAAACATCTTTGCTTCTATACCTAGTATTTAGTATAACAAATCTGTTTCCTCTATATGTTACTAAAAATTTTTAATTATTACCTTTACTTATGTCTTTTTTTCATACACAAATGAATATGATATACTCAGAAACTTAAAACAATGAATCTACAGAAAACTAGTGCACAAGGAATTAAGAGTTCATTGTACATAGAAGCATGGATCCCAGGAAGTTGCAATAATGAATAGCTCTGACCTCGTCTATGCACCTTTTTGTCACCTTCTCCAGTAATCTTTTCTCCCATACCTTATTTGTTATGCTATTTTGGAAGTAAGGCCCATGATTGAAAGGATTACATTAGGATTAGTACCAGTGACATGAGTTCCTCAATAATCATTGATTTACCTGTGAATCCTAGAGAATTTAACCTAGTTTTACAACAACACGTGCATTTGGAAAAACATTATTTCATAATACTAAAAGCTACATTTACTCTGCACATAACAGTGCTACTCTCAGAATTAAAGGCATTATTTTTATTTTCTTCAAGGCAGCAAGTAACTTGCTGCTCTAGACTGGTTAACTCTTCTTTCCTCAACTTATTCATCTGCAAATTGGGGATAATTAAAAATCCTATGTTTTGAGTTGTTTGGAGATTAAATGCACAAATGACTAATAGGGGTTAGAATAATGCCTAGTATTGAGCGAAAACTCAGTAGAGACTGACTCAGTATTGTTGGTTTTTCATAGTTTTTCTCTCACCTAAACAGATAAAGTTGCAGAGAAAAATAATGAATATTTTAGCTAAAAGAAAATGTACTTCTCTGTGAAGGTTCTCATTCCTATAATGGTCATTAGTATTCTTGCCTGGAGAATCCCAGGGACAGAGGAGCTTGGTGGGCTGCCATCTATGGGGTCACACAGAGTTGGACACGACTGAAGTGACTTAGCAACAGCATCTTTGGAAACAGACTTTATTATTAGTCATTTATTTATTGATATGATCTAAAAACATTGTTGTATATCTTTGATTTCATGTTAATTGTGAAATAAGAATTTTGTTCTTTATTAAAGCCATTCAATTTTTAGCAGTTACAGCAGGAAGACTTTAGAAAGTAAAAGGCATCTTAGAAAATTCAAGAAAATACTTTACTCTAATACCACCTAAAGCACCTGTGGCAACTACAGTCCAGCTGATTTCCTATGCACTCTTACCTGCTGGGAAATCTTTATCTTATGAACTACTTCCTGTAACTTTGGTTTTTACATATTGGGATTAAAGAGCTAAGAAAGACCTATGAGATTCTGTTCTTGCTCCACACTTCCCTGGTCTATGTATATACTGCTCTAACGTCATGGGAAAATATGAAATACCAAGTATAGAAACTATGTTTTTAATGAGGTTTTCCCAGCATATATCAAGTAATAAAGTGTCATTAGATCACCCATTGTTCTCACCTTAAGACTGATGGAGTCACCCTGAAGAACATAAATCTAACATAAATTGAATGAATACTATTTTAAATAAAAGATTGGCCCTGTTTCTAAAATGTCTCCCCAAACCCTAAGACTTCTTGCAGAGAAACAAATGGTCTATGAAGTAAAAATTCTCAATTGCTCCTTTTTCTAAGAATTTTGCTTGCAAATTCAAGACTCCTGATTTTCATGTTGAAATAATAACTGGAACACAAGCCTGAGGGGTTTTTCTCTTAAATAAGCCTGGTACTCTGCTTGAAAAGAAATTTTCTACCTCCTTGAAATATCATCTTACTTATTTTTTCATTATAAGAGAAATTATGAATAAACAAAAACCAAGATATGAAATTGGGGAAGTGATAGGTTGAATTTAGGAATAGGACATCAAATCCAAGTAAGAATTTAGTCAAAAGTACTAAATTACAAGAGTTTAATAAAAAATACAGAGTAAAATAGTGATGGAGGAATCTTCTACTGTTCACGTTAATACAGCACAGATGTTCTAGTTTTCTTTGGCTGTGCTAGATCTTCATTGCCACATTCAGGCTTCTCTAACTGTGATGTGTGGTCTCTATAGTTGCAGTGCTTGGGCTTAGTTGTCCGCCCCCTATCCACCCCTTTGGCGTGTGGGATCTTAGTTCCCTGAACAGAGATCGAATCCACCTCCCCTGCACTGGAAGGTAGATCCTTAACCACTGGATCACCAGGTAAGTCCCTAACTGCCTTTTTTGAAGTAAAATTCACTTTCCTGTGCCACACTCATATTCTCCACTCCAATTGTCAAACTCTAAGCACTTGTTTTATTTTGATAGTTCTCTTTTTCTAACTTTATTTTGAAATAATTTTGAATTTGCAGAAAAGTTGCAAAAAAGGTACAGAGAAGCCCTATATACCTCTTATCCTGTTGTCCTATAGAACCATAGTACCAGTATAAAAACCAGGACTTTGTGTCAGTACAAGTCGACTAATTAAACTAGAGGCCAAATTTGAATTTCACTAACTGTGCCACTAGTATTTTTTCCCCCGATTCAAGATCCAATCCAGGATTTCATGTTGTATTCAGCTGTCATGACTCAGACTCCTCTAACCTGTGATAGTTCCTCAGACTTCCCTGGTCTTTCACGATCTTGGCAGGAGGAGAAGGGGACAACAGAGGATGAGATGGCTGGATGGCATCACCAACTCGATGGGCATGAGTTTGCGTAAACTCCAGGAGTTGGTGATGGACAGGGAGGCCTGGCATGCTGCGATTCATGGGGTTGCAAAGAGTCGGACACGACTGAGCAACTGAACTGAACTGAGACAATTATTTTGCAAAATGCTCCTTAATTTGCATTTCTCTGCTATTGTCTCATAATTAGGTTGAGGTTATGTATTTTTGGCAAGAATATCAGCCACAATGACATGGTACTCTTATCAATGCATTGTATTAGGGTACTTGATGTTGATATGTTTTATTACTGATAGCATTACCTTTGATTACTTGGTTATATCACTTGGCATTTCCTAGGTTTCTATATTATAAAGTTATAATTTTTCTTGTTATAATTAACAAATATCATGGTGCAGATATTTTGATACTATCCAAATGTACTATTTCTCCACAAATTTTTGTCTACTAATGTTAGCATTCATTGACAGATCTTATATGCAGTGGATATTACTGTGGTGTTTGCTTAATTGTGATTTTGCATTTCCTTCATTCCCTTCGCATATATTTGAAATTCTTTTCCAGGGATGAGCTGTCTTTTCTCTTTATTTATCTATATAATTACATAAATATGTAAGTATGTGTTCACATTCATTTATTTTATTCTATGGTTTATAACCTAGTAGTATCATTATTTTTGTGCTCAAATCGCTCCAGCTTTGGCCAATGGGAGTTTCTTTGACATACTTTTATATGTTTTTGAGAACTTTACTTTCTATCATCAAAAGCTATTCCTCTTCCCAGTGCAGGAATCACCCACTTCTCCAAGGAGAACAGATTCCTTTTACTGAAGAATGGTGCTTAGAAACCAAGATTTGGGTGTTAAGTATGCTTTTTGGCCATGAGTACCATTGCTAGTAGGATCTCTTAGGGGACAGAGCTTCATGCACATCTATATTTATTTCTATATTTTTCTGTATACATATGGTAAAAACATGAGCTCGTACTGATATCTCTGATTTCAATCTAGTACCACAAGATCTTTCTAATTTTCCCCTTTCCACATTAGCAACTTCTTTCTCCACCTGTGAGAAAACTGATGCTCATTATCTACAAAATATTTCACAACCCAGAGATTAAACCCATGGATCAAACCCAGGTCTCCCATATTGCAGACAGATTCTTTACCAGCTGAACCACCAGGGAAGCTCAAGAATACTGGAATGGGTAGCCTATCCCTTCTCCAGTAGACCTTCCCAACCCAGTAATCAAACCGGATTCTACCGCATTGCAGATGGATTCCTTACCAGCTGAGCTATGAGGGAAGCCCTACAAAATATTTACTTACTTGTTAATTTTTAGTATACACATGATGCAGTTTTAGAATTACTAAGTTGTATCCCTATAAGAAGATTCTCTGGTGGCTCAACAGTAAAGAATCTTCCTGCCAATGCAGGAAACAAGGGTTCCATCCCTGGGTCGGGAAGATCCCCTGGATAAGGAAATGATTACCTACTCCAGTATTCTTGCCTGGGAAATCCCACGGAGGGAGGAACTTGGTGGGGTACAGTCCATGGGGTTGCAAAGAGCTGTGTACTACTTAGCAGCTAAACAACAATAACAACAACAGCAATCCCTGTAAGAAACATTTTTATTAACTTGAATACCTGTTTGTACAGTTTTGTTGGTCTTTAGCGGTGGAGTATCCAGCCAAAACACTATTTTCCCCAGTTAGGTAAATTAGTTCTTTTGTTCCTCACCCATTCAGTGTGATCATGTTACTCATTTGAAATATACTAATAGCTGTATGGTAAGGTTTATTTGCTGTAATTCACATTTCACCAGAGATCCGTCCCCCACCCCCCGCATTGCTGATCAACTTTGATTAATTATATTTTTGGAATGTAAAATAGTACTATGATTTTAAAAGTCAGGGCTATACAAGATGATATACTCAAGGAGGTGTCACTCCCTGCCCATCTCTACTCAATCCTATTCTGCAATTTTTCTTTCCCTTCTCTACTCAGCCCCTCCAGAGAAACAATCTCTTTAGTTTCTGGTTCATTCTTCCTATATTTCTTTTTGAAAAATTAGCAATACAGTGTAGTTTCTTATACCTCCTTTTAAAAAAACTAGTTCTGATATTGTTCTATCTTTGATAGAGATATAGGTTCTTTTCATAGAAGATTTGAAAATTTCCTGAAGATTTCATACATTTTTCTTCCAGACTAATATCAGAGCTTTAAGTGGCCAATGATTCTGTCAGACAATGTCTCATTATTTCCGATCTGATTTTTATTCCCCCATCTTTACCAAAGTTTTGTTATTATTATTTATCTTCTGAGAGCTTTGTATCCATTGTCTGCATTAGATTTCATTCTCAAAGGCTGTTTATCACTTCTGAGATGGGTCACAAAAAGATTGCTATCATTAAATACAATTAGAAATACCAGGCATCATTCAGCTTCAGAATTCTTCCTTCTTGGAAGGGGGCGGATAGAACATGTGTTTTCTGACCTTGACCAGGTCTAATCTGGTCCTTAACTTCCATGCTATGCAGCATCTCCAGCTTTACATGCCTATGGGAACAAATTCTCCACAAAGAAAGCAGCAGGCACACTAGACATTTCATTCTTTCTTTAATAAGCCATTTCTTTGCTCTTGAAACAAGTCTGTAAAGATTACAAGTGTGTCTCAGGGGAAAAAAATAAAAGTATAGTAGAACCAAAACTTGAGCAAGTTCACAAAGAATCATAAGGGGGTGGACGAGGTATTAGAATATAAATAGAAAGTACAGTATTAGCTCCAAACAAATGCTTTCAAAGTCTTTGTGTGCACTGACAGCTTCAGATATTTGATGTAAATGAATTTTTCTCTAGAAACAATGGAATCTGTAGCTTGTGGTGGCAGAGTTTCTTTTCTAAACCTTGCTTTTATTTCTTTTATTTTATTTTTTTTTTGTACCTAAGGTGAAAGCAAAGCTAACTTAGGTATGTATTTGCATCAGAAAGACCCTCCAGCAGCATCCATACTAGTCAGTGATCATTTTTTCATTATTTTAGGTAGCTGCTTGTTTGCAATTTTCTTTTTTTAAGCCTCTTGAGCTACTCTTCACAAAGCACAAACACAGTCACTGTCACACACAGACACACAGATACGCTCAAATGATGACGACGATTGGCTTTGCCATTTTCATTAGAAGATAAGGTGTATATCTACACTGCCTGCATTTTATGCTGGTTGAAATCCCATCAGTTTGTGAGAGCCTACTCATCTCCATTAATAGCACCTCAATTTACCTAGATGCTTAAGCCAGAAATAAGAGAGCAATTCCTGACACCTCCTCTGTCCACTGAACTCCTGCCCCAAGCAATCTATCGTTAAGTTTTTCAGAATCTCCTCATAAGATATATCTTGAGTCTGTCCTCTTATTACACCCCTTCTAGTTACCCACTTCTAGTCCAAGTTTCCTCTTTTGCCTGCCTATCCTACATCCCCTCCCTCTGCTATTATTTCATTCCCACAATAATCAGAATGATTTCTTGAAATTTAAACAGCACATCATTCTCCTAATTCAATGGTCCTCACCCATCCCCCACTGCCCATGACTTTCTTCTACACTTAGGACAAGACTCCAAAATTCTTTACAAAAATCTACAGAAAGTTGTATGATGTGCTCACTGCTTACGCCTTCAGATCCTTCATGTACTTTCCCTCTGACTTTCCAGGTTATAGCCACACTGCCCTTCCCTTCATTTCCTAGACAAATAGCCAATTTTTTTCATATCTCAGCACCTAGAAAGTTCTTGCTTTTTTCTTTTCATCTAATTCTTAATAATCCTCAAGGAGGGTTTCTCAGAGACTTTACCTAACTCCCAGTCAAGTCTCCTTTCCTCATTATTACTCTCTCCTACTACCCTACATTTTTCTTCAGAACAACCAATACAATTTCAAATTATTTATCTGGGTGCTTAGATTTGTGTCTTCTTGTTCACTGTATATTCCAGACCTGGCATGGAGCCCAGCACATGGTAAATGCTCAATAAACATTTGTTGAATAAATTAATATTATGGTAATAATATTCATGGGCTCAGACCATTTACTACATATTCAGGAAAATCGTAAAAACTGGTGAATTATCCATCATTTTCTCTCAAAGCATCTTGCATATATCTTGGTTTGCAAATGAATGACTACAATTTTGCCCTCAATACCATCTCCGTGAAGCATCCCTTACTGAAACAGGCCCACCTACTTTCTTCTTCCTGCTTGACACCTTTTGAGAGGGTGGTGGCAGTACCCACCTTGATAGGGTGATTTGAAGGATGTCTGGAAACTGTCAGAGTCTCACTTCCACAAGCAATTCCATGAGATCCTCAGTTCGGGGGATCATGGTATTAAAAACCCCCTGTTGCAAAATTGCTGGGATAAAAAACATGTGAGCTACTATTGGCCATTATTGTCATATCCCAAGAGAAAATGGTCAGCTGGACAGAGACCAAATATTCAAGGGAAGGGGACAGAATGAGTTAAAGAGTTAGTCGATGAGTTGTGTCCAACACTTTGTGATCCCACGGACTGTAGCCTGCCAGGCGCCTCTGTCCATGGAATTCTCCAGGCAGGAAAATGAGTAATTTGCTATGTCTTTCACCAGGGAAGCTTCCTGACCCAAGGATCGAACCCTGGCCTCCTACATTGCAGGCAGATTCTTTACTGTCTGAGCTACCAGGGAAGCCGCAAAGGACTTTTTGATTGGGTGCATTTTGATTGGGCTGAAGAATTGCAAATGCCAAGAAACATTTAGATATTCTCTTGAGGTGGGTGTATTGAGTAACTTGGGCAAAATCCTGAGGGTGGGTTGCTAGGTGCCTAACAGGAAGCTGATCATTCAAGGGATGCCGGAAACAGTGGAGGTGGACATTGGTGGGAACGAGAGTTTAGAAGATGCATTAACAGCTTTACTGCTCTTTTTAGGTTGGCTTTGCTTGCCAAACTCCTTCCTCACACTGAATATTAAGCATTATTTTTCTTGAGGAGAACAGGCAGGCTAGACCATAAAGATATAAAACTAGGGAACAGACAATTACAATTCTCTAGGCCACCTGTGCTACATGCAAACTTAACCTTTAACATTTCTCTGCTTCAACTCTTGCGCCTGAAACTCGGCGCTTTTGTAAAGGCCCCCATTTCCTTGGGTTCCAGACCTGAGATGACCTCACTTGATCTGGGAAAAGACCTTAGTTTCTGACCACAGCCTACTTCCCTGACTGTAACTGCTCCTGATCAAATGCTTTACCATGAGGGCTTACTTTTAGCATTGCCCTCCCCGCCACCCCCCAGAACTCCACAATGACTTCTCAGTTTCTCAGTATAATGAATCTGCTGCTGCTCAGTTGCTCAATCGTGGCCGACTCTTTGTGATCCCATGGACTGTAGCCCACTAGGCTCTTCTATCCATGGGATCTCCAGGCAAAAATACTGGAGTGGGTTACCATCTCCTACTCTAGGGGGATCTCCCCTACCCAGAGATTGAACCCTTGTCTCCGGCATTGGCAGGCAGATTCTCTACCACTGCACTGGGAAGTACTTGATCTCCTCCTTAATCACCTTGCCTTAGTAGAGTTTAAAAAATGCATTCCAAAATACTTTCTCAACTGATCATTAGAGCAACTTGTGGAATAGGAATACAGTTTGTAGACAAGGAAACCAAGTCCCTGTTCAAATTAGGCTCACTTGTTCCTGTCTGTTTTCCTGGATACATGGTTTGCTAATAGGATACTGATTTTAATAAGGCAGATAATGGCCCCTTGACCATCTGCCAATTTAAAATGACTCAAATGGAAAATAACTAAAATAAAAATGGAATGTTCAAGAACATCTCCAAACCACAAATCCATAATTGTCAAAGCTACAGAAAGTTGGCCTTTTTTGAGACGGATTTAACAGGGTGTCATGATTATAAAATAAAAGATAGTACATAGCGAGCCCTTAAATGATACTGAGGGATTCCTCTCTCGAGCATTAAAGACCAGGAATATGGATTGAACTAGGATTCTGGTCAAATAATTCTGGATTCAGTGAGTTATCATCTAAAACCTAGAACAAGCTTCTGATATTTGCCAGGGCTTTAGACTCATTCCAGTAAGTGACTCCAGGCCATTTTGGCAAACATCACACACTTGATACTCTCCCTGCATCAGGCTCGGGGCATGAAGCATGTGTAAAGCTGGCTAACATTCCTCTATCTGCTGGTTTCATTATAAACAGAAACTGGAGCAAAGATACAGAAAAAGTCCAGTCATATACACCCAGAGCACATATGGAACACCTGAAAAATATAATGATATGTTCTTGATGAATTCATCATTGAATCTAAGTTCTCTGTAAGCTTTTAGGGAAATATGGCATTTTCTAAAACCAATTTCCTCAACTGTCATCTTCACCCACATTCTTCTCAAATTAAACTGTATACACTGGGCATGTACACAAAATTATTTTACATAGTGAAAAAACCATATATTATCATGTTTTCTGGTAAAGATACTCCATATTTTTTTTTCTTTTGAGAATCCTCATTTATTCAATATATACATATGTATTGAGTCAGTGAGTGAAAGTTGCTCAGTCAAACCCAACTCTGTGACCCCATGGAGTGTAGCCCACCAGGGTCCTCAGTCCATGGAATTCTCCAGGCTAGAATACTGGAGTGGGAAGCTATACCTTCCTCTAAGGGATCTTCACAACCCAGGGATTGAACCCAGGTCTCCCACATTGCAGGCAGATTCTTTACCATCTGAGCCACCAGGAAAGTCCTATACATACGCAATACCTTCCTTTTAATGTTTGTCTGCAGTGGGGTGGGGGGGAGACTGATTTTTTATTTTTAGAAACCATGATGGTGGAGTTTCACTGTACTTATGCATCCTTTGCACATGAAGAATACTTAATAAATCTCAGATCATGATATACTTTTCTTGACATTGCCATCAGTTTGCTGGTTTGAGGTATGAAGTTCAAATTAACCTAAGTTTTGTGGGGATAATTGAGATTCAAGAAAATTAGATTCTTTAAAGCACAGTGAGTCAGCAACAGGGAAAAGAGGAAAATAATTCATTTATTTAGGGCCTGCCACATGCTAGTTATCTTTCTTACATTATCTTTTGTCCTTACTAAAACCCTGGGAGACAGGAATTATAATTCTTGCTTAACAGACAAAGGAACTGAGGCTCAAAGATATTAAATGATTTCACCAAGTTCACATAGCTAAGTTCAGAGCTGAATTATAACCAAAATCTGTTTGAAAGCCCATGTTTCTTCCACTATGCACATGACTCCCTAGATCTGAACCAGGATTCAACCAAGATCAAGCATTTTCTTCAACCTGTCCTTTGGAATGAACAGTCCTTAAAGGCAACTCTTGAATATGATGTTCAATAGAAAACAGGCTGTTTTCTATTTTCTTTTGTGTGTGTTGTTCAACTTTAACCTGGCTTTCCAAGTTACACGTTCCCTACTCTTCTCTAGATTTACTACAGAATTTGTGCAGAGAGAGGTGTTGGGGGGTGTGATTTCCTTACATTATGGATATAAAATCAGAGGTACTTTGCCTTGTAAAGATACACAGAGTAATCTCTTGGAAGGATAGCTTTAGACTCCAGAGCTAACTGTGATCTCTCCAGTAAGCCTAGAGGGCAGTGACTTTTTGTTCCCTGTCCTTTCCTCAAGGTTATTTCTAAAGAACCAATAGTCCCCAAGGGAGAATTTTGGATTCCTGAACAATAAGATTTAGGTGAAGACACAAGGGGGAGCAGTGAATCAGAAGGTTGTTTTCCTCATTTAGAACTGGACAGATTTTGAATCTGCAGCAGTTGTATTTTCCAAAAGTACTCACAACAGTAACTCCACTGCACATAACTCTTCCTATCCTGTGATTCTAGCGTTCCTCTGGTTGAGAGGTAGGTAGATCTCCTTTAGATCTCTCCCTTAGTTGGCTTGTGCCTATGGCAGAAAGAATTCTCTGTGACATCCAATCCTAGGTCGTAAAAACTGACGCAGCCACTGCCTGCTTCTTATGGAATTCTCAGTCATGTAAAGCAGGCTCCATTGGCAAGGGAGTGAAAGCAGTTCATGGGGAGGCCAAATGGAGAGATCTAAGTGGAGAAGAACTAAGACCCCTACTTCCTTAGGTCTGGCTGAGCTCCCAGATGACAGTCATTGTTAACTGTATGGTTGGGTCCATAAGCCATCTTAGAAGCACATCCTATAGCCTCAGTTGAGACACCTCAGCTGATCTGTGTGGAGAAAGACAAGTCTTCTCATAGCACCCTGCCCAACTTGCAGATATATGAGTTAAATAAATGACAGCTTTTATTTTAAGCCACTGGATTTTGGTGTAGTTTGTAACTGAAACAGAAAGCAAAGCAGAGACATCAGAAGTGATAGGAAATCATTAAAAGTAGCTTAAGTATACAAACAGCTTAAAAAGTTAAAGGCATACTCAGGCATTACAAATCCCATATAGTTAAACATAATTTCCTGCCCTTAAAAATCGAATTGATAGCATATGTATTTGGTATGAAATGTGGGCTTCCCAGGCGGCACTAGTGGTAAAGAACTTGCCTGCCAATGCAGGAAACATGAGAGAAGCAGGTTCGATCCCTGGGTCAGGAAGATCCCTTGGAGGAGGGCATGGCAACCCACTCCAGTGTTCTTGCCTGCAGACTTCCGTGGACAGAGGAGCCTGGTGGGCTATGGTCCATGGGGTCACAGAGTCAGACATGAGTGAAACAGCACGCACATGTGACACAGGTCAGGTAAGCACGTCTGGCCAGAGTTCACCCCTGTCCATTCCTCTGAAAAATGCAACCCCGTGTGAATTAGGCCACAGGCCGTAAAGAGAAAAAAATTCTGTGTAGACAGAGTAAGGAAAAAAGCTGATATCATGGCATGCTGCTACTGTTGCTAAGTCGCTTCAGTCGTGTCTGACTCTGTGCGACCCCATAGACGGCAGCCCACCAGGCTCCCCGTCCCTGGGATTCTCCAGGCAAGAACACTGGAGTGGGCTGCCATTTCCTTCTCCAGATTTTCATCAAACATAACAGTAATAAAATTATAAAATACTATCATTTCTAAAAATTCAGAGATATTAAAGCATGTTTTTAAGTACAACAAAGTCATAGATGGGGCCAGAACAGTTGTCTCTCTCTTCCTCTCTCCATTTCCTTCCTCCCTCTATCAAAAACTAAAAAAGAAATTGAATATAGAAAATAGTGATTTGTTTATATGCAAGCAAGAATCCAACTTTAGGCTAATCTGTACTTATTTCCATACAGACTAGGAATGAGTGACATCATCATTTGGGGTTTTTTAAATTAAATAATCAGTTACTCTGTGGTTTCTCTTCACAGTTAGGCAATTGTTTCTCCAAAACAATGTTTTATTCTCACTCATTTCTTTTTGCCTTCTCTTAACCAGGTCTTTCCACTTCTATTTTTCCAATCTCAGTTTCCCAGACTCCAGCCAATATTCACCATAAAATGTTATAGCTAAAATAATTCTCAAGTCATTCCAGTCATTATGTTGATATTGGCTATTTTTTGCCTTCTTGTGAATTATCCTCACTGTTCTTCACATTTATTTTAATTATAATAAAATCTATTTAAGGCTTACTATGTCGCAGGTATTTTAGGTTGTCTTTAAGATTCCCATTCCTCTCTGCATCTCTCTTTTCAGCACCTAAATTTCAGTTCTCTGTTTTGTAACCTAAGTTCTACCCAGTCTCTTTATGTCACTAATGGTTTTTCTTTTACTCTCACTACCAACTATATTACTTTTTTGAGTTCTGCTTTTCTGGATCTTAGAGATCTCCCAGGGAGCCCGCTCAGATTTACTATTTCCCTTTCTTCAATCAACTAGCACAATTATTTCTGTTTGCTTTTCTTCTCTTTATTCTGGCAATTACTGAAGTCATGCAGTAATTTATCTTGTTTGTCTTGTCTCTCCCAGAAAGAATTTAAATTACATATTTCTTCAAGGCAGGTACTGTGTCTATTGTTTTAAATTCTTCTCATTTGTTCTATAATGTGATCAGTGACAAAAGCATGTGACAAAAACTTAACAAAATGGAAAAACAAATGTCTTTATGATTAATCTGTTGAATTTGCAAATGAGCACTACTCTACCTAGAAGAAAATAGATTATGGATATTAGAAATGGGTGTGCTGTAAATGTATTCATTTTAACACATCTTATTTCTTATTAACATATGTAAGTGTGGGTTGTTCTGAACTCTTCAATATTATAAGTATATGTAGAAGAAGGGAGTGTATAAAAACACAATATTTTAAAAGGTAGATCAATAGCAGATACAGTACTTAATTCTTAACTGTTTAAATTCTAGAATAGTTCCCAATCTCTTTAGATTTGTTCATCAATAAAATAAAGTACTCAGATTTACATGAATGAATTACAATTACATGTTTTGGAAACTAGTAATGAGACACTGCAGAACTGTGAGCTCACGGAATTATAAACTGGTTATTTTTCGTCACTTAGAGATGTGGCTCACATAATTATCTTTCCTCACTTTTCACCATATGTATTTTCATATATTAGTGGGCTTCCCAACAATCTTTCTGTTTCTTCTCATTATGTATAGGCTGCTTCCCATGTTGCTGAAAATGGTGCTGAAAGGAGGACAAGCATTGTCAGTTGGTGATGTTAATTGCTGCCCACAAGCTGAGAAATGAAGTGGATATGGATGCTCAAGATGCTTAACTTGGGGCCCCTCCCCCTTCATCTAAATGGATTATATCATGCTTGCTAATGGTCTACACCTGAAATTGGAAAACATGAGTCAAAATACATCCAGTGTTTATTTACTGAAAGGGGCATTCTGAGAGCAGATCTAAAGAGAAGAAGGTATGTTGAACTACTTGTGAGTTTTCAAATTTCTTGAATAACTGAGACTAAACTGGTTTCTTTTAATATGGCACACAGTGAAGCCCAGACTTCAGGGTAGCTTTTTTAGAACTAGGTCCCTTTGCTGTAACGATAGAGAACTATGTGAGCCTGAAGTCGGGGCTTTTGCCAAATGGGCTTTCATTGTGCCAAGAGTAGCCATGCAAGAAGCTTATGTGAGGTAGAGGCAAGAGATTTCAAGTTTGTGTAATCTACCTGGGAAGGGGTAGTGCAATATTGGATATGGTATCTGGTGGGGAGCCTGGGTGGAATAGAGTTTGATCAACAATGTATCCTTATGTTGCATCAAAATTCCCACAGTTAAACTAGTTTTGATGGGCAGCTGGGCATAATCATTTAGAACTACACTGTCTAATAACATGGTAGCTACTAGCCAGATGTGGCTATTCAACAATGACTTAGTTCAAAGAAAGAAATGCAATATAATAATTTTTATACTCAATGTATATTGAAATAATATTTTAAATATATTGGGTTTATTATTAAAATTAAAAATTTGTCTATTTCTTAATTGTACTTTAGAAGACGTGGCTACTAGAAAACAAAATCACCTAGGTAGGTCACATTTTATTTTATTGGTCAGTACTGGTTTAGAGATTTCTAAAAAGGCTGACCTGGCTTTGAATCCTGGCTCTGACCCATTGACATCTAATTTCTCTAAGCCTCAGATTCCTTCTTGCATAAAAATAGTATTCATCATAATGTTTCATGAGGATGAACTGAGATAATGTTGACAAAGCACTTGGTAAATTATGTGGTATGAGATAAATACCTAATGAATGTCTGTCTAGTCAAAGCTATGGTTTTTCCAATAGTCATGCATGGATGTGAGAGTTAGACCATAAAGGAGACTGAGCGCTAAAGAATTGATGCTTTTGAACTGTGGTGTTGGAGGAGAAGACTCTTGAGCATCCCTTGGACTGAAAGCAGATCAAACCAGTCAGTTCTAAAGGAAATCATTCCTGAATATTAATTGGAAGGTCTGATGCTGAAGCCGAAGTTCCAATACTTTGGCCACCTGATGTGAAGAGCCAACTTATTAGAAAAGATCCTGATTCTGGGCAAGATTGAAGGCAGGAGCAGAAGGGGACAACAGGGGAAGAGATGGGTGGATGGCATCAACAATTCAATGGACATGAGTTTGAGCAAACTCCGGGAGATGGTGAAGGACAGGGAAGCCTGGTGTGCTGCAGTCCACGGGGTCTCAAAGAGTTGGACACGACTGAGCAACTGAACAACAACTGAAGTTCTGGAAATCTGGATTCTCCATTGAATACTAACTATTCATGTCATTTAAGGAGTCACTTATTGTCGCTGGTTCTCCATTTTCTCATGTATAAAATTATAGGTGTGTGTAAAATATTTCAAATTAATTCATTCAAAACTCTGGTCTATCACTGTTCCAGGAACTATATTCATCAGCATGTTGGTAAAGTGTCTTGCATAAAGGAAGACAGGACTACACGATGAATAAGACAATGTAGTAGAAACCTAATTTTGTCTGCTCAGCTTCCCTCCCTGGGGACTTCTTCTCTGCCATCCCTATAGATACAGTCAGAGCATCCATGTAAATATGACACGTCTGTCCTGTGCTCACAGTTGACTGGTAGAGGAGTGGGTACTTGTTCTGGTGGGTTCCAGGCTTTTCTGGGAATTGTATTGGAGACAAAGAGATTCCAGACTGATCTGGCTCATTCTCAAGTGGAAGTGATATCACTTGCAGAATTATCAGCAGTGTCCATTTCTAACTCTGGGCGCTGGGAAAGAGAGACAGCTTTGCTGTGGGACCAGCAAAGAATGAAGCAGCTGCACAGAGAGAATCAGGAACAGAAATAGGGAGAGGTCCTCCCGGTCCCTTGGTATGCCGTAACCCTGCACTCAGGCCATCCCTGAGAATGGGCTGCATCCCTGACCTATGCTGCGGAAGCCATCTTCCAGATTTTTATAACAAAACAAGATGAAACAAAGAAAAACTCTCTTTGCTGATGTGAGTTCAAAGAGGATCCGTTTATTTACAGCCTAATAGATTTTAACTAATTTGGACACTGTTTTTATATCTAAGCTTATGGGAAAACAGTCTCACAGGCCAGTCATGTAACACATTGTAAGATGTGGTAACAGATCATAGGAGAACAAGGGACTGTGACTGGAACTGCAGAAGGCTTTCCATCAAAAGTAACATTTGAATTGGGTCTTGTGAGAATGAAGGGGGCTTTTGCATGTGGTGAAGGAAGAGTGGAAATTTTCAGGCAGAGGAAGTGTAAGTACAAAGTAGGAAACGGTGTTACATTGAAGGAATGACTGGTAGAGACTATTTACTAGATAAAGGGATCCATTGGGACCTTTCAGGATCTAAATTTATTTTTGGTTCTAAACATTCCTTAGGAACATAGGAGACAAAATGGTACGGGGACAAGCAATTACCTTGGAGTAAGGAGAACTTGGCTCTTGTCCCAACCCTGACACAGATTAGCTTTGTCACCTTGGGTAATTGGCATCATTTCTTTGGGAACTGGTTTCCTCATTTGGAAAATGAGAATGTGGATTACATTATCTCTGTGGCTGCTTTCAGCTCAAAATTCTATGATTCTTTAACTTAAATACAAAAACTTTGTCACTGCTGACAAAGCATTTCCATTAGGTTTGACTGGGGAGATGATTTAATTTAGATATGCTTCCTTTTCTGTCAAAATCACTGTCAAAATCAGCAGAATCTGATATATGCTACATCTAAGAAGCCTTGGCCCAAAGACTCATTTCTTAAACTAGGGAATCATGAAAGCACACTTAAATAAATAGCATCATCCCTGAGACTAACCTAGTTAGTTTTTTGACACTTTACTTTCTCTACCTGGGTGATGGGACTAAAGAAATTTATCATATATATATATATAAGTATTGCAAAGATAATGAATGGTAAAGTTCAGGGAAAGAAAAAAATTCCTATTTGAATATGAAAAACAAAAAGTATTGCCCATGAGGATACCTTTAAGAATGCTCCTATAAAAATTTAAACTATTTAAAAATATCATAGAAAATGGTAATAGGAATAGCAGATTTGCAAAAATTAACATGCTTCAAAATACAATGTATTTCTTTCATATGTATCTTTCTATTCCCTCCCACCTGTCTTTCAATATCAGAGGAGGGAATTCTTATTCTTTTTCACTACTCACCTATAATGATCTTTTGACCACTTGGTCTTTGAGCTTTTCTCTATTTACATCCAAGGACGAGTACTCCATGGGAACCAGTGACACCCAGTGTCATTTACCAGACACATTTGTTATCAGGCATAGGTGTGCTCTCTAAGTGGAATAGGTTCCTAGCCAACAGAATGGGGATTCTAGGCATACGTGAGGTTAATGATAAATAAAATCATTATAACCACAAAAATGAGTGGGAAGATGAGTAGAAAGGTGAGCAGCACATGTCTACCATGCACGCAGCCTCATGTTCTCTGTGTTCTTATGAGATTTTTTCAAAACACATATATGCTGAGTTTTTTATTTCACTATGGGTAAAGTACTATTTTCCAAAATGATCATAACCAAGAAATTAACTAGCATAATACAGTGAAATTTATAGTGAAATTGTCTAGTACTCAAATCCCATTCTCACCAGCAGTGTCCCTTTTTTAAGGTGATTTAGCCACTGCAATTCCTTGAGCCTCAGATAACTAAAATATTAAGTGTACCATGATGTCCTATCTCTACCATGCCAGATAATTAAGCTGAAAGACACTTTGTAGTCTGTCATACTTTACACTTTTTCAAAGCATATTTAGATGTTATTGCCTAATATAAATTATTATTTTTATCAAAATTATCTTATCAGACTAATCTCTGGTTACTGTTAGTAACAGAAATGATCTGTAGGTATGACTAACTACAATACTATAGTCAACAATGCATATAGAATTAGAAGAAAGCACTTACAGATTTAAGAGTTTAATTTAAGAGATTAAATTTACATCAAACAAATAAGTATGACAAACTGATAGATGATAAACTTTATACATGTTGTTTCTCATTGATAAAGGAAATTGAAGATGATTCAAGGAAATGGAAAGATATCTCATGTTCTTGGAAAGGAAGAATTCACATTGTTAAAATGGTCATTCCACCCAAAGCAATCTACAGATTTAATGCAATCTTTATCAAAATATTCAGGACATTTTTCACAGAACTAGAACAAACCATCCTAAAACTTATATGGAACCACAAAAGACCCAGAATTGCCAAAGCAATTCTGAGGTAAAAGAGCAAAGCAGGAGCCATAACATCCCAGACTTCAGAAAATACTACAAAGCTACAGTAATCAAAACAGCATGGCACTGGCACTCAAAACAAAAACAAAAACAAAAAAACAGATATTTGGATCAATGGAACAGAACAGAGAGCCCACAAACAAACTCATACACCTACAGTTAATTACTCCTTGACAAAGGAGGCAAGAATGTACAATGTAGAAAAGAGAGTCTCTTTAGCAAGTGGTGTTGGGAAAGTTGGACAACCTCAAGTAAATCAGTGAAAGATATAACACACCCTCACACTATACACACAAAAAAGTCCAAAATGGTTTAGACACTTAATTGTAAGATAGGACATTATACAACTCCTAGAAGGGAACATAGGCAAAACATTGTCTGACATAAATCATACCAATGTTTTTCTTTAGGTCAGTCTCCCTAGGCAATAGAAATAAAAGCAAAAACAAATAAAAGAGACCTAACCAAATTTACCAGCTTTGCACAGCAAAGAAAATCATAAACACAACCAAAAGACAGTCTGCTGCTGCTAAGTCACTTCAGTCGTGTCTGACTCTGTGACCCCATAGACGGCAGCCCACCAGGCTTCCCTGTCCCTGGGATTCTCCAGGCAAAAATACTGGAGTAAGTTGCCATTTCCTTCTCCAATGCATGAAAGTGAAAAGTGAAAGTCAAGTCGCTCAGTCGTGTCCGAATCTTGGCGACCTCATGGACTGCAGCCTACCAGGCTCCTCTGTCCATGGGATTTTCCAGGCAAGAGAACTGGAGTGGGGTGCCATTGCCTTCTCCAAAAGACAGTCCATGGACTGTCAAATACTTGCAAATGATGAAACCAACAGGACTTAATTTCTGAAATATACAAACAGCTCATACAACTCAATACTGAAAAAACAAACAACCCAATCAAAAAATGGGCAGAAGACCTAAATAGACATTTCTCCAAAGAAGACATACAGACAGTCAAGAGACATATGAAAAGATGTTCAAAATCGCTAATTACTAGAGAAATGCAAATCAAAATGACAATGAGATATCACCTCACACTAGTCAGATGGCCATCATCAAAAAAATCTACAAACAATAAATCCTAAAACAGTGGGACTGACTCCAGATTGGGCTTCCTCCAGCTCAGCGTTTCTCATGATGTACTCTGCATATAAGTTAAATAAGCAGGGTGACAATATACAGCTTTGACGTACTCCTTTTCCTATTTGGAACCAGTCTGTTGTTCCAAGTCCAATTCTAACTGTTGCTTTCTGACTTGCATACAGATTTCTCAACAGGCAGGTGAGGTGGTCTGGTATTACCATCTCTTTCAGAATTTTCTACAGTTTGTTATGATCCACACAGTCAAAGGCTTTGGAATAGTCAATAAGGCAGAAATAGGTGGTTTTCTGGAACTCTCTTGCTTTTTTGATGATCCAATGGATGTTGGCAATTTGATCTCTGGTTCCTCTGCCTTTTCTAAAACCAGCTTGAACATCTGGAAGTTCATGGTTCACGTATTGTTGAAGCCTGGCTTGGAGAATTTTGAGCATTACTTTACTAGCATGTGAAATGAGTGCAATTGTGTGGTAGGTTGAGCATTCTTTGGCATTGCCTTTCTTTAGGATAGGAACAAAAACTGACTTTTTCCAGTCTTGTGGCCACTGCTGAGTTTTCCACATTTGGTGGCATATCGAGTGCAGCACTTTCACAGCATCACTTTTTAGGATTTGAAATAACTCAACTGCAATTACATCACCTCCACTAGCTTTGTTCTTAGTGATGCTTCCTAAGAGTCACTTGACTTCACAATCCAGGATGTCCTGGCTCTAGGTGAGTTGATCACACCAACGTGATTATCTGGGTCGTGAAGATCTTTGTTGTAAAGTTCTTCTGTGTATTCCTGCCACCTCTTCTTAATATCTCTTTGGTTAATATCTCTTAATATCTATTTCTTCTGTCAGGTTCATACCATTTCTGTCCTTTATTGAGCCCATCATTGCACTGAATGTTCCCTTGGTGTCTCTGATTTTCTTGAAGAGATCTCTAGTCTTTCCCATTCTATTGTTTTCCTCTATTTCTTTGTACTGATCACTGAGGAAGGCTTTCTTATCTCTCCTTGCTATTCTTTACTCTGCATTCAAATGGGTATATCTTCCCTTTTCTCCTTTGATTTCGCTTCTCTTCTTATCGCAGCTATTTGTAAGGCCTTCTCAGATAGTCATTTTGCTTTTTTGCATTTCTTTTTCTTGGGGATAGTCTTGATCCCTGTCTCCAGTACAATGTCATGAACCTCTGTCCATAGTTCATCAGGCACTCTGTCTATCAGATCTAGTCCCTTAAATCTATTTCTCACTTCCACTGTATAATTGTAAGGGATTTGATTAAGGTCATACCTTAATGGTCCAGTGGTTTTCCCTACTTTCTTCAATTTAAGTCTGAATTTGGCAATAAGGAGTTCATAATCTGAGCCACAGTCAGCTCCTGGTCTTGTTTTTGCTGACTGTACAGAGCTGCTCTATCTTTGGCTGCAAAGAATATGACCAATCTGATTTCAGTGTTGACCATCTGGTGATGTCCATGTGTAGAATCTTCTCTTGTGTTGTTAGAAGAGGGTGTTTGCTATGACCAGTGCATTCTCTTGGCAAACTCTGTTAGCTTTTGCCCTGCTTCATTTCATACTCCAAGGCCAAATCTGCCTGTTACTCCAGGTGTTTCTTGACTTCCTACTTTTGTATTTCAGTCCCCTATAATGAAAAGGACATCTTTTTTTTGGGTGTTAGTAAAAGGTAACAAATCTAAAAATGTTATATGTGTGTTTCCTGATCCAAGAAAACTTCCTTTATATATACATTTATGTTATGATAAAAATCATTAGATAAATGCTGTATGTGTACCTGTGCTTAGTTGAAACAAACAGCACTGAACATATCTATATGAAAGTTTTAGAAATTTGCTCTGTATGGCTTTACCTTGTTTTAATTTTCTAGGAGTGAACTACTAATGTTAGAAACTTAGAAAGTTTTCTAGGATAACGGTGAAAGTTACAACTCTATGATTAGAAAAGAAGGAAATCTATCATGTACCAGGTACTGCACTACACATTGTCATATACATTAGTTCATTAAGATGAGATCATTTAAGTTGCCAAGCTATTACCTACTCCATAAGTGCTGCTGCTGCTGCTGCTAAGTCGCTTCAGTCGTGTCCGACTCTGTGCGACCCCATAGACGGCAGCCCACCAGGCTCCCCCGTCCCTGGGATTCTCTAGGCAAGAACACTGGAGTGGGTTGCCATTTCCTTCTCCAATGCATGAAAGTGAAAAGTGAAAGTGAAGTTGCTCAGTCATGTCTGACTCTTAGTGACCCCATGGACTGCAGCCTACCAGGCTCCTCCATCCATGGGATTTTCCAACCAAGAGTACTAAAGTGGGGTGCCATTGCCTTCTCCATTCCATACGTGATGGGATCATAATTTTGAATCCAAATTTAGTTGATTTTCCTTATATTTGGGATGGTAAAACAATTCATATTCAAGGACCCCTGTGAATTCAGTATCCATAGCGATTCTACTTCTTCATAGCAAAACTTAAACACTTGCCTTTTAATGTTGAGGATACACAAGTTTATGAATTTCTGTAACCCTGCTCCCCCATTTCCCACTGTTCCAAATTCTCTACCCAACACAAGCAGGGTTCTCAAAGCCTGGGACCAGATCTAAATCTATGCTCATTATTCATTTCATGCAGACAAATTGAAGCATAAACCACAGAACAAGGACAATGAATAAGCTCAGTATAAAGGGAATTTCTAAACAAAAAAAGCCCCAAATCTTCAAATAATGTTTAGCTACTTGAGCTATTACAGTCTCCCTACTGAAAAAGAAGCTGAGTGATCAGCTCTTATGAAAATCATTGATGGGATTCCTTTGTTGGTAGAAGGTTTAATGGCATCTAAGACTTTTGCTAACTCACTGAATCATGGAAAGAGATTAAGGACTGAGAGGGATAATAAAAGGACAACACTTTCCAGTCTTGAGCTTCCTCATCCACTGTTGTCTTCATCAGTCATCCTCTTGCTTACCCAAAGCACTGCACTTAAAACTAGAGAGTTCTGCACATCACAGGTCACTTCTGACCCTTCTTTATATCACAAACAAAATCCGAGTTCAACAACTTTAGTCACAGCAATTATGATGCTCAGGCATTGAGATAAATTCTGAGTGAAGTTATTAAAAACAATCAACCTTTCAGGGTTCATAATTTGATGAGTCAAACAGACATAAATAACCAATGGAAAAGTGGGAAGGTACTAAAAATCAATTCTCATACTATCTCTATAAAACTTCCAAACTCCAGGAGGGTCAGTAGTGTTAGGCCTCAGTTCTTTTCTCTGTGAAATGGGCATGGTGGTGATGACTTCCTTTGCAGAATTATTGTGTTGTATAAATACATTCATATTATTCAATAAAAAACTCACTTTCTGTTGTCTTTATCAAGAGGAAAAATTTAGTCTTGGGTGAAAAATGAAAGAGAAATAAACCTATTAAATAAAGTTTTATAAATAGCCATTCAAGTTTCTTAAATAATTTTGTATTATCCAATTCAAAGTCCTTATCAATTATTTTAGAAGTATAAGTATATTCATCAACGCTTTCTTTGCTCAACATCACTCATTCAAAACCACAATGAGGTACCATTATACGCCAGTCAGGATGACTGCTATCCAAATGTCTACAAGCAATAAATGCTGGAGAGGGTGTGGAGAAAAGGGAACCCTCTTACACTGGTGGTGGGAATGCAAACTAGTACAACCACTATGGAGAACAGTGTGGAGATTTCTTAAAAAACTGGAAATAGAACTACCATATGACCCAGCAATCCCACTTCTGGGCATACACACCGAGGAAACCAGATCTGAAAGAGACACGTGCACCCCAATGTTCATTGCAGCACTGTTTATAATAGCCAGGACATGGAAGCAACCTAGATGCCCATCAGCAGACGAATGGATAAGGAAGCTGTGGTACATATACACAATGGAATATTACTCAGCCATTAAAAAGAATTCATTTGAATCAGTTCTAATGAGATGGATGAAACTGGAGCCCATTATACAGAGTGAAGTAAGCCAGAAAGATAAAGACCAACACAGTATACTAACACATATATATGGAATTTAGAAAGATGGTAATGATAACCCTATATGCAAAACAGAAAAAGAGACACAGATGTACAGAACAGACTTTTGGACTCAGGGTGGGATGTTTTGAGAGAATATCATCGAAACATGTATATCATCAAGGGTGAAACAGATCACCAGCCCAGGTTGGATGCATGAGACAAGTGCTCGGGCCTGGTGCACTGGGAAGAACCAGAGGGATCGGGTAGAGAGGGAGGTGGGAGGGGGGATTGGGATGGGGAATGCATGTAAATTCATGGCTGATTCATGTCAATGCATGACAAAAACCACTACAATATTGTAAAGTAATTAGCCTCCAACTAATAAAAATAAATGGAAAAAAAATTAAAAAAAAATAAAACCACTTTCTTTGCACAGATGATAATGCTGGGAACCAGAAAAGTCAAAAGACTTAATAAAGGCCATTCAGCTAACATCTGTCCAAACTAGGCTCAGTTGGATTCTGACTCCTGCCCCAGTATTCTTATGTCTAGTTTCCAGTCTTCGAGTATTGGGATTGGCTTGTTTCACCAGATTCTAAGTGGAAAAATGAGTATGGACTCAAATGTTTACATGGGTAGCTTTGTGTCCTCTTAGCTTCTTTTTAAAGTTGGTTTTCATTCATATGACCTATTGACAGATGAGTGAAGTGTGATGCATCTAGAAAATAGTTATTAAGTACTTCTGTATTTAAGTGCATCTCTCTAGAATTTTGTTAGTGAAAGTGCAATCATCTACCTCCTAGCAAAATCAGAGAAAAAGATTAATTTAATCCTATATTATATATATGATTCTCTTTGGGGTTCTTTAGATTTATTCCCATTAATATAAATGTATTCATATCAATTACTATGTATGCATAAATTATATTACTTATAAGCACGTAAGTTCAGATGGAAAATTTTCTAACTATGCCAAAAAACAAAACTTTTCTTAGTCTTTGCAGGCTGAAGTCACTGAAAGAGCAATTTGAAATCTAAATCTTGACATCTCTAGACAATATAATATAATGAGTAGGAATAGATATAATATGTCCTACCTTCATCCCTTATTTTGATTGGTTTGTTCTGAATGAGGTTGCTGGTTCCTGAATCTAAGTGGAAAATTTCTTATTCTGCTTCCATCTTCCTTGAGCAGCAGTAAACATTCTCCCTGTTACAGAAAAATACACCTAAGATGACAATATCAGTGATGCACTCCCAATAAGCAAATTCCCTAAAGGTTAGCTGAAACTCCATCCTTCTTTTCTCATATTCAAGAAAGTGTATCTGCATGAAAGTTATATTTTTAAAGTAACAACTCTCACGCCAGCAGCTCTATCATTTTCAAGCATTAGTGTATCAGGCATTCTCAATAATTCACTTCATAAGTGATTAGCTATATCAAGGCATCAAGACATCACTAGTTGGGATCCCTCCTATCTCAGAAAGAGATAAAGTGGATCTGCCTGAGGGGCAATGAATTATCCACTGAGGTGAAAATTTCACCTTTTAATGGTCAACTCTATCAGGAGCACCTGTATTATCTGGCAATGCCAGATAATGGAAACATGGAAAGACATTAGCCAAACTGTTATTTTTTTGTGTGCATTTAAAATATTTTAGGTGTAGATCAAGGTTCAGAACTTTTCAAGCATACATTTATATTAATTAATCTGAATAATGTATGTGAGAGTATAATGACAAATATAATCAAATTTTATTTTGATTTTTTTTATCAAATTTTATTTTCCTTTTGATTCATAGAATCTTGAGTTCCTGGGAATGTTTTAGATTAAACTACAGCACACTTGTGTATAGTTAGTGGGACAGTCTTTTCATCATGTAGGCAGAGTAGGGGTTCCAACTTAGCCACTTTCCAGCAGGGTAACCCTGGTAGGTCAGTTTTCCTCTCAGTGTCTGTTTTCTTATCAGAAAAATGAAAGAGTGTTTTGAGGACTGAATGAGATAATGTGTATGAAATGCTTCCCAAATTCCTGGCACACAGTATGCACTTAATAATAACAACAATAATAATGATTATTATAAAATTCTATTAACTCACACCAGGATGTAATCACCAAGTCAGTCAAACAATGATTTTAGTTTTTGCCCTATTTTGTTCCCCACAAATGGTAAGAAGTTCAAAGTGCAGGGTAGAGCATGAGTCTATGTCTCATGCCTGACTAAAGTGATTGTCATGTGAACTCCAAAAGAAATTCCAACAAATATTCATGCAAAAGCACACTAGCCTTTCTGGGTCACACCTGAGCAAATCACAGACTTACAAAATTCCCCTTTCCTATAATACAACTGCTGGATGAAGCACAAGCTGGAATCAAGATCACCAGGAGAAATATCAATAACTTCAGATATGCAGATGACACCACCTTTTTATGGCAGAAAGTAAAGAAGAACTGAAGAGCCTCTTGATGAAGGTGAAAGAGGAGAGTCAAAAAGTTGGCTTAAAACCCAACATTCAGAAAACTAAGATCATGGCTTCCGGTCCCATCACTTCATGGCAAATAGATGGGGAAATAACAGAAACATTGAGAGACTATTTTGTTAGGCTTCAAAATCACTGCAGATGGTGAGTGCAGCCATGAAATTAAAAGACACTTGCTCCTCGGAAGAAAAGCTATGACCAACCTAGACAGCATATTAAAAAGCAGAACCATTACTTTGCCAACAAAAGCCTGTCTAGTCAAAGCTATGGTTTGTCCAGTGGTCATGTATGGATGTGAGAGTTGGACTACAAAGAAAGCTGAGTGCCAAAGAATTGATGCTTTTAAACTGTGGTGCTGGAGAAGACTCTTGAGAGTCCCTTGGATGGCAAGGAGATCCAACCAGTCAATCCTAAAGGAAATCAGTCCTTTAGAAGACTGATTGGAAGAACTGATGCTGAAGCTGAAACTCCAATACTTTGGCCACCTGATGCAAAGAACTAATTCATTGGAAAAGACCCTGATGCTAGGAAATGTTGAAGGCAGGAGGAGAAGGGGATGACTAGGATGAGATGGTTGGATAGCATCACTGACATGATGGACATGAGTTTGAGTAAGCTCCGGGAGTTGGTGATGGACAGGGAAGCCTGGTGTGCTGCAGTCCATGGGGTCATGAAGAGTCAGACACAACTGAACTGAACTGATAATACTACTTGCAATATTGATTGGTTTTACTAGTTTAACCTTTTTGAGTCTGTTACTCTTTCATAAATGCTGTTAGTGTTTGGTGTACTAGATGTTAAATGGATAGTACAGTATATTGATTCTGAATCTAATTTTTGTTTCCAGGGTATTGAAGATAACTGAATCTGGCATTTAGAACCTTCCAATATTGAATGAGAATCCTGGAAAATATTTTTGCCTGAAAAAGGACATTATAAGCACATTTAAAGAGTTCCTAGTAAAAATGAAGTCCACGCATTTTTTTTTTTTTTTGTTATTGAAGATATCATTAGGCAGCATTCAAGAACTAAATTTATTCTGATAATCATTATAATGATGAAAAAATTCCTTGCTCCAATAATTGATTTATGCTTCATTTAAATGTACAGAGTAGTTCCAATATAATTTCTTATTAACTCTAATGATGAATTTTAAAGTAGCATGACTCTGAAATAAAGATGAAAATTCTCCATACAACTTATTGCATTTAAATGGATTTAATATTTAATATTTAAAAAATCATTTGATGTAAATAGCCATCATGAATCACTGTAGATATACTAAGATGTAATTAAATGCTTTTTTCTTTTAAAATGCATCTACTTGTTTCATAATAAATTCTTTTTGTACTCTTTATTCTTTTAAGCTGTTATTAGTTATGAAATTATTTTAAATTGTGAGATATCATCAACTTGAAAATTCAGCAAATTCCTAAAAAAATTTCCCTTAAGAAAATTCAAAGTAACAATTATTGCTTAGTATTTGCCTTTATCTTACAATTATTTAAACCATTTTGATAAAAACTCAGATTTCTAAAATGGAAAAAACAAAACTTGGGGGAGGGACCAGATCCTATAACTTATAAACCCTTCACTAGATAAGATTGTGCATGCAAAGAAACTCTCTGACCTTGTTTGGTACCTGGAATTTGTTGGTATGACAATGTGTCATAAACTGGTAGGAGAGACAGGGTTAACACAGTTCCTGCTGAGCAGACCCAGAAATCAGGCACCTAAGAGTTCAGTAGTGAGAGCAGCGGCCAGGGGATCTGGAGTTCCCGGGTCTGTGCTTGGCACTGTGACAATGTGAGGTCAGGCAGAGTCACTTTCTGTGTGAGCCCCACCAGAAGACAGGCCGTGTGGACCACTAGAAAGTTCTCTTTGGTCCTTACAGTATACTAACACATATATATGGAATTTAGAAAGATGGTAACGATAACCCTATATGCAAAACAGAAAAAGAGACACAGATGTACAGAACAGACTTTTGGACTCTGTGGGAGAAGGCGAGGGTGGGATGTTTTGAGAGAACAGCATCAAAACATGTATATTATCAAGGGTGAAACAGATCACCAGCCCAGGTTGGATGCATGAGACAAGTGCTCAGGGCTGGTGCACTGGGAAGACCCAGAGGGAAGGGATGGGGAGGGAGGTGGGAGGGGGGATCGGGATGGGGAACACATGTAAATCCATGGCTGATTCATGTCAGTGTATGGCAAAAACCACTACAATATTGTAAAGCAATTAGCCTCCAACTAGTAAAAATAAATGGAAAAAAAAAAGAAAAAAGAATGTAACCAAGAATGAGATCTCTCTCGCTCTCTCTCACATACACACACAAAATCAGCTAATAAAAGAAATTAGAATCCTGGAACAATCCCTAACCCATACCTAATAAAAAAAAAATGTCTTTTGAGTATAATACAAGATTTCAAGAAAGCAGCAGGTTGGCTTGAATTCAGGAAGTCCTGAAGCATTCAGGATTTGGCTCTGTATACTTAGTAAGTAGCAAGGAAAGAGTCTTGAAAGAGTCTTGAAAAAGAAGCCAAAAGACCTAGTTTAGTTTGTTACTCACTTGACAGGGAGTAACTTTTTAAGACCTCATCTGCTTTCTTCTCTATCAGGACAGTGCTAATTTTCTGATAGATTCTTGGGGTTCATAGAATGGTCATATAAGTTAATGCTGGTTAAAGTTAGGATGACTATATCATTTTGTCATCTACACCAGGACACTTCTGAGGCTGAAGGAGGGAGGTACTGATAATCATACTGAGACAGTATGCACAAACCAGGACTATCTTGGGCAACAGGAACCTCTGTTCACTCTACATGAACTTTTAGAACTAGAAACCATTTTGTTCACCTGTAAGAGGTATTGATGGTAGTGGTGATGGTATCTGAAGTCTAGCTTCCAAACCTAATTTGACAAGGTACAATGAGCTTTTCTGTGACATCATGGAAAGGAAATGCAGCCTGCACAACCTATGAAGTTTGCAAGGTTTACAGTGAAGTACATGTTTTGACATGTAATTGATAATTCTGTAAAAGAATTTCCTAACCAGAATTTTTTAAAAATTGAACTAGCTTTATTTCAAAGCCTTTTAGAATATTTTTAGATTAATCTGTACTGTTTTAAAGCAATAATCAAAGTTCCTTTCTCAATTTTTCCCTCCTTAAAGGAAACAGCCTTTCAAATAATGTAATCAGAAATGATAGATGAGGAGATCTTTGTATTTTCCCAGTTTATACAGTTCATTAAAAAGTCGTAAGCTATTCTTCAAGGTTATTATCATTGTTACTATTAATTTTGGCCAAGAAAATGAGTATACTGAGTTGAATGATCTTGATGTTTACTTAGAGAAAATAATTTTTTCATTACCAAATTATTTTTCCTCTACCTATTGTACTTGGAGAAGAGAGAATAAGGAGGATAAAAATATTGTATTTTATCAATTGTTTGATATAATTCTACAGACAAAAAGCATTCTTGATTAAGTTTGTATTATTTAATCAACATTGTGCAGTGTGAAAAAAATTCAGGTCCACTGCAGTAAAGTTGGTTTTTTTCCCCCAACAAAGCTATTATAAAAGAAATTTATTTTTATAACATTTTAGTATTAAGCTAGTTGTTGGAATAAGTACTATCAGGAAATTTTACTAAAAAAAAAAAAATGGGCTAACTGGGAATAAGACCTTTATTCCTAGGAATCCAGAGGCGGCTTAAATTTAAGACTACGTCATTGGACATAAGAATTATACTTGTTTCCTATCACCTACAGTAGGATGGTAGCAACAAAAATAATTGCCTTAGCATATACTGAATAAAGACTAATAAGAACAAATTATATTACCAAATAGGAGCAATAACATACATCTTCTTGACTCCAAACTGCATAAGTTTAACAACAGTTTTGGAGTTAAAGACTTCTTTTTACTAAAACAATTAAAAATCACTTGAAATATTATACAGCGAGAACACTAAGTTTAAAATTGAAGAAACCCTGTCAGTTCCTAAGACTCAATTTTTCTTCTGATGCATTAATAAAAATTTATCCTAAGTCATATTTAAAAACAAGACTAGAGGTTGTCACCTGAATCATGCTAGTCAATTTAGAAAAAGGCAACGTTTCATGAACACTTGACATTGGGATTGGGTGCCATTGCCTTCTCCTTGGAAATTCCACACTTGTTTAAAAAGGAGCTGGTTACAATGAAGGGGGTGGTGGAGGATGAGATTCTTAGATAGCATCACTGAGTGACTCATTGGGCATTAATTTGAGCAAACTGTGGGAGAGAGTGAAGGATGGGGAAGCCTGGCATGCTGCAGTACATGGGGTCACAAAGAGTTGGACACAGCTTAGCACCTCAAAAACAACAACAGTATAGTGAACCCTACACTTATAAATTCGTACCATGCTGTAAACAGAAACACTGGGTACTTATAAAATGATGTATACTTTTTGAAACTTGTTCTCCAAAATAAGACACATACTGTGTAACCAAAGGACCTGTCATCTCACGTTGTTTGTGAAAGAAGAATGAACTGTGTGCATGTTAAAATGTGTTTAAATAAAAAAGGGTATAGGGTATAGCTTTGTGACTTCAGTAACTCAAGATTTTGTTCACATCAAAGATACTCATAATGAAAATGGATTGTTTCCCCCCCTTAATTTTAGCTTCATCATGCCATCAATTCATACAATTAATTTACATAATCTTAGAGTTTTTCACATAATTACAAATTTTGATGCACAAACACAACATATTTATGTGTCATTCACAGATTGTACTTTTTATATATTCTGCTCAAATTTTAAAAGCAAGGAATTTCAGCATTCCCATCGTCTGAATACTAGTAATATTAAAATTATATTAAATTTGTTTTTTATATGTAACCATTTATTTAAATAAAATCTGGAAATTGTGAGGAAAAAATGCAAATCATTGAACAGCTGCAAATACAAAATCACAGCCTTATCCACATCTCATTACATAACAGCTGGCATTAACTGAGGATTGATTGATTGCTGGGTACTGTGCTAAGGGGTTTCTTAGTGATGATCAGTTGAGTCTCAGCCAACCCTACAGGGGCGATCCAACTATCATTCTCTTTTACCAAATGAAGAAACTAAGACGCATTTGCTCAAAACTCTACGTGTATTAAATGTTTGAGCTTGTGTTGGAACTAAAGCAGGCTGAGCATTTGGCCACAGCAGAAGCCTTCTAACAGAAATTCCATCAGGGTCAGCAATTGGTCAGTTAGGAGAAGAATCATAAAAAAAAAAAAAATACACATGTGTGTTTGTGCTCAATCGCTCAGTTTCCAACTCTTGCAACCCCATAGACTGTAGCCCGCCAGGCTCCTCTCTCCCTGGGATTGTCCAGGCAAGAATAGTGGAGTGGTTGCCATTTCCTTCTCCAGGGGATCTTCCCAATCCGGGAATCAAACCTGGGTCTCCTGAATTGCAGGCAAACTCTTTACTGACTGAGTTACAAGGGATACGCATAAGATATAATTTAAAAAATATAAACATACAGTCATTTACCCTTTTCTCATTTTATTTTATTTTTTGATGTAGAGCGAAAGTGTTTTCTTTAAGAGTAGATCTACCAGTAAAGTTCCTTAGAATTTTCTTGCATAAACCGTACCCATAGTTTCACAACCTTGAATTTCAATATCTTTAAGGGGTGCTAAAACATTTGTAAAGCAATATACATGAATGTCTACTCTAAGTTCTTACAAATTTTGTTTCTAATATTTTATACTTGTCTCATACACACCTAAATGCACAGCAGTTACTTTTTGTAAAATAACAATTTGTCTTTATCAAGTTTAACATATTCATCATTTTTATTTTCTTAAGAACACTCTTTATATACTTATACTTATTTCAAGTATTTAATTACTATACTATACTATAGAAATTACTGTAACTGGTAGCATAAACAGAATTAGAAATAAAAATAATATGACAGGGATCGTTACAACTCTACCGACACTCCATATCCCAGGACATCCATTTTTCAGTATTTTTAAAAGAATGAAGGCTCTCCAGTCTCTTCCTGGCTGTGGCTAGGCGGCAAAACCTTGGTCTTTGTGTAGTATTCTTAGAATATCTCTGAATGAAAAAAGTTGTATAAATGCAAAGTAGGGAAAAATGAATCTCAAGATTAGAAGCTGCCTTAGTTAGATAATACATAACTGAAGTGTTGTGATTATGAATAAATGTGCTCATTAAAAATTATATACATATAAACATATATTCACATATTATATGTATAGCTCTTAGGCTTACATTTTAAATATTTGAGGAAAATTTTATGTGCTTTTAAACTTTCCTAAAAATCTTCTATTCAAGCATAAAAATCATGTTGCAATAGTAAATACGTAAGGGCTAAAATATATAAGCAAATAAATTACATTTCTTCATTCTAACCATGATATTCTTGAACATAAAAATGTTTAGCAGTCTATTACAGGGTAATCTTTTATGCCATATATTACATTAACATGACATGATAGTTAAGACATATTTCAACTAAGGTATATATTTTTGATTTGATAAAGTAATTTGAAAGATGTCAACTCAAAAACACATAATACTGATTATTTTAGTAAAATAAAACGAGGCACTTTTATTCTAATAAGAAAATGCCAGTCTGAAGTCACACCTCCCTGAGCACCTAACGGTATTCTCATTTTATCATATTTTAAAAATCCACACCTCATATTTTCTGTTCCCTTATATGGATGGTGCTAATGACACACATAGTAAATCTTCTATTAGCCTTGTAGTTGGATAGGATTTGTTTAATTTCAGCTGTCAAATAATGTGAAGAAAAAAAAAAACCATTCTGGTAACCCTATGTTAGAACTATAAAAGTAAATGTTTCACAAACAGCAATAATTTATTGATCACATCTTCTGCCAGCATAAAATTAAAAGTATAGAATATGCCCATTTGGGAAGTCTGCGACTTACTTGTTTGAGTGGATTAAAAGAAACTTTGAAAATTTTCCTTTTAATGCAGGTAAAAGGAACTAAAAAGCATGAGAATGGTGTGACTCTTCCTTGGTATATGCAAAATAGTGTGGGTTTTATACAAAAGGAGTCATTTCCTCTGAGAAAAATGACCTCTAAATTTAATTGTTAAAACAATGAAGATGTGAATAAGTGAAATACTCTCCATCACCTCTCCTCTTTGACCTTACATCCTTGATCGTCTAGTATAAATGACCTGCTGTGTATCTTCTTTGGTACCTCTCCCTCTGCATTTATTAACATACACAGACATATGTGTTGTTTTAGATCGAGTTCTCTGCTGACAGGGTGTTCAGTGCAAAAGTTCTTTGGGGTGAGTTCTTGAGAGACACACCTCTAACTACACTCTTAAGGAAGTGAGGAAGGCAGCAGAGGGTGGGGGCGAGTTGACTAAAATAAAGTTGCAATTGCGGTCTCATTAAACTCATCAGAAAATCCTCAAACCCAAGGAATCTTTCAGCATTGTCCCAAATTAAGAAAAGGAACTGGAATTTTATGTTCTCAAGCTATCCAATCATTAGACAACCCCTAGAAAAGAGGTGCAACCTTGGGTAAGTTTTCAGAGATGGATGAAACTTGGAGCCATCATCATTCAATAATCCTAGTAACTGGGAGATGGCTTGCATATCTGGGTAGAACATGTCACAGTATTCTCTATCACCATTTGTGCAATTGAGATTTCTATTCACTGAATACAAAATATAATCAATGCCTTTCAGTTATTCTCATTTATGCTTAACTTTGCAATGTGCATATCCTTCGAAGTGATAAGTCTGTCTCATTTATTTTAATGGATACATAGTATTCATTGTAAGATTATACATTTTAATTTTTTGTTTGTTGTCTTAGCAAACAATGCTGCAATATCTTTTATGTATGTTTTTCTGAACTGATGTTTTGTTAAATAAATTAGTTCAACTACTGAGTCAAAAGTTAGGTATGGTTGTTTAAATAAACCTGGTAGATTATTTTATTAAATGATTACATTAATACACACTACCATTAAAAGCATATAAAATTACCTGTTTGATACTGAAGGTTTTCAATGAAATTTTTTTTTTCAATTGTGACTGAAAAATATTATCTCATTGTGCTTTAACATGCATTTTATTTTCTTTTTTTTTTTTAGGCTTTTACTTCAGATAAGTTTGTCAGATGTATGACAAAAACCACTACGATATTGTAAAGAAATTAGCCTCCAACTAATAAAAATAAATGAAAAAAATAAAAATGAGCAGAAAAAAAATACATCAGACTGTACTAATTCCTCTGCTTAAAACTCTCTATTATCTGACAAACTTATTTGAAGTAACATGCATTTTCTTGACATTAATAAGGTTATGCTGTCTTAAAGTGTGTTGCTATTGTTTCCTCTCTAACTTGTCTATTCCTTTTTTTGTGGTTGGTTTTGTTTATCTTATTCTTACTAATATACTCTATATGTTTTATTATTTTCTCCTGGTGAATTGCTTATATGACTTTGCTTTTGGTATCTTTATTAGTCAAGGTTTTCCAGAGAAACATAATCATCATTGATTGATTGTAGGAATAGATTGATGTGGTTATGGAGGCTGAGAAGTCCCATAGTCTGCCATGTACAAGCTGGAGAATCAGCAAAATTGGTGGTGGAATTTCGAGTCCAAAGAGAACCAGGGGCTGGTGGCTCTAAGCCCTGTTGTTCTAAGTCCTGGAAGTCCAGGACTGAGAGTCATGTCTGACTCTTTTGTGACCCCATGGGCTATAGCCCACCTGGCCCCTCTGTCTGTGAGATTTCCCAAGCAAGAATACTGGACTAAGTTGTCATTCTTTCTCAGGGGATCTTCCTGACCCAGGGATCAAACCCACATCTCCTGCCAAATGGCAGGAGGATTCTTTACCGTTCAGACACCTGGCAAGTCCTGGTCTGAGTACAAAAGTTTGAGAATCAGAAGTGTTGATGCCCAAAGGCAGAAGAGGGATGTCTTCATTCAAGCAAAGAGATCACGTTTGTTCTTCCTCTGTCTTTTTGTTTATTCAGGCCCTCAGTTCAGGGTGGGATTGCATGATGCCTGGCCACATTGCTGAGGGTGCCCCTCTTCACTCTGCCTATCAATTCAAATGTCAATTTCTTCTGGAGACACACACCCAGAAATCATATTAATATTTTACAAGCTTTCTGGGCATCCTTCAGCCCAGTCAAGTTGAAGTATACAATTAATGATTATAGTATCTTCTAGAAAAAAAGGACCTACATTTCATGCCTTTCAGATTTTTTATCTTGATTAAGAAGCCTTCTTACTCCAAGATTCACAAAGATTCTCATCTTTTTCACTAAAATCATCCAAATTTCATCCTTATATATTTGTGACTCCTAAAGTATATTTATTAGGTGTAAAGCAAATTGCATAACAGTAAGTATAGTATGATATTTTGGAAGACAAACAATATGTAATAAAAGTTTTTAAAACCAGTTCAAAGCACTGAATGGTTCTATCTTCCCAAAAATTATATACTGAAACCCTGAACTTCACTGAGTTGGTATTAGGAGGCAGAGACTTTGGGAGGTGTTTAGGTCATGAGCATTCTGCCCTCAGGAATGAAGTTAGCCCTTAGAAAGAGGACCCAGAGAGCTCCCTTGCCCCTTCCACTCTTTGAGAACACAGTGAGAAAGTGGCTGTCTATAAAACAGAAAGTGGGCCATAAGCAGACAGTGAAATTTCTGGCACATTGATCTTGGACTTCCTGGTTTCCAGAACTGTGAGAAGTAAATTTCTGTGCTTATAATTCATTCAGTCTATGGTATTTTTGCCATAGCAGTCCAAACAAACTAAGACAAAACTTTAACCTACTTCTGTGTAGCCAGGCACAAAAGTCTCCATCAAAATATGTACCAAAATATAGATGACAGCAGCTACCTCCAGGCATCATAGTTGGGCCAAAGAAAGAAGAAGAGTTTCATTCTTTACTGTCTACATTTTGAAAAACAGAGTGAAAAGGTAATGATAGAATTATGGGTAATTTTTTTATTCCATTTTTGGCTTCTCTGTGATTTCCAGGGTTTTCATTTTGGAGATATATTAATATTTTTTAACCAGAAAGAAAAAAATTAAGGCTGTCAGGAGTTCATTACTAAGTAGTTTTGAAGGTTTCTTTAAAGTGAAGTAGCATTTATTACATCTGTAGGCTGTTAAAACCTTGTGTAACTCCCATAAAATTTTGTTCTGGAGCAGATGTAAGAAGATGCTATATCCTGCCTCAGCTTTGGTTTGCATGAAAGGTCTTGGCCACAGATATTTTCATTTCTGAGCCAGGCTTTCTCTGTTATATTTATACTTTTAATACTTATAAAAATTGTCCTGCTCATGGCTTGAGGTATGAGTCTAGTTTCATTTTCATTTTTCAAGTTATTTATTGAGATACAATTTATGTACAGTAAAATTTACAGTGCAGTAGGTTTGACAGATATATACCACCAAAATAAAAATATAGAATATATTGCTTATCTCAAAACATTCCCTGGTTATTCTCTGTGGTTAATTGCCTCTGTTACATTCATAGCTTTTGGCAGCAACTGATCTGATATATGCCCCTCGTTTTGCCTTTTCCAGAAAGGCATACAAATGAAATGACACAATATGTTGACTTTTGAGTCTGACTTTTTTCAATAACTTTGAGATTGGTCCAAATTGTTGTGTGTATATCAAAATTTGTTCCTTTGAATTCTGATTAGTATTCCATTTTACAGATGTTCCACAAGATTTTTATCCATTCAACAGTTGAAGGGCACTGAGTTGTTCCCAGTTTTTAGCAATTATGAGAAGAGATAAAGAAGAGAAGTGAAAGGCAAAGGAAAAAAAGGAAAGATATATCCATCTGAATGCAGATTTCCAAAGAATAGCAAGGAGACATAAGAAAGTCTTCTTAAGTGAACAATACAAAATAATAGAGGAAAACAACAGAATGGGAAAGACTAAACATTTCTTCAAGAAAATTAGAGATATCAAGGGAACATTTAATGCAAAGGTGAGCACAATAAAGGGTAGAAAAGGTATGGACCCAACAGAAGAAGATAGTAAGAACTGGTTGCAAGAATACACAGAACTGTGTAAAAACAAGTCTTAATGACCTGGATAACCATGATGTTGTGATTACTCACCTAAAGCCAGATGCCAGACATCCTGGAGTGTGAAGTCAAGTGGGCCTTAGGAAGCATTACAATAAACAAAGCTCAAGTGGAGGTGATGGAATTCCAGCTAAGCTATTTCAAATGCTAAAAGATGATACTGTTAAAGTGCTGCACTCAATATGCCAGCAAATTTGGAAAATTCAGCAGTAGCTACAGGACTGAAAAATGTCAGTTTTCACTACAATCACAAAGAAAGCAGTGCTAAAAATTTTCAAACTACTGCACAATTGCACTCATTTCACAATGTTCAAAATCCTTCAAGTTAGGTCTCAACAGTACATGAACAGAGAACTACCAGATGTACAAGCTGGATTTAGAAAAGGCAGATGAACCAGAGATCAAATTGTCAACATCTGTTGGATCATAGAAAAAGCAAGGAAATTCCAGAAAACATCTACTGCTTTATTGACTATGCTAAAGCCTTTGACTGTGTGGATCACAACAAACTGCAGAACATTCTTAAAGAGATGGGAATACCAGACCACCTTACCTGCCTCCTGAGAAATCTGTATGCAGGTCAAGAAGCAACAGTTAGAACCAGACATGGAACAATGGACTTGTTCCAAATTGGTAAAGCAGCACGTCAAGGCTGTGTATTGTCACCATGCTTACTTAATTTAAATGCAGAATACATTTTTCAGCATGCTGGTATGGATGAAGTTCAATCTCAAATCAAGATTTCCAGGAGAAACATCAATAACCTCAATATGAAGATGACATTACCCTAATGGCAGAAAGTGAAGAGGAACTAAAGAGCCTCATGATGAACGTGAAAGAGGAGAGTGAAAAAACTGGCTTAAAACAACATTCAAAAGGTGAGGATCATGGCATCTGGTCCATCACTTCATGGCAAATAGATGGGGCAACAGTGGAAACAGTGACAGACTTTATTTTCTAAGACTCCAAAATCACTGCAGATGGTGACTGCAGCCATGAAATTAAAAGACACCTGCTCTTTGGAAGAAAAGCTAAGACAAACCTACACAGTGTATTACAAAGCAGAGGCATCATTTTACTGGCAAAGGTCTGTACAGTCAAAGCTATGGTCCTTCCAGTAGTCATGTAGAGATGTGAGAGTTGGACCATAATGAAGGCTGAGCACCGAAAAATTGATGCTTTCTAACTGTGGTGCTAGAGAAGCCTCTTGAGAGTCCCTTGGACAGAAAGGAGATCAAACCAGACAATCTTAAAGGAAATTAACCCTGAATACACAATGGAAGGACTGATGCTGAAGCTGAAGCTCAAATACTTTGGCCACCTGATGCGAAGAGCTGACTCAATGGAAAAGACCCTGATGCTGGGAAAGATTGAAGGCAGGAGGAGAAGAGGATGACAGGGGATGAGATGGTTGGGTGGCATCATCAACTCAGTGGACATGAGTTTGAGCAAACTCCAGGAGACAGTGAAGGACAGGGCAGCCTGGTGTGCTGCAGTTCATGGGGTTGCAGAGAGTTGGACACAGCTGAGCAACTGAACAACAGCAATAGCTTTGTGTGGATATATGCTTTTGTTTTCTCAGATAAATAACTGGGAGTGAGAGATTTGTTTTTTTTATTTTAATGGATAGTCAGGTATCCCAATCCCATTTATTAGATGATCTATTTTTTTTCACCACTGATTAGAATGTTATCTTAATTAAATATTAACCTCCTCTTGCTATTCCTTTCCAAGATCCTTGACGAATGTTACACATTTTTGTCTTCATTTGAACTATTGTACAATTTAATTGTGTTTCAAAAAAAACAAACTAACAGGCAATTCTGTTGTGATTCTGACAGTAACAGATTATTAATGTATCATATACATAATAGTTCAAGAAGGATTAATGTTTACAATACCAATTTTTCCCATTTAAGAAAGCTGCATGTCTCTCCATCAAGTTCTATAATATAATTAAATTTTATAATTTTCTTCTAGAAGGTTTTATATCATTGTTTTTAAATTTATTCTTAAATACTTTGCATATATTTGTTTTTTAATTGGATATTTTCCTATTTTTATTTCTAACTAGTTATGGCTGGTTGTTTATTTACTCAACAAATATTTACTGAATCCATACTTTTTTTTATCATGCACAGTTCTAGGTACTAATAGGAAAATAGTGGCTAACATAGAGAAGGTTGTAAAGGTTATATTCAGGTGGTATGAGATTGAAATTAGATGCACACACACATATCAGATGGTCATAAGTGCTATGCCAATAATTTAAATTGATTTTATCATGAGACTACCTAATGAACAGTACAAAGCTATGCAATAGAACTTAATTCCTGATTCTTGAAGCTCTTCAACATTGGGAAGATGGACAAAGGAAAATAGGCCATATTCATGAATAAATAAGTAGTGACCAGTTATTTAAAAGGAAAATTAATACACCTGGTGTCTTTTAAGCCAAGGGAAGAGAGTGTTTCCAGGAAAAAAAGAGCAATAAACTTTGTCTAATGCTATTTATAAGTCAAATAAAATGAGCAGAAAAAAATTTTAGGGGACTAGTACAAGTTTAAATGACTCAAAGACAGATACTGAACCAATTCTATTAATATTTCAAGATATTTTAGTTGAAGTTTTCCTAAAAACATGATTATACAATCTATAAATAGTGGTGATATATTTGCTTTTGTGGTGCTTCTATATTATGTATATCACATGGGCTTCCCTGATAGCTCAGTTGGTAAAGAATTCGCCTGCAATGCAGGAGACCCCTGTTCAATTCCTGGGTTAGGCAGATCCCCTGGAGAAGAGATAGGCTACACATTCCAGTATTCTTGGGCTTTCCTAGTGGCTCAGCTGGTAAAGAATCCACCTGCAATATGGGAGACCTGGGTTCGATCCCTGGGTTGGGAAGATACCGTGGAGAAGAGAAAGGCTACCCACTCCAGCATTCTGACCTGGAGAATTCCATGGACAGTATAGTCCATGGTGTGGCAAAGAGTCAGACATGACTGAGTGACCTTCACACTCACTTTTCATTACACTCGATTGCACTTCAAAATGAGTGCTAGCAGTGAGAGAAGTATTCCTGCTTTATTACTAAAGATACATTAAAAGCTATCACCACTTCTTCATTTGACTGGGTGCTTGTCCTTGGCTTTTTGTAAATGCTATCTAACTTACATAGAAATGTTTCATCAAATTCTTGTTTAACTCCTGCAATGCAGGAAACACAGGAGACAAGGGTTTGATCCCTGGGTCAGGCAGATCGCCTGGAGAAGAAATCGGCAACCCTCTCTAGTATTCTTACCTGGAAAATCCCACAGACAGAGGAGCCTGGCGGGCTACAGTCCAAAGGTGCACAAAGAGTCAGACACGACTGAGTGACTAAGCACAAGCACAAGCAGTGGTTCTGAGGCTTTCAGATTTAGCATCTCGTGGGAAGGATTACATAAGACACTGTATGTTGTCATCTTCATTGTGAGAGCTATATTGGAACTCATACGCTTTTACTAGTTCTTGGAAGTCACTGCATAGTATTTCAGACAAATGGATTTCCATGACTTTGCATAAATGTTTCTAAAGTTATTTCAAAAATCAATTTTTTTAACTCTTTTGCTTTGGATAGCTCTCCTTCCTAACCCCATTTTAGAATCCGGGTTGTTTTTATCTGATAGAATTCTTTTTTTCTTGCTGGCCATGAACTAGACCAATATATACTGACATTTAGAAGTTTGCTTGAACTTCTGATTCCAGAAAAATAAAGGGATCCTTTAAGTTCAAATAAGATATATTTATATTTCCCTATGATTCCATCTACTGAAACACATCCACCAGACAGATATTTCTAGGCAAAAAGCATCAGTAAGTGGTATTTACTACTTTATTCAAAGGTTTTATAAAAGGAGTACGTTTCTGCTCGGGGCTGGTGCACTGGGATGACCCAGAGGGATGGGATGGGGAGGGAGGTGGGAGGGGGGTTCAGGATGGGGAACACATGTAAATCCATGACTGATTCATGTCAATGTATGGCAAAAACCACTACAATATTGAAAAGTAACTAGCCTCCAACTAATAAAAATAATTGGGGGGGGGGGGGAGAGGAGCACTTTCCAATCAAAGATGGTTCTTTTCCTTGGCAATCATATCTAGTCAAAGTATAAAAACTGTTAGAAGATCACACAGTAAACTAATTTGCAATTAATCGTACCCTTTTAAAAGAAGTCTGAACTAGTCAAACATAACATCAGTAGAAAAACAAAAATCTGAGGTTGTCTTTGTTTACATTTTTCAGTCTGTCTGAGCTATCATTCTTCTCTATATCACTAGTCTCATTGAATACAGTAGCTGGCTGAGTGAGATTCCTGACTTCATAAAACATGGAAATGCTTTTAATTTCATGGCAAAATCCCTCATTTTGGCAGTATATTACTGAGATGACATTTGGGACAACAAGCCTTCAGAAAAGGGGCAGAGAAAATGATCAAGAATAAATGAAAGAAACACTAGGAATCAACACTGAAAAAAATGATTTGGGGGTAAAATTGAGAATGCTTATAATATGCACAATGAAATGTCCTTTTTGGAAGCATCTGTAAGTTCTATATTTCACTATGGAATAATCCCATTAGTGAGTATCAGAGCATTTTTTCCTGACTGATAATAAACTCCATTTTAAATTATTTGTTTTTTCCTGGACTGTAAAATTTTAGTTTAGAATATTTAGACAGTCTCAAAGTTGTGGTGCAAAGTTACCTATCCTCCTCTGACACACATAAAGTACCTAGCAACCTGGGATTGGTATTCTTTCAAAAAGTAATTGGTAAATAAATTAATACACCTATGGCCACTGACTGTATAATCAAAAGGGATTTATTTTAGCTTATACCTGAATGGCCTAGTGGTTTTCCCTACTTTCTTCAATTTAAGTCTGAATTTGGCAATAAGGAGTTCATGATCTGAGCCACAGTCAGCTTCCAGTCTTTTTAAAATTCCTGACTGTATAGTGCTTCTCCATCTTCAGCTGCAAAGAATATAATCAATCTGATTTCAGTATTGATATCTGGTGATGTCCATGTGTAGAGTCATCTCTTGTGTTGTTTAAAGAGGGTGTTTGCTATGACCAGTGCGTTCTTTTGGCAAAACTCTGTTAGCCTTTGTCCTGCTTCATCTTGTACTCCAAAGTCAAACTTGCCTGGTACTCCAGGTATCTCTTGACTTCCCACTTTGCATTCCAGTTGCCTGTGATGAAAAGGATATCTTTTCTTGGTGTTCATTCTAGAAAGTCTTGTAAGTCTTCATAGAACCATTCAATTTCAGCTTCTTTGGCATTAGTGGTTGCAGCATAGACTTGGATTGCTGTAATATTGAATGGTTTGCCTTGGAAGCAAGCTGAGACCATTCTGTTGTTTTTGAGATTGCACCCAATAACTGCATTTTGTACTCTTGTTGACTATGAGGGCTACTCCATTTCTTCTAAGTGATTGTTGCCCACAGTAGTAGATATAATGGTTAACTGAATTAAATTCACCCATTCCCATCCATTTTAGTTCACTGATTCCTAAAACGCTAATGTTCACATTTGTGGAAGTGTCCTGATGAGTGGGACTGGCTGTGGGGAAAACTGGTCTCGCTCCTGTGGGCAAAGTCATGTTCAGTAAATTTTTAATCCAATTTTCTGCTTATGGGTGGGGCTATGTTCCCTCTCTGCAGTTAAATCTGAGGCCAAACTATGGTAGAGGTAATGGCAACCTCCTCCAAAAGGACCTATGTCAGCGTGCTATGCCTCCCAGGACTGCTGCAGTCAGCGTCCCTGACCCTGCGGCAGGCCACTGTGGACCCACGTTTCTGCCAGAGACTCCCGAACACTCACAGATAAGTCTGCTTCAGTCTCTTGTGGTGTCACTTATGATTATACTGTGGAAGTGACAAATAGATTCAAGGGATTAAATCTGACAGAGTGCCTGAAGAACTATGGACAGAGGTTTGTAACACTGTATAGGAGGCAGTGATCAAAACCATCCCTAAGAAAAAGAATGCAAAAAGCCAAAATGGTTGTCTGAGGAGACCTTACAAATAGCTGAGAAAAGAGGCAAAATGAAAGGCAAAGGAGAAAAGGAAAGATATCCCCATCTGAATGCAGAGTTCAAAAGAAGAGCAAGAAGATATAATAAGCCTTCCTAAGTTAACAATGTAAAGAAATAGAGGAAAACAATAGAATGGGAAAGACTAGAGATCTTTTCAAGAAAATTAGAGAGAACAAGGAAACTTTTCATGCAAAGGTGGGCTCAATAAAGAACAGAAATTGTATGGACCTGACAGAAGCAAAGATATTAAGAAAAGGGAGAAAGAATATACAGAAAAACTATACAAAAAAGATCTTAATGACCCAGATAACCACAACGGTATGATCACTCACCTACAGCCAGACATCCTGGAAGCAAAGTAAGTGGGCCTTAGGAAGAATCACTACAAAGAAAGCTAGTAGAGGTGATGGAATTCAAGCTGAGCTCTTTCAAAGCCTAAAAGATGATGCTGTGAAAATGCTGCATGCAATATGCCAGCAAATCTGGAAAACTCAGCAGTGGTCACAGGACTGGTAAAGGTCAGTTTTCATTCCAATCCCAAAGAAAGGCAATCCCAAAGAGTGCTCAAACTACCACACAATTGCACTCATTTCACATGGTAGCAGAGTAATGCTCAAAATTCTCCAAGCTAGGCTTCAACAGTATGTGAACTGAGAAATTCCAGATGTTCAAGTTGTATTTAGATAAGGCAGAGGAACCAGAGATCAAATTGCCAACATCCGTTGGATCATCAAAAAAGCAAGAGAATTCCAGAAAAACATTATTTGTGCTTCATTGACTATGCTAAAGCCTTTGACTATGTGGGTCACAACAAACTGTGGAAAATTCTTAAAGAGATGGGGATACCAGACCACCTTACCTGCCTCTTGAGAAACCTGTTTGCTGGTCAAGAAGCAGCAGTTAGAACTGGACATGGAACAATGGACTGGTTCCAAATTGGGAAAACAGTATGTCAAGGCTGTATATTGTCACCCTGCTTATTTAAATTTATATGCAGAGTTCATCATGCAAAATGCTGGGCTGGATGAAAGTCAAGCTGAAATTAACATTTCCAGGAAGAATATCAGTAACTTCAGATATGCAGATGACACCACAATTATGGCAGAAAGCAAAGAGGAATTAAAAAGCCTCTTGATGAAGGTGGAAGAGGAAAGTGAAAAAGCTGGCTTAAAACTCAACATTTGTAAAACAAAGATCATGGCATCTGGTCCCATCACTTCATGGCAAATAGATAGGGCAAGAGAAATGGTGACAGACTTTATTTTCTTGGGCTCCAAAATCACTGCAGATGGTGACTGCAGCCATGAAATTAAAAGATGCTTGCTCTTCGGAAGAAGAACTATGGCAAACCTAGATAGTGTATTAAAAAAACAGAGACATTACTTTGCCTACACAGATCAGTATAGTCAAAGCTATGGTTTTTCCAGTAATCATGAATGGATGTGTGAGTTGGACCATAAAGAAGGCTGAGCACCAAATATTTGATGCTTTCAAACTGTGGTGCTGGAGAAGACTCTTGAGTGTCCCTCGGTCTGCTTGAAGATAAAAACCAGTCAATCCTAAAGGAAATCAACTCTGAATTTACTTGGAAGAACTGATGCTAAACTTGAAGCTCCAATGCTTAGGCCATCTGATGTGAAGAGTCAACTCATTGGAAAAGGCACTGATGCTGAGAAAGATTGAAGGCAGGAGGAGAAAGGGGCAACAGAAAATGGTTGGATGGTATGATTGATTCAATGGACATGAGTTTAGCATCTTTACTCAATGGACAGAGCTCATGAGATGGTGAGGAAGAGGTAAACTTGGCGTGCTGCAGCCCATGGGGTTGCAGAGTTGGACATGACTGAGTGACTGAACAACAAAAATGGCCATTGACTAAATCTTGTTCATCTTTGTTTTACTGTTAGCAGTATGACAGCAATGAAACTCAAGAGAAATACTGTTACAGTGACCAAATCCCACTCCCAAACTACCATGTCATTTAATGCCTAAGATACTGATCTGATACACATATTCTTTAACATCATTCCCGTAAATTCTTTAATAGCTATTCATATCTCTGTGGATAAAATTCTAATTCAGCTCAAGGAACAAAGCTTCCATTGATATGGATTACCTAGATCTCTGGCCTTATCCGAAGGTAGGATTCCAGTTCATGCCCTTCACCCCATATGTGTCAGACTTATTCTGAGTTTCTTAAATGCTCTCTTTAGGCTCTTTAATATTCTGAGTCATTCTGTGTGCTGTTCCCTTGACATAGAATATTTCTTTCTTTCGAAATACTTTGTAAACTTCAAACTTTATTGAAAGTTTTTCGAGAATGCCCTGCCTTGCCTAATGAATTTGGTTCTCTGTTATAACGCCCCAGGAGTTTCCCAGGTGGTGTAGTGGTAATGAATCGGCCTGCCAATGCAGCAGCCACAGGAGATGGGTTTGATCCCTGACTCAGGAAGATTTTCTGGAGGAAGAAATGGCAAACCATTCTAGTATTCTGGCTGGGATAATCCCATGGACAGAGGAGTCTGGCAGGCTACAGTCCACAGGATGGAAAGAGCTGGACATGACTGAGCTACTGAGCACACACACACAGGATAGTAGCCCCTAGGAATCTCCTTTGTATGTATCATCTGTCAATATTTTGTAATAACATACAGTTGTTGGTTTCCATTATTATTTCTCCTAGTAGAATATAGAATTCTTGAAAATTTTATGTAAGCTGGTACTTAGCAGAGTATAGTCACATAATTGGTTCTTGATAAATAACATTGAATAAATAAAAACTATATTTTGCATAAATCAAAACATAGCAGTCATTCAATAAGTAACTCTCAGAATAGAACACTATAATAGTATATGAAATGCCTTATAAACAGAATAATTATAGTAGTCAATCTAATTGTTTCTGGTGTAATATATGGGGTTTAGGGAAGAAAGTTTATTGCTTTTAACTTAGCTTGAATGCTGGTACTGAAACCTTGCAATTGTCAGCTACCCACCTGCCACAGGACACGGGACCCAGAATAATGAACCACTGTGTCTTGTTCTATGTGTGTCTCCAGCACTACAGAACCTGGCTCTTCATGTAATTCCCTTTTATTAGTTGTAAGATCTACTACTGTCTGTGCTATGGAATGAATTTGTGTTTCCCCCAAATTCATATGTTCAAATCTAAACTTCAATGTGATGTTATTTGGAGGTAAGGCCTTTGGGATGTGATTAGGTCATGAGGGTGGAGCCCTTATAATGAGATTAATGCCCTTACAGAAAAGACTCATAGAAATCCCTGGTTCTTTCACCATGTGTAGGACACTGGGAAAAAAAAAAAGTAGGGGTGGGGGTAGAGTCATCTAGGAACCAGGAGGCAGGACCTTGTGTGTGTGTGCGCTCAGCTGTGTCCGACTCTTTGCAACCGCACCAGGGACTGGAGCCTGCCTGGCTCCTCTCTCCAAAGGATTTTCCAGGCACAAGTAATGGAGTGGGTTGCCATTGGCTCCTCCAGGGGAATTTTCCAACCCTGGGATCTAACCCATGCATCTCCTGCATTGGCAGGTGGAGTCTTTACCACGGCGCCACCTGGGAAGCCCCGGGCAGGACCTTACTGGATGCCAAAATCTACTGGCTCCTTGATCTTGGACATCCCAGTCTCCAGAACTGTGAGAAATATATGTCTGTTGCTTACAACCACCCAGTCTAGGGTATTGTTATATTAGCCCAAATGGACTGAGACACTTTGACTGCCTTTATTTCTCTGATTCTCTGCTGAGAACAATCTATTTTGTCAAGCTAGCTTGCCCATGAATAAAGTACTTAAGATTTGTTTAGCAGTTGATTGTTCATATAAAAATGGGAAATAAATACTATTTAGATTATCAAATAGTTAATACTAAAATTGAAAAATAAGATGTCATTTTTAGCAAGAGCAGATGTTTGGGGCACATCTTTTTCAGTGCATCTGTTTATTAATGAGGGGTTAGCTAGAGTTTTGTGAACATGCAGCTTTATTTATTTAAAAAAATATTTCACTGACTTTCAATTTACATCATAACAAAAGTGTGTATAATGTGGCAGCACTGTTTTATGTGATTAAGAACTGTTTATCCTGGATTTATAATTAATTTAATTGTAACATCTAGAGGACTGCAATTTTGAAAAACTTTCAATCCTGATTGCCTATTATTCACATGACAACAGTGACATAAAATGACACTATGAAAAATGGAAACATAACAAGCAGTTGTCTTGATTTAATAACAATTTTGAAAGAAAAATCTGTAAATTTTTTATATCAATCATATTTATATTTAATACATATGAAGAAAATTATTTTGCCTTCAAATTTTGCATCAGCTAGAAAGTTCACAATTTAATAAATATCTTACAAATATATTTTCATTTAAAACCAGCTTGAGATATTTCATATCTTGCTAAAAATAGAATGAGGAAAAGAACTAATTTAGTTGCTCCATCAAATGATTTCCTTAAACCCAGGTCCCATTTGAGGTCAGTGACACACCTTCATTTGTTTGAACTATGGTTTTTACCAAATTCAATCAAACATTAAAAGGAAGTACTTAATTAGTTATGCTGCACTAACAAAGAAAAATTATTACACCATACTAATCTATGTTATAGCAAAACCCTGACCCCACAAAAATGATTGGTGCTATTAAGCAGATTGATTGAAATACATAGGAATTATAACTCATAGAATTGGTGTAGAGAAAGCCATCAAATTCAGACTGCATTATTTTTCTACTCAGATGCTACACTAAGATTCAATATAAACTTGTTTCCAAAGCTGAACTGCATTGTAGAAAGTGTTAATAAAATGGTTATGGAGTAAATGTGTGGTTTCCACTTCCATTTAGTTAAATGCACTTCAAATAAATTATAGCCACTAAGTAGTTTTTAATTCAAATATAACATCTTTGCCAGCTGAAATACTGAGATATAAAGATTTCTAAAACAAAAATCTGCTTGTGGGATAAACAAGATGAAAGTCTGCCCAATTAAACCATCAAATGCCCAAATCCAAATTTTAATGTAATTGTCCTAGGATTATTGCAGGGAAATTTTAAAATAGGTAAAAGTGGGAAAGAACTTAAAAAACACTCCACTCTCAAGTAACTACTATTTACATCTTTATATTTTCATCTCAACATTTTTTATGAAAGTGATTTCTATTACTGTTGTCTCTCCAAAAGATATTTTTATTAGACTTTGTCCAAAACATGTGAAATGCTTTGATCTTTCTTACATAAAAACTCCTTTGAGTTCTTAGTATTTGTACATTAGATCACAGTTATAGAAACTGGAAATTTCATGCAAAACAAGTAACATACATACCAGGTATATATTTTTTATTAATCATTCTTTATTTCGCCCTAGATTAAAGTTTGTGATAGATCATAAATAAACTCTAAAGACTAAGTGGCTGTAATTTACATTGTAGATTCTCCTCCTATATCAGAGCATTCACAGAAGGTGAAAAAGTGTTTGAAAATATTTTGTTTTTCACCTGTGATAAATGATGAAAATACTTCTAAGTTTACATAGTCTTTGAACATATGAGATTAAATATTGTAATATTATACAGGAAGTTCATGAGGTTAATACATAACATCTGAAAATCAGTGCAAGTAAACCTACCATGTGAGGTATACAATAAACCTATATATTATCCACTGATGGGGGAGCAGAAATTTAGAGAGCTTACATTATAGAATGCTGAATTATGCCTCCTCTTAGGTACAATCTCTGATGATACCTCTTTAGGTTTTCATACATGATTGCAAATATTGATATTTTCCTTTACAATTAAAATCAATTGACTCAAGTCTAGTGAAAATATAAATGAGGTTAAAGACTTGTAGCTTTTAGGCTACTAGTGGTTTCAAACTTTGATCAATTTTAATTTTATGAGGTCTTTTTCACGACTAAGATGTATTGATAGTATTAGCATTTCCATGATATAGTTACAGTTAAGGATGGTAATTGCATTCAATGAAAATAATTGTATAAATTCTGCTGCTCAAAAGTGGCAATAACCCATTTGATAAGAGCAAACATCTCTTTTTGATAACTAAAAATAATCTACTTATTAACTGAATTTTCAAAAATGAAAATTGTGCATGTGTCTTAGAGATGCCATATGAAATGTATATAATTCTGAACGGTTCAAAATAAATTATATGAGTCAGAGACCATGAAATAAGTATTGTATAAGGATTTCAAAATCAGTCATACAAAAGTCAAAGGCCTTTGTATCGGTAAAATTTGTTACTCGGAAAGAGAAAGGATAGCTTGACAACTCAGGGTGTGGATTCAGCAGCTAGACTGCTTGGAGTTCAGTTCAGTTCAGTCGCTCAGTCGTGTCCGACTCTTTGCAACCCCATGAACCGCAGCACACCAGGCCTCCCTGTCCATCACCAACTCCAAGAGTGCACCCAAACCCATGTTCATTGCGTCAGTGATGCCATCCAACCATCTCATCCTCTGTCGTCCCCTTCTCCTCCTGCCCTCAATCTTTGCCATCATCAGGGTCTTTTCAAATGAGTCAGCTCTCTACATCAGGTGGCCAAAGTATTGGAGTTTCAGCTTCAACACCAGTCCCTTTAATGAACACCCAGGACTGATCTCCTTTAGAATGGACTGATTGGATCTCCTTGTAGTCCAAGGGACTCTCATGAGTCTTCTCCAACACCACAGTTCAAAATCATCAACTCTTTGGCACTCAGCTTTCTTTATAGTCCAACTCTCATATCCATACATGACTACTGGAAAAACCATAGCCTTGATTTGACGGGCCTTTGTTGGCAAAGCAAAATCTCTGGTTTTTAATATGCTGTCTAGGTTGGTCATAACTTTCCTTCCAAGGAGTAAGCATCTTTTAATTTCATTGCTGCAATCACCATCTGCAGTGATTTTGGAGCCCAGAAAAATAAAGTCAGCCACTGCTTGGAACTAGGTGTTGGCTATTTCACCTCATGACTATGTGAACTGGGGCATTTTTGATTAATTTCTCTACTGCTCAGTTTCCTTGTCTGTAAAATGGGAGTAATTACAAAATTTATCTCATAAGGAGCTGTTGAGGAATAAGTGATGCATAAAAAAACACTGGATGAGTGCTAAACATGTGGTGAACACATAGTAAGTGCTAGCTTATTATTATATGTGATGAAAATATTAGTTTTTCTGAATTCCTGTTTCATTATTCCAACTACAACTTATATATATATATATATATATATATATATATATATATATATATATATATATATCTCCACATAAATCTGTGTGTATGTATGTGTGTGTGTGTATATGTGTGTATGCCAGACTACTTTACCTGCCTCCTGAGAAACCTGTATGCAGATCAAGAAGCAAAAGTTAGAACTGGACATGGAACAATAGACTGGTTCCAAGTTAGGAAAGGAGGACATCAAGGCTGTATATTGTCACCCTGTTTATTTAACTTCTATGTAGAATACATCATGCAAAATGCCAGACTGGAAAGAAGCTCAAGCTGAAATCAAAATTACCAGGAGAAATATAAATAACCTCAGATATGCAGATGACACCACCCTTATGCAGAAAGTGAAAAGGAACTAAACAGCCTCTTGATGAAAGTGAAAGAGAAGAGTGAAGAAGCTGGCTTAAAACTCAACATTCAAAAAAACAAAGATCATGGCATCTGGTCCCATCACTTCATGGAAAATAGATGGGGAAATAATGGAAACAGTGACAGACTTTATTTTCTTGGGCTCTAAAATCACTGCAGATGGTGACTGCAGCCATGAAATTAAGACACTTTTTCCTTGGAAGAAGAACTATGACAAACCTAGAGAGTGTATTAAAAAGCAGAGACATTACTATGCCAACCAAGGTCCATCTAGTGAAAGCTATGATTTTTCCAGTAGTCATTTATGGATGTGAGAGTTGGACTCTGTCGTGTTGGAGAAAACTCTTGAGAGTCCCTTGGACTGCAAGGAGATCAAACCAGTCCATCCTAAAGGGAATCAGTCCTGAACATTCATTGGAAGGACTCATACTGAAGCTGAAACTCCATTACTCTGGCCACCTGATGCAAAGAACTGAATCATTGGAAAAGACCCTGATGCTGGGAAAGATTGAAGGCAGGAGGAGAAGGGGACGACAGAGGATGACATCGTTGGATGGCATCAACAACTTGGAGGACATGAGTTTGAGCATGGGACTTGGCAATGGACAGGGAAGCCTGGTGTACTGCAGTCCATGCAGTTGCAAAGAGCCAGACACGACTGAGTGGCTGAACTGAACTGATGTGTCTGCATGAAATAAATCCATGAGAGGACAGATGACTTTACTCATTTTACCTATTCGTGTTCACAGCAGTTACAAATTATGCATGTAAGTGTTTTTGCTGAATATTATGGAGGCATGTTGAAGTCTAACACTTTCCTCCTGTGGAAACTCAGAAAATACCCATCTTCTAATAGAAAAACAAAATAAATTCCATCTCCCAGAAAAAAATTATTTTTAATCTCTGTAAGAGCTTCCTAAATATTGATATATCATAAAATCAACTAGGAAAGTATTTAAAAAGCAAAATCAAATATGGATCATTTCCCTTTAAAATTACTAAATTTTATGTTGATAAAATGTCACTAAGCTTTTTGTTCTACAGTGAAGCCTATTTATTTATTTTCCTGTTTGCTCCCTTTGCTCACATAAAATTTACATAAGAGATATTTAGTAGATGCTTAATAAATGAAAATCATTCTAAAGCCAACATGGGTTACAGCTTTTCTAAAATCAAAAGTACTGTAAATAACTTAATCTTTCTCTACACTGAAAACAAAGGTTATGGATGATTTTCTCAGTGAATTTTCCTGAAATTCCTATAGTGCTCATTGGAATTGCAGTGCATTAAGCTTGTGAAAGGACTGAAAGACCGTCAAAGCTTACCTTCTGTTAATAAATGTAAACAGTTATCTCTAGCATCTAACCTTTACCAAAGTGTTCATCTTGCAGTAATTTGGACATGTAGCGCTCCATATAGAGTCATTCATTGTCCAGTACGTTAGTGGATGATGTATATTTTGTAGTTAATGGAGTTGAATAGATCTTCACATTTCACAGCTCAGTGAATGTGTACTCCATTTTCTTCCTGGCTTCTGCTGCTAGATTTTTTTTTTTTAAGAAAGCAACTTTATACATTAAAGATAAATTCATGACTTTGAGAAATGAATAAAATCTTCTTGGAAATGATCATAGCGGACTGAAAAGTTATGATTAGAATCATATAATTATTTATGCTAACGTAACCATTGAACCAAATTCCTTGACATTTTAAAATCATCTAATTATTTCTTAATTAGAAATGGTGTGTGAAGTGAAAATCCACAATTTGCAATTGTGCTCATTATAAGGAATTCTTAAGTCACTGATGAAGAAAATAAATGGATATAACATTAGCATACCAAGAAATCATAGATGCCCCAGGTAGTCATCCAATATAAATTGAGCATGTATTTATTTCACCTTGATAAGACAGCATTTGGAAAATATCAACAACTGCTAAATTTATGATTTCTGATATTTAAACTTTCCATTTCTAAGACCAATAGTTTAAGAACTTTGAATAATCACATGGATTTGTTCACCAAAATAATTCAATGCTAACTTTACATAGTACTTCACAAGTGATAAAAATTTTTACATGTAGTAACTACATTTTCACAAAAGACAGAGAGGTAACATATTATCCTTACTCCACAAATAAGAAAATTAAGGCTAAGCATTTATATGAATTATAATAGGAGATTAAAGTACATTAAGTGCATAGATTTAGAATAATAATCAGATATTTGTCCCCGATCAAAAAGGCTAGTACAGTATGGTTGGAAGTAACACAGGAAAAGAAGACCCAAGAGTTAGCAACTCATGAAAGGATGACCCAAAATTCAATCTCCCATCTGTTTTTCTAAATGAAGTTTTATTGAAACACAACAATGTCCATTCCTTTAGACATTGTCTGCCACTGCCTTCCTTCTATAATAGTAGAGCAGCTGCAACAGAGACCACACAGATTGGAAAACTGAAAATATTTACTATCTAGCTCTTTAACGTTCTAGAGTTTGCCAATCCTTGTTCTAAGCCAGAGAGATTGTCTATACCATGGAATGTACTTGGGGGCAGAATCCAGAGACCACAAGGAAGTCCTAAATATAACATGAAAAAAATAGAACCATGTTGAAGTAGATGCCTGATTGTCCCTAATATCTTTCAACAAATAGTCATTTAGTGATACTATATATCAGAGCTAAAGAGGGCACATAGAACTGGGAAGAAAAGCCAATGCAATCATTTTATCTCTCAGTTAACAAATCTTTTTGAATTTCTGAAAAGTGTAGAGTATTCTACTAGGCTTTAATCTATGAACGAACTTCCTAACTGGGTATTTTAATAATCTTCCAAGTACATGTATTTGAGGATAATAATAACATGAACAAGCAAGTATTAATTAAAACTACTGAGGAAAGCTAAGGGCAAGAGGATAAGGGGACAACAGAGGATGAAATGGTTGAATGGCACCACTGACTCAATGGACATGAGTTTGAGCAAACTCAGGGAGATACTGAAGGGCAGGGAAGCCTGGCATATTGCAGTTCATGGGGTTGCAAAGAGTCAGAAATGACTTAGTGGCTGAAAAACAACAACAGCATGGAAATCAAAAACCCTCATCAATTGACATTAATGTCTTTGCTTCCTTAGATAACCTCACTTGATTTCTTATCAAGCCAGTTATTGTTTCAGGCAAAGGAAAGAATCAGACAGAGTTGCTCTGCAAAATGGCTGTTAAACCTGTATACTAGTATTTCAAAGAGGAAGCCACAGTCCAACATGAAAGTCTCAAAGGAAGGAAAAAAAATGACTTAGCATATTAGATGCATTAATGTATATTTTTAACCAGATCCAAACTTCATGACTGAGTTGAATGGAAGATAAATAGCTGGCAGATTGGAAGGACAATTTATAATCCTGAAAATGTATTCATGTTCACTAATTCTTTTTTTAAAAACTTGTTTTTAACACCTCCCTGTTTATGGTGCTTATTTGGCAGTATGGAGAAAGAAATTCATGCCCTCAAGAATCACAAAATTTAAGGGAAAAGATAGACACCTATATAAATAACTATATTATAATTGTTTCTATTACTGCTGGAGGTTGTGAATGGACACAAAGGCAGAAGAAACAAATCATCATAACCATTGTGTGTAACTAACACTGTCCGGATTCAAGACACCATGTCTAAAGGTCAGGATGCAGAAATCATTGGTGTAGTATAGCCAAGGCGAGACAGAGTATTTTATGAATACATATAATGCAGTTCAGTGAAGACTGTTCAGTCAAGAAATTCAATTTTAATTAGTGAAACGGTAATATTAGAACTACTGAAATCAAAGAAGGACTCATGCATAGTTCTCTTGGAGCCCAAAATTAGAGTCTCTGGTTTCTTCTTCTGTTCTTCAAGCCCAGAGTTTTGCATTAAATTATATTCCCTTCATTGACTTACATCAGATAAAATGCTGCACCCTTTTTGATGGCAGCAGCTGAATCAGCAACTTGAGCTGAGCTTTTAGGCCGTCCCTTTGCATGGTTTAATTGTATAGACACAGTGGTTAGGGCTATGGTCTTGTTCTAAGTCATGAGTCTATTAATATATGAAAGTCACCTTTATGCTCTTTACTAATAAACATAATGGAATGTGCTTAACATATGAAATTATTTTTTTTAGAAATTCTGATGGACTGATTTTATTTTAATTAATTTGGTTGTACTGGGGTCTCAGTCATAGCATGCAGGATCTTCATTGTGTCATGTGGAATTTTTCACTGCCTCACAGGACTGTCCAGGTGCCCCGTGTGGGCTTAGTTGCCCCTTGGCATCTGGGAGCTTAGTTTCCTGACCAGAGATCAAACATGTGTTCTCTGCATTCTTAACTACTGGACCACTAGGGAAGTTCCTAAAAGACTAATTTTTAAAGAACTTATTTTCATAACTTTTCCCCTTTAATTTATATTGACTATATTAGCCTCAGTTTTCTATAGAATAGTTAAGTTGGATGAGGTGACCTATACAGTCCCTCTCAGCTCTACAAATATATGTTTTTACACAATTTTCCTAATCAAACAAGTCTCTATTGAATTTAAATGTAACCTAATCATCAAGATTTCCTGTCCCAGAAGGGTAGTGACCCTGCTGATATAAGTGGGCAGTTTGCTCTTATTAATTCATTTATATTAATTTCATGTTCAATAACATTTGATAGTGATAATCATGACAGTTGGTCAAGAGGATCTAATATCTAAAATAACTTGGAAATTCTTCAATTTGCTATTTCCTGGAATGGTAATATTTTCTAAGCCCTCCTACATGGAGAATGTTAAAGTACTAAAGAAATAGAATTATCTGAAATATGATATCTTTAAGAGCAATATGATTTGATCCTCTAATGATCATTAATTAATTTAGATCAATTTCTTTTGATAGCAATATTGGAGTTAATTATTGAGCACAAAATATATGCTTAATCAATGAAGTAAAAAATTATCTGAAGTTTCATTTTAGGGGAACAGACAACCTACAATATCTTATATTTCATACACTTCAGTAAATTAGATCACTGACATTGATGTTATAACTATTTTAGTTAGGAATTAAAGATGTGCAGAGCATTTATGACCATCAAGTTGTCTGCATGAAAAAAACAGCAGTGTTTACTTACATGTGGATAAACTGAGGCAAGGGCTAATTGATAAGAGGGCTAAAGCTAGAATTTAAATCAATGAGACTCAGATTACTATTGCATTTGTTGAATCTTTATTTTAAAATGTAATGCACTGAAAATACTTCACAAATTTAATTTTTCTCTCATCAATACGTAGAACATTTGTAAACTGAATAACCTGCATGTTTAAATAGAGAGAAATAAATTAGTGTTAAAAAAAAGAGAAAAAAGCCAAGTTGCTAAAATGCACACTATATGTTCATTTTTACTATCTCTTAACAAAATGAACATTTTAAATGTACCTTTTGTCTTTGCCAGGGAAAAAGAGAAAGACAAGGAAATTAATATTTTTGTAATATAGATGTCATCTTACATTTCATGCTTGACTCATTTGAAAATGTAGATTAATTTGCAAACAATTTAGAAAGTTGAACTATTGAATTGGGTCCTCGAAGATTTAGGATTTGTCATCTTTTAAAGTTGACACCCAGTGAGAGCTTGTCAATTACAAAGAAGTGAAATGAAGTGAAAATAAGTCTAATCTTCATCTTCTTGTTACATGCTTGGTTGGTTATAGAGAGACACCATTTACAGGCTCAAAATAATTATTCAGAAAGTTACGCTTCACTTTATAGTCAAATTTAAGCAAGAAAAAAGTGCCATTCCATGATGATTATTTTATTCAGTGGGAGGGGAGACTAGGTGGAGAGCAGGAAGTGTCATATGGCCTTGTAAGGCCAATGTTTAGACCGCCTCTTACGTTTTTCCACTTCTCATATTGGTGATAAACAGAAATGACTCCAGGTTATTGCTTTTAAAACAACAACCCTACTTGAATACTGCTCTCTTACTATTCAATGAAAGTAAGGATTTTGGAGAAATGTTATTTACATGTTTTATCAACATGTGAATTTAAACACTCATGGCAATTCTACTCCATCTCTGAAGTCACCTTTTAATTGCTTTTTATTCCACCTATACACACATATAGCACAACGTCCTAATTATCTTGTTAAATGAAAAAGATGAATTATTTGTAGTAGATACATTTACAAAGGCATACTTTAGTGAAATTATCTACGATCTAACTCCTGGCTTTGATCTCAAGATCTACTGCTAATAAGCAAGGTCAGTTACCTTGGGAAATGGATTAGTATTTAGTAAACATAGCACTCCAGTAAATTCATTCTCAACTTTTGCTCAGCCCAGAGACTCTAAGCTGACTTTGAATACCTATCTCAGAATGACTGGTAGGGATTAACAGAACCAAAGTATCACTTGAAGTTAGGGGAAGAAAGAAGTATGCTCTAATAATATTTTCTTCCTGCACTCTTAAGACCATTGAACCACACATGGTCTTCCTTCCTAGAGGAGAGGAGAGGAGTGTCTAGACTGAGGAGTGTCTAGACTGAGGGTCAGAAGAGGTATGTAATAAAGTTAAGTCTTTCAGAATAAAGAATTGAGACTATATTAATTCTCCACTGCCTCATCTGAAGTCCACAGGCTAACCTTAGTTCCATTATAGTGAGAGGGCAAAGGTCCCAAGAGAATAATTTGATACTTAAACACTTGCTCCTTCTTTTTTTTTTTTTTTAAAAAGGATATATGATGTTTGACATCACTTCATAGACATATTTGGCAAAACCATAGACATGATTTGTTTGTTTTTCAAGGCCATACTTTATAGGTCCCTTGTAACAATGACAATGATTACTTTTTTGCTTTGTCTCAAAATCTATGACACTGTTTATGGTACACTTTGGCACACTTGTTGTGTGTTGATGCTTATCTTAGAATAATTACAAAAGCAATAAAATAACATTGTGTGTGAACAATAGAGAAAAACATCATCATAATTCAATGCCCAAGTCCAATAACTATGATCAATTATATAAAGATTTTCTTCTAATTTTTATAAGCTTATTTTATATATTTGCAAAAATACTCTTCATGATGATTTTTACAGAGCTTTTATTAAATATTAAGTCATAAGTATTCTCTACATCACAACAGTCTATGAGGACTTCTGGCTTATATTTCATTAAGCGGTTATATCAAGATTTATTTAGCTATGAACTATTGCAATGCCAGTAAACTACTTACAACATTTTTATTATATTTCATGCCATTTCAGATATCTATATGATTACGACTTTTAAAATACTTAGATTATCTTTAAGACAAATTCATAGAAGGGAAATTACTGGCTCAAAGATGTAAACATTAATAAAGCAATAGAAAGACTACAAGCTTTAAAGTCATGAACCTGGATACAAATTTTAATTCACTCATTTATGTGGCCTTAAGAATATAATGTAATCTCTTGCATAATTGGATAATACCACCTACTATGTACCATTTTTTTTAAAGATTATGTTAGAATTTAGCACACAGCTGAATAAAGAGTGATCATTATTATGTCTTCCCAAAAGTATTAAATTAATTTAGAATGCTTCTAGCTATGTATAAGAATGCCATTTTTTTCATAGGCTTGCTATTGAGATGTTGTGTATTTAACCAAGATGGCTGAGATAAAAAGTGATACCATATTGTTTCAATTTGCAAGCTTTTGATTGCTACAGTAACTGTATACTTAGTGAATTCTCACTTTGAATCACATGTTGATGATCTTTACTTATTTTGGATTGAAAGTTGTATCTTATTTAATCTTTATAACTTCTTTATATAATATTTTTGTGACAAGGTTTTAGATATTTGTATTTTTAATATAAACCGTACATATATAGACTACATATGCATATACAAATATACTGATTTAAGTTCTGGTACAGTGTCATTTGCTTTTAGTTTGTTATCTAAAATAACTTGCATAGTAAACTGCAAGTTATAGGTACACAAAAAATATACGTCTTAAATAGATACCAGATGATGTCATTCTGTTCTTTGAAAAGTAAATGAAATTGGTTAGGTATATCCAATAATTTCCCCAAGATTACAGAAATTTTAAGATCCTAAAGTTGTTATTGTTATTTCAAGTCATAAGTTTCTGTTCCTGATGAAGTCTAGATCTCATTGGTATATTGCCCCTCAGAGTAATTCTTTATTTTATATCCACTAAAATGTCAAAGTCACTTCATTTTCTTCTCAAAACGTTCATGTTTGGAAGTGACTCTGGTGAATGTTTGGAAGTTTTATATTGGAGTAATAATTTAGCATTGAGTATCAGTCATGCCTGATTCAGCAATATCATATTGCTACTGTACTATTCTCTGGCATGAAAGCAATATTTGTCACTTCAACATTTTCTATTTCTCAATCCTAGTATTTTATTATTCATAAATGTATGGTTCAGACACATATACAAAGATGATCTTTTAATATAGGTGTTTCATTATATGTTTTATTAAATGTAAAATTCAATCAGTTGTATAATACACTATTATTTTATGTACCACTCATAAGAGAAAAAAAGTTGCCACTTAAACTATGATAACTTTTTCATTGTAAGAATGAAGCTCATGAATGTTTATAAGAATACAGAAATATCCAGCACACACCATGGTAGAATTTACAATGTCTAGCATGTGATCAAAGACTGCCAGGCATGCAGAAGAAAACAAGGAGTAAATCTTCACAGTTTTGGTTAGGTGAAGATTTCTAACTAAAACACCAAAAGCAAAAGCTATAAAGGAAAAAAATTTTTAAAATTGGTCTTCATCAATGGTAAAAGCTTTGGTACTTCAAAACATATCACTATGAAAATAAAAAGACAATCTAAAGACTTAGAAAAAATAAATTCATACATTCAATCAGGGACTTGTGTCCAAAATATAAGAAGAAACCTTATAACTCAAAATAATAAAAAAACATTAAAAATGAGCAAAAGATTTGAATGGATATCTCAAACATATACAAAGAGCCAATAAGCACACACAGACTATATTAGAAAAAAAAAGTAAAAAGACAAACAAGTGTTGGTGAGTATATAGAAAGACTCATATTGCTGGTTGAAGTGTAGACTGGTGCAACCACTTTAAAAATAATTTAATAGTTTCTTCTCTCGCTGTTTGCAGATGACATGATCCTCTACATAGAAAACCCTAAAGACTCTTCCAGAAAATTACTAGAGCTAATCAATGAATATAGTAAAGTTGCAGGATATAAAATTAACACACAGAAATCCCTTGCATTCCTATATACTAACAATGAAAAAACAGAAAGGGAAATTAAGGAAACAATACCATTCACCATTGCAACAAAAAGAATAAAATACTTAGGAGTATATCTACCTAAAGAAACAAAAGACCTATACACAGAAAACTATAAAACATTGATGAAAGAAATCAAAGAGGACACAAACAGATGGAGAAACATACCGTGTTCATGGATTGGAAGAATCAATATTGTCAAAATGGCTATTCTACCCAAAGCAATCTATAGATTCAATGCAATCCCTATCAAGCTACCAACGGCATTTTTCACAGAACTAGAACAAATAATTTCACAATTTGTATGGAAATACAAAAAACCTCGAATAGCCAAAGTAATCTTGAGAAAGAAGAATGGAACTGGAGGAATCAACCTGCCTGACCTCAGACTCTACTACAAAGCCACAGTCATCAAGACAGTATGGTACTGGCACAAAGACAGAAATATAGATCAATGGAACAGAATAGAAAGCCCAGAGATAAATCCACGAACCTATGGACACCTTATCTTTGACAAAGGAGGCAAGGATATACAATGGAAAAAAGACAATCTCTTTAACAAGTGGTGCTGGGAAAACTGGTCAACCACTTGTAAAAGAATGAAACTAGAACACTTTCTAACACCATACACAAAAATAAACTCAAAATGGATTAAAGATCTAAACGTAAGACCAGAAACTATAAAACTCCTAGAGGAGAACATAGGCAAAACACTCTCTGACATAAATCACAGCAAGATCTTCTATGACCCACCTCCCAGAATATTGGAAATAAAAGCAAAAATAAACAAATGGGACCTAATGAAACTTAAAAGCTTTTGCACAACAAAGGAAACTATAAGTAAGGTGAAAAGACAGCCCTCAGATTGGGAGAAAATAATAGCAAATGAGGAAACAGACAAAGGATTAATCTCAAAAATATACAAGCAACTCCTGAAGCTCAATTCCAGAAAAATAAACGACCCAATCAAAAAATGGGCCAAAGAACTAAACAGACATTTCTCCAAAGAAGACATACAGATGGCTAACAAACACATGAAAAGATGCTCCACATCACTCATCATCAGAGAAATGCAAATCAAAACCACAATGAGGTACCATTACACGCCAGTCAGGATGGCTGCTATCCAAAAGTCTACAAGCAATAAATGCTGGAGAGGGTGTGGAGAAAAGGGAACCCTCTTACACTGTTGGTGGGAATGCAAACTAGTACAGCCACTATGGAAAACAGTTTGGAGATTTCTTAAAAAACTGGAAATAGAACTGCCATATGACCCAGCAATACCACTTCTGGGCATACACACTGAGGAATCTAGATCTGAAAGAGACACGTGCACCCCAATGTTCATCGCAGCACTGTTTATAATAGCCAGGACATGGAAGCAACCCAGATGCCCATCAGCAGATGAATGGATAAGGAAGCTGTGGTACATATACACCATGGAATATTACTCAGCCGTTAAAAAGAATTCATTTGAATCAGTTCTAATGAGATGGATGAAACTGGAGCCCATTATACAGAGTGAGGTGAGCCAGAAAGATAAAGAACATTACAGTATACTAACACATATATACGGAATTTAGAAAGATGGTAACAATGGCCCTATATGCAGGGCAGAAGAAGAGACGCAGAAGTACAGAACAGACTTTTGAACTCTGTGGGAGAAGGGGAGGGTGGGAAGTTTCGAAAGAACAGCATGTATCAAGTGCTCGGGCCTGTTGGGCTGGGAAGATCCAGAGGAATCGGGTGGAGAGGGGGGTGGGATGGGAGACCGGGATGGGGAATTCGTGTAACTCTATGGCTGATTCACATCAATGTATAACAAAACCCACTGAAAAATAAAAAAATTAAAAAAAAAAAAAAATAAAAAAAAAATAAAAATAAAAATAATTTAATAGTTTCTTAAATGTTAAGCATAGAGTTCTTTAAGTTCAATAATTCCTCTCCTAGGCATCTTAATGAGAGAAATGAAAACATAAGCCTATACAAAGTACTAAAAATGACTGAACTGTACTCTTAAAATAGGTGAACCTTATTGCATATAAGTTATACCTCAAAACAAGCTGCTTAAAAAAATAGAAATATGAAATATATAAGAAGACCCCAAAACAATGGGTGTAATTAAGGGCATATTAGATATTACAGATAAAAAGATGAGTGGACATGAAGATATAGCAAAAGAAACTACCCATAATGAATAAAAAAGAAAATTTTTTTAAATAAGTTGAATACTATTGGGCTATGGGACAACTTAAAGTAAACTTCATTGTTGTTGTTTAGTCAGTTGGTCGTGTCTGACTCTTTGCAACCCCATAGACTTAGCCCACCAGGTTCCTCTGTCCATGGGATTTCCTAGGCAAGAACACTGGAATGGGTTGCCATCTCCTTCTTCAGGGCATCTTCCCAACCCAGGGATCGAACCTGCATCTCCTGCATTGAATGTGGATTCTTTACTGCTGAGCTACTGGGGAAGCCCCAAAATAAACTACTCTCTGTGTAATTGAAGTTCCCAAAGGATAAGTGTGTGTCAGTGGTGGGTGGAGGGACAGAAAAAGTCTTTGAAATGATGGTGCTCATTATTTCTTGTACAGATTTATATAAGAAATAATGAGGACCCAAATGGTAATTATAAGGACAAATGTATCATATTTTTATGCTGTTTAAATTTTTTTTTAAGATAAGCTCTTAAATAAAGGGCTTCCCTTGCAGCTCAGCTGGTAAAGAATCTGCCTGCAATGCAGGTGACCTGGGTTCTATCCCCAGGTTGGAAGATCCCACTGGATCTTCCGGGCTACCCACTCCAGCATTCTTGCCTGGAGAATTCCATGGACTGTATAGTCCATGGGGTCACAAAGAGTCGGACACAGCCAAACAACTTTCACTTATTCACTCACTTAAATAAACACAAAATCACAATGTGTTTTGAGGTTCACCACATTTAAATAAAATCAGTCCTGAATATCACACCACATGTAAAGGAGATCAGTCCTGGATATTCATAGGAAGGACAGATGCTGAAGCTGAAACTCCAATACTTTGGCCACCTGATGCAAAGAACTGACTCATTGGAAAAGACCCTGATACTGGGAAAGACTGAAGACAGGAGGAGAAGGGAAAGACAGAGGATGAGATGGTTGGATGGCATCACCGACTCAATGGATGTGGTGAGTTTGAGCCGGCTCTAGGAGTTCGTGACGGATAGGGAAGCCTGGCATGTTGCAGTCCATGGGGTTGCAAACAGTTGGATATGATTGAGTGACTGAACTGAACTTAACATATAAATAAGTAGACTATATCACAGCAATAATATAAAAGCTTGGAGAGAAGTACATATATACTGTTGTAAAGTTCTTATTCTATATGTGAAGAGATATAATACCACTTAAAGATCGACTCTGGGCTTCCCAGCTGGCACTAGTGGTAATGAATCTGCCTGCCAATGCAGGAGACAGGAGATATGGGTTCGATCCCTGACCAGGAAGATTCCTTGGAGAAGGAAATGGCAACCCACTCCAATATTCTTGCCTGGAAAAATCCCATGTACAGAAGAGCCTGGTGGGCTATAGTCCACAGCGTTGCAAACAGTTGACCATGACTGAAGCAACTTAGCATGCATGCATAAAGACAGACTGTGATAAGTTAAAAATGTGAATTATTATCTGTAAAATCAATATAAAAAATAAATGTTATAACTAATAAGTGAGATACAATTGAGTAATTAAAGATGCTTGATTCATCAAAGAGAATTCAGTTAAAGAATAAAAAGGACAAATAAAGGCAAATAACAAAATAGAGATTTAAACTTAATCATATAAATAATCACATTAAATATAAATTGTCTAAACATACAATTATAAGGCAGAGATTATGAGATTGGATAACAAAGTAAGACAATTATATGTTACTTATAAGAAACCTAGTTTACATATGGAGACAGAACTAAATTAAAAATTAAAGGATAGGAAAAGATATATTATCCCAATACTGTTAAAAGCTGAAGTGGCTATACCAACATGAGAAAAAGCAGATTTCAGAGCAAAGAATATTGCCGGTGATAACGAAGGCCATTTCATAGTGAAAAAAGTGCCAATTTATCAAGGGACCTATGGTCTTATATGTTTAATTAATGCTCTAGTGAGCATCACAATACATAAAACCAAACTTATGGTGCTCTAAGAATAAATAGAAAACTCCACAGATATAATCAGGCTTTCAGTAACCCTCTCTCAATAACTGGCCTGAATGACGGATACAACAATGATACGGAAATTTGAGTAACACCATCAATCATTTGACCTAACTGACCTCTATAGAACTCTCCAAACAACTGCAGAACAAACATAATTTTCAAAATTGACCAAGATACACTGTATTAAACGGACACAACATGAATCTCAATAAAGTTTAAGGGATTTAAGTAGTACAAAGGCTGTTTTCTGACTACGATGGAATTAAATCAGAGACTGCTTTGCAGGGCTGAGTTGTTCAGTCATGTCCAACTCTATGGGACCCCATGGACAGTAGCCTGACAGGCTCCTCTCCCCATGGGATTTTCCAGGCAAGAATACTGGAGTGGGTTGCCATGCCCTCCTCTAGAGGATCTTCCCAACCCAGGGATCGAACCAAGGTCTCCCTCATTGCAGGAGGATTCTTTACCAACTGAGCCACCAGGGAAACCCAACGATGTACCCTATAAGTCAGTCAGGAGTCAGACTAGTCAGAAATATTAGAGACTAGTCAGAAATATTCAGAAAATCCCAATTATTTGGAAACTAAATAGCACGACTTCTAAAGAATCACTGGGTAAAAAAAAAATCAAAGGGCAATTAAAAATCATTTTGAACTTGATGGAGAAGAAGAAAAAATATCAGAATGTGTGAAATAACTTTAACACAGTATTTAGAGGGACATTTATAGCTCTACATACATATAATGAAAATAAATAGGGCTTTGAATAAATACCTCAGTTTCCAACTTAAGAAACTAAGGAAGAATGTATTGGATTCAAACCAAGCAGAAGAAATGTAATAAAAGAGAAGAGAGTGGAAGTCAAAGAAATAGAAAATCAGTTGAGGAAATGAATGAAACTAAACTATAGTTCTTTGAAAAGACTTATATAATTGATAAACCTCTAACCAGACTGACCAGGAAAAAAAACAGAAAAGACACAAATCAGGCATGAGAGAGTTGGTAACACTACAGAGTCTACAAATATCGAAAGGGGAAATTAGAGAATATTGTGAATGATCTTATGCCAATAAATTTGACACTGTAAATAAGATAGTTCTTTCTTAAAAGATACAAATTACTAAAGCTCATTCACAAACAAATCGGTAACCTAAATAGTCATACATCTATTAAAGCAAGATTTCTCAAAGTTGACACTACTGATATTATGGGCCAGATAATTCTTTGGTAGGGACTATTCTACACAAAGGATGTTTAGCAGCATTCTTGGCCTGTAGTCACTAGATGCTGTAGCAGTCCCCCTTGTGAAGACACAAAAATTGAAGTTAAATGGTATCAAGAGATTCTCTGGTGAATATCCCAAGCTCTTAACGGACCTCCTAAAGAGATATACCTTAGTACTGAGGGAGTACCAGAGACAAACATAGCCTCAGGAAATCTTCAGTTTAACCTTGAGTCAAATTTCATTCAACTGAGATGATTTGCCACTATTCTTTCAAAATGTCAGAAGATGGGTTAAATCATCTCTTGAGATTAAATAAATCACCCAGATCTGCTACAATTTTTCATGCCAGTTATTTGACATTCAAATCAAAATTATGAGGCCCATAAGAAAACCAGGAATATGAGCAAAATCAGAAAATAGAAACAGAACAATAGGTGGTTCTGACTCATGGCTACCAAATAATAAGTTTAACTATGTTAACGTTCTGAAGAAAACAGATGATTCAATTGGACATATTCATCAGAGACTGTGATTTATAAAAAGGAACTATTTCTAGAACTGAAAATATAATAATTAATAGCCATAAATATAGAATATATGTCCTCTGGTTCGGCTTCTTACACTCATCCATGTTATTGTCTGTATCAACAGTTGCTCTTGTTGTTTAGTTGCTCAGTTGTGTCCAACTCTTTGCAACCCCATGGACTGCAGCACAACAGGCCTCCCTGTCCCTCGCCATCTCCCAGAGTTTGCCCAAGTTCATGTTCATTGCATCAGTGATGCCATCCAGCCATCTCACCCGCTGATGCCCTCTTCTCCATCTGCCCTCAATCTTTCCCAGCATCAAGGACTTTTCCAGCGAGTCATCAGTTCGCATCAGATGACCAAAAACTCGATCTTCAGCTTCAGCAACAATCCTTCCAGTGAACATTCAGGGTTGATCTCCCTTAAGATTGACTAATTTGATGTTCTTGCTGTCCAAGGGACTTTCAGGAGTCTTCTCCAGCCTCACGATATGAAGGCATCAATTCTTTGGTGTTCTGCCTTCTTTACAGTCCAGCTCTCACAACCATACGTGACCACTGGGAAGACCAAAGCCTTGACTATATAGACCTTACTCGGCAGAGTAATGGCTCTGCTTTTCAACACACTGTCTAGGTTTGTCATCGCTTCCCTGCCAAGAAGCAATTGTCTTTTGATCTCATGCCTGCAGTCACTGTCTGCAGTGATTTTGGAGCCCCAAAAGAGGAAATCTTCTTATCTTAATGGATCAATAGTACATTACATTTTTATTGCTGAGTAGGATTCCCTCCTATGAATATACTTCAATTTGTTTATGTATTCCTTTGTTGATGGACATTTGAATCATTTACAGTTTGGAGGAATTACAAAAAACTTGTATAGGAATGCTTACAGCATTGTGAAGGGCACGATTCAGCTCAATAGAACTGCACCCATCTCACTTGCACTTAAAATTATATTGGTTGATATACAATTCATGTAGACAGAACTAAATCATAAGAAGATGACATTATACAAAGTGTTACTTCATAATCTTGACAATTTTGAGTCCTGGTCATTTATTCTCCATGTTAATCCAGGAGCACTGAGGTCTCTCCCCACTTCAGATGGTAGCTTCTCCATTGGTACTACTATTTTTTCTTAGCTAAGTATTCTACAGAGTCTGGGGTTTTCTTCACTTAATGGCTTTACTATAGTCATTCTATCCTTCATTTCCCTCAATTATGACCTGAAAATTCAAGTTATAGTCCATGTGATTAAAAGAGGAAACGATTCTGTGTTAGAGTATAGGAAGGGAGAAGTGTTGGAACAAATCTGTCTTCCTTGTGCCATCCTGCCCTCTTCCAAGTTTCTAAGAAAAGAAACAACCAGGCATGAGAGCTATCAGTAAATTTCATAACTAAGAATTGGACCAAGTTCACCAGGGAACAACAGAAGGCACTCAAAAACATAATCTTTTTTTCCACAAAGCTAGGGTACCCCATATGCTTCTCTGCTTCTAACCTGACTTCAGTCAGTTCAGTTCAGCCGCTCAGTCTTGTCCACCTCTTTGCAACCCCTTAACCTGGCTTACCTCCCTCATATTCTCAGACTGGTCTACAACATTCACTTTTTCAAGCATCTTGGGACAATTTCCCACCATGAGGCAATTTCCATCCTTTTTATCAATGAAATATCACATTTCTCTGATCTTCTCCACCTGTAAGGGAGGCATTCTTGATAATTATTTTTGATTATCTGACTATTGAAGGTAAGTTGTCTCTCAAACATAAAAAAAAATCAGAAATAATATTCTATTTTTGAGAAAAAATGATTTTGCTCATCTTCAGGCAGACATTCTTACCCTTAGAGTCAATGGATCCCTGTTGTCTTCTGAGGAGTATTTGGTCTTTTCTGCTCCAACAGAAAACAGAAAATGAAGAACAGAATCTACTCTAGTTTGCAATGACTGATTTCTCTGTCATCTTTTGGATTGTGGCAATGTTTGATAAATGCTTCTATTTATTTGAATAAATGTTTCTATTTACTGATTGCCTGCCCCCACTCCATAGAGGGAGAGTGTGGTTAATTCTTACTACATCATTTCTACAATAATACCTATCTACTACATTATATACCTAATTGTATTATATTCTCTAACTCAAGATTTTACAAAGACAACAAAAGAATTTCACTTAAAGCTTGAAAAGATACTGAACACGCTTTCTTCTACATGGACTTTAGCATGCTACCATTCAATGACGGGGTTCTATCACTTTCAGTTCCTTCATACCAAGGGTCAGTCGGGGATCGCCTTCTCTAGGCACTCTCCCGATTCTCCTGAAACTCCATACATGTTGCAGAGAACAGCAGCCTACCAGTGTGCTGGGACTCTATTTTTGCATTTCAACCCCCTTATTACTAAGTTCATAAACCTTACATCCGCCATCACTCTAAGTTCACTCCAAGCACAGGCTCACTGCCCTCTTACAGCATGTTTTTGGAAGGTAATTGGCTGCTCCACAGGCAGCTTTAAGAAGATTTCCTCTGAACCCAAGATCTCTATATGTATTCCTCTTGGTCTATCTTCTGTTTGCTGTTGGTATCTTTCTAGGGTCTCTTTATGCATTTAAAAGTAAATATCAACATATTCTTAATCTTAACTCTTTAATATAAAAGACAGTACATATTACACAAGGTTTGCACCTGTTTTTTTTTGTTTGTTTTTTGGTTTTTTTTTAAGTAAGCAGAATGAATTGGGAGAAAAATTCTTCATTTGTGCAGTGCTGTGACTTCCTGTAAATGTTATGAAATGCTGTCCCTATGTGATTTACTTTCAATCATTCTATGTCATCCATAATGTGTTATAATTATTTTTAATTAAATTTATGAAAAAAGATGTTTAAATGATTTAAACAAAATATGACAAAATTTAAAAACAGAAATATAAAAGTCAAAGAAGATATCAGTACCATTAATGTGGGAAGAGCTCAAGAAAATTTCAAATTAAAATATCACTGTTCTGTTGCTACTGAAAGTGAAAGCCTAAAATTAAAAATCTTAATTCGCTAGGTTGTCTTTTGTTTCCCCATAAATAACCAATTCGCCAGAAATATTCTAATTCACCTGTTGAGAAATTTTGTAAGATAAAAGTAATGTGTTTTGGGATAGGGAATACTTGTTTTTATTATACATGTATGCCAACTATTGATTGAAAATTCTTTCCTTTGGAAAATCATGACATTAGCCTACTTTCTATCAGGAAAATTTTGTTCCCCACTAGCTTTATAAGAACAAAAGTTTTCACTGAATGACAAAAACTAGAAATCTCATGCTAATCTATTAAAATTCTTATAAACCTGCATTTTAAAAAGATGGCAAAATATATAAAGTGAAAATCAACAACTATATATCATTACTTAGCCATAATCCAGTTTATTTATTTATTTTTTAAACAGTAAAATCTTTTATGATGAGCAGATGTTCATATTTACAGAGATTTGCTTATTTTCTGTATCCATTTTCAATTATCTCTTTCCATCATCTTGGTTTGCTTTTTTCCTCTCTTATTACTAGATGTATCTTTTGCATTAGTTCAGTGTTGACTTAATATGTTAATGTTGGCTTCATACCTTTATATTTAGAATCTCATGCTTCCTATAAAATATTCCTTTCTGTGATTTTAACAAAATACCTGAAAGTGAGCTATTGGGAAAAAAATGCTAAGAGGTTAGTTTTCTTTTGTTTCCCATGCCTTTCTGATTTTGCGACTTAGAACTGTTACCTCCTGCTTTAGAATCCTCACTGGCCTCAGATACATAGTCATGTAATTGTTTGAGAGGCTTGGGAAAATATATTTTAATCTGTGAGATAAAATTGAGCAGATATTTTTTAACTCCTTTATAGACAATCTGGGGCTTTCCAGGTGGCACCAGCAGTAAAGAACCTGCCTGTCAATGTAGGGGACAGATGTAAGAGATGTGGGTTCGATCCATGGGTTGGGAAGATCTCCTGGAGTAGGAAATGGCAACCCATTCTAGTATTCTTGCCTGGAGAATTACATCGACAGAGGAACCTGGTGGGCTACATACAGTCCATAGGGTCACAGAGTTGGGCACACCAAAAGCAACATACACAATCCAAGGCTGGGTGGTCTTAGGATCACAATACATGGTACACACCTTTTCACAGTTCTTCCTAAATCACTAACCATCACACACCCAACACCTTTCTCCTAACAGAATCATCATCTGGGTTTCCTCATTTCTATCAGCTTTCCTAGGCTTCTTTGGCAACAAACAAGCAACAGCAAAATTTATACTTCTACCTACCTTTTGTTTTCTTTGCTACTAGGAAAAAGCTGGAAACAAAGATTAAATCCAAATTAACTAGGATTTGGGGTAAGAAAAACTCTCAGTGGGGAAGGCATAACTGTATATGTTCTATGTACAAAGCATGCTCCTCCATTTTACTTTGGAATACTGAACTTCATTGTTTTTCTTGTGTTCAAGCAACTCAAAAGAATAGCACTGCAAATGCACAGTTGTCTGTGAATACTGTGTCTATATTTGAGCACAATAGAGAATTATGAATCATTTCCACTCAGTGTTGTAAATTTAATTTTCAAAAATATTATAAAATGAAGTAACTATTATTATAAAGATGCTTTTAGATGACATTTAATTACAATGCAGGGTAATTTATATTACCAGCTTGAGTATCTTGGGCTAATTGCATTTATTTATGTTTTATGTTTTTGCCATCATAACAAACAACCTATCCTATATGTTCATTTCACTATTTTTCGGTCTCAAGAGATATTCTGGATTTTCCTCTAAATTTTGGTAATGCTTCTTAATTATAAGGGGAATATTTCTTTGCTCTTACACCTCCCTTGTGGAAGAATGCTTTGATCTCCCTGGAAGTTTAATTGCATTTCATGGAATAGTTCCTCTTTGCAATTAGGTCTAGGCTTGGATGCTGAGCCTGTTTCTTTCATGTTTCTATTCAATCATTTGTGGTGAATTTTCTGTCTCACCAATATGTGCTTTCATCCCAGCCTCTGGGTAACAGTAACTTCTGAGTAGCCACATTCTTTCATCTGATAAATCTAGGCTCTCTGATCACCCTTGCAGTGTTCTGGCAAGTTTGCCTTTGATTATTTTAATTATCCTTCCCTTTTACAGATAGCTAATGAATAGTTCTAGTTAAAATATTGTCATACCTCTTGTTGGACTCACTCTACTAGGAAGGTGATCATCACCAATAAGGTAAATACAGTCTTAAGTCTCCCTGCTCATTAAATAAAATGTGTTATTTAAATCTGAGTGGCATTATTTGGGTTCATTTCTCTGAAAAAAATGAAAATAAAATATTTTGTGGCTGTGGTCTGTCCGGATTTCTGCCCAAAGACTCAATAGTGAAGATCTATCCAAACAACAACCTGCTTCTTGGTTCTCTTTGTAAAATTTTCATTCTATATTCCCCAAAGGACTCAGTTAATATTAGTATCATAGTTCTCTCACACTAAGAAAGCAAAGGACCATATATCTCAAGAAAAGAAAGAAGCCAAATAAATAGCCCTGTGCACACTACTTTGTTCTCTTACACAATCAAATCGATTCTATTCGAAAAGTGTGGTCAAATGGTTGGAGCTGAGTCAAGACTTTCTTTAGTTATTCTGAATAGAGAATGAATGACCCTAGGTGGAGAATACTGGCAATGTTGGATGATCACTTGTATCTCAGTTTCTCTATCTGTAAAAACAAAAAAAGAAAACCAGAAATGCCCAAGTACCTTAGAAGTGCATAAACTGGCCCAGGTCTCAAATATATGTATTAAAAGGATATTACAATTGCCTGGAAATATCTTATTTAGTAAAGTTTTTAAACTGAATAAATGCTCAACCAGTAAAGTGCTTAACTGTAGCTAATTTATTTAGTTGTTATCTATTTATCCATTCCTCTCTTCAAAAATGTTTGTTGTACCCCATCTAAGTGTCTGAAATTATACAAGACAATGTAAATACCGCAATGAATGAGGAAGCCAGAGTTTGTGCTCTAGCATAGTTTGTATCATCATTGGTGCCTGGGGACAGAAAACATCTGAAAGAGTATGTGACAAGGATGGGGAGAGGGATTTCCCTTTAGAGTAATGGTCAGGGAAGTACTTTCTAAGAGGTTAATGTTTGGGCTCATCAGAAGTAACAAAGATTGGGCCAGGCAGAAGAACATCAGGTACATGTACCCTAGGAAAGGAAATCGCATATTCAGTTTAAAAACAGAAAGAAGACCAAGGTGGTTCAAATGTAGTAAATGTGATAGAGTTTGAGAAGACATTTCAAAGTAGAAAGGAATGCATCACATGCATCTTAGAGAAAATAGTAATGATTGCAGAATTATTCTAAATACAATGGGACACTTTCATAGAGCTCAGCAAAGGTGCATCACAGTCTGATTTGGTATCTTCTATGTAGACACTGAATTATAAAGACCCAGAATAGAATAAAGAGAACAGGTAGAAGATTACTAAAGCCATCTTCATGACCAGAGATGGCTGTAGTGGTTTTCTTAAAAAGTGTTTGGATTTGGGATACGTTTGAGATAAAGTTCAGTGGTTTCATAATGGTTTAATTTGGGATTCAGGTGTGAAAGAGAGGGGGCTCAAGATGACTTGCAGGTTTTCTTGGCTTGAACAACTGAGTAGTGGTTGGTGACAGTTCTCAGATAGGAAAGAAGAATTAGGAGAAGATACGGCTGTGCATCAGAGTCTAGTTTTACCCTTGTTAACTTGAAGGTTAACTAAAAAGCCTCTAGATAAAGGTGAAAGAGGAGAGTGAAAAAACTGGCTTAAAACTGAACATTCAGAAAACTAAGATCATGGAATCTGGTCTCATCACTTCATGGCAAACAGATGGGGAAAAAGTGGAAACAGTGACAGACTTTATTTTCTTGGACTCCAAAATCACTATGGATAGTGACTGCAGCCATGAAATTTAAAGATGCTTGGTCCTTGGAAGAAAAGGTACAACAAACCTAGACAGTGTACTAAAAAGCAGAGACATCGCTTTGCTGACAAAGATCAGTCTAGTCATAGCTACGTTTTTTTCCCAGTAGTGATATATGGATGTGAGAGTTGGACCATAAAGAAGGCTAAGCACCAAAGAATTGATGCTTTTGAATTGTGGTGCTAAAGAAGACTCTAGAGAGTCTCTTGGAGAGCAAGGAGACCAAACCAGTCAATCCTAAAGGAAATCAACCCTGAATATTCATTGGAAGGACTGATGCTGAAGCTGAACCTCCAAAACTTTGGCCACCTGACAATGATAATCAAATATTCAGTTCTTTTTCGTGTATAAGGCACTGTCCTAGACTCTTGGACTTATGATTATTGAAGAAGGCAAGCAAAAATCCTTTCTCTCAGGTATTAATAGGTTAGCTTTTGGTGGGAGAAACAAACAAAAAAAACCAGAAATAGTAAATAAGTATATTATGGTAGTCTAGAAGGTAATAAGTGCTTTAGAAAAATACTAGATGTAGAGCAGAGTAAGAGAGCCCTGAAGTGCTGGGTCTGCAATTTAAATAGGGTGGTCAGACTAGGTCTCATTGAGACAATGACATTTCTGGAGAAAAATAATTGATGAAGGTGAGAGTTTAGTCAGGTGGCTATATGAGAAAGAGAATTCTCAGCAGGGAGAACCTACAAAGGCCCTGATGCAGAGGTAAAGAAGAGAGGGCTGAGTACCCCAAAGTGAAGTGAGTAAGAGGATCAATGCAGGAAAAGAGGTGAAAAGAGTGGCAGGGTCACCTTAGGGATATTTTACTAACTGTCAATGAAACAATGAGCAGTGAATTGCAGAGTTTTCAGAAGGGATTGGCATGATCTGTCTCATAATAATTCAGCTGGGAGATGATGGTAGGAGTGGAAGAGATGAGAAAAGATAGCTCCTGCAACTATTTTGAAAGCAGAACTAATGGGATTCATTCATTCATTTGGTGTCAGATATGAGAGAAAGAGAAGAGTCAAGAATGACTACAGGGTTATTGGACTAAAGTTTAAGAAGATAAAGTTGCCAACAGCAGTGATCCCTTAATTGGGAGGTGAAGTGGTGAAGGAGGTTTAGGAATAAAAGATCATGATGTCTGAGATGAGATATTCAAGTGAAGACATCAAGTAGGCAGTTGGATACACAAACTGCAGGTTAGTACCTTGCACAGTGTCTGTTAAGAGCTTTCAGACTCATGATAAATCTATTAATGCAATTTCCTCAGGTTAACTTAAAGACTATTCAGATAAAGCTTCCCAAACATACCAGATCAAATTCTATGGGGATGTCAGGGCAGACACGGTAAACACCTACAAATCTGTTTATAGTCCAAGAAGATACCAACCCTGAATATTCATTGGAAGGACTGATGCTGAAGCTCAAGCTCCAATAGTTTGGCCACCTGGAGCAAAGAGCTGACTCATTGGAAAAGATCCCATACTGGGAAACATTGAAGGCAGGAGAAGGGGATGACAGAGGATGAGAGAGTTGGATGTCATTGCTGATTCAATGGACATGAGTTTGAGCAAACTGGGAGATTGTGAAAGACAGGGAAACCTGGCATGCTGCAGTCCATGGGGCTGCAAAGAGTTAGATATGACTGAGCAACAACACAACAAAGACAACATGGGTGATGCTAATCACAATGCAGAATAATCAGGTGTATTTAATAGTTTCAATAACCCACACTAAATTTTATACAACTTTAAACCTCTCAGTTTGGATGTGTAGGATAATTGAAAGAAGCGTTTCCCCCATATAATCCCCACATCGAGCTCCATATATTAAGTAAATGGCCATGAGAGAAAGGGTTTTCAATAAATAATAATACGTAGTTAAACACTGGATACTGTATATAATATTCTGGCAATCCAAAGAAAGATGCCCTTGATCCAGTTTATCTTTGGCAAATGTCTCTGTGTATATGTGTCTTTCATAAAATATGATAAGGGCAAAGAGATAATAACTGGTACAACCAACTCCTCAGAAAACTGCAAATTTTAAAAAACAAAAAGGAAAATGGGCAATGACTAGACCTCTGATTTGAAATACCTGATGCAATTAGTGATTGCCATTACATGTTCCCTATTAGCCTGACTTTCCTAAGCACAAGGAAAAGTTCAGGGTCTAGGAGCTAATCAGGAAAAATATCACCAAGCTTTGGGGTCAGTTAATTAACAGTAAAGTCATATTTTTCACAGATTAAGTCAGACTCTTCCTTTTGACCTCATTTAATTGCAGCTTTTAAAGACCACTGGAATAGTAGTCTCTCACCACAAAAATGTATTGAAATTCAGTGTTCTCCTGAGGTGTGATGAGTCCAGAACTTCAAAACACTGGGGTGTAAGTTTAAATTGGCGCAATCTTTGTGGAAAGCAATAGATACTGTGTATTATGAGGCAATATATATTATTGTGTAACTGTATATATGACTATACATATTAAGTTGAAGAGAAATATTGATACTTTTGCCATACTCATAAAGTCTGTCCTACAGAAATGTGGATAATGATAAGCATATAAAGGTATTTATCATAGCATTATTTGTAACAGTAAAAACTTGGGGCTCTAAATGCCCCAAATCACTCAAATCAATTAAAACAGTTTATAAGTTGTTGTTTATACAACTCTAACAAGGCGAAAATACAAGTGAATGACAACTTTCTGATTTAGAGCTGAGGTTTATTGAAACAGCACATAAAATTTTACATTTGAATTATGTAAAAGCATTCATGCATACATCTTATGTATACAGAAATGAAATACTATAATAGTAATTATCTCCATATTATAGATTATGGTTAGGATTTGTGTACTTAGTATTTAAGATTGTATTTTGATCACAAATATATTTTAATTTCTATTTTCTTTTATGAGAACAGTAAGGATTATGACTTTCTGTAATAGAGAAATGCAGAAATTTTTTGCTATCAATATTCAATCCTTATGACTCTTGCTTCCACCGTGAAATATATGAAATAATTTCTCATCACATGTAATTACTAAAAGGTTAATAAAATTTAAATTTTGAAATAAATGAAGGTCCAGGAGTGTTAAACTATGAGGTTCTGAAATACACCTGCAGCTTCCAGTTTCAATGTGGTTTTTCTGCTCATTGGAATAAGATCAAATTATCAGAGCCTGTCACCAATTCTGCCTAGAAGCAAATACTTAAAAGTACCTGTTGACAGATGGAGCTGACCTGATAAAATCTATCACACAAATATTTTTGCATAATATACCAGAAGAAAAAAGATGTTACCCTTTTTAGTAAGTGAAAGGGTAATTTTTCATTTCAAACAATGAGCATTTCTTTAATAATGTAAATTAAGGAATACTTTAGCAAATATAAAATGGGTTCTCTCTGAGAGGGCTAATTTATATTTAGAAAAGGTATCTAAACTTATTTCTATTTTCATGGTTAGCACTTAAAAAGAGACAAGGATTTTTAATGACCAATGACTGTGATATTATTATGTTAAACATTTTCATTGCTCTTTCCAACATGTAAATTATTTATTGATTTCTAAGGTGCTGAATGCCTGAGTTAGGCAGTACAGTATTTTAAAATATTAAAAGCACCAGTTAATCAAATCTTGCCTAGACAAGGTACTAACACTTATTAACTAGCTTGATCATAAGCTTATCGGTATTGCTGGCAATAATTAATCATCTGTAAAAGTAGCAATCCCTACACTGGTGTAGATGGTTCTGATTGGTGTCCATATAAATGGAGGCATGTCTTTTTAACAATGATCTTCATAATCCTCTGAGAGATCTTGAAAGCTTTCAGATTCTTGAGCCCTGCATCGTACCTACTGAATTTGAATTTCTGGGCATCAATATTTCTCATGCATGCCAGGTTATATTTATACATGCTAAATTAAGCAAAAGATAGTGAATCAATATTTAGGTAGTTTTCAAAGGAATAAATAAACTAATTTTCCAAACAAGGGTGAATTACTTTACATATCTATATATCCATATATAGTATGTGATATTGATGTAATTTTATTTTGACTGACTACTAAAATCTATGTATATAATGTTTGTAAATGATAATAATTTTAATAGTTATTAGTATATATTAATAAGTTTTTAAATGCTTTGAGATATAGGAACAGAATATACCCCTTTTTATGGGCAGATGCATCCCCAAAAGGTACCATGTTACAGACAAAGAAGATGTTCCTGATGATTCTGACACATCCACCAAGGAATTCCTGGACCAAAAACTCAACCCAGCTCCAGATATATCAACAGTGCTAAGGATATTTTTTTTGTCATAATTACTCTGTGTCTGTGCTCACGTGCATATCCATTAAGGCTTTAAGATGTTATATATTAGAACAAGGAAAGCCTAAAGAAATATTAAGCCTACATTTCACTTTACATGGATATGAAAGATTTTCTGGGCAATTATGTAGTCTCCCTACTCATTTTCCTATTGCCTTAAGATTATGCCAAATTTAATAAACAGAGGGAATGGAAAAGAAAAGCTTCCCTAAATAATAGAAAATTGAGATAGAAAACCATTTTTGAGGTAAGAGAGGTGGGCATTTTAGAAAACCCCTAAATCTCTATACCTTTACATCCCTGTGGCCTGTTTTGGCAGGACCAATCCTTACTGGTGTAATATTCAATCGTAACCCTCTGAAGGCAGGCATTTAATAAGCATTTTTCAGATAAGAATACCACGAAGGGCTATTTTGTGTATGACTTAACATTTCTTGTAGCTCAAAAATCACTGCTTTGTCTATAGGAACTTGGGAGATAGCATATCTCTACATTTGGAGGCTTTCCTGGTGCTCAGATGGTAAAGAACCCACCTGCAATGCGGGAGACCTGGGTTTGACGCCTGGGTTGGGAAGATCCATCCCCTGGAGGAGAGCGTGGCAGCCCACTGCAGTATTCTCGCCCGGAGAATCCCCACAGACTGCAGCCCCTCCCGTGCCCTGGGTCGCAGAGGGTCGGACACGACTGAGCGACAAGGCGCAGCACAGCACACATTCACTAAGTACACAGTCGGTGAGTTCTCGTACCCTACTCTTCAATTTTCCTTCGGAAAACCTGATGCCCATGTTTCCATGCAAGCATTATTTACTTCTTTATTGAAAACATAAAGTCATTTCTTTACATGAACACTTTATTGTAATAAAACCTGGCATTTTTCATCACTACCATTTGCAGTCTACTCTTACAAAATGTAATGCATGTTAAACACGTGCATAATCTGGAAAATAAGGAAACAAAGAAGAAACCTTTTATTTATCAGTCAGTGTCCTGAAGTGGGCTTATCAAGGCAAGAATTCTCATGATCTAGACCAGCTCTGTGGAATTTAGTAACCATTAGCCATATGTGACCACCAAATTCTTGAAATGTCCAAATTCCAATGTGCTGTTAGTATAAAATACACAATGGATTTTGATATTATGCACAGAATTGTAAAATAACACACATTGCTATATTGGTTACATATTTAAATGATAATATCTTAGATAATGTGGGTTAAATAAAGTATGTTAAAGCTGATTTCACTTCATTTTTTTTTTTACTTCTTTATGATGTGGCTACTAGAAAAATTTTAATTATATATGTGACTCACAATACATTTCTATTGGAAAGCAGTGATCTAGATTAAGAAATGCACAGCTATTATTCCATGTGGCAATTAGGTCTGGCAATATACAGCATAATTTCATATTGTTACAAGTAGTGGGAGGGTTTTGATAGAAACTTCTATCCATTCGTTTTAGGTGGATTAACTGGCCTAATTAGATGTAAGCTGTTAAAAGGGCCCCCAGAGGAGGCAGGGGAAAGAAATGTGGACTCGGACAAGCTTTCCAAGTCCTCAAGTCACACACTCCTGGTTGACTGGTTTGCTTAGCCAAGCTGAAACCGGTCTTATTGTCATGTTGGGCACATTAATTGGAGAGTAGACTAATTTGCAAGAATGCGTTAGTGCCCTTTAAAAGGTGATTTAAAATTCAAAATGATGGAAATGGCATAAAAGCATGCTTGTCTGATCACTCCTCAGACTCCATCTTGAAATCCCTACCATTCTTCTATTTCCATTGTTAGAATTCAAGCACACAGTAAAACACTTAAGATTCGCAAACATCACATTCTACATCCTAGCACAAATAATTATCCTTCTGTTAAAGACAGACAGGGATTTCCTATCATCAGACACATGGGGATTATAAGTGAAAATACAAGCTGTAGGTTTAGTTAGGGTTCCACATACAGGAATGAAACATAAATATCACCAGATATTTTTGTAACTGAATGGAAGAAGTTCTGCTTCTAATCTATTAGAAGCTTACAAAGAATTTGAGGAAGCACCTTCACCTCTAATATAGCTGCAATAAGACTGATAACTTATATTTATAATCACTTTATAGAAAGAAAGAAAGTGTAGTCGCTCAGTCGTGACCGACTCTTTGCAACCCTGTGGACTGTAGCCCACCTGGCTCCTCTGTCCATGGGATTCTTCAAACAAGAATACTGGAGTGGGTTGCCATTTCCTTCTCCAGGGGATCTTCCCTACCCAGGGATTGAACCTGGGTCTCCTGCATCACAGGCAGATGCTTTACCCTCTGAGCCAATAGCTACATATAATTTTACATCCATTATCACATTTAATCCTCATGAAGAAGAATGACGCTATCATACCCATTTTGAAGACAAGGAAACAATCTAGACCTCTGAAATCAAAACTTCGGACTGCTTTTTCACTATATCGCAGGTAGGAACTAAACACCGTATTGCCAGGTCAAAGACCAAACCTGGGCTTTTAGGCAAGCAAAGTAGAGATGAATAATATGAAAGGAAAAAGTAAGCATGACAGTGCTTTTAGAGACAGTGAATTCAAATAATGTGAACTTACTTTTGGAATTTGCAGAATTTAAAACTAAAAAGTCTTCCATTTTATTACACATGCATGTATTTCTGATTATACAGTGTAACAAAAAAACCTTTTACTATTATTTGATAAAGGGATCTGTGTTCATTTTAGTTCAATAAACTTGATCTTTGACCCAAACCAGTAATAATAATGAAAGCAAGAGGTTTAAGTGTCACTTTCTAAAATAGTGATTCATCCAGAGTTCACCATAAAATATATTCAACAACACACTCTTAGAAAGGGCTCAGAAATACTGACTAAAGAGGAATTGTTAGAGCTAAAGCAAAGCATTATTTATGGAGTTTGTTTTGTGAAGAGATTTAGGTTTCTCACAGTCATATTGAGTTCCATGAAGATGCAGAAATGAAAACTTGCCTTTAGCAATAAGTAGGAATTTTGTAAAAAGTGGAAATCACCCACAAGAATCAATGGATGCTAACTGATACTTCTCTGGAAATCTGTTCTTACCATAGCACTAAGAAATAAAATTATAATCTAGATCAAATCTACACACTCAAAATATATATCAGCCTTAACATATTGGATTCAAATCCAACACAAATGGCTGTTCTTTGTCACTCATGTGTTTTGTAAAATGTGGACTTTCAGTTAAACCTTATTGAATGAATGGCTGAAAGGAAGAATGAATGGCTGAATAGTGTTCTAGCAAACACAGGTACTTGGATGTGTTTTCCAAGATAATAGCAATTGTGGCTGAGCCCTAACCACATTTTTGCACTGAGTCTCCTCGAGGTGGGCTGCTGGCACTCAAGGAGTAGTACGGGATAGGGCTGAGCTTTCCTCTCTGCCAAACAGGGTTGTCATTTCACAGCTCAAGCTCAGTTTTGGCTTCATGAACATCTTTAGTCTAAATCCGAAGAAGGACGCATCTCCCACATCAGAAAACATCAATGTCAGGGAGAATACCATCCTTCAAAAGCCAAAGGAATAACATTGGTGTTAATGGTTCATCCCGCCAGTTCTATGCTTCACTAGCATGCTTTCTTGCCACCTGTGGAACATGATACGGTAATGCTGTGACCTTGGACTTGTGAAAACCTGGTAATATAACTCAGAAGCTGAGTGATACAGCTGGTTTGTTTTCATATATATTTGATATTTGTATTAAATATGGAATACACACTAAAATGATTTATAAAATTATTTCTAAAACTCATACTTGGACATGCTTGTTGATGAAGACAAAGTAAAAACATTCTCCCTCTTCCAGAGCTATAAGGTATAGGGATTGAACCAGAATGAAAAGATAGATCTGTTGAAGCCCTAGTTGACCAACATGCTTGGGGAATTCTGGATCAATTCCTGACTCAGTTCCACTCGAAACTGAAAAAGAATGAGTTGATAAAGACAGTGGACTCTAATTTCACAGAGTAATCAGCAGGGCACTCAGGATGCCATCATCTTTCCTTACTTGTTTCATTGAACACATGAATTTTAGGCTCAGTAGCTTCAGGGGGCTCTTTACTGCAATTGTTGCCCAGAAGTATGTCTCTTCCCAATCCTTTGCCCCTTAATTTCTCACATGAAGATGGCCAACAGTATGTAGGGGGGGTGGCACAAAACCACCCAGTAAACGACTTGCATATTCTTTTCTGCATAATCAGAATTGTTCTGCTATGATTTCCTGCTTCAGTGTATGTCAGACTAACAGTGTGTTTCTTCAGTCTTCATTTATGGAAAAGTTATCCTTTTTAGAAAAACAAGTAAACTCTTCTCTTTTAAACAAAATTGGTGGCTTCATGCCTTTATTTATCAGGCATATTAAATGCAGTCAATTTGCTTACTAGCCTTTGGGCACATTAACACATATCTTAGAAAGAAAGACAAACTCTGCTATCAGAGTTTACACTTTGGAAGTCAATACAAAAACAAATCAGTCATAGACATCCCCTAGGAATCTTTCTTATTTCTTTCTGTCCATCACAATGTGAATGTCTATACCATAAACTCCATAATATGAAGAGCAAATTATGATTGCCTGGGAAAGGGGCCCTATTTATTATTCCTTCAGGTGGAGATGAAGAGACAATGTCCCTCTCAGAGATGTAAATCTAGAAGAGAAGGCCGTGGCTTCAGTACACATGACATGAATAGCCTAGCCCAGAATGGTATATGCTAGATGTAAAACCACTGCTGTTGTTGAGGGTTAGTTTTGGGCAAAAAGTACCTGCTCAGAGAAGACTTCTGACTCTGTAATAATTTTTTGAATCAAAGATGCCATCAATTGTAAAATTCACTACTGAATTAAAAGCAGATAAATGACAAATTTCTAAAACAAATATTAAAAACAATAACTATAAATAAGACCAAATTTGAGGTTTGGATATCTAGTCCTTCATGTTATGTTATCTTCTCTATGAATTCAATAAGTTTACATAATGGTACAATCTTAGAATTTCTGAGGTTCATTGACTAAAGCACCCATTTCAATGTAAACTATATAAATCCAAATAAATTTCATGTTACTTCCAACCCATAGACAAAAGCAAGAGAATGTAATCTCTTATTAGTATGTTAACCATGATGTCCAATTTAAAACAGCTGAAGAATGAGAAAATTTAATATAACACTTTAAAATAAGTAGAGAAAAAATATCAGAAACGAGATTACTAGATAGCTGTAGATTTCTGGTTACTCTTCCTCATAGTCTTTCTCTTTTATGACTAGGGAGCCTCCTGCAGGCTCATTCCAGTTTCCTTCATTGATACCAATCCGACTTCTTAGGGGATTCAAAGCTCCAGTTCAATTTGCAAGAAATCAGCTTTAAACCAGTTTACTGATTGACACTTCTCTGATCTTATCTAATAGTTTTATTAATGATATGTTTACTTTCTTAGTAGTATCCCCTTTGATTAAGTCCTCATCTTATCCTTCCAAGCCCTAGTTTTAATGGAATCTATACAGTAGTTCAGTTGTCCTGCCATAGGACACTGCTTTGGTCTGTTTTCCCCGGACTAGAGTTCTGATGCTCAATCCAAACCACGCAACTGTGCCCCCTTCTGTTATATTCTGTCCAGAGCCTTTACAAAGGGTCTTGTCCTTGACTTCCGTAAGCAAACATATGCATTCTTGTGAAATCTTTATTTCCTATTCCCACTCCAGGTGAAACCTTGTTCCAGCGGTTGGTTTTTCTTCCACCTCTTAGGCTTGAGTAGCGGTCAAGTGTGCTAGCTTAGTCGCATCAAAGCCTTTGCAACCCCACGGGCTGTTCCCAGGCAAGAATACTAGAACCCAGAGGAATCGGGTGGAGAGGGAGGTGGGATGGGGGACCGGGATGGGGAATACCTGTAACTCTATGGCTGATTCATATCAATGTATGACAAAACCCACTGGAAAATTAAAAAAATTAAAAAAAAAAAAAAAGAATACTAGAGTGGGTTTCCATTCCTCCATTTCCTCCTCCAGGGGATCTTCCCGACCCTGGTAACAAACTCACATCTCCTGTATTGAAGGCAGAGTCTTTACCGGCTGAGCCACTGGGGAAGCCCCCCTCCAGCTAACCACCAAGCCCTCTACAGAGCAGCTTCTCATCCTCTGCTCTTGTCGCCATGATTGGCCCCCAGCAATATGAAGGGCATCTACAAGTTTGTTTTCCTTGTGATTTCAGGTTAGATTAGCCAGCAGCATATAGACTATTAAAATTTGCAGGGTTAGATAAACTGAAGGAAAGAATGTAGGTAGACAAAAGAGAACCCAGAAGTGAAAGGGCATGCAAGTATTCAAAAATGCAAAATATATTGATACACATGGACAAGTGTCTCCACTTTAAGTGGTATCAAGTGAATTAACAAGGTAAACACGACAGCTCTTCACTTAGGGAATTAGAAAAATAAAAGTGTCATACTAAATAATCTTACGAACTTTATCTATTAGAATTATTGTATTTTTTACCTTCTTGTCTATTGCTTGAGGACCAAATGTCTAAAATTCTTCTCCACACATGGCACAATGAGAATGATGTACATGGAAGAGGTGAGAGAAAGAGATGAATATTGATTCATTTTCCTTAGAATCAATGAACAACAAATCCTAACCTGCTAGTAAACATTTCTCTGATTCAGTCTTTTCCTCCACTAACCAGTAGCAATTCCTACCCTAAATATTTTAGAAAGAAACTGCCTGAGAGTGAAAAATATATATTTGCCTGCACCACGTTTGGAGAAAGGGTGCTGTGTTCTCCCATTATTTAAAATACTGAAGTTATTCTTGCTCCAGGCAACCTGAACTTGCCTTTCCCTCCAGCTTCACACATACTCTATCTTACTTTTATATCGCTCACCTATTCAAAAAACTGCTTACCATGGCAACCCTTGTCTGTGTGACAGGCAGTTATAATTTGCTTGGAAAAACTGCAACAAGGTGTCATTTTTCATAAACTCTTTATACCAAAATGTTTTCTTTTTCAGTGATTTCCAGTGACTTTGTTGTGGTCTCATGGTCTTTGCCAAAAGATCATTTATAAGTGAAAAACATTATTAAAGAAACCCACGCATTGCTCAATATTAGTGATGGGTGGTGCTGGAATTGTTGCAACCTCTAAAAATAAGAAAATTATTGATTTTTTACCATCTCTTTGGTCTACAGAAGCAGTAATCAAACAACACTTGCCTGAAACAAGAAGTTCTACATTTTATAAAACTGTGCTTTGGATTGACGGGCTCTGAGGTATAAGGGGAACAGACAGGGAGCCAAAAATAAATGCAAACCAGTGTGAACCCTACTCTATGTCCCTGTGTATGTGTTCAATTCAGAAAAATTCAAAAGATATTTCCAAAACCCTGCTATGGCATTGTGTTTTGGGTGCTAACAATAGCAGTCAAGAGACTTTGTCTGATCATGAACAATTATTTGCATGAATACATTCACAGATTCACTGAATTGTCTGCCAAAAGGCAGTGAATGTCGGACAATACTGCCATATTTTAAATTCAAATATTGGTATTTCTGTGATATTTACTTCTGTGACACAAACATGTTTGGATCAATACACTCCATGACGCTGGATTTGTAATTCAAGCAACCCCAAAACAAGAACAATTGCAACTTCCCCAAACAATTGCTCACTATTTTCCAAATCAGATTATTGGTCCACACTTGGCATTCCATGAGAGCAAAATGAATTATACAAATGAGCTTGGTGCTACAGACTCAGAGTAGGAATGGAGTTAGTTTTAGGCTCAAGAGGAATCTGGCCATGAGCAAGTGATGAGGGAATATATGATCCAGAGTATTAATCATTCTTATGGTTTATGATAGATGCCCATCTTTACTTCACCCCTCAGTATAAAGGGCTTCCCTGGTAGCTCAGCTGGTAAAGAATCCGTCAGCAATGCAGGAGACCCCAGTTCGACTCATGGGTCAGGAAGATCTGCTGGAGGATGGATAGGCTACCCACTCGAGTATTCTTGGGCTTCCCTGGTGGCTCAGACGGTAAAGAATTTGCCTGCAATGCCGGAGACCTAGGTTCAATCCCTGGGTTGGGAAGATCCCTTGAAGAAGAGAACTGCTACCCACTCTAGTATTCTGGCCTGGAGAATTCCATGGACAGAGGAACCTAGCAGGCTACAGTCCATGGAATCAACAAAGAGTCAGACATGACTGAGTGACTTTCACTTTCAGTATAAAGAAGCTGGTGAAAAGACATCTCAAAAAGATCTAGAAAAAGCAAGTTTTTTGACACTTTTACTTTTGTATCTTTTACATTTTGGTAATATTTGAAGTTTTCTTTGCTGTCATTTGATTTTTAAGCTCAAGACATCATTTTAGTAACAAAAAATAATATAAATTTAACTTACTATTTTTGTTACCTGTATAATATTTTGACAGAACTTTAAAAAGGATTAGCAGCGAATGTTGGGCTGTGCTCCTAAATATATATACCCAAGGCAAAAATATCCAAAATATCCTGTTAGCTTACCTTATGGAAAATTGAATCACCCTGTGTCCAGGGCAAAAAATGATTGAAAATAGATTTGAGAACTAAGCAGTTCATATCATTCTGATACATATATGGTTATACATTTTGAAATGACCAAAAGAATGGCTTGGATCTAAATGCTTTTCAGTCCAGAGCAGTCAGGAGTAATATTTTCACTGATTACAAGTTAGGTCTGATTCAGAACCCATGACCAAAAATGAATCTCAGTGGGTTAAAAAAATGGTTAATAGATTAGATAACTGAGTGAATGGGCTTCCCAGGTGGCTCAGTGGTAGAATCCATCTGCCAAGGTAGGAGTCGCAGGAGATGGGGGTTCGATCCCTAGATCAAGAAGATCCCTTGGAGGAGGGCCTGGCAACCCATTCCAGTATTCTTGCCTGGAGCATCTGAGGGACAAAGGAACCTGGCAGGCCACAGTCTATAGGGTTGCAAAGTGTCAGACACAACTGAAGTGACTTAGCACGCACATACACAAGCAAGTGAATATATGGACAAAGAAGTTAGATGAATTTTCAGGTTAGGGTGTTCTTATTTAAGAAAGCAAAACAGAATAAAACTAGTGGCCACACTGGACACAGCCCCAGAATAAGAATATTTAGAGATCAACTCTAGCCCTGCACATGCCTCACCGTGAAATACTGCCTGAGGAGTTACACACCAAACAAGCCTAAAGATCTGGTTATTTGAAGATTTAACTTTCCTCTTTTTTAAAGTGTTATTGAGCTGTAATTGATGCACAAAAAATACACATCTTTTATGTAGCAATGTGATGTGTTTGGGCACATACATATACCTGTGATACCATCACCACTATCAAGGTAAACATATCCATCATCTGGAAAAATTACCTTGTATCTTTCCCCCTTTTTTTTTGTTATAAAACACTTAACATGAAGTCTACTCTCAAATTTTTAAATATACACTACTTTATTGTTAACTATAGGCACAGTATTTATACAGCAGATCTCTAGAACTTATTCATCCTGTAAAAATGTAACTTTACACCCACTGAATAATAACTCTCCATTTACCCTTCCCTCCAGCCTCTAGCAACCACCATTTTATTTCTGCTTCTATAAGTTTGACTATTTTACATATCTTATAACAGTGTAATCATGCACTATTTGTCCTTCTGTGACAGACATATCTCACTTACCATAATGTCTTCCAAGTTCATTCATCTTGTTGCAAATGGTAGGATTTCCCTCTTCTTGAAAGCTAAATATTACTTTGCTTGCATAAAGCACATTTTTTATCCATTCATCTGTTGATGGACATTTGGGTTGTTTCTGATCTTGGCTATTAAAAAACAGTGCTACAATGAACATGGAGTGCAGATATTTCTTTGAGATCTTTATTTCAATTCTACTGGCTATATCCTGAGAAGTACAACTGCTGGATAACATGGCAGATCTATTTTTAATTTTTTTGAGGAATCCCCATACTGTTTTCCATGGTGGCTGCATCATTTTACATTCCCAGTCCATGAAGATTCCAATTTCTCTATATCCTTGCCAATAGTCATTATCTTTTATTGTTGTTGCTTAGTTGCCAAGTCTTGTCTGACTCTTTTGCAGCCCCATGACTCTACCCCACCAGGCTCCTCTGTCCATGAGATTTCCCAGGCAAGAATACTGGAGTGAGTTGCCACGGGATCTTCCTGACCAGATATTGAACCCTTGTCTCCAGCACTGTCAGGAGGATTCTTTACCCCTGAGCCATCAGAGAACTTTAGCTATGTATTAAGTTAAAATTAGATTTTACAAGAGGTTACTGATTCAGAAAAAAATGCATTCATTGTAATACTGTATATTTTGAAGACAGCAAAGCAAGATCATGACATTTTCAGAAATACTTTGTACATAATAAATAATCAACATACATTTGTGAAATGATATGAGTAATATCTTTCCCATGCATAAGACTACTAAATATTTGTTTAAGAAGTACTGGAACGTATCATACAAGATGGCTGTTAGCCATTTTTTAGTCAGTAATTAAGTGATTAAAAACAAGTAGGGGGGCATCCACCCCAGAAATAGGCAAGAAAAGCCACTGACGAGAGAACATAGTAAAGAATATGTTCTTATTAAATAACTTCATATTAATGATATTCCTATCTTTGTAAAATGTGTATTGTTCTTAATTTTATAATATGTACGTTTAATTAATGTAGTTATATGGAATATAGTTTTGACATGAAATGATTCAGTCCTATGCAATATCAATTACATGGAATGGGCATTTGTCATTTGGCCACTGGACTTTTACTTTAAACCATAATCAACACTTTCCAAAATGCACTTCTTTTGTCCTAGCATAGATTCTTTACCAACTGAGCTATGAGGAAAGCCCATTGTCTTTATAATTGTAAAGATTTTTATCCTGAGGGATATAATGCACATATGTTAGGCAAATTTATGAACTTTCCCAAACCTAAGTTTTCACATGTATAGTATGCAGATAATGCCTCACAGATAATTTTTTTTCAGGGGAGGGGAACAAAACTGAGAGATTGAGCTCAAGAACTAGTTATTCATTATTTTGTATTCTATATTGTATGGAGACGTTAATATTAATTCTATGATTTTTGTCTGTTTTTAGATCTTACTAATCTCAGCTATAGTTTACAAGGTTTTTTAATTTTCTACACTGTAAATGGACACATTTCAGAACTTTACATTGATTTGTTCAAGAATCTCTCATTTTAAAAATGCTACATCTGTTTTCCATACATTTCATCTAGGGAAGATTTCTTACCCTTACTTTTGCAAACTGATGTTTCCTAAAGCAAATGGCTAATTGAAGTAAATGGTCTTGTTTGTAACCATTCCCTTCAGTATTGTTACCCACAAATGGTAGCAAATTAAAAACTGACTGATGAGGTTTCAAAGCAATTAATGGACTATGGAATACCACCAGGTTTTGAGAGAAAAATTCTACATCAATAAATATATTTGGTAATGTAAGCAAGAGAACTAAAAGAAAATCGTCCAAACGTTACTTAGGTATGATATGGAAATTCAACGGCGGTCAGAATCTAGTACTCGAGTTACAAGTGCGTGCTTAGCTGCATCAGTCTGGTCCAACTCTTTAAGACCTCACCAGGCTACTTTGTCCATGAGATTTCCTGGCAAGAATACTGGAGTGGGTTGCCATGCCCTCCTCCTAGGGATCTTCCCGACCCAAGGGTTGAACACCTGCCTCGTGTCTCCTGCATTGCAGGTGAATTCTTTACTGCTAGGCCACTGAGCAAGCCAGTGACAAATAACTGTTGTTTAAAGTTCAGTACATAAGATTTGGGGGATTTAATCTTTTTTCTATTTTCCCATTGAGATTCAGGTAGCACATTGGGAGGCTCACAAACTACCCTTTAGGAAGTGAGAGTTTCCAAATTAATGAAGAGAGAGGATATTTAACACACACTCAGAGAAGCTGAGTCAACACTATCGAACACTGATGTGGTCAGAAGTGGTTTCTCAGCCCCTGATGCTGACATATGTTTGAAAGATAATGATAACATTTTAAATTAAGGGCACAATCACAAATGCTTTATTAATATTTATTGAATTATTTCAAGATGTAACTGCACTCTTTAATAACTTTTTATAATACATGCTATAAAATGTATGACAACACATTCTTAATAAATGATGCCATAATAAGCCCCTATAATGTTGCTATAACACAGCTGTTGTTAATTAAAGCAATGTATGCACCTTCTTCATCCATTAATTTAGGTTATTAGTATATAAAGCATGCTAACATGACCAATATAATTTGGATGAGCCTTTATTTTCAATATTTCCCTGGTGTTTCAGATGGAAAGAATCTACCTGTAATGTAAAAGGCCAAGGTTCAATCCCTGGGTCAGGAAAAGCCCCTGAAGAAGGGAATAGCTACTAACACCAGTTTTCTTGCCTGGAGAATTCCACAGACAGAGGACCCTTGTGACCATGGGGTCACAAACAGTCAGAAACAACTGAGCGACTAACACACTTTATATTCAATTATTTTTCTTTACTCTCATAGACTCCTATATCCATTATGCCTTGAAAACAAAATAAGCAAACAAAAAAACCTTAGGTCACAAAGTGTTTGCAGGGTTCCTAAGTTAATAATGTATGCCCATGGTTGGTTTTCTGCGCTATGCTAGACCTGCTTCCTAAAAATATCACAGAGGGACACAGAAATTATTTCGTGCCTATGTTTTTGCTGTTGTCCTGCTTTCCTAAAGTCCAAGGAGTGCTCAAGAACTACACACTAGTGTTTTCCTGACCTCGCAGAATATTATGCCATTTGAAGATATTAATTCATCTTCTTCCAAAAGACTATCCCTTTGATCAATCTAAAGTAGAAGTAGCAGTAATATGATGACAAGTAAAGTGCTTGTTTCTTTGTCCATACAATACCAGCTATTTTGGAAACCTATCACACAAAAACAATGAACATTGAAGAAGGAAGAGCTTTATATTGTGTAAATTTCAGCTTTGATCTTACAAAACTGTTTCCTTTCTTCCTCATTCATTTCATCACCATTGCATTTCAAGTAATGCCGTCAGTGGCATAAGCATAACAAGACCCAATTATTTTAGCATGAAAAAAATAGAAAATTTACTAATAAACTCATTAAAACAAGAGTACATTGATTGGTATGTGTATGAGTCTGCTCAGGCTTCCCTAACAAAATGCCATAGACTGGGTGACTTAATCAACAAAAATATATTTTCTCATAGTTCTAGAGACTGGGAAGTCCAGTATCAACTTACTAGCAAATTCAGTTTCTGGTGGAAGTTCTCGGCATGGCTTTCAGATGGTGGCTTTTTCTTCACGCAGTAGAGAGAATGAGTCCTCTAGGCATCTTTTCCTGTAAGGACACTAATCTTATTTGATTAGGGGCCCAGTCTTGAGACCTCATTTAAATTAATTAACTTCCAAAGGTCCTATCTCCAAATATGGTTACATTTGGGGTTAGAGTTTCAGTGTATGAATTTGTGGAGGGAGGCACACAATTAAGTCCATAGCAGTATGGTTATGATACAGAAGCAAATGAGTCACATGAATATTTTCCTACTGCTAACACTTTCACATAAATATCTCTATGTCAAAGGGATTTTAAAAGCTCATGTTCTGAACAGCACACACTTTTATTAAGGAAAGCAAAAACTTTCCTATATTCCATGGGCAATACAAACCAGATTCATCAAAATTATACCCTCTTGATGACTGAGCTCAGACCTCACCCTAGTCAGATTTAGGGGCTTGGAATATGATGTTGAACAAGACAAGAAACATTCCTGCCTTCATGGAGTTTACATCCTAGAGTAAAGAATGGTGGTAATATAATATATAAATACATAAATAAGGAAACATCTGATACTGGAAACTACTATGAAGAGAAGATAGTGCAACAGAGACAGTGCCATGGGGCTGCCGTAGACTGTGGCTTAGGGTGACCATCTGAGGAGTCACAGTGTGATGGGAGAGGGTGAAGAGCACCCCAAACACTTGTAATAACCAAAAAGGAATAAAACTTGAGATTTCTTTCATTTATTATCACATTAAGATGATTATTCACAAATAAAACCTGTATCAGCCATCAAATCATTCTTATGTGTAGAGTGAGCAAACCAGCAATTTCTCATAGTTCTCTGTTACTAATGATCCAAGAAACTCTTATTTAAAAGAATTTTAATTAAGCTGTTCTTTCCTAGTCACTACTGCCACCTTTTAGCTGAACTAAGGAGAGAGTGTCTCTGTGTAACGCACCTAGATTGACATGTTTGTAATCAGTATACCCATGAAGATGTCCACAGCTATAGAAGTTTGTGGAATGTTTGAAAGATGGCTTAATTCTCAGATTCATTAAAACAGAGACTATCAATATTCTACAATTTGCTTCCCTCTAAACAAAAATGAAATTGAGTTCTTGACTCAATCTCACATCATTCTCTAGTTGGAAGTCTTTATTAGTGTTTGGCCATTTTTATTTGAACATTTAGTTTGAAATGTCTAGTAGGTGAATTAAATTCCGGGATGGGTTTGTGACAGCAAGTAAGAAATAGAAAACCTTAATAATCAAATCTGGATTTACTTCATACAGTTAAAACGACTGAATCTTTTATTCCCTTTGGTAAGTGCCTGAGGAGAGCAGAAATCTTGAAAAGGTTCTCCAGATGCCCTGGGCTAAGAACAACCAGGTGATTATGAGTTGCATATGTTTCACATTTTCTAATAAAAAGGTGAAAATCACTCTAGTTTGCATTATTCTCATTTAAGGAATTTAAAGCACCAATGAAGGATTAAAATTAATTAAGTCATGACTCCTTAAAAAAAGACAACAATTGAAAATACGCCCTATGATAATATAGGTATAATTGCACATTATACAGCAAAAAGATAAAGAAAATTCAGTACATACACAGAATAGTCACATGAAGAAATGTACATAATTAAAACGGTCAGGTCGAAAGAGAGGTAAAGGAATCCAGATGACCAACTTATTTGCCTCTCAAAGACAGTAAAAATAAGGATGACTTCATTATACCTCATCCTTTACTGTGTTTATGTTTTCTGTTATTTTCTTGTTCAAGTTCTATGAGTCTTCAGAGTCTTGTATCTTATAAAGCAGGCAATGCAAAGGCAGGGTAACACCTTCCTTCAAGTAGCACTTACAACTCAGAAAGCACTTACAATTCAGACAAAGAAAGTTTTTGCATTGCATCTGACACTGTTTCTAGAACTATACTTTCTAAATTAAATTCTTAGAACCATGCTAAGAGATTATGATTTCAAAACAGCATGGCTGCAATTGCTTATTCTACCATCTTTATTAGTGCAAAAAAAGATATGCCTTCATGCTATCATTCTCCCCAGCAAATATTTCAGATAAAATTACCTTCTCACACATTTGCTACATAACAGAAGTCTGGAGTGGGAAGTATATTTCAAATAGTGAGTTGGAGTATTAACATCCACGGTTAAAATTAACTCACTGCCATAGAAATCTAGGTGACATTTATTTAAACTCTTCTTAGGTATTATTTTGAGGTGGGCAGAATCACTTTCTATTTCTTACCCAATTGACATCTTGAAACTGCTGTATGTCCAAAACAATCTTCCTTTCTCTGCTTTATTTATAAATTCATAAAAGTTTCCATTTCCTACAAAATGAAGGTGTATCTCATTAGCAACTTGCAATCTTGTTTCTCAAAATCTTTTAGATTCCTCTGCCTTGGAATGTCAACAACCTCTTTCCTTTCCTCATCTCTCAGTCTGGTTCTACTTGTATTTTTCTAAACATGTGTTTTCATATCAACCTACTTTTCTTGTGCTGCCTGCCTGCCTGTAAAATTCGTTCTTCTCTCTGCCGGCTCATCCAAAGCACTTCTCCATGTGAATGCTCTTTGTCTTCCAGACCCAGATCAAACGTGTCCTCTTCTTTGACATGTTGCTGATTCTCCTAATAAAAACTAGCTGTCCCTATCCTGGACTTTTACTACAGCGCAGTGTGAATTACACTAGCGTTATCTGTGCACCTGTTTTCCTCCTTTGATAAACTACTTATTTGGGACTTCCCTGATGGTCCAGTGGCTAACATTTTGCACTCCCAATGCAGGGGTCCTGGGTTCCATCCCTGGCCTGGGAAGTAGGTCCCACATGCTGAAACCAAGTGTTCACATGCCACAACTAAGACCCAGTGCAGCCAAATAAAGAAAAAATAGAATTTTAAAAACAAGCTACATATTCATATATGTAACCCCTTTAGGGTCTATAACTACCTGGCATGCAGTAGGCAGCTGAAAATCATTTAATTAAATTGGCTTTGAAGAGTTAGTTATTTCTTTTGGCATTTAACTTGATCTCGAAAGCAATGGTTACCACACAGCGGAGACACAATAGCACTGTTCTGAGAAAGTATATCTAGACAACAGCCATTCAAATATTTAGTAAGTAATCACAAATTTGAACAATATTGTGCTGGAGTATCAAGACAGGGCAGTTGAGCTTGGAGGTCTTGAAAATAAGCCCTGAAAACACTCAGGGTGATGACCACAATGAAAATTCTCCATCTGTAGAGTAAGCAAGACGGCTCTGCTCTGTCATCAATCAACCACCACAGCTACTTGTTATTTAATGAAGCCAAATTTCTTCCCCGATGGCAACAACACTAGGTTACATTTGTGAAAAGAGAGTTGATTTTGACTGACTCAGACCCCACCCTCCCCCCACGTTTGCTGTCTCAAACATGTAGTTGGATGACTAATTGAATGGCTGGCCTCTCAATTGGAAGTCTCTAGACCCTTCACCTACCCACTCCAGTGTTCTTGCTGGAGAATCCCAGGGACGGCAGAGCCTGGTGGGCTGCTGTCTATGGGGTTGCACAGAGCCGGACACGACTGAAGCGACTTAGCAGCAGCAGCAGAAGCAGCAGACCCTTCACCTAAGCTACTTCATTAGTCACCGTATTGGGAGGACAATCTAGCTCTTGCTCTGAACTGATGGAGCTGTAGCTATGATGGTGCAGCATAGTCTAGTAAAATAACATTGGCTGGGAAGGTAGGAACATGAATGTAGTCCTGGGTCAGTCCCAGATTAATTTGGGACCTCTGAGAGCCTGTTGTAATGAACTTTGTCTTCAGACACACTTCTTGGATTCTACTTCAGCTGCTGACTAACTCTCCTTCTGGTGATTTGCTTCTTTGAGCCTAATTGTCTTTGGGAAATCAATCAAGGTTTCATTAAGATGCTATCTAGGGAAAAGTTTCACATAGTACTCAGGATGAAAGCACTAAGTGCCCATCTAAATAAACATTCAGTAGGGGACTTCCTTGATGGTCCAGTGGTTAAGAATCCACCTTTCAATGTGGGGGATGTGAGTTTGATCTCTAGTCAGGGATCTAAGATCTTACATGCCACAGGACAACTAAGCCCATGAGCTGCAACTACTGAGCCCATACACTCTGAAGCACTCGGGCCGCAACAAGAGAAGCCTGCGTACCACGACTAGAGAAGACCCTGAGCACTGCCAGTAGAGAAAACCCATGAGCTGCAACGAAGACCCAGCACACAGCCAAAATAAAAATAAATAAATAAACAAATGTAAAATACATGTTTATTTCCTCTCTTATCTAACCCTGTATTTTTGTTTCCTAGTCCATTCTGTGAGAATCAAATCCTGCCTCTCTCCATGTGGACAGGTTTGGGCAAGTGGGACTTACACTGGATGGCTGCACCTTCTTTTTTTTTTTTTTTTTTTTTATTAGTTGGAGCCCAATTACTTCACAACATTTCAGTGGGTTTTGTCATACATTGACACGAATCAGCCATTGAGTTACACGTATTCCCCATCCCGATCCCCCCTCCCACCTCCCTCTCCACCCGACTCCTCTGGGTCCTCCCAGTGCACCAGGCCCGAGCACTCGTCTCATGCATCCCACCTGGGCTAGTGATCTGATTCACGATAGATAATATACATGCTTTTCTTTTGAAACATCCCACCCTCACCTTCTCCCACGGAGTTCGAAAGTCTGTTCTGTACTTCTGTGTTTCTTTTTCTGTTTTGCATATAGGGTTATCGTTACCATCTTTCTAAATTCCGTATATATGTGTTAGTATGCTGTAATGTTCTTTATCTTTCTGGCTTACTTCACTCTGTATAATGGGCTCCAGCTTCGTCCATCTCACTAGAACTGATTCAAATGAATTCTTTTTAACGGCTGAGTAATATTCCATGGTGTATATGTACCACAGCTTCCTTATCCATTCATCTGCGGATGGGCATCTAGGCTGCTTCCATGTCCTGGCTATTATAAACAGTGCTGCGATGAACATTGGGGTGCACGTGTCTCTTTCAGATCTGGTTTCCTCGGTGTGTATGCCCAGAAGTGGGATTGCTGGGTCATATGGCAGTTCTATTTCCAGTTTTTTTAAGAAATCTCCACACTGTTTTCCATAGTAGCTGTACTAGTTTGCATTCCCACCAACAGCGTAAGAGGGTTCCCTTTTCTCCACACCCTCTCCAGCATTTATTGCTTGTAGACTTTTGGATAGCAGCCATCCTGACTGGCGTGTAATGGTATCTCATTGTGGTTTTGATTTGCATTTCTCTAATAATGAGTGATGTTGAGCATCTTTTCGTGTGTTTGTTAGCCATCTGTATGTCTTCTTTGGAGAAATGTCTGTTTAGTTCTTTGGCCCATTTTTTGATTGGGTCATTTATTTTTCTGGAATTGAGCTTCAGGAGTTGCTTGTATATTTTTGAGATTAATCCTTTGTCTGTTTCTTCATTTGCTATTATTTTCTCCCAATCTGAGGGCTGTCTTTTCACCTTACTTATAGTTTCCTTTGTAGTGCAGAAGCTTTTAAGTTTCATTAGGTCCCATTTGTTTAGTTTTGCTTTTATTTCCAATATTCTGGGAGGTGGGTCATAGAGGATCCTGCTGAGATTTATGTCAGAGAGTGTTTTGCCTATGTTCTCCTCTAGGAGTTTTATAGTTTCTGGTCTTACATTTAGATCTTTAATCCATTTTGAGTTTATTTTTGTGTATGGTGTTAGAAAGTGTTCTAGTTTCATTCTTTTACAAGTGGTTGACCAGTTTTCCCAGCACCACTTGTTAAAGAGGTTGTCTTTTTTCCATTGTATATCCTTGCCTCCTTTGTCAAAGATAAGGTGTCCATAGGTTCGTGGATTTATCTCTGGGCTTTCTCTTCTGTTCCATTGATCTATATTTCTGTCTTTGTGCCAGTACCATACTGTCTTGATGACTGTGGCTTTGTAGTAGAGTCTGAAGTCAGGGAGGGTGATTCCTCCAGTTCCATTCTTCTTTCTCAAGATTACTTTGGCTATTCGTGGTTTTCTGTATTTCCATACAAATTGTGAAATTATTTGTTCTAGTTCTGTGAAAAATACCGTTGGTAGCTTGATAGGGATTGCATTGAATCTATAGATTGCTTTGGGTAGAATAGCCATTTTGACAATATTGATTCTTCCAATCCATGAACACGGTATGTTTCTCCATCTGTTTGTGTCCTCTTTGATTTCTTTCATCAGTGTTTTATAGTTTTCTATGTACAGGTCTTTTGTTTCTTTAGGTAGATATACTCCTAAGTATTTTATTCTTTTTGTTGCAATGGTGAATGGTATTGTTTCCTTAATTTCTTTCTGTTTTCTCATTGTTAGTGTATAGAAATGCAAGGGATTTCTGTGTATTAATTTTATATCCTGCAACTTTACTATATTCGTTGATTAGCCCTAGTAATTTTCTGATAGAGTCTTTAGGGTTTGCTATGTAGAGGATCATGTCATCTGCAAACAGCGAGAGTTTCACTTCTTCTTTTCCTATCTGGATTCCTTTTACTTCTTTTTCTGCTCTGATTGCTGTGGCCAAAACTTCCAATACTATGTTGAATAGTAGTGGTGAGAGTGGACACCCATGTCTTGTTCCTGATTTCAGGGGAAATGCTTTCAATTTTTCACCATTGAGGGTGATGCTTGCTGTGGGTTTGTCATATATAGCTTTTATTATGTTGAGGTATGTTCCCTCTATTCCTGCTTTCTGGAGAGTTTTAATCATAAATGGGTGTTGAATTTTGTCAAAGGCTTTCTCTGCATCTATTGAGATAATCATATGGTTTTTATCTTTCAATTTGTTAATGTGGTGTATTACATTGATTGACTTGCGGATATTAAAGAATCCTTGCATTCCTGGGATAAAGCCCACTTGGTCATGGTGTATGATTTTTTTAATATGTTGTTGGATTCTGTTTGCTAGAATTTTGTTAAGGATTTTTGCATCTATGTTCATCAGTGATATTGGCCTGTAGTTTTCTTTTTTTGTGGCATCTTTGTCTGTTTTTGGAATTAGGGTGATGGTGGCCTCATAGAATGAGTTTGGAAGCTTACCTTCTTCTGCAATTTTCTGGAAGAGTTTGAGTAAGATAGGTGTTAGCTCTTCTCTAAATTTTTGGTAGAATTCAGCTGTGAAGCCATCTGGTCCTGGGCTTTTGTTTCCTGGAAGATTTTTGATTACAGTTTCGATTTCCTTGCTTGTGATGGTTCTGTTAAGATCTTCTATTTCTTCCTGGTTCAGTTTTGGAAAGTTATACTTTTCTAAGAATTTGTCCATTTCATCCAAGTTGTCCATTTTATTGGCATAGAGCTGCTGGTAGTAGTCTCTTATGATCCTTTGTATTTCAGTGTTGTCTGTTGTGATCTCACCCTTTTCATTTCTTATTTTGTTAATTTGGTTCTTCTCTCTTTGTTTCTTAATGAGTCTTGCTAATGGTTTGTCAATTTTGTTTATTTTTTCAAAAAACCAGCTTTTAGCTTTGTTGATTTTTGCTATGGTCTCTTTAGTTTCTTTTGCATTTATTTCTGCCCTAATTTTTAAGATTTCTTTCCTTCTGCTGACCCTGGGGTTCTTCATTTTTTCCTTCTCTAACTGCTTTAGGTGTTGAGTTAGGTTATTTATTTGGCTTTTTTCTTGTTTCTTGATGTAAGCCTGTAATGCTATGAACCTTCCCCTTAGCACTGCTTTTACAGTGTCCCATAGGTTTTGGGTTGTTGTGTTTTCATTTTCATTCATTTCTATACATATTTTGATTTCTTCTATGATTTGTTGGTTATTCAGAAGCGTGTTATTTAGCCTCCATATGTTTGAATTTTTAACAATTTTTTTCCTGGAATTGAGATCTAATATTACTGCACTGTGATCAGAAAAGATGACTGGAATGATTTCAATTTTTCTGAATTTTCCAAGACCAGATTTATGGCCCAGGATGTGATCTATTCTGGAGAAGGTTCCGTGTGCACTTGAGAAAAAGGTGAAATTGATTGTTTTGGGGTGAAATGTCCTATAGATATCAATTAGGTCTAGCTGGTCCATTGTATCATTTAAGGTTTGTGTTTCCTTGTTGATTTTCTGTTTAGTTGATCTATCCATAGTTGTGAGTGGGGTATTAAAGTCTCCCACTATTATTGTGTTGCTATTAATTTCCTCTTTCATACTCATTAGCGTTTGCCGTACATATTGCGGTGCTCCTATGTTGGGTGCATATATGTTTGTAATTGTTATATCTTCTTCTTGGATTGATCCTTTGATCGTTATGTAGTGTCCTTCTTTGTCTCTCTTCACATCCTTTATTTGAAAGTCTATTTTATCTGATATGAGTATTGCGACTCCTGCTTTCTTTTGGTCTCCATTTGCATGAAATATTTTTTTCCAGCCCTTCACTTTTAGTCTGTATGTGTCTCTGGTTTTGAGGTGGGTCTCTTGTAGGCAGCATATATAGGGGTCTTGTTTTTGTATCCATTCAGCCAATCTTTGTCTTTTGGTTGGGGCATTCAACCCATTTACATTTAAGGTAATTATTGATAGGTGTGGTCCCGTTGCCATTTACTTTGTTGTTTTGGGTTCACGTTTATAACCAGTCTTTTACTATCAAACTTAAATGGCCAATTGAGACAAACAGTTCTGAGACCGTTCTTCCACCACTGATTAAGACTGGGGTGGCAGGTGTTGGGGATAATATTCATTTAGCCTTCTGAGCTTTCTGGGCAGACTTGGTGACCTTGCCAGCTCCAGCTGCCTTCTTGTCCACTGCCTTGATGACACCCACAGAGACTGTCTGTCTCATGTCACGCACAGCAAAACGGCCCAGGGGAGGATAATCAGAGAAGCTCTCGACACACGTGGGCTTGCCAGGAACCATATCAACAATGGCAGCGTCACCAGATTTCAAGAATTTAGGGCCATCTTCCAGCTTTTTCCCAGAACGACGATCAATCTTCTCCTTCAGCTCAGCAAACTTGCAAGCGATGTGAGCTGTGTGACAATCCAGCACAGGTGCATATCCAGCACTGATTTGGCCTGGATGGTTCAAAATAATCACCTGAGCTGTGAAGCCAGCAGCTTCCATGGGTGGATCATTTTTGCTGTCACCAGCCACATTGCCACGACGGACATCTTTGACAGACACGTTCTTGACATTGAAGCCCACATTGTCCCCAGGAAGGGCTTCACTCAATGCTTCATGGTGCATTTCTACAGACTTCACTTCAGTTGTTACATTGACTGGAGCAAAGGTGACCACCATGCCAGGTTTGAGAACACCAGTCTCCACACGACCCACAGGGACAGTACCAATACCACCAATTTTGTAGACATCCTGGAGAGGCAAACGCAAGGGTTTGTCAGTTGGGCGAGTTGGTGGCAGGATGCAATCCAGAGCTTCAAGCAGGGTGGTTCCACTGGCATTGCCATCCTTATGGGTGACTTTCCATCCCTTGAACCATGGCATGTTAGCACTTGGCTCCAGCATGTTGTCACCATTCCAGCCAGAAATTGGCACAAATGCTACTGTGTCAGGGTTGTAGCCAATTTTCTTAATGTAGGTGCTGACTTCCTTAACAATTTCCTCATATCTCTTCTGGCTATAGGGTGGCTCAGTGGAATCCATTTTGTTAACTCCAACAATTAGTTGTTTCACACCCAGAGTGTAAGCCAGAAGGGCATGCTCACGGGTCTGCCCGTTCTTGGAGATACCGGCTTCAAATTCACCAACACCAGCAGCAACAATCAGGACAGCACAGTCAGCCTGGGATGTGCCTGTAATCATGTTTTTGATGAAGTCTCTGTGTCCTGGGGCATCAATGATGGTAACATAGTACTTGCTGGTCTCAAATTTCCACAGGGAGATATCAATGGTGATACCACGCTCACGTTCAGCTTTCAGTTTGTCCAAGACCCAGGCATATTTGAAGGAGCCCTTTCCCATCTCGGCAGCCTCCTTCTCGAACTTCTCAATTGTTCTCTTGTCGATCCCGCCACATTTGTAGATCAGATGGCCAGTCGTGGTAGACTTCCCTGAATCTACGTGCCCAATGACAACGATGTTGATGTGGGTCTTCTCCTTTCCCATTTTGGCTTAGGTTTAACGGTGGTTTTCACGACACCTGTGTCCTAGCAGCAAACCCGTTGCGAAAAAGCTGCACCTTCTTTAGAAGGCTTCCTTAAACACAATCAGGTGAAAGATTCAAGGTATGGAGGAAGAGAGGACCAAGCACTAACCATTTAGGCAGAGGAAGCAAATTATTGGAACATAAAGTGCTCCTGGAGTGGTTCTCATCTCCTACTACAGATGACAGTAGGAGTTGTATGAAGGAAGGAAGATTAGGAACTGTTCACACAAACAGTGAAGGATTTCTATGACCAGTTTCCTTACTTAACCACATCTCAAGAACACACATTCATTAAGACTGTATTATGCTCAGTGAGCTAAGATAGTTCATATAACGCTGTAAGACAACAGAATTTTTCTCTCACCAAGGAAATCTGCTGAAAGGGTCATTGATCACCTCTGTCCAAAAATGGGAATAACTGCATAACAAATTTTGCCTCCAATGGCTGTTATCATAATTACTATACATCTTGCAAAAACATTAAAAAGTGGTTACAAATAAACTCTCCAGATTTATATTTTAAAGGCCTCAAAAAAAAAAAAAAAAAAATAAAGGCCTCAATTCAGTGTGAGGCTTCCTAGTACTTTCAAATTTCCACATGTGGCAGACGTTTGATAAATAACCCCATCACAGATAAAAAGCAACTGCTGCAGTAAATTCATTACTGAAAGTGCATCTGCAATTCTACTTTGCCAATTAATATCTATATTAAGCTTCCTTGATTAGAAATCAGTTAACTTTAAGTGGCAAGGTAGCTTTGATTCACAAAATCTTTTTCAAGGCTCACTACATTTAAGGTTATTGATGGATTTCATTTTTGGAAAGATAGGATACAAACAGGAGACTTGTAAAAGTCTTTAGTTCTAGCAAAGACATTGAGTATTCATTCAATTCTCTACTTTTTTTTTCACAAGATGTGCAATTTAGCTAACATATGCTGATTGTTCTCAGTAATTGAATACTGTGGAAGAATATCACTCCTTATCCAGCGTATCAAATCTCTTAATCACTAACTTGAGCTAGTTTCTACATTTAAATACTTCGTGAAAAATAAATCTTTGGATGGGGAATTTATACTAACAACCACTGGTTCCATCATCAACTGATGGCTTAATCACCAATAGAATAGCCATTTAAATTAGCCTCCTGTGGATGATTAGACAATGTAGCCAATGAACCAGTGTGAGGCACCTGTGTAAAATGGGCAGTAAAAGTCAGTAAAAACTCACTCCCAATTAATAAAAGAATCAACAAACCAATGACAATCTCATCAGAATATTGGATGACTGATTTCTCTTTATTGTCAGTAGTTGGCTTCCCTTTGGGGCAGCTAGTCCTGTTTCTCACTGTGAAAAGTGATTGGGTATGGGAGGACAGAGCTTCCCACATAGCATAGTAGTTAAGAACCTGCCCGCCAATGCAGGAAATGCAAGAGATGCAAGTTTGGTCCCTGGGTCGGGAAGATTCCAGGGAGAAGGAAATGGCAACCCACTCCAATACTCCTGCCTGGAAAATTCCTTGGACAGAGAGCCTCGGGGGCTATACTATAGCCCTTGGGGTAGCAAAGAGTTGGACATGACTGAGCATGCAAGGGAGGACAATTAGGTTAGTTAATTTCCCCATATCCACATATTCCTTGCAAAAAAAAAAAAAATTCTGTCGAAGGAGCAATGAGTTCTCTCACTGTTTTTCTAACTAAAATCTGTCACCCATCAGCAAGTTTTGAAATCCACCTAAGGTACTGTGGTCTGAAAGTGTCACCCCAGATTCACTGCTTAAAGCTCAGCTCCCAAAGATGATAGAAGGAGATGGGTGGAGCCCTCATAAATGAGATTGGTGCCTTTCAAAGGAAGCTCCAGGGAGCTCCCTTACTCTTTCCACCATATGCAGACACAGCTAAGCAACACTGGGTATGAACTAGGAAGATGGATGTTACCTGACCCTGCTGATGCCTTGATCTTGAACTTTCCAGCTTCCAAAATTGCAAGAAATAAATTTGTTTCTATAAGCTAGTTCGTCTGTCGTATTTTGTTACAGCAGCTCAAATGGAATAAGACAATAGGTCGGGACAAGCATGTACCATGAATTCCTATGATATACATTAAAAAGATACTGAAAAGTCACTGAGTTATTTACATGTTGCATTAACTATTAGCATTAAGTACTTTGTAGCCAGGTAAATTTACAACATGCCAGATTGCTGAGATAATTCAGAATCAATAGATCATCTACCCTCTACTATTTTAAAATAATCCACTTGTAATAGCTTCTAAAATGACCATTTACATTCTGAGGCAGTCCGAGGTTAGTGATACAACCAGTCCTTCCCATTGGTACTAGCATCCAGCATGTTTTTCACTATAAAATGGATGACACTGTTTTCTATTTGCAAAAACAAAACAAAGCAAAACAAAACAGAACACAAGAGCAAGTAATGGAGGATCCAAGTTTTGTGGGACCCAAATTTATAATTTTGGGGGCCCTCTATAAGGAAAAGAATATCAGGTAGTATTAATAATACACAATTAGGTATGAAAGGAAATGTTTGTATAGAATAAGAAAAGAGATTATAACGAATTCCTAGAGCATTTGAGTTTTAAGTTTTTTTGGGCAGTTTACTAGATAGATATGAAAGTGACAGTCCCTCAGTCGTGTCCGACTCCACAACCCCATGGACTATACAATCCATGGAATTCTCCAGGCCAGAATACTGGAGTGGGTAGCCGTTCCCTTCTCCAGGGGATCTTCCCAACCGAGGGATTGACCCCAGGTCTCCCGCATTGCAGGTTGATTCTTTACCAGCGGATTCTGAGCCACAAGGGAAGCCGCTAGATAGATATGCTTACATGTAAATGCTTCCTGACTCTAAGCAGGCTTTCACTCTTCCTGGACCACTTTACAATTCCCAGCAATTCCCAATACTTAGAGGGATGCTAAAGCTCAAAGCTTTGTGTACATATGGCATAAAAACTAAAGAAATGAATTTAAGGAAGCATACCTGTTACTTAAAGATCAGGAACTCATCGGTGGGACTGAAACATCACTTAGCGCTTACAGTAGGGTTTTGGATGTTGATATACTGGGATGGCGCTTAGCTCTTCCATTTACTAACCTGTGACTGTGAGCAATTTATGTAATCTCACCACACCTCAATTTTCCCATTTGCAAAACAGAGACATCTTAACAGGCTATACATGGGACTATACATGTAACGCTTTTAGAACAGTGCTAGGCACACAGTACATGCTGAGAGAATGTTTACCATTATTTTATAAAAACCTATAGTCAGATTCAGAGATAGATGATCCAGATTCTAAGCCTCACTCCTGAACTTTCTCTTTTTTCCTATATGATAATGTCTGTACATACTCAGTTGTTTCAGTCATGTCTGACTCTTTGTGACGCTATGGACTGTAGCCCTTCTGACTCCTCTCTTCATGGGATTCTCTGAAGTGGGTTGCCATGCCCTCCTCCAGGAGATCTTCCCCCTCCAGCAATTGAACCTGCCTCTCCTGTGTCCCCGGTATTGCAGGTGATTATTTACCCACTGAGCCACCTGGAAACCCAAGATAATGTCTACTACCTAGGAAAAATTTATGTTCTGAATGGGTGCATGAAACATTTAGAGCTCCTCAAAAGAAAGAGATCAATCTATCTATCTATCTATTATAGGATGTAGTGGCTAAGTACAGGTAAAATTATAGCAATATTGACAACCACTAACTAGAATATATTAATAAGATGAACATCTCATATACTGTAACTAAATGATCAGTTGTATAATTTCCATATAAAAACTGCATTTATTGAGAGGAAAGTAGAATGGTAGAGGAAAGCTGAATAGAGAATAGCCTCTACTAAGTAGTCCTTAAAATAAGTTTTTTAAAACTTCAGTTTACATGCAAGCAAATAAACAGTAGCATTGCTTATAATTACCTACTGATTACCTGTAAATAAATTAACACCGAGTGGTTTTTAAAGTACCTGATCAAGTTTCCTAAATGGGATAAATGCCTTTCCTTCGAAATATACTTTTAATGATAACTTTGCTTATAAAATATTTTAGCATAGATAAAGCAAAGGTAAATCTACCTCTTAAGTCATTTCAAGACCATAAGATATTGCAAATATAATAGAAGAATTAATAATATTTGCTGCATTTAAAGAAAGAAAAAATATACAAACATTTAACATAAGTCCAACTACTGCACTGGCACCTTTGTTCAATCTCCGCTTGGAGAGAGGGTTATGTAGTATCTTCACATGTTTACATTTTGGTATCAACCTAGGGTTTCCAGCAGTCTGTGGAAGTGAGAGATAATGGTGGGAAGGGGACAGAGACAAGGAGAGAGATATTTTCTATTCTAGCTGGGAAGAAAAAAGCTTACTTCTATTTATTCTAGTTCTTTAATCTTGTGTTTTTCTTGATTAATGTACAACAACTTTCTAATCCTTCTTTTGAACTAAAAAAGCATCTAAATTAAAATGCTGTAGAAGTATTATCTTTCACATTTCACTTACAGGGAAAATACATATATATACATAAAAATTGAAAACCACCTTTTTCTTGACTACCAGAAACACTGAAATCAAGTTAATTCTTTGAAGTATTTCTCTAAGATATCTTGTCCTACACTAACAATAATTAAATTTTCTACAAGGTAAATATAATCAACTGAATTCAAATATACTCCATTAGAAACTCTTGGGTTTCCTTGGTGACTCAGATGGTGAAGAATTTGCCCCCAGTATAGGAGACCTGGGTTTGGGGATCGGGAAGATCCCCTGAAGAAGGGAATGGCTACCCACTCCAGTATTCTTGCCTGGAATATTCCATGGACAGAGAAGCCTTGTGGGCTACAGTCTTTGGGGTTGCAAACAGTCAGACACAACTGAGCAAATAACATTTTCACTTCTTTTTTTCAGAGGCTCTTACCTATACAAAGAAACATAGAGAACGTGGGACCTTACCTTTGCAAATCGTAATAAATTCCTCTTGGGTTTACAAAGCCTCATAGGCACCATCTGCGCTGATGAAGGCCAAACTCAATAGGAAGAGATTCTAGAAGACTCTCCTGCCATAATTCTGTTCCCCTAACTGGATCTGATTCTAAAATTTCCATTTACAAGGGAGAAAGCCTATGTTCTAATTGCAATTTCTGCAGTTGCAAATGATGCTTGAAATTAGTGTTCTTATCAGACAGTGTCTGAGCTAAGAGGTATTTTTTTTTTTTTTAAGAGGTATTCTTATCACGAGAGATGAGAAACAGAGACCCAGCAAACGCTGGACACATTCCCGCTTTGTGGCGGAGTGGAGTCTACAGCTGGGACTACTGACTTTGGACCTAAAGTCCTTCACATCACTTGACCTGGCTTTCCACATGCTAGCCTCAGGTTTATTCATGTGAAAAGGCCTTCCAATGAAATTCCTTTCTTTTTTTTTTTTTTTCTGATTAACTGAACACAGTGCTTATATTTAGAGCTTTAAGTTTAAAAGTTGTTGGCATAGCGCTCAGTCGTGTCCCACTTTTGTGATCCCATGGACTGCAGCCCGCCAGGCTGCTCTGTCCATGGAATTTTCCAGGCAAGAACACAGGAGCGGGTTGCCATGCCCTCCTCCAGAGGATCTTCCCAACCCAGGGATCAAACTTGAGTCTCCTGCATCTCCTGCATTGCAGGTGGACTTTTTTTTTTTTTTTTTTAAACCACTGAGCCATTAGGAGCCCTTAAAAGTAAAGGAACAGAAGTCAAAGTACTCTCTTTCTATCTTAGCATTTTGGTGAAATATATGATCTGTTGGTATGAAACAGTTCAATGGCAAAATTCCCTTTTGCTGCCTCTGGATAGGGGAGACTAACTTGGAGTCAGACAAAAAATAAACAGCATCTTTAGAGTGGTACTAAGACTAGAATTTACATTCTTCTCAGCCAACTGCACAGGAATCTAGGCAACCTGTCAACATCTAAACTGTAAGTTTCCCATACATAGGACCTGTGCCTCATCTAATCCTATGCCTTGAGCCTCATGAAATTGATACAGCAGATGGAAATTTGTGCGAACTGGTGGCAAGAGGAATAGTTGAAAGAGATGGTATCTATCTAAAAATTTATTTTTATTATTATTTTTCATGGTAGAAGTCCACCATTTACCTATGTCTAGCCACATCTCTGTGAAGGCAGAAAATCACTGTTCTGGAGACCTTCTAGTTTTATAAAAATTATGTGGTAATATAGTCAAATAAATATGAAGCAGTAGATAACTATTAGTCTGGGAGGAAAGGTAAGGAATATTCTGTGATCCAAAGGGCACTTAAGAAGGAAAGAGTTAAGTGCATTTGTTTAGGACCCCAGGAAACTCCTGGGAGGGACATTTATCTGGTCTATTCTTTTTCATGGATCAAATTCTAGTATGAATTGAAATATTCCCAGATATATTCAAATTTTAAAAATGGTCACAAGAATATAATTTGAGAGACAAGAAAGCAATGAGCAGCGGAGTGAAAGTATTTAGGAAGATGCCTCCTTCCTCCAAATTAAGACAGAACACATTTTAGAACTAAAATGAATCCAATGTTCATGATGATTCAATTTACCTTTATCATTACTCTTGATATTTTAGGAAGTTTAAAAGATGATTTGAGCCAGATGTGGATGAGGGGGTCATAACCAGCATTAAAAGCAACTGAAGAAGCTCACAGTGTGAAAAGATACTCTTATTGTGACTTGAAGAAAATCTAGGGAAATTTCACTTAACTAGATTTAAATTGGGACAATTTACCAAGCCTATACATTAAATGGTATATTTGTCCAATTTCTTTTATGACTGAATTCTGCATAATGCACAAAAAACATGGGGTTCAAATAAAATTAATAATAAACTCAAATAGTCTTGAGATTTGATAAAATTATGTTGTGTTTGACTCTGCGGCCTCATGAACTATAACCTGCCAGGCTCCTCTGTCCACGGAATTCTCCAGGTAAGAATATTGGAGTGGGTCTTGTGTTTGATTCTCCAGAGGATCTTCCCAACCCAGGGATCAAACATGGGTCTCCTGCATTGCAGGCAGATTCTTTACCCTCTGAGCCACCAGAAGGGTGGGAAAATTATGATGGGTGTTTTTATTTTCAGATTAATCAGGTGCCCTCAAATGATATGATTTAAAAAGGATTTATTTTTATTGTTGCTTATATTGAAACAGTATTTATAAAAAGAGATATAATTTTCCTCAATTTGTCATTGACTCCTCTTTTCTAAAGCTAACTGGATCTTCTTTAGATCCTTCCTTCTACCTTCCTAAGAGAAAGAAGTCTTGGTTTATTCATTTCAGTAACATTTATTCCTTTCTTTCCCCTCATCTTAGCGCATTAATTTTTGAGTTTTTCATCAAGTGACTTCAGTTGTGCCTGACCCTTTATGACCCCATGGACTGCAGCCCACCAGGCTTCCCTGTCCATCACCAACTCCCAGAGCTTACTCAAACTCATGTCCATCGAATCAGTGATTACATCCAACCATCTCATCCTCTGTTGTCCCCTTCTCCTCCTACCTTCAATCTTTCCCAGCATCAGGGTCTTTTCCTGTGAATCAGTTCTTTGCATCAGGTGGTTAAACCATTGGAGTTTCAGCTTCAACATCAGTCCCTCCAATGAACACTCAGGACTGATCTCCTTTAGGATGGACTGGATGGATCTGCTTGCAGTCCAAGGGACTCTCAAGAGTCTTCTCCTACGCCACAGTTCAAAAGCATCAATTCTTCGGCACTCAGCTTTCTTTATAGTCCAGCTCTCACATCCATACATGGCTACAGGAATATAGCTTTGACTAGATGAACCTTTGTCAGCAAACTAATGTCTCTGCTTTTTAATATGCTGTCTAGGTTGGCCATAGCTTTTCTCCCAAGGAGCAAGCGTCTTTTAATTTCATGGCTGCAGTCACCATCTGCAGTGATTTTGGAGCCCCCAAAATAGTCTTTCACTGTTTCCATTGTTTCCCCATTTATTTGCCATGAAGTGATGGGACCAGATGCCATGATCTTAGTTTTCTGAAAGTTGAGTTTTAAGCCAACTTTTTCACTCTCCTCTTTCACTTTCATCAAGAGGCTCTTTAGTTCTTCTTCTCTGAGGTTATTGATATTTTTCCCAGTGATCTTGATTCCAGCTTATGCTTCATCCAGTCTGGCATTTTGCATGAAGTACTCATCAAGTTAAATGTCACTTAAATTAAGAGAGGTATCAACTTCCTTTTCTCAAGTTGTAATAAATTGCTTTCAGTTTAGGGATAGAGGAAGGTATTAATATTACTCTATGACTGTTTTTGTTCTTCTCTTAGAATATGAAGCATTTGACATTCATGACTATTGCAAGATTTGAATTAAATATAGCATCTTAATATAATACCATTTAAATGCTACTTAGATTTTAATTACCTTAGAGAATGATTATGGTAAGAAAAACTTTTAGAAGTGTAAGACCTGAAAATTTCTTTTCAAGGGGTTTTTTGTTCCTCCTTAAATTTTTGATTTGTTGAGCAAATACTTTTTCCACTTTATATAGAATTATATAAGCAATTATTAAATCACATAAAATTCAAAACAAATTACAAAGGGATGAATATTCTACAAAATAAGTAGTAGTAGCGTTAGTCGCTCAGTCGTGTCCAACTCTTTGCGACCCTATGGACTCTATCCACACTAGGCTCCGCTGTCCATGGGGTTCTCCAGGTCAGAATACTAGAGTGGGTTGCCATTCCCTTCTCAGGAATCTTCCTGACCCAGGGATCGAACCTAGGTCTCTCACACTGCAGGAAGCTTCTTTACCATCTTAGCCACCAGGGAAGCCCATTCAAAATAAAACTAATTGTAAATAGTTGTGGTTGTCAGGGGAAGAAAAAAAGAAAGGAGAAATTCTATCCTAAACAGAAATGGAATCAACAATTTTTATGACTTTGTTTATGAAATATGAATGGAAGATCGTTTTTTTATAGGGACAAGAAACAAGACAATCACCTACCTAGCTCAACAAAGTCAGTGAATGATCAAGTTACATAGCAACTGAAATTAATATGTATTTAATAACATTCTGCTTCCTGCACTTGGAAATTGCGCCAATCTCGCACACTTAATAAATATTGATGATTTGCTGAAAGAAAACTCAACAAGTACTTAAGTTTCATTTCATTATGTTTACTAATCTTGTGTGAACTTGGCTTTCCTTATTATCAGGGTTTGTGATAATGCAGTATCAGAATCAAATCTGGATCTGCCTACCCCAATCTCATTTAAACTCATAATCTCTCCTCACATCTGTGGGGTGTCTAGATGATCATATAGACACTCATTTTAATACAGCAGTTCAATTAAAATATTTATTAGCAAGGACCCCATGGGAGAAGCCACATTGTGGAAAGACGTGGCTGAGAGGGGTAAAGAAATTAAGCCAAACTCATTAGCCCTAAAAACTAACACAATATTCTGGAAAACCATCAGAAATCAGCATGAACAGAGACTTAGTTGACAATGCCACATGTTGGGTCTATTTTCAAAATACTCAGTGCATTTGTATCAGGAGTTTTGCTATACAAATGTATATGGTAATGATATGACATGTCAAAATATTTTCAAATGCCTAAAATAGCAGTGTTGTTACTAAACTCAATAACAAAAGCTTAGGAATTTATTTTATTTTGGAGCAGAAAATCAAATGCCCACAAAAGAATAAAAAAATAACATGAAGCAATAATAATGCCCTATACCATATAAGGATTTGGTCAGAGGCAGTAGAGTTTAGTAGTCTGAATTAAAATCCCAACTTCATCAGTCATTAATTGTCTGATCTTAGGATAGTTTATAGGCCTCAATTATTCCTATCTATAAAACAGTTTTAATAGTGATAATTTACCCATAGGCTTGTTTTAAGAATTAAATGAGGTACTGGCATATCAGGTTTTATAGTGTTTCACTTTACTGTGCTTCACAAATACTGTGCGTTTTATTTATTTATTTATTTACCATGCAAAGGTTAATGGCAACCCTACTACAAGCAAGTTTTTTGGGCCATTTTCCCAATTGCATTTGCTCACTTTGTATCTCTGATACATTTTGGTAAGTCTTCCAAACACCTCAGCTTTTTTATTATTATATTTTTTATGGTGGTCTGTGAACCTTTGATGTTATTATTGCAATAGTTTTGGGGTGCTGAGAACCATGCTCATATAAGACAGCAAACAACTGATAAACATGTGGTTCTGACTGCTCTACCAATTGGCCATTCCCCATCTTGCTCCCTCTTTGGGCCTCTTCATTCCCTGAGAAACAAAACATATTAAAATTAGCCAATCAATAACTCTCAAAGGTCTCTAATTGTTCAAGTAAAAAGATAACTAGGTCTCTCACCTTAAATCAAAAGCTAAAATGGGTTAATGAGGAAGGCATGTGAAAAGCCAAAACAGACCAAAAGCTAGGCCTCTTGCACCAAACAGTTAGCCAAGTCATGAATACAAAGGAAAAGTTCTTGAGTGAAGTTAAAAGCACTACTCCAGTGAACACATAAACAATACGGCAGCAAAACAGTTTTATTGCTGCCATGGAGAACATTTTAGTGGTCTGGATAAGATCAAACCAGCCACAACATTTCCTTAAACTGAAAGCCTATTCCAAAGAAGGGACCTAACTCTCTTCAGTTCTAAGAAGGATGTGAGAGGCAGGGAAGCTGCAGAAGAAAAGTTTGAAGTTAGCAGGGGTTGGCTCGCGGGGCTTAAGGAACAAAGCCATCTCCATAGCAGAAGTACAATGTGTAGCAGCAAGTGATGATGTAGAAGCTGCAGCAAGTTATTAGAAGATCCAGCTAAGATAATGAATGAAGAAGACTACACTAAACTATAGTCTGAATATAGATAAAACACCCTTCTATTGAAAGAAGATGTCATTGAGGACTTGCATAGCTAGAGAAAAGTCAATGCCTGGTTTCAAAGCTTCAAACAGTAGGCTGACTCTCTTGTTAGGGGTTAACACAGCTGATGACTTAAAGTTGAAGCCAATACTCATTTACCATCCTGGAAATCCCAAGGCTCTTAAGAATTGTGTTATATCTACTTTGCCTGTGCTGTTTTCATGCTTGCAAACACAATATTCGTTCTGCAAGGAGTAATCTTGACTTTCAAGTATTATTATTTAGGAAGTAATGAGCAAGCACACATACACTGTTGTTCAGTTGCCCAGTTGTGTCCGATTCTTTGCGACCCTATGGACTACAGCACTCCAGGCTTCCCTGTCCTTCACCATATCCAGATCTCTCAAAAAACTGAAGGCAAGAGAAGAGGGCAATAGAGTATGACATGGTTGGATACAATGGACATGAACTTAGGCAAGCTCCAAGAGATGGTGGGGGCATACATGCACAAGGGGACATTAAACAAAACACCATTTCCTTACGCTTGGCATTCCTTGAATGTTGAGGTTCAATAGAAGACAAAAGAACTAAGCTGAAATCTGTGGAAAGAGTGACATATCCTATAGTTTCATGGGATTGAGAAAACCAAGACTCATAAGGAAGAAGAAACAATTTTAAAAATGCAAAGAATAGACAAAATCCCTAGAATTTGTTGAATTGATACTACATTTAAGAATCTATAGACACTTTTTCCTAAGGATACTTATGATGAAATATGGAAGAAGGTTCATGACATTGTACAGGAGACAGTGATCAAGATCATCCCCAAGAAAAAGAAATGCAAAAAAATCAAAATGGCTGTCTGAGGAGGCCTTACAAATAACTGTGAAAAGAAGAGAAGTGAAAAGCAAAGGAGAAAAGGAAAGATACACCCATTTGAATGGTAGAAAGTGAAGAAGAACTAGAGCCTTTTGATGAAAGTGAAAAAGGAGAGCAAAAAGTTTGGCTTAAAGCTCAACATTCAGAAAAACTAAACTCATGGCATCCGGTCCCATCACTTCATGGCAAATAGATGGGGAAACAGTGGAAACAGTGGCAGACTTTATTTTTGGGGCTCCAAAATCACTGCAGATGGTGACTGCAGCCATGAAATTAAAAGACGCTTACTGCTTGGAAGGAAAGTTATGACCAACCTAGACAGCATATTAAAAAGCAGAGACATTACTTTGCCAACAAAGGTCCAGTTAGTGAAGGCTATGGTTTTTCCAGTAGTCATGTATGGATGTGAGAGTTGGACTATAAAGAAAGCTGAGAGCCAAACAACTGATGCTTTTGAACTGCGGTGTTGGAGAAGACTCGTGAGAGTCCCTTAGACTGCAAGGAGATCCAACCAGTCCATCCTAAAGGAGATCAGTCCTGAGTGTTCATTGGAAGGACTGATGTTGAAGCTGAAATCCCAATACTTTGGCCACGTGATGCGAAGAGCTGACTCATTTGAAAAGACCCTGATGCTGGGAAAGATTGAAGGCAGGAGGAGAAGGGGAAAACAAAGGATGAGATGGTTGGATGGCATCACCGACTCGATGGACATGGGTTTCAGTAAACTCCGGGAGTTGGTGATGGACAGAGAGGTCTGCCGAGCTGTGGTCCACAGGGTCACGAAGAGTCAGACATGACTGAGTGACTGAACTGAATGAAGGACACTCATCAATGTTGAACACAACTGGACTCAGAGTCAGACTTGGGTCTGGCAGAGGCTGCTGATGGGATACATTGAAAACAATGGATACACATGGCATTTGTATAGTGCTAGAATGACAAAATTGGAGACCTGAGGGCATTAACCACAAGATGGGGCCCCCTCTCAAGTGAGACCAAATAGCTAAAGTTAATCCTTTGAGGGGGGGATAAAATTCCAGAGGTTTTTCAGAGCTGAAAAGACACAGATTTACCAGGCTCTCACTTGAAGTCCCTGGTGGTCATGCCCTAGGAATCAGGATGACCCACACACAGATTAAATCTAATCAAAACTGCAACCTAGTCTCAACACAACCTAATCCATGATTGTGTTGAAAGGATAAACCCTCCAATCTTATCCTACATTTTGTCTTCTTAACAGAGGAAATATTTAATGCTCTCGAGTATAAGAGAATATCAGCCTGAGAGTATATGGATTTTATATATACAATGCCTGGCAGATAATAAAATGATAGACAATATGAGCAGATTGGTAAAATATCCACATTTTGAAGCAGTTGAGACATACTTAAAAATAACTACTATGAATATGTCCAAGAAAATAGATGAAAATAATAAAACTGAATAAAAATATTAGAAGCAGAATAGTCAAGATTTGAATCTATATGAAAGAATCAAATGATTATTCTATAACTGAAAATACATTATCTGGATCAAGAACAGAAAGATTTAGTAGACTAGACACAAATGAAGCCAGAATCAATGAGTTGAAGATAAGTCAATAGAAAATACTGAAGTTAAAATATAGAGAGAAGTAAAGACAGGCTTTAAAAAAGAAAAGAGCAAAGAAAATGTAGAATATACTCAAAATTTCTAACTTGTGAAAGTGGAGTTCTGGAAAGACAAGACAGAGAAAATGGGGCAAAAACATTATACAAAGAAAGCAGGAAATTTTCCCAAATCAATGAAAAAGATTTATTTACAGATGCAAGAAATTTAACCAAGCAGGATAAATACTCCAAAATAGACTGTAACTGCTAACCACCTAAGATAATCAATAATCAAAGGATAGTTACAGAGAGATAGAGAGAAGATGTTAACACAATCAGATGGAAAGCTGATATTTCAACAGAAATAACCTATACCAAATGGTAATGGAAAGAAATGTTTAAAGAAAATAGTTGCCAATTTAAAATTCCATATCATACAAAAATCTTTCAACAATTTGAGGTGAAATTAAGGTGTTAACAAAACTAAAGCAATGGGTTTGCAAAAGACCTGTAATAAAATACCCTAAAAGAATTCTTCAAGCCAAAGAAAGTGATCCCAAATGTAAACATGGAAATTCAGAAGGAAATAAAGAACACTGGAAAATATAAACATGTGGGTAAATATTTTTAAAAATGTACTGTAAAAGATGTTAATAGTAATGTCCCTTGGAATTTAAAATACAGAGAAAATTAAAATTCATGATAACAACAGTGCAAAAGGTCAGAGAAGAGTTAATGGAGGGTATATGTTCTACATTATTTTAAAAATATTAAAAGTAATAATATGTATTACATTTCATAAGTCAATCATACATTTTATAATCTCTAAGATATCCATTCAAAGAATAATAAAGAATGTATAATTAACAAGGTAATTCAAGAAAAATATGAAACAATACAATGAATAACTTAGTGTGAAAGAAAAGGAAATATTTAGGGGTGGAAAGGAAAAAGAAACAAAGCTAAAACGGTTAAACTGCATGGATAATAGCTCCCGAGGAATGTCTGAATGGCATAAATTCTAATGGCTAGGCTCTGCAGTTTTTAACATCTACACAGGTTGAGGAACATGATTTAGGACTCAGGTGAGGCTGCAGGTTGGAACAGAGATTTCTGCATAAATCTTAGACTCTTTATGTGCTAGGCTCTCATGAGAAGAAGGAATATAAATACCCTATTCTCCAGCTCAGGAAAGTAACACCAAATCTTGCTTTTGCTTCAACTTCAAGACAAGACAAGGTGGCTTTCTTTACAAAACCCAGCTCTAAGCCTAAACTATGTATGGAAGCTAGCAATTTGATTTTACATGGACAAAATGTAAAATCTTGTCTTGGACTAGTGAAACGTGAAATTTATCTAGGAAAAGAAATTCTAGCCATTTTTCAACAATTCTGTAGACATAGATCTCTTTAAAAATAGGACAAAATGTCAAAAATAAAAATAGGAAAGGAAATAATCCACCATGGAGTAAATTAAATATTCACAATAAACTAGAGGATTTGTCTCCAAGAACTTAAGATAATATTAATTAAGCCACAAAATAATTATGCTTGAAAGACTGAAGACATATAAGTAGAAATAGGAAGCATAGTGAAAGAAAAAAACGAAACCTAACATAAAAACAGAAGTTTCTTTAAAAGGAACAAATAGAACTTATTTGTGTGGAAAAATAATCAAGAGAATTAAATATCCATGTGTATTATCACCTAAAACAAAAATCCTATTTAAGATATTTTAAAATAAAGACTGATAGCTCGTGACTCCAAGACCCTTGATAAAAGAGCTAAGTGATTTATATAGGGGAAAAAAAAATTTGGCCTAAAGGAATAAACAGGATATAAAAAGCAATGGAGAGAGAGAAATTGGAAAATATTTATGTAAATTTATATTATTTCTGGCTTTTATATTTAAATAAACAAATCAACAATATGAATGATTAAATTTACACTTTTATTTACCCTTAGTTGAAAGTTCTCAGCTTCATTATCTATATTATCATCATAGAAAAATATTTCCAAGAATTCTTCAGGTTAACTTACACTTTAAAGTGTTCTTCAAGTTCTTTAAAACTCATTTTAGGATTTTGAAAAAAAACTTTTTTTCCTTACCTCCTCCAAGAAAAAATATTTTAAGAGGTTTATCACTTTTCTCCCATATGAACACAAGGTGAATTTTATTTTAATTTTTGGCTTAGGTATATAATTTTAAACTTGCTATAGTTGAGAAATTATATCTCCAAAAGAAAAAGTTAAGATATAGATAGATACAGACATAGACATATGTACACAGATGCATATACACACATATGCCAGTTGTAATTTTCATTTGATAAAAGATTATATTTCTATATATATATTTATACATTTTAGTTTTTTTGTAACTCAAAGATTTCAATAGAAAGTCCATCCTCTGTTGTATATAGTACTACTCTATATTATAAAAAAATTTTTATAACTCCTCTGTTTTACCAAATTGGATAAACTATATTTGCCAATGATATTCTTATTCATTTTACTGATGCTCCAACATATTAGGGAAAATATTACAATCACACATTAAGTACATTGATTTAGTTCACTTCAGCTGATTCTCCATGCATGCTAAGTCACTTCAGTCATGTCTGACTCTTTGCAACCCAATGGACTGTAACCACCAGGATCCTCTGTCCATGGGGATTCTCCAAGCAAGAATGCTGGAGTGCGTTGCCATGCCCTCCTCCACACTATCTGCCTGACCCAGGGATTGAACCCACATCTCTTATGTCTCCTGCATTGGCAGGCATGTTCTTTACCACTGAGCCACTGGGGAGTCCATGCTAATTCTAAGTAACCTATAATATAACATAAAATTCAAGCGTGTTACAGATTGGTAATTGGTCCACAGGCCATACTATTTTCTCTCACAAACTGACCAGGGATTGTAGAAAATAACATAACGGTTTCTCAAATGTCCTACTTCTTTTTTAACTTCTCTTCCAGTTGGATGTTCTAATAAGCAGATTTATTAAAAAAAAAAAAAAAAAAGGTTAGCAGTAGCAAAAGATGTGACTAAATCCCCAAACTCAATAGTTGACATTAATTAAAAACTGTTGCTTTTAAAAAAAGGTTTTGTAGCATGCTGAAATGGAGCATTTCCTAAGTTGTAAGATGTTTTGAGAAAAATACATCTTGCAAGTTGGTTTTGGGTGTCATATTTTCTAGTGTCACATATTGAAGAAAACCTCACAACTTGTCAAATTCCCAACACCCATGTGACTCACCAGTATGCAATAATTTATATGGAAGAGCTGGATTAACCTTTCGCTCAAATTCAATGTGAAATCAACCGCCTCCAAAAAAGCCAAGCCAAATTTTTAAAAAGGTCAACTAAATTGTATCTGTTATTACAAACATTCCTCCAACCAATAAAGCTTAGGATGACAAAATATACCTTCAATTTCTGGAGTTTACATAAAATAATGCCTAATCACATCTAGACTTCTGTGACTTTGGAAACCATTGAAATTAAATGTTGAAATAAAAATATGTTCTGAAATTATCAGAGAAGTTCACATCTTCTGAAATGTGTTTTTAAAAACCTGATAATCAATCCATAAATGGTTGAATCACTTTGTATCAATGCTTTCTGTGCTACAACTCTTAACATGAAGAAGGTAAAGTACACCAGCAGAGAATGAGTTAATTCTAATTGAAGTGTCTTTAGGAAGGTATGTTCCTGTTATCTCATGGCTGAGTTCCTAGCAAAAGATGATTCATTGACCCAACCAATTCTAGAAAGGAAAAGGAAAAAGAAAGGCCATTATTATGATTTGAGATCCTTATTCTGCTAAATACTGTGGTTAAAACAATGCAAATAATGAAATATAACAGGATCAAATTTTGTCCCTTGTGGTCTAGGTCCACATTAAAGAATGTTGTGTAGCAAAAATATAGATTATTATCATGTTATACCTAACTACCATTTATATAAATGAGACAGGGTCATCTGGTCAGATTTCCTTCTGCACTAAGCAAGTTCTTCTTCTTAGATACTTATGTCTCTTAGATCTCAGTTTATATTTTCAACATACAGTTCACACTTCAATTTTTAATATTTCCTATTTCATAAAGCAAAATAATTTCTTGTCATCACACTGATATAAATTTTTGCTTTCATTTAGGGATGACTAGGTTATATCCTTGCCTTTCTTTTAAATATATAATCCTACATGGGCAGTACTGACCAGAAAGAGGGCAATTCAGATAGGAACCTAGCATGAAAGAAGAACAAAAAGCATAAAATTTAGTTAGTAGAAACAATATTAGTTAAGACATATTCAGGAGAAACTGAAGAGGTCAATAAGAAATTATGGAGAGAAGGAAAAAACCACTGAGATGAAGTAGATGAAACTGTGGAAGGTTAAGCATGTTTTGATCATGAGCCTGAAGTGAGCCAAAACACACTGGGAGCTTTACCAGATAAAGTTTCAGTAAAGATTGAACTGTTCACAGTCTTTTTCATGCCAGCCTCACTAAGGAGTTTCTACCAGGGATAATAACCTTTTAATGAGGAAAACACACATGCAAATGAGAGAAAAATAGTAATATAGACAGAACTACATGTGATCTATAAAACACTAACGAAGGAAGGCCTGGGGAACAGTCAGAGAAGTGGGGATGTGCATCAGAGTTGCGGGTGGGGTGAAGGAGAAGATTACACCATAGAGGAGGAAGTAATGATAGAAAAGACATTGAATTACGTGTAAGAGTCCAATTGAGCCTATGGAAGATCTTAAATTTAATACATATACAAATATTGGTTTGAAAGTGACAGATATTGGTTTAAGTGAGTATAAATCAGTGATTCTCAACTGAGGGTGATTTAACCCCAGAACATTTTTAGCAATATTTGGATACAGGTTTGGTTTTCACAACTAGAGGCCTTTCACAACTAGAGGGGCCTTGGTATCTAATGGCTACATGCCAGTGATTCTCCTAAATATCTTCAATGCAGAGAAAAACTTCCCACGACAGAAATTATCCAGTTTGAGCTATCAATGAAATCAATAGTGCCAAACTTGAGAAACTCTGGTGTAGATAATAAAAAATATTGTTCCCTACAAATGTTGCTTTGTTCTGTTTCCCAGAATTGTTGACAACATGACTGAGCAAGTGAACAATAACAACTGTGAAATTACTACTCTTTTGGTAATCTAAATTAAGCTGGAATTGGATAGAAAAATGAGCAGAAGACATGAGGAGACATTTCATCAAAAAGGATAAATAGATGCAAGCATGCACATGAAAAGATATTCAACATCACTAGCCATGGTGGCGAGGGTGGAGGGGGGGCGCTTCTCAGATAATGTTAGTGGTAAAGGACCTGCCTGCAGGTTAGACATAAGAGACAGGGGTTTGATCACTGGGTCAGGAAAATCCCCTAGTGAAAGGTACTTGCTACAGCCTACTCCAGTATTCTTGCCTGGAGAATCCCATAGACAGAGGAGCCTGGCAGGCTGCGGTCCATAGGGTCAGAGAGAGTTGGATATAGCTGAAGTGACTTAGCATGCACACACACAGACATCAGGGATAGGCAAATGAAGACCATGATGAGATATCACTATATACCTATTAGAATAGCTTGAGTAGACAACAGTGGTAACATCAAGTACTGAAGAGGTTGTAGAGAAACTAGACGTTTCAGACAATGCTGGTGAGAGTGTAAATTGTAAAGCTGGCCTGGACAGGAAGACTTCTACTTCTGAGATATGCAGTAGACATACTTTTCCCTGTTCCTTTCACTAAGTGAAGGTAAAAACATGAACATGATATAGAAAACAAACACATGAAGTCTCTGAAATGTGGAGAGAAGGTAGACATGCTAGAGTATTTGGGATGCAAAGAAAAACTTGGTGATGAGTCCTCTGCTTTTTCTTTCAGCTTCATATATACCATAGAAGAGAACCAGTGAACTTGAAGATAGAGCAATTAAAGTATGCAATCTAAAAAACAGAGAGAAAATAGACTTTTTTAAAAAAGAGAGAGAACAAACCCCAAAAATAAATAAATAAATAAAAGTATGGGTGGGGGGGATGCTGTCAACTTGGAATTCTTTACCAACAGGAATTTCCTTCCGGGATGAAAGGGAAATCAAGATATCCTCAGATTGAAGAAAACTAAGACAACTTGTTGACATCAGATTTACCCTAAAAAGATGACTAAGGATGTTCTCTAAATAGAAAAGAAACAATAAAGGAAGGATCTTAGAATATCTAGAAGGAAGAATAGAGTAAGTAAAAATATGAGTATATAAAATTAATTTTCCTTCTCCTCTTCAGTTTTCTAAATTATATTTAACAGCTGAAATAAAAGTCAAAACAGTATCTCATGTAGTTCCAAATGCAGGTAGATGATATATTTTATATTATTATGCTATAAAGGGTGGAAAATAAAGGAATATGAAACTGGTAAAATGATAATAACAGTAAACTGAAATTTTATAATATATATACTATAGAGATTCATTCAAAAACAATACAGATAGATGAATGTGTAATTATAAAATATATTCAGGTAACTCACAGGAAGGCAGTTAAAATAAAACAGAGCAATGAAGATCACAGGGAGCAAATATATAACAAAAATAAAATGGCACACTTAGTTCCTTACATATCAATAATTATACCAAATGTTCATGGTCTAAATAAAACAATTAAAAGGCAAAAATTGGCAGACTGAATTAAGAAACATGGCCAACAATATTCAATCTACAGGCAATTTATTTTGAATATAAAAATATAGGGAGGCTGAAAATAAAAGAATAGGCAAAGGTATATCATGTAAACATTAATCAATAATAAACCAAATTCACTATATAAATGTCAGATAAAATAGACATCAGAGCAAAAAAATTAGTGGATACAGAGAAGGACATTATATAATATTGAAAGCTTCAGTTTACTAAGAATACATAGTAATCCCAATTACATGCATTAAACAATAGAGCTAAAAATATGTAAAGCAAAAACCATTATAACTGAGAGATGAATCCTAAATTATAGAGACATCACCAATTCTTTCTCAACAATTGATGGAACTACTAGTCAGAAAGCCAGCAAGAATATAGAAGAACTCAACAATACCATCAGACGAAAAGATCTAATGAACATTTTTATAATGTGTCACTCCAACACAGCAGGATACACCTTCTCTTCAAATGTCAACAGAATACATACCAAGATAGAACATATCCCGCTCCATAAAAAAATTTCAAAATACAAAACAATGGAAATAGTATATTTCCATTAGTATATCCTTTGGTTACAATGGAATCAAACCAGAAATTAATAACAGAAAGATAAGCAGAAAACCTTGAAACAATTGGATAACTCATACCTAAGCAATCTATGGGTCAAAGAGCAAGTCTCAAGGAAATTTTCAAAAATACACTGAATTTAATAAAATTAAAATAAACATTTCAAAACTTGTGGAACACAACTAAAGCATTATTGAGGAAATTTATAACATTAAATGAATTCATTAGAAATGATAGAAAGTCTCAATAATCTTCACTTCCACCTTAAGAACTACAAAAATAAGAATAAAGTAAACCCACAGTAAGCATAAAGAAGGAAACAATAAGGATACAAGCAGAAATCAATGAAACTTAACGCAGCAAAGCGATAGAGAAAAACCAATGAAACTGGTATTTTGAAAATATTAATAAAATTAACAAATCTCTAGCAAGACTGACAAGTCATAAAAGGATATACACGAATCACCAGTATCGTAAATGAAACAGGGGATACCACTACAGACCTTGCAGACATAGAAAGAAAGAAAAACCACAAACAACTCTATACACATGCATTTGAATCTTAAACAAAATGGACCAATTTCTAGAAATAGAAACTACCACAATATACACAATATAAAATTCATAACTTAAATATTTCTATAGTTATTAAGGATACAGAATTTGTAATTTAAAAATTCCCCCCAAAAACATATTTAGGAGAAGTCTACCAAACAAATAGATTTAACATCATTTCTAGGCAATATTTGAGAAAAATCAATGAGGAAACATTTCTCAATTCATTTTGAAAGTGAAAGTGAAGTGAAAGTTGCTCAGCCGTGTCCAACTCTGCAACCCCATGGACTATACAGTCCATGGAATTCTCCAGGCCAGAATACTGGACTGTAGGCCTTTCCCCTCTCCAGGGGATCGTCTCAACCCTGGGTTTGAACTCAGATCTCCCACATTGCAGGTGGATTCTTTACCAGTTGAGCCACAAGGGAAGCCCAAGAATACTGGAGTGGGTAGCCTATCCCTTCTCCAGTGGATCTTCCCCGCCCAGCAAATGAACCAGGGTCTCCTGCATTGCAGGCTATCTTGATACTAAATTAGGCAAAGATAGTACAAAAGAAGAAAATTACAGAACTGTATTCTTCATGAATATTTATACAACAATCCTTAACAAAGTATTAAAAAACAAATTATTATATATCATGAACATATGGAGTATATACCAGCAATGAAAGAATGGCTTAATATTAAAAAATCAATCTATGTGATCACCATATTAAAAGCTAAGAAAGAAAAATTATATCAACTGATGAGAATAAGAATTACACAAAATTCAACCGGGATTCATAATTTTTAAATCTCAAAAAAGTATAACTGGAATTCCTCAACTTGATAAACATCATTTATATACACCCTATAGCTAACACTGTATTTAGTGGTGAAAGAGTTTTCTCTATAAGGTCAGGAAGAAAGGAAAAATATCCATTGCTCCCACTCTTACTCAGCATAGTCCTGAAAGCTCTGACCAGTGTAATAAAGCAAGAAAAATAAGTCATATAAACCACAAAGGAAGAAATAGCACTCTCCTTATTTCCTATGACATGATTTTATAAATAGGAAAATACCAAGAAATGTAAAAATCAAAACCAAAAATACCTGGAGCTAATAAGTCATTTCAGTAAGGTCATGGGATACGAAATAAACGCATAAATACTAATTGTATTTTTCGACACTATCAATGAACACATGGACACTAAAATTAATAATATAATGCCATTTATAATCACCCCAAAAAAAGAGAACAGGTATAACAAAACATACACAGAATTTGTATTCAGAAAAATGCAAAATCATGAAAGAAATAAAAGACTTTAATAAATAGAGAAACATGCTACATTCACGGATTGGAAGATTCAACATAAGAAAAAAATGTCAATTCTCATAAATTTATTCTGAGATTTAATACAATTCCTACTAGAATTCCAGAATTTTTAAAAAAATATAGACAAGATTATTATGAAGTTTATATGGAAAGGCAAAGGAACTAGAATAGCTAATATAATTTTAAAAATGAAAAAAAGGTGAGAGAATCTGTCTACTTGATTTCAGGACTTATTATATAGCTTCAATAATCCAAAAACATAAATAAATAGGACAATATATAGGATCCAGAATAACCCAACAGAACCTTGCCCAATTGATTTTCAACAGAGGTGCAATAGCAATTTAATGAAGAAAAGAAAGACTTTTTAACAAATGGTGCAGAATGGCAGTAAATATTTGTAAATCACATATCCTACAAAGGACAGTATCTTTAATAAATGAAGAACTCTCACAACCCTACAGTAAAAACCAAACAAACAAATAAAAACACAAAAATATCATTAGGATATAGGCAAAAGACAAGAAACATTTCATCAAATGTATATACAGATAGCAAATAAGCACATAAAAAGTTCTTGAACGTCAACAATAATAAGATCTTAAAACTATGCCTTTATCTTTTACAAAATTTTTACTCCTTAAATCTATCTACCTGAAATCATGAAAAAAAAAAAAAAAGATTAGCTTCACAGGTTTTAAACATGGGTTTACCCTCATTTATCATGCAAAATCAGCCAAAAGAGAGGCCTGTTGAGTGACTGAATCACAATTTCTCCTTCAAAATGATAAAAATCCCAGGGGGAGATCAAGATGGCAGAGTAGGAAAACATGTAGCTCAACTCCCCCATGAACACATCAAAGATACATCTACATGTAGAGCAATTCTCACTGAAAATAAACTGGAGACTGACAGAAAGACTCTTATACAACCAAGCTATAAGAAGGATCCACACGCAATTGGGTAGAAAGGGAAAAGAAGGGCCTGCGCTCCTGGGAAGTGATAAAAAAGAGGAAGGGTATTACACAGGGCCAGAGAGCCTCACCGAGGAGTGGGTGGTTTGATCTACACATTAAGTGCCTCAGCCTTAGGATCTGACAGCAGGAAGACTAGATCCCTTTGCTAGTTTGAAAACCAGTGGGCCTGACACTAGAGGTGTAAGAAACCTAGATTTCTTTCACGAAGCACATGCATTCTGGTTTGTTCCCAATACAAGACTGGCCCATTTCACATGACCAGCCCAGCACCTCCCAGGTGAAGTGAATGCCTGCTCTGGCCCTGTTTGCTTCATGAAACAGCTCCACACTGGGGCTGCTGCTGCTGCTGTGGCTGATAAGTCGCTTCAGTGATGTCCAACTCCATAGACGGCTAGGGCTTGCTCATCCGGACCTGACATGGCATCTGAAGTGGGAGTGGTCCAGAATCATGACTGCTGCTGAGACTGCCACAGGCCATGCCCTGACCCATGCTGGGTGGCTTCTCTAGCCCCTCTTGCTCCTCAGTGAAGCCCCATACTAGGGTAAGGCTGTCATGGCCAATGGGAACATGTAGTTGTAGGGAACAGAGCCAGCTTGGACCTCACAAATCTCTAAACAGGGTGAGGGGAGCCATTGCTGATGCTCATAGAAGCAATGGATTGGGAGTGGTTCAGAACAGACTAAGTGCCCGTTCGAGCCCTGTACCTCTCTGTGGAAAGAGTGCCAGTGCTGAGAGAAGGGGAGAGAACACACACATATACATGGAATGGAGCAGGACAGACCTGAACCCTAGGGGTTTCTGCTCCAGCAACGTGGGACCCACTCTCATCCTCAGTAAATGGTATTGTCTGCTAAGCAGAGGAGAACCTTGGTTAACACCTGCAACTTCCTCTACCCCCTCCATTTCCAGTCCTCCTCCTACCAAAGTGATAGTTACCAGCACATCCTGAGGGAAGACATGACTTGTACTCACTTCAGACCCAAATCAACCATCAAAGCCAGTGGGCACACGGGGCTGTGTACAGACAATCTCATACAAGGACACCAGTCACTAAAGACTGGGATAGGTAACTTTTATTTAATTTTGTAAAGACAGAGATGTTTAAGTCAAACGAGAAAACACAGGAATTTGTTTCAAACAAAAGAACAAGAGAAAAACTCAGATAATCACAACTACTGAAACAGAAATAAATAATTTACCAGATAAAGAGTTCAAAGCATTAGTAATAAGAATGATAATTGAACTAGGGAAAATATCACAGTGAGAATTTTAATAAAGAATTAGAAAATATAAAAAAGAACTGGTCAGAACTGAAAAACATAATAACTAAAATGGAAAATATTCTAGAAGGATTTAGCCTACTAGGTGATACAGAAAAACACATTAACGATCTGGAAGACAGAAAAATGGAAATCACCTAATCACAACAACAAAAAGAAAAACAAACTTAAAAATTAAAGCAGTTTAAGGAACATCTAGAACACTATCAAGTGAACCAATATTCACAGTATAGGGGGCTCAGAAGGAGAAAACAGACAGAAAGTGGTTGAAAATGTATTTGATGAAATTATAGCTAAAAATTTCCCAAACTTGAAGAAGGAAAAGTCAGATACAGAAAGCACAGAGGGTTCCAAATAAGATGAACCCAAACAGACTCACATCAAGAAATGTAACAATTAAAACGGTAAAATGAAAAGATAAAGATACTTGCAAATCAATCAACGTGATATACCACATTTTAAAAAGGAAGGATTAAAAAAAGTCACATGATCATTTCAATAGATGTAGAAAAAGCATTTGACAAAATTCAATTTCATTCAAGATTTTAAAAAAAACTGTCATCAAAGTGGATAGAGAGGGAACATATCTCAACACAATAGAGGCTATTTGTGACAAACCCACAGGTAACATCATACTCAGCAATGAAAATCTGAAAGCCCTTCCTCTAAAATCAGGAAAAAGAAGGATGCCAACTGTCACAACGTCTACTTAACATAGTATTGGGAGTCCTAGTCACAGCAGTCACACAAGAAATAAAAGGAATCCAAATTGGAAGAGAAATAAAACCGTCACTATTTGCAGGTGATATACTACATACAGAAAACCCTAAAAAGTCTCCACCAAAAAAACCCTCTTGGAACTACTAAATGAATTCAGCAAAGTTGCAGGATACAAGAAATACATTGTTTTCTATACATTAATAATGAACTATTAGAAAGAGGTAGCAAGCAAACAATTCTGTTTAAAACTGCATCAAAAAGAACAAAATATCTAGGAAAAAATTTAGCCAAGAAAATAAAAGACCTATACTTTGAAAAATATAAAACTTTGGTGAAGGAAACTGAGATTGATACATAGAAATGGAAAGATAAACCTGTGTTCATGGAGTGGAAGAATTAATAGTTTTTAAATGCCCATACTACCCAAAGAAATCTACAGATTTAATGTGATTCCTACCAAAATAGCCATGATATTTTTCAATGAACTAGAACAAGTAATCATAAAATGTATATAAAACCATAAAAGACCCCCAAATAATCAAAGCTATATTGAGAAAAAAGATCAAAGTTGGAGGGATAATGCTCCCTCACTTCAGACTGTACTACAAAGGTACAGTAATCAAAACAGTATGGTACTGTGCACATCAAACTAATGTAATATTGTAAATACACATATTTCAATTAAAAAGTACAGTGTCACAAAATGAAAACTCCCAAATACTTTAGCTACAATATTGATTGTAACTGAAATTAATTTAAGGATAAAACTCAGCCTTCTATAATTTTCTGAAATAAGAGTAATAATATTGTTGTTCAGTCTCTAAGTTGTGTCCAAATCTTTGCAATCCTACAGACTGCAGCAAGCCAGGCTCCCTGTCCTTCACCATCTCCCAGAATTTGTTCAAATTCATGTCAGTTGAATTGGTGGTGCTATCTAACTATCTCATCCTCTGCCACTCCGTTCACCTTTTGCCTTCAGTCTTTCCCAGCATCAGAGTCTTTTCCAGTGAGTCGGCTGTTCACATCAGTTGGCCAAAGTCCTGGTACTTCAGCTTCAGTATGTCCTTCCAATGAATATTCAAGATTGATTTTCTTTAAGATTGAGTGGTTTCATCTTATTACTGTTTAAGGGACCCTCAAGAGTCTTCTCCAGCACCACAGTTTGAAAGTATCAGTTCTTTGGCACTCAGTCTTCTTTATGGTCCAGCTCTTACATCTGTACTTAATTACTGGAAAAACCACAGCTTTGAGAATACAAACCTATGTCAGCAAATTGTCAACATCCACTGAATCATAGAAAAAGCAAGGGAATTCCAAAAAACATACCTACTTCCACTTCATTGAGCATGCTAAAGCCTTTGACTGTGTGTATCACAACAAACTGTGGAATATTTTTAAAGAAATGGGAATACCAGACCACCTTACTTGCCTCCTGAGAAACCTATATGCAGGTCAAGAAGCAACAGTTAGAAATGGACATGGAACAATGAATTGGTTCAAACTTGGGAATGGAGTACATCGAGGCTGTATATTGTCACCCTGATTATTTAACTTATATGCAGAGTGCATTATGAGAAACACTGGGCTGGATGAAGCACAGCTGGAATCAAGATAGCCAGGAAGAATATCAACAACCTCAGATATACAGATGATGCCACCTTTATGGCAGAAAGCGAAGAATTAAAGAGCCTCTTGACGAAAGTGAAAGAGAAAAGTGAAAAAGCTGGCTTAAAATTCAACATTCAAAAAACTAAGATCATGGCATCTGGTCCTATCAGTTCGGGTCAGTTCAGTTCAGTCACTCAGTCATGTCCAATTCTTTGCAACCCCATTGGACTACAGCATATCAGGTTTCCCTGTCCATCACCAACTCCCAGAGTTTACTCAAATTCATGTCCATTGAGTCAGTGATGCCATCCAACCATCTCATCCTCTGTCATCCCCTTCTCCTACTGCCTTCAATCTTTCCCAGCATCAGGGTCTTTTCCAATGAGTCAGCTCTTCGCATCAGGTGGCCAGGGTGTTGGAGTTTCTGCTTCAACATTAGTTCTTCCAATGAATATTCAGGACTGATTTCCTTTAGGATGGACTGGTTGGATCTCCTTGCTGTCCAAGGGACTCTCAAGAGTCTTCTCCAACACCACAGTTCAAAAGCATCAATTCCTTGGCATTCAGCTTTCTTTATAGTCCAAATCTCACATCCATACATGACCACTGGAAAAACCATAGCCTTGACTAGATGGACCTTTGTTGGCAAAATAACATCTCTGCTTTTTGATATGCTATCTAGTTTGGTCATAACTTTCCTTCCATGGAGTAAGTGTCTTTTAATTTCATGGCCACAGTCACCATCTGCAGTGATTTTGGAGCCCCCCCAAATAAAGTCTGCACTGTTTCCCCATATATTTGCCATGAAGTGATGGGACCAGATGCCATGATCTTAGTTTTCTGAATGTTGAGCTTAAAGCCAACTTTTTCACTCTCCTCTTTCACTTTCATCAAGAGGCTCTTTAGTTCGTCTTCACTTCCTGCCATAAAGGTGGTGTCATCTGCGTATCTGAGGTTATTGATATTTCTCCTGGCAATCTTGATTCCAGCTTGTGTTCATTCAGCCCAGCATTTCACATGATGTACTCTGCAATGTAAGTTAAATAGGCATGATGTAAGTTAAATAAGCAGGGTGACAATATACAGCCTTGACGCACTCCTTTCCTTATTTGGAACCATCTGTTATTCTATGTCCAGTTTTAACTGTTGCTTCCTGACCTGCATACAGATTTCCAAGAGGCAGATCAGGTGGTCTGGTACTCCCATCTCATTCAGAATTTTCCACAGTTTGTGATGATCCACACAGTCCAAGACTTTGGTATAGTCAATAAAGCAGAAGTAGATGCTTTTCTGGAACTCTCTTGCTTTTTCAATGATCCAATGGATATTGGCAATCTGATCTCTGGTTCCTCTGCCTTTTCTAAAACCAGCTTGAATATCTGGAAGTTCATGGTTCATGTACTGTTGAAGCCTGGCTTGGAGAATTTTGAGCATTTCTTTACTAGTGTGTGAGATGAGTGCAATTGTGTGGTTGTTTGAGCATTCTTTGGCATTGCCTTTCTTTGGGATTGGAATGAAAACTGATCTTTACCAGTCCTGTGGCCACTGCTGAGTTTTCCAGATTTGCTGGCATATTGTGTGCAACACTTTCACAGCATTATCTTTTAGGATTTGAAATAGCTCAACTAGAATTCCATCACTTCCTCTAGCTTTGTTTGTAGTGATGCTTCCTAAGGCCCACTTCACTTCGTGTTCCAAGATGTCTGGCTCTAGGTGAGTGATCACACCATCATGGTTATCTGGGTCATGAAGATCTTTTTTGAACAGTTCTTCTGTGTATTGTTGCTACCTCTTCTTAATATCTTCTGCTTCTGTTAAATCCATACCATTACTGTCCTTTATTGTGCCCCATCTTTTCATGAAATATTCCCTTGGTGTCTCTAATTTTCTTGAAGAGATCTCTAGTCTTTCCCATTCTATTGGTTCCCTCTAGTTCTTTGCACTGATCACTGAGGAAGGTTTTCTTATCTCTCCTTGCTATTCTTTGGAACTCTGCATTCAAATGGGTATATCTTTCCTTTTCTCCTTTGCTTTAAGCTTCTCTTCTTTTCTCAGCTATTTGTAAGGTCTCCTCAGAAAACCATTTTGCCTTTTTGCATTTCTTTATTGGGGATGGTCTTGATCACTGCCTCCTATACAATGTCACGAACATCTGTCCATGGTTCTTCAGGCACTCTATCAGATCTAATCCCTTGAATCTATTTGTCACTTCCACTGTATAGTCTTAAGGAATTTGCTTTAGGTCATACCTGAATGGTATAATGGTTTTCCCTACTTTCTTCAATTTAAGTCTGAATTTTGCAGTAAGGAGTTCATGATCTGAGCCACAGTTAGCTCCCAGCCTTGTTTTGCTGACTCTATAGAGCTTCTCCATCTTTGGTGTCAAATAATATAATCAATCTGATTTCGGTGTTGACCATCTGGTGATGTCCATGTGTAGAGTCTTCTCTTGTGTTGTTGGAAGAGGGTGTTTGCTACGACCAGTGTGTTCTCTTGGCAAAACTCTGTTAGCCTTTGCCCTGCTTCATTCTGTACTCCAAGATCATATTTGCCTATTACTCCCGGTATGTCTTGACTTCCTACCTTTGCATTCCAGCCCCCTACAATGAAAAGGACATCTTTTTGGGGTGTTAGTTCTAGAAGGTCTTGTAGGTCTTCATAGAACCGTTCAACTTCAGCTTCTTCAGCATTACTGGTATATATAGTATTTGGTATAAATAGCTCTATATAAAATTATTACATGTACACCTTAAATTTACACAATGTTTATGTGTCAATTATATTTAAATGAAGCTGAAAGATAGAAAGAGAAGTTGAAGTAATTTGTGTTGGATGAATGGAGGAATTAATTTGAATTATTACCATCCGCTCAAACATAGTTTTATTTGTAGCCCTTTTGATTTACTATATTTGTAGTAAAGGTGTACATAATCTTAAGAGATGAATAGTTATTTAAGCATATTTGTAGTTTTATCAAAATTGAGTGCACATCAATCTCTGAACTCTCACTGCTTCTCTCCTTTTCTTTCTCTTTTTTCCTATTTTTTTTTCCTCTCTCCATCAGTCTGCCTGGTATTAGTCTTTATAGTTGTATTACTGAATATGTGAAAGCTAGCTGGAGAATAGGTAAGAGAGAATGTCAATTTTATTCCAAAGGTAGATTAATTTGCTCTATAAATAGTTGAGCCATAAATGTGTATTGTATGTTCAAAATTGATATCTCACCAAAAATTTTCTCTGGCTAAGCATTCATAGTAAGGATATACCTTGCATAATTGTACACATAATATAGGAAAATGTCTCTTCTGTTCTTTACCTCTGGCCCACCTTTTAATCCTCCCACTCTAGACAGGACAGGAATAAAGAGAGATAGAAACAATAGGATCTAATGTCATGTCACTGTTGGACATAAAAGTCTGTCTGAGTATAAAGTGTGGGTTTTATTGTCCCCAAAGGCTCAACCTTAGTTTTGAGGTTGAGTTCTGTATATTTGAACATGCCATGTATGGGTAAGTATGACTTCTTTCCTAGACCAGCTCACCATCACTTAATGTGAACTTTAAATCAAGTCCTGTGGTACAGGTTTGTTATTTGCAGTATATTACAGACCTGCATAGATTAATTTCAAAACTGCGACTCAGAGTCAACCAGTTCAATCTTACAAACACTGTATATAACATGACTACTACAGCCAGACTTAAAACATGCAATCTTCTTTTCAATTCTAATTTTAATATTTTGTAATAGGCTATATGCATCTCATTTGTATTTATAAATGAGATTTGTGTGAGCTGGAAATAAAACTGCAAGCACATGTTAATCATATATGTGAGATCCAGCACTAGGCATAATAATATACCATCTATGTCTGTAAGCCAAAAAGAAAAAAATAGAAAGGAAATGGAGAGTCAGAGGTTCAGGCTACTCTCCTCTTTTATGATTTGAACTGAGATTCAATAGGCTTAGGATAACTTACAGTAGATTGCTTCTAAAATTTAAGTCACATAAACCAAGTTTTAATGCTAGTAAATAAATTATTTTTAACCCAGGGACAAGTATATTTTTATTTAAAAAAAGGGAAGACTGCAAATTGTTTCTACTTAACAGGCAAATATATACTCCCTCTTTGGGCTCCTAGGTCACAAAAGGTGGTTATCCTGTCACTATGGCTGATTTCTGAAAAGTGTGACATGCATTTAGTTGTCAGTTCCTATCAGCAGCATTCAGGAATCAACGTTACATCAGCAGCAAGACACACCACTTTATGCTCTTTTTGAAGATAATTAGAGTTCCCTTTTGTTGCAAATAAGATGTAAAACAGCTATAACTGCTGGAGAACGTGATTAAAGTAACCTCTATAGAACCCCATTATTCTAGACAGATTCCTTCAGATGCATAATTTTCCCATTTTAAGAAAACATAATGCATGCATATAAAATTCAAATTGTCGAGACACCTCTAACAAAAATTAGTACTCTATTAAGGCATTCTTAGTAGCTGGTTAACACGTAAAACTCTTTAAGTGTATTTTAACATAATCAAGAAATAATAGTCTGTGTCACAAAAGGTAAACATTTTACAGTGAGAGGATTCTTCAGACAAGATCCATGTATTTAATTTTTTTAACTTATAAAACTTTTGACAGATAATGTGTGAAAAGTTGTATCCCAAACATCCCAAGACCAGTGAAATATGCATGCAGATTTTCATCATCGTGTGCTCCAATTCTAAGAAAGGTGGTTGTACATACAAACATACAAACCCACCCAAACTTGCATGCACATACATTCCTTATTTTTTAGGCACTTGTGTCAATTTATTTGAAACACTAACACTCCAAGTATCATTTTTAGCAGGTACTCTACAAAATCCAAATATATCTAATTCAAATAAAATAGCAGATGTGCACAAATATACTACAGTTTTTTCTTAATAATTGCTTTAAAAAATACATAATTTTCCAAATCCTGTAGTAAAACATAGCTTTAAAAGAGATTTTAAGAAATATCTCTCATCTCTCACTGCAGGTCTTATCTGTTCCAAATACAACCTAGGACAGACACAAGTCATCTAAGAGGCCTAATGTCCTACAAAATAACTTACTGCCCACTTGTCCATGGGGTGTTTCATTTATTTAATGAATAGTAAATGCCATTTGAAAAAGACATCTAAAGTGGCGAGTAGTAAATTCCACCAAGACTACCCATATGCTGACCGTAACTTTTGCAGAATGGTTATAATTATAAAATCAAATTCTTGTTTGACTCTGCTGGGAAGCTCAACATCTAACAAAAATGTTATTAAAGAAGCTTACAAATGAATAACCATTCTCAACCACTCACAGCAGCCTTCACAGCATGAAAGTGGGAAAAATGAGGAAAGTTTTAAGGTGGAGAACTGATGAGGATGACAACAATCTCTGTCAAGAGAATGTATTGTGCAAGGCTTCTCAGGAGAAAAAATTTTCACCTGAGAAGAGACAGTGTTATGAACAGTGCAGAACTGTGGATGGCGGGACACGGATCTTATTAAGAACTAATGCTAATTTGCACACTGTCTCCTGCTGAACTGGAAGCAAGTTTACCACTGGGTTTGTTAATTTACCCAGGACACCATTATCTGTGGTTGGACTTAATGTATCAGAGTAGAGGTCATTAACTGCTGGGTTCATGATTATCCAGCATGAATTACCGACAGGATCACCAAAATAGATTTGTACTCAGACTTCATTTCCCTAGATGCAATTGTTTTTTCTTCAGCTGTTATTTAATTTCTATCTCAAAACACTAATTACTATATTATATGTATGTCTATGTGTATATTCATATGCTTTTCATAGAGAACAGAGCACAAGCACCAGCGTTTACAATAGAGATTGCCATTTTGATTTGATTTTCTAGCATTTCAGAATAGTAATGTAATTACTATATAAACAAAGGATATGGCTTTTTCTTGCTGAGGTTGCAAATAAAGAGCGGTATGGTCATGTGGAAATTTTTAATCATAATAAAATATATAATTATTATGGGAACTTTCCTTCGACCATTAGAGTTTGCATTGACTTGAACTGTTCAACATTCAAAGTGATGTCGCCCTGAATCTGCTCACTCTGCTTTTGCAGACATTTCATTTCAACCATCTATCAATCATAGCTCTAAAACTTATGTTTTATCCCAAGTAAACACTTTGTTGAAAAAAAAGAAACTCCTACAAAATCCCACTGGTACCTTTACTTTAGCTTACAGCTCAATAAAATCACTGTGAAGATTCATAAAAAGAAATCTTAGAATTAAAAGTTAAATAGGAGAGGGAATTCTTAAAAATATTTGTGGTTTCTGGTTAGATAAACACATTTTCATAAGGCTGCATGTTCAATCTATTTTATATAAATGGAACAAATCAACCAAAAATTCATTTACAATTTTTATAGTCTGTACAAGCCCATTTCTAATAGCAGGGAACACTTTTGTGTCTCTGCATGATATCTGTGGAAAGAGGTGAATTTTCATTTATTTAATGCAAATATTCATGCAAGGTAAACTCTTCAGGCATATATGAAGCGTGCTTTGTGGCAGCTATGTGGCAATAGGAAAATAACATGACATAATTGTACAATAAATGGAGAGCTGCCACCTCAAAATTACCTGCGGCACAGTGTCATGAATAAAGAGAGGAACACAGGAAGTCAGAGGTGTTTTTTTTTCCTAGTTTCTGAGCTACTTTGCTTACAAATGATTTAATTCTGATCATATAGAGCTGGACATTTATGACAATCTCATCTTTAGAACTGAAAAATTATTAAGATCTTTTTTTAAAGCTTTGAATAATGAAAAGTGCATTGTTAGTTGACTGCTAAAGCTTTCAACTATACAATACACATTTAGCTAACAATGTAGGAAGGCAAAAGGGGTAAAGATGTTAGCTTCAGATTTACTGCACATAAAGAGTTGAGCTTTGTATCCATTACCAGCAGAGGCATTGTCCAGATTTTTACTTTAATCACATTATTTTCCAGGTAAAATGAAATATCAACTTCTAAGACAGAAGTATGATTTTTTATATTTTCCATGGAAAATTAGTGTTGACACAGTTACCCAGAAATCACTCAATATATCACAATATATTCTGCCACATGGTTTGAAAATACCCTTTGATGGTGGGTTTTTCAACATAACAGGGTTTTCTCTATCAGGAATGGTAAGCAGTTTTACTGATAGAGTATATACAAATATTTATTAGAAAATAATGCTTTCAAGTTGGTGGAGAGATATGTTTTATTCTGGGATTTGTTCTATTTCAGACTATTCACAGTGATGACTGATGGCCCCAAGTCTAAAATGGCTGCTACATATTCCTTTTCAAGCTCATCTTTAGATGTTAATATTTTCTAATAAATCCAATTTGGGACTTTAGTGGGAGAATGCAATCTACATTTAGGCAGCCATCATGCTTAGAATAACATGGAAGTTCAGTGGCCCAATCCACAATTAAACCAACCTCCAAAATGCACTTCTGAATACTCTCAAGTATTAGCAAGGAAAACAAGGTTTGTAATTATTCATTTTAAGAGGCTACTTTTATTACACTAACTAGTGGGGATTCAATACAAAGAACCATATTGTAAAGCGCTAACCATCCTCCTAAATTGGAAGCATTATTGCTATAATTCGTATAATTTATTGATGAAAATATTATTGGAATAATTATATTAATTGTTCCATAACATGTGTGTGTCCTTATGCTTAGTCACTCAGTCGTGTCCACCTCTTGTGACCCATAGACTGTAGCCTGACAGGCTCTTCTGTCCATGAGATTCTCCAGACAAGAATCCTGGAGTGGGTTGCCATTTCCTTCTCCAGGGGAGCTTCCTGACCCAGGGCTCAAACCCAGGTCTCCTGCATTGCAGTCAGTCTCTTTACTGACTGAGCTATAACACAATACTTTAAAATCCAAGTATATGTTTTTAAAAATCAACTCTCAACTGAGAAATTTAAGAACAAAGAATATTATGTTATAATAGTGTCGATAAGTCTATAATTGATCTGCATTAAATCTTGGTAGGGTGAAACTTCAGAAAGAAACTAATTTCTCATTCATTCTCTTTCCTCTCTCTCCTGTCCGACTCCCTCCCCACATATTATAAACTCACTAAGAAGTGTGTCTTAGTTCAGATATTCATATACTTTTCACTTTTCAACTGGACAGCATCCTCATAACTAGTTTTCAATGTCTTTAAACTCTAAACTGATGCCAGAGTAGTCATTTTAAAACACAACTTGATCTTGTAACTCTGGTTTAAAACCATTCAGGGTACCTCTGGGTCTTCCCAGTGCACCAGGCCCGAGCACTTGTCTCATGCATCCCACCTGGGCTGGTGATACCTAGAGGAATCGGGTGGAGAGGGAGGTGGGAGGGGGGATCGGGATGGGGAATACGTGTAACTCTATGGCTGATTCATATCAATGTATGACAAAACCCACTGAAATGTTGTGAAGTAATTAGCCTCCAACTAATAAAAAAAATTTTTTAAATTAAAAATAAAGCCATTCAGGAACTCTTTACAACTTTCAGGATAAAGTTAACACTTCAGAGTTTAGCACATAAACCCATGCCCACATGGCCACTAACAACCTAACTTCATGCTTTGTTGCTCCAAGTGGTCCCCTGAAACAGCATGTTATTCCATATTTCTGATTTTCATAAATATCTGGCAAAATCTTACTTGACCTCAAAACTCCAGTGATAATGCCAACACTTGTTTAAGCTTATTTCTCTCCCTACTAGGTATAAACACCTAAATATTTATGATCTTGAATTCTTTACCCAGCGTAGGTCCTAGAACATACCATATGGCTAATACTTGTCTGTTGAATAAATAAATGATGAATGTTACACAAATATTCTCTATTACCTCAAGAATTGTTCATGGGGTTCTCAAGGCAAGAATGCTGAAGTGGGTTGCCCATTCCCTTCTCCAGTGCACCATGTTTGTCAGAACTGTGCTTGAAGCTTTCACACTGTGGTGTTGGAGAAGACTCTTGAAAGTCCCCCGGACTGCAAGGGGATCAAACCAGTTAATCCTAAAGGAAATCAACTCTGAATATTCACTGGAAGGGCTGATGCTGAAGCTGAAGCTCCAATACTTTGGCCACCTGATGGAAATAGCTGACTCATTGGGAAAGATCCTGACACTGAGAAAAATAGAAGGCAGGAGGAGAAGGGGACAACAGAGGATGAGATGGTTGGATGGCATCACTGACTCCATCGATATGAGTTTGAGCAAACTCCAGGAGATGGTGAAATAGGGAAGCGTGGCATGCTGCAGTCCATGCAGTCGCAAACAGTCAGACATGACTGAACGGCTGAACAACAACAACCTCAAGAGCAGCGACATACCAAACACAGTTCTTGCTGTTCAGTCACCCAGTCATGTCCGACTCTTGACAACACCATGGACTGTCCCTCACCATCTCCTGGAATTTGCCCAAGTTCATATTCATTTCATTGGTGATGCCATCCAGCCATCTCATCTGATGCCCTCTTCTGCTTCTGCCCTCAATCTTTCCCAGCATCAGGGAATTTTCCAATGAGTTGTATGTTTGCATCAGTCAGTCAGTTTGGTCTCTCAGTTGAGACTGACTCTTTGTGACCCCATGGACTGCAGGATTCCCTACCCTTCACCAACTCCCAGAGCTTGCTCAAACTCTTGTCCATAGAATCAGTGATGCCATCCAACCATCTCAACCTCTGTCATCCCCGTCTTCTACTGCCTTCAATCTTTCCCTGCAACACGGTCTTTTCCAATGAGTCCTTTCTTCGCATCAGGTGGCCAAAGTATTGGAGTTTCAGCTTCAGCATCAATCCTTCCAATGAACATCCATGACTGATTTCCTTTTGGATTGACTGGTTTGATCTCCTTGCAGTCCAAGGGACTCTCAAGTCTTCTCCAACCCCACAGTTCAAAAGCAGCAATTCTTCTGTGCTCAGCTTTCTCTATAGTCCAACTCTCACATCCATACATGACTACTGGAAACACCATAGCTTTGACTAGATGGACCTTTGTTGGCAAAGTAATCTCTCTGCCTTTAATATGCTGTCTAGGTTTGTCATAGCTTTTTTCCTCAAGGAGTAAACACCTTTTAATTCCATGGCTGCAGTCACCATCTGCAGAGGTCTTGGAGCCCAAGAAAATGAAGTCTCTCACTGTTTCCATTATTTCCTCATCTATTTGCCATGAAGTGATGGGACCAGATGCCATGATCTTAGTTTTCTGAATGTTGAGTTTTAAGTCAACTTCTTCACTCTCCTCTTTCACTTTCATCAAGAGGCTCTTCTTCACTTTCTGCCATAAGGGTGATGTCATCTGCATATCTGAGGTTATTGACATTTTTCCTGGCAATCTGGATTTCAGCTTGTACCTCATCCAGCCCGGCATCTTGCATGATGTATTCTGCATATTAATCAAATAAGCAGGGTGACAATATATAACCTTAACGTACTCCTTTCCCAATTTGGAATCAGTCTTTTATTCCATGTCCATTTCTAACTGTTGCTTCTTGACCTGCATGCAGATTTCTCAGGAGGCATGTATGGTGGTCTGGTATTCCCATCTCTTAAAGAATTTTCCACAGTTTGTTGTGATCTACCCAGTCAAAGTCTTTGGCATAGTCAATAAAGCATAAGTGTATGTTTTTTGGGAACTTCCTTGATTTTTCAATGATCCAATGGATGTTGGCAATTCGATCTCTGGTTCCTCTGTCTTTTCTAAGTCCAGTTTGAACATCTGGAAATTCATGGTTTGTGCACTGTTGAAGCCGGGGATGAAGAATTTTGAGCATTACTTTGTTAGTGTATGAGATGAGTGTAATTGTGTGGTAGTTTTAACATTCTATGGCATTGCCTTTCTTTGGGATTGGAATGACCTTTTCCTGTCCTATTTGCATCAGATGACCAAAATACTGGAACTTCAGCTTTGACATCAGTCATTCCAGTGAATATTCAGGTTTGATCTCCCTTAATATTGACTGACTTGATCTTCTTACTGTTAAGGAGACTTTCAGGAGCATTCTCCAGCATCACAGTTCGAGGCATCAATTCTTTGACTTCTGCCTTCTTTAGGGTCCTCCTCTCACAACTGTAAGTGACCAATGGGAAGACCATCGCCTTGACTATACAGACATCCTGCCATAGCAAAGTCTTTGCTTTCAGCAAACTAGGTGTGTCATCACTTTCCTGCCAAGAAGCAATCATCTTCTGATTTCACAGTTTCAGTCACCATCTGCAGTGATTTCAGAGCCCAAGAAGAGGAAAACTGTCACTACTTACCCCTTTTCCTCTTCTATTTGCCATGCAGTAATGGAGGAGCCTGGTAGGCTGCGGTCCATGGGGTCGCTAAGAGTTGGACACAACTGAGTGACTTCACTTTCACTTTTCACTTTCAGGCATCGGAGAAGGAAATGGCAACCCACTCCAGTGTTCTTGCCTGGAGAATCCCAGGGACGGGGGAGCCTGGTGGGCTGCCATCTATGGGGTCACACAGAGTTGGACATGACTGAAGTGACTTAGCAGTAGCAGCAATGGGGCTAATGCCATGATCTTAGTTTTTTTTTTTTTTTTTAATATTTAGTCTTAAGCCAGTTCTGTCAGTCTCCTTCACCCTCATCAAGAGGCTCTTTAGGCCCTTGTCACTTTCTGACATTAGAGTGGTATTATCCACATATCTGAAGTTGTTGATGTTTCTCCCACCTATCTTGATTCTGGCTTGTAACTCATCCAGCCCAACATTTCTCGTGATGTACTTAGTTTACAGGTTAAACAAACATGACACTCAGTCGTTGATGTGTCTGGTGACAAAAGTAAAATCCAATGCTGCAAAGAATAATATTGCATAGGAACCTGGAATGTTATGTCCTTGAATCAAGGAAAATTCAGTTCAGTTCAGTTCAATTGTTCAGTCGTGTCTGACTCTTTGTGACCCCATGACTGCATGTCAGACTTCCCTGTCCATCACCAACTCCTGGAGCTTGCTCAAACTCACATCCATCAAGTTGATGATGCCATCCAACCATCTCACCCTCTGTCATCCCCTTCTCCTCCTGCCTTCAATCTTTCCCAGCCACAGGGTCTTTTCTAAGGAGTCAGTTCTTCGCATCAGATGGCCAAAGTATTGGGGCTTCAACTTCAGCATCAGTCCTTCCAATGAACATTCAGGACTGATTTCCTTTAGGATTGACTGGTTGATCTCCTTGCAGTCCAAGGGACTCTCAAGAGTTTTCTCCAACATTGGACATGGTCAAGCAGAAGATGGTAAGAATAAATATCAATATCCTAGGAATCAGCAAACTAAAATGGATGGGAATGAGTGGATTTAATTCAGAGGACCATTATATAAGAAATGGAGTAGCCCTCATAATAAGAACATTACAGTATACTAACGCATATATGCGGAATTTAGAAAGATGGTAGCGATGGCCCTATATGCAGGGCAGAAGAAGAGACGCAGAAGTACGGAACAGACTATTGAACTCTGTGGGAGAAGGGGAGGGTGGGATGTTTTGAAAGAACAGTATGTATATTATCTGTGGTGAAACAGACCACCAGCCCAGGTGGGAGGCATGAGTCAAGTGCTCGGGCCTGTTGGGCTGGGGGGATCCAGAGGAATCGGGTGGAGAGGGAGGTGGGATGGGAGACCGGGATGGGGAATTCGTGTAGCTCTATGGCTGATTCATATCAATGTATGACAAAACCCACTGAAAAATAAAAAAATAAATTAAAAACAAAACAAAACAAACAAAAAAAAAAAGAGTCTGAAATACAGTACTTGGGTGCAACCTCAAAAATAACAGAATGAGCTCGGTTTGTTTCCAAGGCAAGCTATTCAACATCACAGTAATCCAAGTCTATGCGCCTACCACCAAGGCCAAAGAAGCTGAAGTTGATCAGGTCTGTGAAGACCTAGAAGTTCTAGAGACCTCCAAGAACTAACATCTACAAAATAAGTTCTATTCATCATCAGGGATCGGAATGCAAAAGTAGGAAGTCAAGAGATATCTGGAGTAACAAGAAAGTTTGGCCTTGAAGAACAAAATAAAGTAGGGCAAAGGCTAACTGAATTCTGCCTAGAGAATGCGCTAGTCATAGCAAATACTCTTTTTCAACAACACAAGAGACAACTTGCCATCAAATACAATAGAGTCCTTTTTATCTTATCAAACTGAAATCAGTGATTCTACAGCTAAAGAAAGAAGTCAATTCAACTGGAGTCATACAAACTAGAAAATGCAGTCTCCATGATTACCAGTTTAAATTGAATCAAACACTTATGGATAACCATGCACTAACATCAGGGAAAAATCTAGTTGAAAAACTACTTTTTTCTCAATGTTTTACAGTTGTTACATATCTTGGTAGTAATTTTTTAGTGGCTTGCTTTGTTGAGTCTTCAAAGCATTCAACTCAGAATCAAGAACTCTCTTTTCTTATTTTTAGTTCAATAGTTTACACAATATTATTAAATTATGTAATTATAAAAACAAGCACAACTGACATAATCAGATTTTGGAGAAAACACCACTGGTTCTCGGCAAACATACAACTTAACCAATGGAAGAAGTATGTCAACATACTTGCAATAAGATTTTGGAAGCAGATGATACCAGTCAGTGAGTTTTGCAAGAGATGTGGAGAAAATCAGTCCAGAGGTGATTATGTGGAATTAGTTTGCCAACAAAAGTCTGGATAGTCAAAGCTATGGTTTTCCCAGTAGCCATGTATGGATGTAAGAGTCCAACCACAAAGAAGGCAGAGCACTGAAGAACTGATGCTTTTGAACTGTGGTGCTGGAGAAGACTCTTGAGAGTCTCCTGGACTGCAAGGAGATCAAACCAGTTAATCCTAAAGGAAATCAACTCCAAATATTCATTGGAAGTACTGATGCTGAAGCTGAAACTCCAATACTTTGGCCACCTGATGTGAAGAGCCAACATATTGGGAAATACCCTGAAGCTGGGAAAGATTGAGGGCAAGAAGAGAAGGGGATGACAGAGGACGAGATGGTTGGATGGCATCACTGACTCAATGGACATAAGTTTGAGTAAGCTTGGGGAGATGGTGAAGGACAGGGAAGTCTAGCGTGCTGCAGTCTATGGGGTCGCAAAGAGTTGGACACAACTGAGCAACTGAACAAAAACAAATGATAAGAGGACTTCTTCTGTGATAAATTTTTTGTTACTTATTTTAAGGTTCTATGGGGTCTTGAGCTCAGTATTCTGACCATGAATTCTCAATGTACAGAAGCAAAGTTATAGATATGATAGGCAAAGGAGATTGAGATGAACTGATTTTGACTCCAGAAGATAGCCTGGACTTCTCTCCCTTTTAATGTCTGGTGTTTACTAATTCTCTCTTCCAACTAGTAGAATACAGAAACAATGAGAGACTTAGTTTCTGGTAGTTTGAAACATTTTCCTTACCTCCTTCAATTTGAATAGACTGAATGATGAAGATTAATAATCAAGAACTCACTTGATTACTGACCTGCATTTTGGCAAACCAAAGAACTCATGAAAATTATGTTGTTTTCATTTAAGGGAAAACGGGAATGTCCTTTAAAATCTTATGTTAATCTGAACCACTTTTAACCTGGATGACCTAATTACATAGTTCAAAATAAAAACAAATCAGAAGTCAGTGCACCTACTGCAGCTATAGAACACAGAACATCCTATAGAGAAAGGAGGAAACACACCTGTTTTGTCACGTGGTCATCACAGATTCATGAAAAACTCACCTTCCCAGGAAAATAGAGCGGTTGGAGGTGGGGGATAGGAGGGACTCATGCTCTCTCCAGCACAGTAAATAGAGGAATGGATGTGCGGCAGCCAGATGTTTCTAGTAAATTCAGTAAATTCAACAATACCTTAGGTAAGCAGTTCCCTAAGTAATCTGAACAGTTGATTTGTAAAAACTGGCAGAATACTTTTCAAATAATAAGCCTATCTGTTATTACTATCTATCACTCAGTCTCAAGGTGGTGTAGTCTTAAATATGTTCTTTTTAGTGTCAGGCATTCTCTATCTATAAGTAACAGCTCCCCTGAACCTGCTTTCTCTGGAAATTCATGAAGGGTAAGTATTGTCTTTAACTTTTTTAAATGCATAAAAATGTGCATATTAGGGTATATTATGTATGTCACAGGACCTTCCCAGGTGGTGCTAGTGATAAACAATCTGCTGCCAATGCAAGAGACGCAAGAGATTCAGGTTCCATCCCTGGGTTGGGAAGAACCTCTGGAGGAGGAAAATGGCAACCCACTCCAGTATTCTTGCCTGAAAAATTCCATGGACAAGAGGAGCCTGCTGGGCAACCATCCATGGGGTCATAAAGAGTTGGACACAAATAGGCAATTGAACACACATACACACATGTATATATCATAATATATTACATCCACTATAATATCTCTTATCTTAGACAGTATAATTATCCTAAAGATAACAATGTATCAGTGCCATCAATACATCCAAATTAGTTGGGGTTCCTAGTCCATCAACAAAGTTAAACCATTACTGCATCATTCTCTGCTTTGGAATTTGTCACTCATGGACTTGAAATAAACGAATAAATGTCTTCAAATTTTCCTTTTGCCTTAGTCACTCTCTAATAAGGATTTCTGTCCTCCTCATGAAGGAAGTACCTTGCTTATAGATTAAACTTTATACTTTCAATTACACTGCTTGCAAAGAATGTCTTTTAGTTTATTCCTGTATTGCGTGTAGGGAATTGCACCTGAGTGTTTTTAGATAGTAGTGGGCATTTTGAGTACAGTTTTGTCACACCCCAGGAAGGTACGGTATCTGGAGGAAAAGCAGTCTTCTTTAACACACAGTTACTGATCTCCTTGTAGGCTGTACCTACAGTATGCTGATGGGTTGTGGACACAGATGCAGATAGAAACCTCCCATCATTTTCCTCTTTTTTCCCTGCTTAAAGATTGCTGTCTCATCAAACCTCACTTTTTGACTCTCAGGCTTAGATATTTGACCCTTCTCTGTTTCCTCTCTTACCCATCATGTTATTTTCAGTCTTACAATGGGAAACATCTGGAAGACATTAGCATGGTGGTTAACAATAGAGAGACAGGTCAAGAGCTGACTCCAGATGAGATCAGAAACAAGAGTTTGAAGAAAAAAAGGAGCGTGTAGAGAACAAAAGACAAGATGAGAGGAAGGAAAGGAAACATCTGAACACCTGTGCTCTTTACCCTCCCCCACCTCAACTTCCCTATTTGGTCACACCACACTCATCTTTCATCTCCCCTTCTCTCACTTTCCCTCACTCTCCATCTCCAAACAACCGGGCTTCCGGACAAGATGTAGAGTCATAGCTTCTCCAGCCAGCTCCCCTGACAGCCTTGATTCAAGGACTGGCACTTGGCATCAGAAATGATTGTGACTGCAACCACTAGGATGAAAGAATCAACACCATATACATTCCTGGAAATCTACCACCCCTCCAACTACCCACCAGAGAAGCAGCTGCATTGGGTTAAAAAAAAGCAGGGCAAACATGGTCCCAGCCAAGCACAAGCCCCAAACTATAGGCCCAGAAACCACCATAGGAAGCTAAATAGATCTCCAGTACCATAATCACCAGGAAGCATTAGCCACACAGGATATCACCCTAGCAAAGGGGCTCATGCGGTTGGATGCCAAGCTCTTTGTGGACATCGGCAAGGTGAAGCATCAATCCAAGGGTGCTGTCATCTCTTATAAGCTGCCGAGCCACCAACATTTGTCTGGCTTTGAGTCACTGACCTAACAATATTTGGAGATGCTAACTTGACTTTCCTTGGGTTCAAAGAAATGATGTATCCCAGATGTGTGTGTAAAGAATGACCAGAAAAAATGGATAGTTTAAAAACTTAAATGAAATATGATATTGCAACAAAGGACGATTAGGAAGGGAGGAGGTATTACTATGAGATGTGCACCAAATCAGGTAGGCACACCGGGAGTCTCCACACTATATAAGATTTGGCACCAAAAGGGACAGAAACCTTGTCACTGCTCATCACTGAAAAGTGTCAGAACTCAAGCCAAGCAATGCATCAGAAGACTGTTCCATCATCAGTGACACACCCCCTCCCTCAGGCGGTGTCCATTACCTGTGGTGGAAATCCCAGCAGCTGGGCAGGATGTATGTGTCCTGGAGGATGGAGAAGAGAGTGGGGGCTATTTTGAAGTCAGAGGAGGATGAGCAGAAAGAAAATCACCTCAACCTTGCCCTCAACATACACACAGACACACACACACAGACACACACACACTCTATCTCCTATTTAGTTTTTTCCTGTTGAGCTGTTCTCAACCTCCCTCTCCCCACCTTCTGCCACCCCTGCCGGGAGGAATTTCATGTACACCAATGAGGAGATATTAAACAAAGGAATTGGTTCCAGACGCCGTCACTAAATTGGGTATAAGTATCCACTTTTCTGACCCCATTCTGCATTTACCTAAGGAATAGCAGGCTTAATTGCCCCAGTCCCACGGCTATGTTGACATATTTCCAAATGATTACATAACTTCCCCACATCCTTCGCTGGGAAGGAGTGTTTATCAAAAGCGTGGAAGCTGACAGGATGGCATTATTAGCACGGCTCAGAGCCGATCGCACTGCCGATTTGTTGAGGATGATCTTAACTCTAGTCACTTACAGATGGGATGCTTCCTGACACCTTGCCCTCACGAAGGTAGACTACATAATAAAGGCATGCAAATGGAATGATGGAGGGATTACAGCGACAGGAGCTACAGTGGGGGAGTTGGGACACATTCTGAAATTATTGTAGGGCTAAACGATGAAAACATAATTTGGGGTTCACCTCCATTTGAGATTGTCTATTTACAATGCATATGTGAAACTGATGTGCAAGGAGACTGAATTCCAATGACGTTTCCTCTGGAGGAAAGGAAAATAATTTCAATGCAACTAAACAGTGATGGGGGAAAGAGGAAGGAATTTTGTGATTGCCAATCCTGACAAAGAGTTCAAAACTCTATGAAGAGAGCCTGTATCTTTTATACACATAGAGGCACAAAATATTTGTATTCATTCACGATATAACCTGTATTCCAGTGCAAAAATTACAGTAACATTGGATTAGTGCAAATAGACATAATCAGAAAAGACTCTCAAAAGAGAGCACTAATACAATACCAGGTGAGGCTGGATGACATAGAACAAAGCTTACTTGTCAGGTAAAGCTGGTTCTTCTTTCACTACCTTCTTAACGACTGACTTGGCCAAATCCTAACAGCTTCTCCATGACCTCGCAACAGTTCTTTGGCTAAAGAATTGAGGAGGTGAGGCCCCCACAGCAAGATGGGGATGCCTTTAATGCAGTACAGGCTCAGTGACCAGAGCATCAGATTTCTCACGAAGGTGGTGGTGGGTAGTACAGGAGCCGTGCCTGAAAGAACCAAGGTGAGTCAAGAGCTCCTTGCTGCTCACTTTCAGTTATAAGGGCTGCAAACCCATTTGTCTGAATCTGCCATAATCATGTGGAGAAGAGTCTACGGATCCCATGGCACTGTTGGCATTTGGGCTTGCACTTTCCACCAGCGTCCAAGCCAGTTGGCCTCTGGTACTGTAACTGCTCCCACATTCGATGTTCACATCTTCTGTGTCATCTCCAGCTTTTGATTCCTTTGCCAAAAAACTATTCATTGACTATTTCTTTCTTACCTTCCCCTCCTATCTCTTCTGTTCCATTCTCCCTCCTTAGAATGAAAAGAAGATAAAGATTTCCAGACTCTTTGCTTGAGGAATATGTTCCTGAAGACAAGGATCGTGTTGCTCTTTAGTCCACAGTAGAACCAGTTGGTGGTCTGCAGGCAGCCTAAGGAACAGGCCAGGTCTGAATGGCAACTGTTCTGGTGGCATCATAATCATTTTTCACCATGTAGCACTAATTGCTCCTTCTATTTTAGATTTGCATTAATATTTTTTTCTAAAGAACCCAAGGCACCTTTTTAAAAAAAATTTGTTTTTTAATGATCATCAACTTTAAAAGCCATGCAAATGTCAAAGAACAAGAATATATAGTTCTAAAAAGAAGCATAAATAGCTTATAAACATAGGAAACGATGCTTTAGCATTCATCACAAAGATATGCAAATTAAAACAGTAATGAGATTATTTTTTACATATTGAGACGGTAAATATCTATATCAAAATTAATAGCACCCAGAGTTGGTGTGGGTGTGGGGAAACTGACACTCCCATACAATGTTAATTGAAAAATAAATTGGTATAATTTATTGGAGGTCAATTTGGCAGCATGGATGAATTTTAGTGCATATCCCTTTTTTAATTAATAAGCTTTATTTTTAGAGGAGTCCTAAGTTCACAGTAAAGACGAGGAGAAAGTACAGTTTCCACTTCTCTCCTGCTCCCACATATGCATAGCCTCCCTCACGAACATCCTGTACTGCAATGGCACATTTTTTAAACCTCTGAACATATGTTGACACATTATTGTTAACCAAAGACAATAGTTTATATTAGGGTTCACTCTAGGTGCTTCACATTCTATGGGTTTTTACAAATGATTATAATGACATGTAGCTTCTCCATTGTAGCTTCATAAAGAACAATTTCACTGCCCTAAAAATCCTGTTCTCTGCCTATTCATCCCTCTTCACTAACTTTTGGCAACCACTGATCCTCTTACTGTCTTCATTGCTTGGCCTTTTCCAGAATATCACATAGTTGGAATCATATAATATTTAGTCTTTTCATATTGGTTTCTCTCACACGAATACTCTTTTAGTAATATGCATTCAAGTGCTTTCCAGGTGGCTCTAGTCGTAAAGAATCTGCCTGTCAGTGCAGGAGACATAAGAGATCTGGGTTCAATACCTGGGTCAGGAAGATCTCTTGGAAGAGAGCATGGCAACCCACTCCAGCATTCTTGCCTGGAGAATCCCATACAGAGGAGCCTGGCAAGCTATAGTCCATAGTGTCACCCAGGGTCCAAAAGACTGAAACGACTTAGCACGCATGCACAATATGCATTTATGTTTTTTTTCCGTGTCTTTTCATGGCTTGATAGCTAATTTCTTTTAAACACTGAATAATATTCCATTGTCTGGATGTGTCACAGTTTATTATTCATTCATCAACTGAAGGACATCTTGGTTGCTTCCAAGTTTTGGTAACTAGGAATAAAGCTGCTATATACATCCATGTGTAGGCTTTTGTGTGGACATATTTTCAATTCATTTAAGTAAATACCAAGGACTATACATACAATCTATATGTACAATAGTACATACATATTATACATACAATTGCTAGATGGCATGCTAAGAATAGCTCAGATGGTAAGAGTAGCTCAATGCAGGAGACCCAGGTTCAATCCCTGGGTCAGGAAGATCCCCTGGAGAAGGAAATGGCAACCTACTCCAGTGTTCTTGCTTGAAGAGTTCCACAGACAGAGGAGCCTGCCGGGCTATAGTCCACGGGGTCGCAAAGAGCTGGACACAACTGAGTGACTAACACATACACACACACGTGATAAGAGCATGCGTGGTGTTGTAAGAGACTGCCAAACTGTCTTACAAAGTGTTTGGAACATTTTACATCTGATGAGCAATGAATGAGAGTTCTTGTTGCTCCACATCCTTACAGCATTTAGCGTTGCTGGTGTTTTGGATTTTGACCATTCTAATAAGCTGGCAGCAATGTCATTGTTGTTCTAATTTGCAATTCTGTAATGACAGGTGAGTTTGACCACTTCTTATACACATTCATTAAACAAGTGATACTTTTGAGTGAAAAAATAAATGGCAATATGATATAGTAAAAAACAAAACAGACACATTTTGAAATAAGCAATCTTTCCATCAGGAATAAAGACATTGTTAAAATATTCCCAAGAACATGATACATAAACATACTGGTGAGTTTTTGTTCAATACCACCCAGATCAGTCATCTCCAAAAATTTTTGACAAATATATATATTTGTCCATATATATATATATAATATATATAAATACCTATATACAAACACACACAACTAAAATAAAATATTTACTATTCCTACATATGAGGTACTCAGTTTTATATTCAACTCTAAACCAACTTAATATACTCTTATTTATTTTATTTTTCAAAGGATTGATTTACCATCTAAATCAATTTCATGATTCATTAATGGGTTGCCCCCAATTTAAAAATAATCAAATCAGTTGCGTGTGGTTCCAGAGAAATGCAAATCAAAACCACAATGAGGTACCATTACAGGCCAGTAAGAATGGCTGCTATCCAAAAGTCTACAAGCAATAAATGCTGGAGAGGGTGTGGAGAAAAGGGAACCCTCTTACACTGTTGGTGGGAATGCAAACTAGTACAGCCACTACGGAGAACAGTGTGGAGATTCCTTAAAAAACTGGAAATAGAACTGCCATGTGACCCAGCAATACCACTTCTGGGCATACACACTGAGGAAACCAGATCTGAAAGAGACACGTGCACCCCAATGTTCATCGCAGCACTGTTTATAATAGCCAGGACATGGAAGCAACTTAGATGCCCATCAGCAGATAAACGGATAAGGAAGTTGTGGTACATATACACCATGCAATATTACTCAGCCATTAAAAAGAATTCATTTGAATCAGTTCTAACGAGACGGATGAAACTGGAGCCCATTATACAGAGTGAAGTAAGCCAGAAAGCAAAACACCAATACAGTATACTAACACATATATACGGAATTTAGAAAGATGGTAATGATAACCCTATATGCAAGACAGAAAAAGAGACACAGATGTATAGAACAGACTTTTGGACTCTGTGGGAGAAGGCAAGAGTGGGATGATCTGAGAGAACAGCATCAAAACATGTATATTATCAAGTGTGAAACAGATCACCAGTCCAGGTTGGACGCATGAGACAAGTGCTCGGGGCTGGTGCACTGGGATGACCCAGAGGGATGGGGACAGAGGTGGGAGGGGGGTTCAGGATGGGGAACACGTGTAAATCCATGGCTGATTCATGTCAATGTATGGCAAAAACCACTACAATATTGTAAAGTAATTAGCCTCCAACTAATAAAAATAATTGGAAAAAAAAACAAAATAAAAATAATCAAATCAAAAGAAATAATTTTTAAACGTTTAAATTAGTAGTAACTCATAGGAAAACCTTTAAGACTGATTATGAGACTAATAGTACTGGGGGCTAAACCTCCAAACTGTCCTTGATCAAGATCTTCCACTGAAAAATTAAAACATGAAGCCAATGCTCAGGATATGATTAGTTTCCTAAATTATTTAATTTTTATGTTGAAAAGTGACTGAAATGTCCATCTGTAGTCTTCCATAGCCTCATCTTCACCAGACCTAAAAAGGAAAATCTGCCCTTGACTACCTCATCATATTAAACAGTACCATGTGTGGGCCTGCAAGATCAGGCACTTCAGTCATGCCCGACTCTTTGAGACCCTATGGACTATAACCCGCCACGCTCCTCTGTCCACAGGATTCTTTAGAAAAGAATACTGGTGTGGGTTGTCGTGCCCTCCTCCAGGGCATCTTCCTGACCCAGGAATCGAATCCACGTCTCCTGCATCTCCTTCATTGCAGGTAGATTCTTTACCACTGGGCCACCGGGAAGCCCCAAATAATATCCTATTTATATTTTAAACTTAACTTCAAAGTCTCTAAAAACAAGTTCCTACCTGGGACCTCTTGTTTCTACTGACACTTACCTTCTTAAAATGTACATATCGCCCCCCGCCCCCCACCCCTGTTGCTTCCTTGTTTAATTACGTCTTTTCCTTTCGCTGTTTCACCTTCCCTTCCCATCTTCCCTTCTTTCTTTCCTTCCATGTCCTCCTCTTCCTTTCTCCCTTCTTTCCTTCCTCTTTGTCTCTTTTTTTCTCTCTGTCCTTTTCCACTCCCTCATTTCTTTCTTACTTCTCTTTTTCTCTCTTCCATGTCCATATCTTTGCTACAACATCTATATCTAGTATTTTTCTTTCAATTCATTCCTAAAAGTTTTCACTGTAGTTTGAACATCTCTTTATCTCTCAAATCGACTTTTCAACTTACATTCTTATGGCAGTGATTGTAAGTGAGGGATTATTTCCTCATATATACATTTAGAGAGGACAATAAAAAACTTCCGTACTTAAAGTTTGTGTGTGCGTGCATGTGTGTTCAAAATAAAACCTGAATTCTCAGAATTTCAGAGAATGCTACCAACTTACTTCCTGAAAGTCAATTTTGACAGGGAGAAAAAAGAGCAAGCATAGAACAATAGAAGAAAAGAGAAACACCCCAAAGCCCCCCATCTCACTCCCAATATGAAGAAAGGGGGAAATGAGGATACTTTGGTATTTGGGTCTGGCTCTGGTGAAAGAGTCATGTATTCCTTTCAAGAAGCTAAGCATCCTTATGTGAAACACCAACAGTCTAAAAGCAAAGAATAGAAAGACAATTATGAGCTGACTACATTGTGTTATTTCACTACAAAAGCCAATTTCCTGTGTTACATCTTCCTAGAAAATCTTCCTAACCCATTTTAAGCCCAGAGTCCTGGTTCCTAGAACTTAAAGATAAAATAGATTCAAGCAAGACTATTGCTTTCTACTGCAAGTAAAATCTGTTTCTATTTCGGTTCTGCTCTGAGGTAGAAGAGACAGCATTCAGCTTCTCATGATAACATAACTTTCAGCTTGGATTAAGTCATTTAACCTTCCTTCTGTGTACATTATATAAAGTACCACCTCATGCAACTAGCACTTGGGGAAATTGGAAGGTTAAGTACAATACGAATGTGAAATGCTTTGAAAAATTTAACACAGATTTATAAACACACAGTTTTTATAAACCAATGAAAATACCTATCCTGGAAATATAATCATATTCTACCTCCACGGTTTGTTACCCGGCAACAAATTGGGTATGTAAAAACTTAACAACTTGAAATATTTCATATGCAAGATCAAAACCTGCAAGTTTTCTGCCCACCACCTGTACCCTACAACACCCACAGAAGAGATCACTTAAAAAGGAAGGGAAATTAATTTAGCACCATGAAGGTGCTAAGTGCTGTTCAGAATAATATATTCAAAATAACACATGGAAATAATAAAAATCCTCTCTTGCTTATTCCTCCCTGAGGCAAAAGTTTGATTTGTTTTTTCTTCTTCGGAGTCTGTGTGCCCCATTGTTTACCAGGTATTTGCAATGTTTGATGTGTAGACAAATTTTTTCAATCTTTCAAAACTATAAAACATTGACACAAAGGTATTTTTTTTTAAAGTTGGTTTTATTTCCCCCTCTGGTGTTGGGGATGTGAGACTGCTTTGTTGGGCCGCTGGAGACAAGCTAAAATAGCTCACCAAAGGGAGGGGAAATCACAGAACAGAGGGAGAGGATTCTGAGGCAAGAAAAACTATTCAATAAGATACACCTCCGGAGCCACAGAGAAGGACAGGTAATCTGATCCCTGGCGGCAGCTATATCAGTTGCACCAAGTTCAATTGCATCTCTGTTTTACTTTCAGATTTCAAAACTTAAATCAGAGTTATTAACCAATAAACAAAATATACAATAAGAAAAGACTCTGAATTCAGTCCTGCCGTTGGATACTGGAAATCAGCCTTAAGATGCAGCACCTCGTTATTTATAAAGCAGAGGCTACTGGCAGGAGTATATATGTTACATTTGTACACTCTGGTCAAGCATGTATAGAAATCATTCATTTTTTCTTTCCACTTTCTTTCAAATACAAATTTATAGTCAGTTGGTGACCAGAAAATCACATCTAGAAACTACCTTTAATAAGTACAAGTTTCTCCTGAACCAGAAATATGAATTTCCTTCCTTTTTTAACCTGCTAATCCTTTCCCTAGTCCCTAGTTTCCCAACATAGTATCAAAAGGAGACTAGATTTAACTGCAAAATACTTTAACAAACTTCAACAAAAAGCAGCACTGTACCGGGGCACTTAGAGCCTCCCTGACATATATTAATAGAATTTGTAGCTTAAAATATATGTTTACATTTTTTTAGCAAAAGAGAGAAAATATTTTTAGATGGAAAGCCTTAGTTACATAGCTACATGCATAATGACACAGATGTCCTTCTGGCCCTGTGAATGAAATAAAAGCTCCAGCCAGCCATTCTATTTTTAACACCTCTGAAGACTTATTTGTAAATGCATGAGCTACATTATATGGGCCATGACACATCACATTTTGATAACAAAGATTTGGATGCATTAGTTTTGCAACTATACCCAGAGAATATGCATTCATGTCCACCTGGTTTTACCTTCTCAATTTTGTGTGTGAATGTATGCATATGTGTGTGTATATGTATTTCATATTTTTGAGTATAACTGCTACAGGAGTCCCTGATGCCTTGGTGTCATTGAAAGTTTTATTGTAGTTATATACTCTGTACAGGAGTGATGGAAAGATGGGGTTAGACAAATAGAAAATAAAATCCCCATCTTTAATTGTTGCTTTACAACTGGCTTCTTAGCTACCAAAGGTGATGGCTTCGGCTGCCTGTTTCTACCAGCCGCTACAGTGGTGATTTCACATCATGGACTTCTTTGTTGACAGGTACACGCTGCTATTAGACACTGTGTCTGAGGGGTTTTTCTGCAGGAAAGTAAAGAAAGTACATTAGGAGCACACACAGCTCCTGCACCAAACCAACACCACTTTGGATAATGATACTTGTCACCGGCTTCAAGTAACAAGGAGTCATTCAGTTCCCATATGTTTATGTAAAATTTCTCATATAATGGACTGTTTCCCAGGCCAAGTTCATTTAACTTTACAAAACGTAGTTACTTCCAACTGGTAGATCTTGAAAACAGCCCCACAACTAATCAAACAGAACAGTGAACTTAGCGGGGAAGGTAGCAGGAAGGTGGAGGTTATGTCTACAAACATATACAAATGTACACATGTGTGTTAATATTTAACTGCTATTTCTGATGCATGATGTCAAATGACAAACATGGCTATGATTTGAGGTGCGATTTCACTCACTGCATGTATCTTTTCTCCTGTTTAACTTTCAAAAGCCAGTTCAAGGGACAATGGAGGTGTTTCCTCCGCCTAATCCAGCCCTGGGTCTAGGGCTGAGGCCACCAGGCAGGACAGACAAGGCCCAGCACCAGTGCCAGGTGAAGATCACCCTGCAGGGAACCACAGCACACCAACAGAGGCTGCATTTCCTTTCCATTTATGAAACCTCTCTCTGCTCTTAAGGAAACAATTGCATCCCCCCTACTTCCTGCTCTTCTGTTAAATATTTCAGTCAACGTTCCCTGGGATATTTTTTGGCAGAGACTATTCTGCTGCTTGGGGTAGATGTTTGATACACCCTTACAAAATAACATTTTTGAGTTTTAGGATTTTTCCATCTCTCTGTGAAGGCTCCATCACATCCCCTCAATCCTATAAATAACAATAATAAAATATTAGACACAAAGGGGGCTCAGAGATCATCTACAGAGTTCAACTTCTTCATTTTGCAAATGGGGAAACTGAATCCAAGAGAAGAAAGTTATAAACCTACGATCCCACAGTCAATTTGTGGCAGAACAACAAAAATGACAGCCAGGTCTCACTGACTCCAAAGTCTGGATTGGTTTTCCTCGAACATTGCTTCTGGGGTGCCCCACATAAAGCAATCATACGATTACTTTGATTTGCTTTCTTTCATGATTTGCAAGGGCAAACCCACCTTTCATGTAGATATCATATGTACTTGAACAGGATTGTATATACCCAGCAGGTATTTAAGAAACATTTGATAACGTGAAGAAGTATCTAGTGTTCTCTGTGAAAAATGTTTTGCTTTTTTTTCCTTAATTTTTTTCAAGTGATGAAAAAAATACAAAAAACATTCACGGAAAGGAAAGTAGAAAAGCTGTTCTTTGTAAAGCTAACCTTTTCTCCAAGCCTGGATGTTATGAACTTATGGTTAACCTTTTTAATGTTCTGTTTACCCTCCGAGCTTGGTATCCTTTCTCTACACTTAAGCCTGGAACATAAAATTTTGGTATCCCATTTGCAAGGGTGAAAGAGTTAGAAATAAAATGTTCTCAAAACTGCACAGCAAGTCACTGTGACCCATGTTGAGCATAGCAAAAGGATGCCTCCCTTACTCTCTAGAACACATAACCACTTCAGTTTATAAACATTTGTAGGACCGTGGGGTGTTGTTTTCCCTCTATTTAGGAATGTTTGATGCAACAGCAAAGCACTTCCAATCCTGTTGCTTTGGTGTGAAACTGTGCAGAAATATTGCCTGGTACGTGTGGAATATAAAGACAGATTTTTCAAAATACAACATGGCAGTCAGAAGCGTTTATCTTGTTTAGTCTGTGTGGTATTTAAGGGAAATTCCCATCAGGAAGACATTGTTTAAATGTAGATCATTCCCTTGAATTGGGAGCAAATGTTCACTCTAGAAAACCATTGGGTAAAAAATTCTGGAGGTTTACTTTTAAGGATTTTGTTTAATATATACAAATCAGGAAGAATATTATGAAAACAATCCGTATAAATGCAACTATTTTATTAATACTATATAAATTATCTTCCTAGGCAAATATTTCCATAAAAGTTAAAAGCATCATTTGAGAATTATGACAATTTAAAAAACCCATAGAGGTAAGATATCTCCTTTTCTGTATTTTTCATTGAAACGCCAGGGTTTTTTTCTTTTTCCTTTTAAGAAATCCCAGTTATTAATAAGGAAAAGATGCAAGGGCACTTAATGACAAACATTTTAACTTCAAAGCCAAAAAGTAGACCAAAATAGAAAATAAATTGGGTTTCAATGAATCATTTCACCCACTAATACAAGTTCTGCTGAGGATACGTCAGGCCCTGGCTTGATAAAGGAAAACTTTGAAATAATCAATGTGACTGACACTCAAGGGTAACAAACCCTTCATTTTTCATATAATTGAGAATTTTTTGATTGTCAAAAGAACATACTTCATGTGTTCCTAAAAATAACACACAATACCATACTGTAGCATCCCAGAAGTTTACTTCATTTTTATATACTGCATGTGTTATGAATCATATTATTTATATTAAAAATGAAATAAAATATAATCAAGGCTCCACTCCCAACAAGTTATAATTAAATAAATGCCACATTCCTGATTGTGCTAAGGCCAATTAAATCTGATTTCTCTTCTGTTTCCATACATAGGCTGCAGCTGGATGTGCAATCCAGGGGTAATTAATTGCCACCAACTGCCTTCCTCTAAAACAGGGGTGTCTGAAACTGGTAGCAAAACATGTGCCCCAGAGACCAAAACAGAGCCTAATGCTCTTTAGGATGTTCATGGTTCTTTAATGACCCAGAGTAAATTTTTTCCCCCCACAAGCTGCCATCCATTTTGTCTGTCTCTTGTGCATAGAACGGCTCAGGGTTCTGGGTTTCATTAACGAATTCAGACTAGTAAGAAAGCCAGAGGCAAGGCAGGAAGGGTCACCCCTACAGGAGTGGCAACCTCACCCTGAAAAGTCTATGCCAGGACAAGAAACTCCAAATGGGTCCAGTTTAAGTGAAGACTTTTCCAATTCTATCAGAAAATAACGTACCACTTGGAAAAGGTGTTTGAGAAAGGCAAGGTATAGATTATATTCTTTAGAATTAGGCTTCAAAAGAGGCCTCAGAGTGGCCCAATAATTGTTAAAAGTATATTCTTGGTGAAAATATTAGAAACTCTGTTCAGGGATAGAAACTTGATCGTGCATACATTCATAGATTCTTACAGCTGGAAGAAACTACAAGAGGCTAAGAATCTGCCTGCAAAGCAAGAGACCTGGGTTTGATCCCTGGGTCAGGAAGATCCCCTAGAGTTAGGAAATGGTAACTCACTCCAGTATTCTTGCCTGGAGAATTCCATGGACAGAGGAGCCTGGCAGGCTACATTCCATAGGGAGGCAAAGAGTCAGACATGACTAAGCAACTAACACTTTCACTTCCTCTTAAGGACAGGCTGCTTCTAGCCTATTCCTAACAAATGAAGATTGAATCTATTTTTAAAATCTTAGCAACAGAGTATACCTTTCTTGCTACCTAACCTGATATTTAATAATTCTATTATAAAAAATAATGCATTTAACCTGAAATCATCCTGCTGGACCAGTTTACTGGGTGAGAAAGAACACAGTTTGTTTTCCATCTTCAGATAATAACCCTTTAGAGGCAAAGATTATTTTTCAGCCTCACCATTCTCTTTTGCAAGCTACATATCTCAATCCCTTAGCCTTTTAGGTCTAAATTTTCCACACCACTCTTCATTTGTAGAAGCTGGATTAAGAGCCAATCAGAAGCTGAACAACACTCAACACAGAGATTGTTTTGTATCCCCTAAGGTGCTGCTGCTGCTGCTGCTAAGTCGCTTCAGTCGCGTCCGACTCTGTGCGACCCCATAGACCGCAGCCCACCAGGCTCCTCCATCCCTGGGATTCTCCAGGCAAGAACACTGGAGTGGGTTGCCATTTCTTTTTCCAACGCATGAAAGTGAAAAGTGAAAAGGAAGTCGCTCAGTCGTGTCCGACTCTTAGCAACCCCATAGACGGCAGCCCACCAGGCTCCTCCATCCCTGGGATTCTCCAGGCAAGAACACTGGAGTGGGTTGCCATTTCCTTTTCCAATGCATGAAAGTGAAAAGAGAAAAGGAAGTCGCTCAGTCGTGTCCGACTCTTAGTGACCCCATGGACTGCAGCCCACCAGGCTCCTCCGTCCATGGAATTTTCCAGGCAAGGGCACGGGAGAGGGGTGCCATTGCCTTCTCCGATCCCCTAAGCTAGACTATTTTAATACTTGCAATATCTTGCTTGAGTTTAGATGCTTAGTCTGTGTCAGGGCTTCCCCGGTGGTTCAGTGGTAAAGAATCTGCCTGCCAATGCAGGAGATGCAGGTTCCATCCCTTGGTTGGGGAGAACTCCTAGAGAAGGAAATGGCAACCCACTCCAGTATTCTTGCCTGGGAAGTCCTGTGGAAAGAAGTCTGGCAGGCTGCAGTCCACGGGGTTGCTAAGAGTCAGACACAACTTGGTGACTAAACCACCACCATTCTGTGCTGCTGACAACTGGCTTACTACCCACAATGAGAGCTTTTTGTCACATCTCCAAAAATTTAGACAATCCCCACCCCCTCCATGCAAGCTTAGCTGTTTTACCCAAGGTGACTTCCTCTTTCGGAATCTTTCTATTTATCTCTGACAATGCCTTGCAGTTTCAGGTGCTCGGGCCTGGTGCACTGGGAGGACCCTGAGGAGTCGGGTGGAGAGGGAGGTGGGAGGGGGGATCGGGATGGGGAATACGTGTAACTATATGGCTGATTCATGTCAATGTATGACAAAACCCACTGAAATGTTGTAAAGTGATTGGCCTCCAACTAATAAAATAATATTTAAAAAAAAAAAAAAAAGAAAGTTATCCTTAATTTGGATGGTTGCTTCAGGGTCATCCTCAAGCTTGGGATCAATTTCTCTCTATTCTTTTCTTTTTGGATATTTATAAAAGTATTAGACAAAAATGGTACATGAGTTGGCCCCTAAAGTATTCCCCTAGCTTGAAGCTGAGTTACTGATAATCACTCTTCAAACAAACTCTGCATTTAACCTCTTCATGCTGATATTTTCCATTTCATCTGGATTTCTACATTACATATACCTTTATACCCTCGGTCAAACCCTGTGAGGATGTATTTATTATAAAATGTGTGTATGCTTCTCTGTGGGAATATGCAGTAAATTAAGATGTCCTTCTGAGATCAGTAAAGCTGTGGCCTGGAATGCTATAGCATTTAACCACAGGTTTGATCCAACCTCCTTTGTAAATCACCTTGGGCATGCGCTTTCTGAAATATGTACATGAATTATTGCCTTATTTTCATACTGTGGGTATTGTTTATTATGGAAGGGCCATTAACCCTGTAAGATGCAGATAATCTTCCACTTGCTTGTCTACAGCAGAAGATCATTTACTGTCACCCTGATTAAATATATTATGACAGCAAAGCTAGTAATGCGCAAGGTATGGGCAAAGAAAGAACATGCTTCACACACTCTCTCGGCTGCTCTCTGCAGAACAGTATCTGTATCTAATTTGGTACTTTTCAAATAAAGAACATCACATTACCAGAAGCCATTTTACCCTTATATGCTCACATACATTGGTCTCCAGAGAAAACCAGGACAATGGATTTCTATAAAAATTGTATTTACAAAGTAACAGTCCTGATTAAGTTTATTATTAGTGCCCAGAGTTTGTGTACTCCTGATGCCTCAAACACTGAGCTCAAGGTTTCTCCTTTAGTACAAGCAATAAAACAAACCTCAGGCTGACCTTCCCTAAGACAAGCGCTAAAATAATGGTATTCCCCAACTTACTTTTACCCAAGCCTGCGACAAAAGCTTGAACGTGATCCACGAGGGTACACAACAACGCATCTCACACACACATGTACATAAAGATACATTATAAATTACATTTCCCACATCCTGTCTCTATACACACACATAAGCTGCTATAATTTAGTTATTTACTATGTACTACTAGTGGTGTAAAATGTCATTTTCTAAGAATACATTCGAGGCTTAAGTCAGCAGTTTTATGATATCATCTGCACTGGGAAAACATTAAAGGCTCAATATTTAATAAACATAATAAACATCCCCATGAAACAAATTGTTCATAAACTACCTGTTTAATTTTTCAGGGTTCCTGAACCACATATTTTCTTATTAGTTGTGAGCCTGCTGGGTTGGAGGATAGATAGGGCCTGTCAGGGATAGAATATAATGTAGCAGTTTTATGAATTATTTCTGTGAGGAAAAGCCTATTACAGCTGACAAGAGGGTGATGATATTAGCCCATCATCATTCAGATGGCACCACCCTTCCCCCTTTCATCCGTCAGGCCTCGTGTATGGGAGCTGTAAGCCACACCGTCTTTGCATAGCCAACACAAAGACAGATTCTACTCTTTTTCTGAGTCCATGAAACATTTAGTGTTTCATTTTGAATCATGGCAGATGACAGAAACAAATGGCCTAATGAATCTCGCTTATTGTCCCTTGCAAATCTGAGGATGAGCTAAAAGTAAAATCTCTGTTTCTTTGCTCTTTTTAAAAATTTCTTTACTCCTTTTTTTACCCCCCCTTTTTGATGGATTTCTTCTCCCTGGAAAAATCTCTGTTGCATTCTAAATAAATGAAGTTATAAAATTATTTTCATAAACAGGTTGCTTGATTTGGAAATCAATTGCACAGCTCCTTCATAATCCTTTTCTTGATCATCTCTCGATAAGTAACTTTTGAGACAATCAATTTTCACCCATCCTGTGGCCTTATAAAATGTAAATACAACAGGGGGCAAGATGAGAACAAAAAATAACAAGTAAACACTTACTGTATTGGGGAGAAATGGCAATGACTTGTCAACAAGAATTGATGACAATAAGGACTAATTATCTTTGTTTTATTTAAAGGAAAATTCAGTCTGCAGTACCTATTTATACATTATTTGGCTGAACTTTACAGCTTTTGTGGTTACTTTTTTAGGTGCATTTACTTTACATATGACATTGAGGTTTATAAGGGATTTTCTAGGTGGAGCTGCTCTGGGAAATAATGAAAAAGAAAGAAATGACTACTCACTAATGACATTATTCTCTTATTTGCTATTTTGAAAACCTTGTGGGTAGAACTGAACACAGGCAGCGCTGCTTTGGTAGTCTGAAAAATACCACCTGTTAAGAGATTTCCTTTATGCTCTTTGTTGCTCTGTTTAAAGGAAAGTCTTGTTCCTGGTGCTTGCTTCTCCTTCATCAGCATCTAACAGTGCCGAATGCCATGTTTTCCCAGCAGACCACGGCATCAAGGCCACGCGCGTGTATCATATATGCATGCTTTCAACAAAACACAACAGCATTGTTGTTGAGAAACGTGCGTTTAACTTTGCAAAAAAGAAAAAGGAAAAAAGTTCAGAGTTGGGCTAAAAATAGACTGGTAGAAATTAGTAGGAGAAAAAGAGAAGAATTTCTCCTCCAGCTCCTTGCCATTCCTCAGCCTTTTTTCGCGTTTTCCTCTGACTCTATAATGGATTTTTAACAGCCATTGGAGTTGTCAAGTAAATTTTTCTTAGTTCAAGTATGTACAATTGATCCTGATAGATGTTAATAGCTCCCAAACTAAGGCAGAGTCTGCAGTCAACATACAGGAATAACAATTCTGTGGTTTAAAAAAGAGAAAATTTGACAACTGATGCCATAATATAGGCCAAAAGCACTCCAGGTCAAATTTCCTTAGTTTTGGGAGTAAAATTTCACCAGTGATACCCCTAAGTTTACAACATTAGTTATATTAGGACTCAATTTTTTAACATGTAGGTTTAGGTAATTTCATAATAGGTTATTTCCAAAATATGAAATCCAGCAAGTCACTTTTGAAAAAAATGGATATAAATATATCCATTTTTTTTATTTTTATAATTTCCTTTTAGAAAGAAAGAACTACATAAAAGTTTGATTTTTAATACTAGTGTTACAAATTGCACTAATTGAATTTTTGCTAGTTATCAAGATTATGACATTAAAAAGACCCAGAATTATCAAAGCAATCTTGAGGAAAAAGAACAAAGCTGGAGGCATAACCCTCCCAGATTTCAGTTAATTTATAAAGCTACAGTAATCAAAACACAATATTGGTAAAAACAGATATATGGTTCAATGGAACAGAATAGAGAACCCAGAAACAGATCCACACACCTATGGTCAATTACCTTTGACAAAGAAGACAAGAATGTAAATGGGAAAAAGAGTCTTTTCAGAAGATAGCTCTGGGAAAGTTGGACAGTTGCATGTAAACCAGTGAAGTGAGAACATAACCTCACATCACATACAAAGATAACCTCAGAATGGTTTAAAGACTTAAATATAAAGATACCATAAAACTTCTAGAAGAGATTATAGGCAAAACACTCTCTGACACAAATCATACCAGTGTTTTCTTAGGTCAGTGTCCCAAGGCAATAGAAATAAAAGCAAAAATAAACAAATGATACCTAAGCAAACTTACAAGCCTTTGCAAAGCAAAGGAAACCATTTAAAAAAAAAAAGAAAGAAATGAGACAACCTACGAAAAGGGAGAAAATATTTGAAGATCATGTGATTGACAAGGACTTAATATCCAAAATACACAAAAAGCTCATACAATTCAACAACAAAAAGACATACAACCCGATCAAAAACTGGACAGAAGACCTAAAGAGATGTTTTTTAAAGAAGACCATATTTTCTAAAGATGGCCAATAGACACTTGAAAATATGGTTAACTTTGCTAATTATGAGAAAGGCAAATCAAAACCACAGTGAGGTACCACCTCACATCAATCAAAACGGCCATCACTAAAAAGTTTATAAACAACAAATGCTGGAGAGGGTGAGGATCCCATCCTGTTGGTGGGAATGTAAGTTGGTGTGGCCACTAAAGAAAACAGTATGGATGTTCCTCAGAAAACTAAAAAAAAAAAAGACCACATGACCTAACAATCCCATTCCTGAGCATATATCTGCAGAAAAACACAGTTCAAAAATATACATGCACCCCAGTGTTCATTGCAGAGCTGTTTACAATAGCTAAGATATGGAAGCAACCTAAATGTCCATTGGTGGATGAATGGGTAAAGAAGATGTGGTACATATATACAACAGAATACTATTCAGCCATAAAGGAATAAAATAATGCGATTTGCAGTCACATGGATGCAACCAGAGATTATCATACTAAGTGAAGTAAATCAGACAAAGACAAATGCCGTATGATATCATTTACATGTGGAATCTAAAAGAACCTATCTATGAGACAGACACAGACTCACAGACATAGAGAATAGACTTGTGGTTGCCAAGGGGGAGATGGGGGAGGGGAGGTATGAACTAGTAGTTTGGGGTTATTAGATGCAAACAATTACATACAGAATGGATACACAACAAGCTCCAACTACATAGCATAGGGAACACTATTCAATATCCTGAGACAAACCATGATAGCAAAGAATATTAAAAAAAAAGTATATATGTGTAAAACTGTCACTTGTATGTACAGCAAACATTAACATTATACTGTAAAACAAATATACTTCATAAAAATAAAATTAAATTTTAAAAAGATTATGACATTAGAAAATAAAATATAAATGTACTTTGATTACTTCTATTGTGCTCTTGAATAGTTGATTTCAACAATATTTGCTTTTTCCTAAAGGAAACATTTTATAACTAATGGTCATTTATTTCAAAAGTGTTTAACAATAAGAGACTTTTACAATTCAAATATACCAGAGATTGAAATCTAGTGAAGAAGGTCAGTTGTACAAACAGAACATTTGGAAATATTTCAGTCTAATAATTTAATGCCATCTTCTTCCATCATTATCTAATGTCCTTTTGGACTTCTTGTCAGTCTCTGAGCCTAGCCTAAATACCAGGTAGAATTAAACATTTTTTATTTGAAAAAATCAATGAATATCTTATTTTTATTTCTATCTCCTGCATATTATCAGGCTAACAGAAAAAAAAAAAAACATGGTTTGCTAACGAAAATGTATACCAATTTATTTTCATACAGCAAAACGAGCAAAACCTAGAATTAAAAAGAAGTAAAAGAAATAGATTTGTCTCCATAAACTGGCCTTGCTTCCTAAAAGACTGAACATATTAAGTGATGCTCAATGGTATCACAGTGAAAGAAATCTCCCAGGAACTAAGGTAGTGCCTCATCCTCTGGTTTCCATCATTTTACCATCAAGGCAGATACGTGTTTGTTTCCAACTTTGATGTACTTTCTAGTTAATCAGTTCAGACCAAACTTTTAATGTTAGTAAAGGGCATCCTTTTAAACTTCATAGAAACACATATGTTCAGGAAAATGGTAGCATATTTCTTGTTAAAAATAGATGTAATATTGCAAAATTATTAAGCAACTGAAGTTGGATTGAGGAAATGAGAAGTGAGGCAGCGTATTTGTGTATAGTTGTTAAAAGTAAAAGGTCATTGGCCAGGTGATATTGAGTATAACCATATGAAACTACTGTTTTTTAGATCAGAAGTGGTTGAATAATTGCAATTTTATACAGTTCAACATAATTAGATTCATTTATAATAAGCACAGATTGTGCATTTCCTTAAAAAAAAAGAAGTACATAAATTTGGTCAAAGGTATCTTGAAGAATGATGAGCTATATGTGACAAGAATGTTGAGAAAACAAACTGAAAATTCTACAAGGTTAGAATAAGTAGAATTACAACAATAGCTTCTTAGCTGAGACAAGCAGTCAGTATCATATTCCTCAAGACAGAGTCAGCATTTGGATAGTCTTAAGAAAATGTGGTCCAATGGAGAAGGGAATGGCAAACCACTTCAGTATTCTTGCCTTGAGAATCCCATGAACAGTATGAGAAGGCAAAATGATAGGATACTGAAAGAGAAACTCCCCAGGTCGGTAGGTGCCCAATATGCTACTGGAGATCAGTGGAGAAATAACTCCAGAAAGAATGAAGGAATGGAGCCAAAGCAAAAACAATACCCTGTTGTGGATGGGACTGGTGATAGAAGCAAGGTCCGATGCTGTCAAGAGCAATATTGCATAGGAACCTGGAATGTCAGGTCCATGAATCAAGGCAAATTGGAAGTGGTCAAATAGGAGATAGCAAGAGTAAATGTCAACATTCTAGGAATCAACGAACTAAAATGAACTGGAATGGTTGAATTTAACTCAATGACCATTATATCTACTACTGTGGGCAGGAATCACTTCGAAGAAATGGAGTAGCCATCATAGTCAACAAAAGAGTCCAAAATGCAGTACTTGGATGCAATCTCAAAAACGACAGAATGATCTCTGTTCATTTCCAAGGCAAGCCATTCAATATCACAGTAATCCAAACCTATGCCCCAACCAGTAATGCTGAAGAAGCTGAAGTTGAACGGTTCTATGAAGACTTACAAGACCCTTTAGAACTAACATCCCAAAAAAATATCCTTTTCATTATAGGGGACTGGAATGCAAAAGTAGAAAGTCAAGAAACACCTGGAGTAACAGGCAAATTTGGCCTTGGAGTATGGAATGAAGCAGGGCAAAGGCTAATAGAGTTTTCCAAGAGAATGCACTGGTCATTGCAAACACCCTCTTCCAACAACACAACAGAAGACTCTACACGTGGACATCACCAGATGGCCAACACTGAAATCAGACTGATCATATTCTTTGCAGTCAAAGATGGAGAAGCTCTATACAGTCAGCAAAAATAAGACCGGAAGCTGACTGTGGCTCAGATCATGAACTCTTTATCGCCAAATTGAGACTTAAACTGAAGAGAGTAGGGATAACCACTAGACCATTTGGTATTACCTAAATCAAATCCCTTATGAATATACAGTGTAAGTGAGAAATAGATTTAAGGGACTAGATCGGATAGACGGAGAGCCTGATGAACTATGAACAGAGGTTTGTGACACTGTAAGGGAGACAGGGATCAAGATCATCCCCATGGAAAAGAAATGCAAAAAGGCAAAATGGTTGTCTGAGGAGGGCTTACAAATAGCTGTGAAAAGAAGAGAAGTGAAAAGCAAAGGAGAAAAGGAAAGATATGCCCATTTGAATGCAGAGTTCCAAAGAATAGCCAGGAGAGATAAGAAAGCCTTCCTCAGTGATCAAAGCAAAGAAATAGAGGAAAACAAGAGAATGGGAAGGACTAGAGATCTCTTCCAGAAAATGAGAGATACCAAGGGAACATTTCATGCAAAAACGGGCTCAATAAAGGACAGAAATGGTATGGATCTAACAGAGCAGAAGATATTAAGAAGAGGTGGCAAGAATACACAGAAGAACTGTACAAAAAAGATCTTCACGACCCAGATAATCACAGTGGTGTGGTCACTCACCTAGAGCCAGACATCCTGGACTGTGAAGTCAAGGGGGTCTTAGAAAGCATCACTACAAACAAAGCTAGTGGAGGTGATGGAATTCCAGTTGAGTTATTTCAAATCCTGAAAGATGATGCTGTGAAAGTGCTGCACTCAATATGCCAGCAAATTTGGAAAGCTCAGCAGTGGCTACAGGACTGGAAAAGGTCCGTTTTAATTCCAATCCCTAAGAAAGGCAATTCCAAAGGATGCTCAAACTACCACACAATTGCACTCATCTCACACGCTAGTAAAGTAATGCTCAAAATTCTCCAAGCCAGGCTTCAGCAATACATGAACCGAGAATGTCCAGATGTTCAAGCTGGTTTTAGAAAAGGCAGAGGAACCAGAGATCAAATTCCCAATATCCGCTGGATCGTCGAAAAATCAAGAGAGTTCCAGAAAAACATCTATTTCTGTTTTATTGACTACGCTAAAGCCTTCAATTGTGTGGATCACAATAAACTGTGGAAAATTCTGAAGGAGATGGGAATACCAGACCACCTGACCTGCCTCTTGGGAAACCTGTATGCGGGTCAGGAAGCAAGAGTTAGAACTGGACATGGAACAACAGACTGGTTTGAAATAGGAAAAGGAGTACATCAAGGCTGTATATTGTCACCCTGTTTATTTAACTTATATGCAGAATACATCATGAGAAACGCTGGGCTGGAGGAAGCACAAGCTGGATTTAAGATTGCCGGGAGAAATATCAATAACCTCAGATATGCAGATGACACCATCATTATGGCAGAAAGTGAAGAGGAACTAAAAAGCCTCTTGATGAAAGTGAAAGAGGAGAGTGAAAAAGTTGGCTTAAAGCTCAACATTCAGAAAACTAAGATCATGGCATCTGGTCCCATCACCTCACGGGAAATAGATGGGGAGACAGGGGAAACAGTGTCAGACTTTATTTTGGGGGGCTCCAAAATCACTGCAGATGGTGACTGCAGCCATGAAATTAAAAGACACTTACTCCTTGGAAGAAAAGTTATTACCAACCTAGATAGCATATTAAAAAGCAGAGATATTACTTTGCCAACAAAGGCTCGTCTAGTCAAGGCTATGGTTTTTCCAGTGGTTGTCTATGGATGTGAGAGTTGGACTGTGAAGAAAGTTGAGCACCGAAAAATTGATGCTTTTGATCTGTGGTATTGGAGAAGACTCTTGAGAGTCCCTTGGACTGCAAGGAGATCCAACCAGTCCATCCTAAAGGAGATCAGTCCTGGGTATTTATTGGAAGGACTGATGTTGAAGCTGAAACTCCAATACTTTGGCCACCTCATGTGAAGTGTTGACTCATTGGAAAAGACCCTGATGCTGGGAGGGATTGAGGACAGGAGGAGAAGGGGACGACAGAGGATGAGACGACTGGATGGTATCATCGACTCGATCGCATGAGTTTGAGTAAACTCCGGGAGTTGGTGATGGACAGGGAGGCCTGGCGTGCTGCGATTCATGGGGTCGCAAAGAGTCAGACACAACTGAGCAACTGAACTGAACTGAACTGAAGAAAATCCCAAATTCTGAAACACTTAATGCTTTGCCCATGATGTTTCCTTATATATATTGTTCCTTGTATCTAGAATGCCTGGCAACACTACTCATACTTTATGACCCAGTTCATTAGTTCCTTTTATATATCACTTTGCATTTTACACTATAATTATTCAGATGCAGATCTTTTTCACTGAGTGGGAATATCTTCAAGAGCAGGGTTGCTATCTGTTTTTTTGTTTCTGCCCTTCTCATGAGTACTGTACCTCACATAGAGCAGATCGTCAATGCATGGTTGCTGAACAGATAATTTTTTTCACATTTCAATCCAAAGATTAGGACTATTGTCAGTCAATTTTTGCATTTTCAATTATATAGAACTATATTGGGCTAATAAAATTAGAAACAAAATAAAGCTAGAGATTATAATCAAGGAGGACTTTATAAATTAAATGTATAACTGAGTGTATATATTATAAAATGTACCAGATATCCAAAAGGCATACAAATGTTAAAATGTACACTGATGTACCAAGACTAAGAAATAAAACATGATGTATGGTTAAATGTCTTTGTTTTGTATCCCATTTTTCTCTTCCTTGGCCTTCTGAGTGATCACTGTGTTAAATATGGTTATTATTTCTATGCAAACATTTACTTATATATTCACTACATGCTTGCATTGAATATATAGATGACTTTGGGTGTTAGGAATATTTTAGCAAATTAATCTTTCCATTTTAATAAGGCAAATCTCATTTATTTGTATCTTTTTCAATTTCCTACATTGGTGTTTTATAGTATTCAGCAGACAGATCATTCACTTCTTACACTAAATTTATTACAAAATATTGCACTGTTTTTGATGCTTTTATTAATACAGGTAGGATTTTCTTTATTTCTTTTTCAGATGGTGCACTGTTAGTGTGTAAAAATGCAACTGATTTTTGTGTGTTGATTTTGTGTCATGCAACTTTACTGAATTTGTTTACTAATTCTAACAGTTTTTCTTTTTTTTCCTAGTGGAGTCTTACTGATTTCTGTGTAAGATATTATATCATCTGCAAATGGAAACAATTTTGCTTCATCTTTTCCAATTTGGATGTCTTTTATTTATTTTTCTTGCCAAACTGACCAGGCTAGGTCATCCAGTACAATGAGATTGGGTACACAAACAGTAGTGAGATTGGGTATCATGTCCTGCTCCTGATTTGAGAGGAAAACTTTCAACCTTTCACCACTGAGTATGTTAGCTGTGGGTTTTTATTATGTTGAGGCATGTTTGTTTCATACACAATTAACTGAGGTGTTTTTTTTTTTTTTTTTTAATCATGAAAGGGTGTTGTATCTAGTAAATCTATTGAGAGGATCATAAGATGTTTTACTTTCATTTGCTCTATTAATATAATGCATCATATTTATTGATTTCTGTGTTAAACCATTCTTGCATCCATGGGATGAATTCCACTTGATCATGGTCTGATCCCTCTATGTACTGCTGAATTTGGTTTGCTGGTATTTTGTTGAAAATTTACCACGGATATTGACCTATTGTTATTGTTATTGCATTTCTTGTATTGTCTTTCTCTAGCTTTATATCAAGCTAATGCTGGCCACATAATATGATTTTGTAATTACTCTCACCTCTTCAATTTTTGGGAAGAGTTTGAGAAAAATTGGCATTAATTCTCCCTTAGATGTTTTGAAGAATTCACCAGTGAAACCATCTGTTCCTGGGCTTTTATCTGGGGAGATTTTTGATTACTGATTCCACCATCTTGTTACTGGTCTGATCAGTTTTTCTCTTTCTTCAAGATTTAGTCTTAGTAGATTACATGTTTTAGGAATTTATCCATTTCTTCTAGGTTATCCAGTTTGTTGGCTTATAGTTGTTCATGATAGTCTCGTATGAATCTTTTTATTTTTGTGCTATCACTTGTAATCTCTTAGCTATCACATCTGATTTTATTTACTTAAGACTTCCCTTTTTATTAGTCTAGATGAATATTTGTTAATTTTTTCTGTCTTAAAAAAAAAGAGTTTTCTTGATCTTTTCTATCATTTGCTGATTTCTCATTTACTGCAGCTCTGATCTGTAATTTCTTGCTTCTGCTAACTCTGGCCTTGATTTTTTCTTCTTATCCAAGTCGTTGAGTATGGTTACGCTGTTTATTTGAGATATAAAATTCCCTCTTACAACTTTTCTTTATTGCAATTTGTAAGTTTTATGTTTCTGTTTTCATTTGTCTCAAGATATTTTTGCTTAATTTTTGATTTCCCCTTTAAACCTATTGGTTGTTCAGGAGTGTGTTTTCATATCCACATGTTTGTGAAATTTCCAGTTTTCCTCCTGTAATTTAGATCTAATTTTGCATCATTGTTGTCATAAAAGATATTTGATATGATTTTAATCTTCTTAAATTTTCTAAGGTTTGTTCTGTGGCCTAACATATGATCTATCCTCAAGAATACTCCATGTGCACTTTAGAAAGAGAGTGCTGCTGCTACTATATGTCTGCTAGGCTCATTTGTTGTAAAGTAGAGTTTGAATTCAATGTTTCCTTCTTGATTTTCTGTTTGCATGATATACTTGTTGTTGAAAAAAGTGTTATTGAAGTCCTCTGCTATTATTATAACATCTGTTTTTACTTTCAGATATGTCAATAATTTGCTTAACTTTAGAGCAACTTATTTAAGGGTACTAAAGTTTGATAGATGTGAAAGAGGAGAGTGAAAAAATGGTTTAAAACTCAACATTTGAAAAACTAAGATCATCGCATCCAGTCTCATCACTTCATGGCAAATGGATGGGGAAATAGTGGAAGCAGTGACAGATTTTATTTTCTTGGACTCCAAAATCACTGTGGATGGTGACTGCAGCCATGAAATTAAAAGATGCTTGCTCCTTGGAAGAAAAACTATGAAAAACCTAAACAATATATTAAAAAGTAGAGACATCGCCTACAAAAGTCTGCATGGTTAAAGATATAGTTTTTCCAGTAGTCATGTACGGAGGTGAGACATCAACCATAATGAAGGGTGAGCAATGAAGAATTGATGATTTTGGACTAGGGTGCTGGAGAAGACTCTTGAGAGTCCCTTGGACAGCAAGGAGATCAAATCAGTAAATCTGAAAAGAAATCAACCCTGAATATTCATTGGAAGGACTGGTGCTGAAACTGAAGCTCTAATACTTTGGCCACCTGATGTGAAAAGCCAACTCACTGGAAAAGACCTTGATACTGGGAATGACTGAAGGCAAAAGGAGGAGGGGGAGCAGAGGATGAGATGGTTACACGTATCACTGACTCAATGGACACGAATTTGAGCAAATTCTGGGGGGTAATGAAGGATAGGGAAGACTGCAGTGCTGCAGTCCAAGGGGTTCCAAAGAGCTGGACACAACTTAGTGACAAGAACAACAAAATATCAGATGCAAATATATTTACAATTGTTACATCCCATTGACGAACTAATCCTTCATCATTATGTAATGATTTTCTTTGTCTCTTGTTACAGTTTTTTACTTTAATTTAGAGACTACTTTGTCTGATGTAAGTATAGCTGGTCCTGCTCTCTTCGAAATTTCATTTGCACAGAATATCTTTTTTAATACTTTCATTGAAACCGATTTGTGTTCTTAAAGCTAAAATGAGTCTCTGGTTGGCAGCATATGGTTGGATATTGTTTCTTTATTCATTCAGCCACTGTATAATTTTTCACTGAGTAACTTAATAAATTTACATTTAAAGTAATTATTAATAGGTAAAGTACTATTGCCATCTTATTAGTTGTTTTCTGGCTATTTTGTAGTTCTAATCTTCCTTTCCTACAGTCTTCCTCTGTGAATTAATGAATTTCCATGATTTGGGGCTTAGATTTTTTGCTCTTTGTCTTTTATGTATGTGCTATAGGTTTTTACATTGTGGTTACCATGAGGGTTACATAAAACATGTCATAGATATAATAGTTTATTTGAAAGTTAACTTTGATAGCATACAAAACTCTGCTCTTTTATTCCACTTCCCCCTATTTTATGTTTTAATGTCAAAATTTATATCTTTTTATATCTTGCATTCATTAATGAATTATTTTGGCTATGCATGCATGAGTGCTAAGTCATTTCAGTCATGTCTGACTCTTTGAGACCCTTGGGACTATATCTCGCCAGGCTCTTCTGTCCATGGGGTTCTCCAGGCAAGAATACTGGAGTGGGTTGTCAGGCTCTCCTCCAGGTGAGCTTCTCTACCCAGGGAAGAGAAACCTGTATCTCTTAGATCCCTTGCACTGGCAGGAGTGTTCTTTACCACTAGGGTCCCTGGGAAGCCCTATTATAGCTGTAACAATAAGGCTTTTGTCCTTTAACATTTGTACTAGAGTTAAGTGATTAACATACCCACCATATTGCATTACTATTCTGAATTTCACTATCACTAACCTTTACTAGTATATGTTTCATATTTTTGTATGCTTTCATGTTAATTAGCATCCTTTCATTTCTCCCTAAATAACACCTTTCATCACTTCTTATGGGGCAGGTCTAATAGTGATGAAATTCCTTAACTTTTGTTTGTTTGGAAAAGCCTTTCTCTTGCCTTCATTTCTGAAGGACAGTTTTTCTAGTTAAAGTATTCTTTTTGGTAGTTTTTTCTTTCTTTCTTTCTATACTTTTAAAAAATTTTTTAACTTTCATAACACTTTATTGTGGCCTATGTTTCTGTTGAGAAATTCTCAGTTAGCCTTATGGGTGTTCCCTTGCATGTGAGGAATTTCTTTATATACTGCTGCTTTTAAAACTCCTTATTTGCCTTTAATTCTAGACAGTTTTATCATAGTATGTCTTAGAGAAAATTTTTTTGGGATGAAGTTGTTTGGGGACCTATTAGTTTCATGAACTTAGATACCTTAATCTCTCCCTAGATTTTGGAAGTTCTCAACTATTACCAACTTAAAGCTTCTTTGAGTCAACTTTCCTTTTCTCTCTCTCTCATCTCCTTCTGGGACTCTGATTTTGTGTAGATTGTTTCATGTAACAGTACCACATAGGCCCCAAAGACTTTCTTCACTCTTTTCATTTTTTTTTCTTAATCTCCTCTAACTAGATAATTTCAAATGACCTATCTTCTACCTCACAGATTCTTTCTTGTGCTTGATCAAGTCTGTTGTTCATGATTTCTATTGTGTTTATTTTTCATTTTATTCATTGTATTCTTCAGTTCCAGAATTACCATTTGATTCTTTTTCTGTGTGATTTCTTTCAGCTAAATTTCTCATTTTGTTCATATATTGTTTTCCTGATTTAATTAAATTGTCTCCCTGTGTTTTCTTGTAGACTACTGAACTTCCTTAAAACAACTATTTTGTATTCTTTACCAGGCAAATTGCAGATATTTGTTTCTTTGGGGTTGGTTACTAGAAAATTATTGTTCCTTTGGTGGTGTCAGGTTCCCCTGATTTTCCATGTTTCCTAGAGTCTTGCATTGCCATCTTCATGACTGAAAAAGTCATCTCCTCCAGACTTTACTGACTGGCTTCAGGACAGAAATGTCTTACATGAACCCCCTTACAGACTCTGAGGCTTTCTTAGAACTTTTCTATGGATACTCCTGCTGCCTATTTTGTGTTCGCTCTTGAGAGGGAATTCTTAAGATTGTATGTATTTTCTTGACTGTATAAAGTGAGGCCAGGTGTTGGTTTGCTCTTCATAGGTGGTAAAGCTCATGTTTATGTGCTCTCTCCTAATCCTACAAAATCAGGCCTGCTTTCTATAAGTGATCACTAGCCTGCAAAGTCTCACTCTTATCACCCTCAGGGGTATGTACAGGGATCTTGCCCTATGGAGTGTGTAAACCTTTGCTGAGGGGGAATGTGTGCATGAGATGCAGAGTGTTGGGACCATCTGTTGGCCAGTTGGGAGGATCTTAGGTGAGATGTTCCCTGTAGCTCATGGTTCGTCTCCTTGATGGAGTCTGCAGAGCAGTTAGAAGATTCTACATTTCTTTGACATCTTCTAAGAACCCTGGCTACTCTTCTCCTAGCTGCTTCCTGCCCCTAATTGCACATCTCAGTATTCTGAATGTGGTAAAAATAAATAAATAAATAAAGTGAATCTCCCTACTGTTGTGGGAAAATTGCATAAATCTTAATTATGTTGATTTGCTTCATGGTGATTTTCAGATCTACCATATCCTTCTACTTTTCTTTATATTCATTCTATTAAGTTTTAAGATTTTGATATTGAAGCTCCAACTAAAAATCTTAATCTACTGACTAAAAAGTTATTATAATATATAGTGGGACTATATGTAACTTTGTTCTACATTTTCCAAGTCTCTTGTAAAAGTGTTATCATACTTTCATAATTTAAAAAATAATGAGGGGAAAAAAAGTGGACCTCTTCGGTAGCATCCCACACAGCTGGGGAAGCTGGGAGTTCACTCAAACACTCTCACTTTCCCCAGTGGGTGAATTTCAGGCCAACGTGTCTCTTGACGCAACTGTGCCAAGGGTGGGGGTGGGGAGAGTGACAGTGGTAAAGTCAAGCGCTTCTCTGCCCTTTTCACTACCTAATCTCGGGGTTTTCTGCTCCAACAGTGCGCTGGAACTTCTCTGCTGAATTCTTGGACTTCCACAAAATCACTCCTATCTATTGGTGAGTGTCAAACATTGTGTTCTTTAAGCGGAAGACAACAGAAAACTCTCATTCTAACATTTTAATGCCATCATTTCTCAGCAAAATTTTTAGATTAAAGTATACTTCTGAAGCTTGCTCCTTACTGTTAGCATTATATTTTTGAGAGTTATTCAGGATGAGACATTCAGCACTAGTTCACTTACTGAAAGTTCTGTACTGTGTTTAATTTTTAATATACTATTTTCTCTTGATAGACATTTTGATCTTTGTTTATTCTTATTACAATCAATGTTGCTTTTAATATTCTAGTATTTGTCTTCATGTACAAGAGTTTTTCTTGGGTATGTACCTAAAGTTTTTGTTTTTGTTTTTTGTACCTAAAGTTTTTAATTTTAGTGTATTCAAATTTACTAAATCTTCTTTTATACTTTTAAGTTTTCTCACTTGTTCAAGATGTTTTCCACCCTTTTGGTAAATATATCTAATTATCTTCTAAAATTTTAAAATTTTCTCTTTAACATTTGAATTTTTGATTCATTTGGGATTGCCTTTTTTGTATGGCTGCTGCTGCTGCTAAGTCGCTTCAGTCGTGTCCGACTCTGTGCGACCCCATAGACGGCAGCCCACCAGGCTCCTCTGTCCCTGGGATTCTCCAGGCAAGAACACTGGAGTGGGTTGCCATTTCCTTCTGAAGTGCATGAAAGTGAAAAGTGAAAGTGAAGTCGCTCAGTCATGTCCAACTCATGGCGATCTCATGGACTGCAGCCTACCAGGCTCCTCTATCCATGGATTTTCCAGCCAAGAGTGCTGAAGTGGGGTGCCATTGCCTTCTCCATTTTTGATGGCATAATATAGTAAATAATTTTTATATGAAAATATATTTCTAGCAATATTTACTAAATACATTTTATTTTCTTCATTGATCTCAATGTAAATTTTGTTCATAAATATATGTTTTTATATATGTATAGGTTTCCTGGCTCCCTGCTTAGTTATATTGATTAATTTTCCATCACAACACCAAAACAACTAAACTTTAATAATTTTCTTTATGAATTTTGCTATTTAACAGGAAAATTCTTCTTGCTTGGTGATTTTTTTTCTTAGAAGTGCTTTGGCAATTCTTGGCCTTTTATTCTTCCAAATAAATTTTAGAATGAGTTTGTTATTTAGACCTGTGAATAAATGTATTAGGATTTAAAATAAGATTACTCTAAATTAATAGATCAGTTTTGAAAGAAATAATATTTTTGTAAATATTGAGTGTTCTATTAATGAACATCTATGTATGTCTCCTAATTAAAAAGCCTCTTACTGAAAGTGAAAGAGGAGAGTGAAAAAAATTGGCTTAAAGCTCAACATTCAGAAAACTAAGACCATGGCATCTGGTCCCATCACTTCATGGGAAATAGATGGGGAAACAGTGGAAACAGTGTCAGACTTTATTTTTTTGGTTTCAAAATCACGGCAGATGGTGATCGCAGTCATGAAATTAAAAGACGCTTACTCCTTGGAAGGAAAGTTATGACCAACCTAGATAGCATATTAAAAAGCAGAGACATTACTTTGCCAACAAAGGTCCGTCTAGTCAAGGCTATGGTTTTTCCAGTGGTTGTGTATGGATGTGAGAGTTGGACTGTGAAGAAAGCTGAGCACCAAAGAATTGATGCTTTTGAACTGTGGTGTTGGAGAAGACCCTTGAGAGTCCCTTGGACTGCAAGGAGATCCAACCAGTTCATCCTAAAGCAGATCAGTCCTGGGTGTTCATTGGAAGAACTGATGCTGAAGCTGAAACTTCAATACTTTGGCCACCTCATGCAAAGAGTTGACTCATTGGAAAAGACCCTGATGCTGGGAGGGATTGGGGGCAGGAGGAGAAGGGGATGACAAAGGATGAGATGGCTGGATGGCATCACCGACTCGATGGACATGTGTTTGAGTAAACTCCAGGAGTTGGTGATGGACAGGGAGTCCTGGCGCACTGCGATTCATGGGGTCGCAAAGAGTCGGACACGACCGAGCGACTGAACTGAACTGATGTATGTCTCCCCATGTTTCAATCTCTAAATCAATTAAATGTAATTTTCTTCTTAACAGTTATGCTACATATATTATCAGCTTTATTTTTCCAGATTTTATATCTTTAGTAATTTAAATGACATTTCTTCAAGAGTTGCTGCCATTCAGTTGCTGAATTATGCCTGACTCTTTGCAGCACCATGGAATGCAGCATGCCAGGGTTCCTGTCCTTCACTATCTCCCGGAGCCTGCTCAAATCCATGTCCATTGAGTCAGTGATGCTCTCTAACCATCTCATCCTCTCTGTCTTCTCCTTTTCTCTTCAATCTTTCCCAGCATCAGGATCTCTCCCAATGAATTGGCTCTTCGCATCAGGTGGCCAAAATATTGGAGCTTCAGCTTCAGGATCAGTCCTTCCAATGAATATTCAAGGTTGATTTCTTTCAGAATTGGTTTGATCTCCTTGCAGTTCAAGGGACTCTCAAAAGAGTCTGCCTCACCACACTTTGAAAGTATCAGTTCTTCAGTGCCCAGTCTTCTTTATGATCCAACTCTCACTTCCATACATGACTACTAGAGAAACCATAGCTTTGACTATGAAGACAGTTCTCAGTAAAGTGATATGTTTGTTTTTTAATACACTATTTAGGTTTGTTATAGCTTTTCCTCCAAGGAGCAAGTATCTTTTAATTTCATGGCTGTAGTCACTATCTGCACTGACTTTAGAGCTCAAGAAAATAAAATCTGTCACTCCTTCCACTTTTCCAGCCCTTCTATTTGCCATGAAGTGTTTGGACCTCATGCCATGATCTTAGATTTTTGAATGTTTAGCTTCATGCCAACTTTTTCACTCTCCTCTTTCACCTTTAGCAAGAGGCTGTTTAGTTCCTCTTCACTTTCTGCCATTAGAGTGGTATCATCTGCATATCTGACATTGCTGATATTTCTTCCAGCAATCCTGATTCCAGGTGTGATTCATTTAACCTGGCATTTCACATGATGCTCTCTGCATATAAGTAAAATAAGCAGGTTGACAATATACAACCTTGACATACTCCTTTCTCAAATTTGGAACCAGTCAGTTGTTCCATGTCCAGTTTTAACTGTTACTTCTTGACCCACATATAGGTTTCTCAGGAGACAGGTAAGGTGGTATGATATTCGCATTTCTTCAAGAAATTTCCACAGTTTGTTTTGACCCACATAGTCAAAAGCTTTAGCATAATCAGTGAAGCAAAAGTAAATGTTTTTCTTTTACTCTTGCTTTCTCCCTGATCCAACAAATGTTGGCAATTTAATCTCTGGTATCTCTGCCTTTTCTAAACCTAGCTTGTACTTCTGGAAGTTCTCAATTGACATACTTTTGAAGTCTAACTTGAAGAATTTTGAGCATAACCTTGCCAGCATGTGAAATGAGTGCAAGAGTATATTTTTCTAATTTTATGTTGCTTGCATGCAAAACTATAATTGTCTTTTGCATATTGACCTAATATCTAGCAACTTTTGAATATTTTTTAAGTAATAAGTGAATAAAGGGCATTTAGGTTCTAGAATATGGCCAGGTTAGAGCACTGAAAGACCTTTTCACTGAACAATGATTGAAGTCTAGAAAGCTATATTATCTGAGACATCTTAGGCTCACAAATGGCAAAGCTGATCTCCGAGAATCCCTTTATTCTAAAATAATAATAAAAACAGAAAAGAAAATGAATAAAAATGTCATTACCGACAAAAATTGAGAATATGTTATAGTACTGTTGGCAAGGATATGGAACAGTTTGAAATCTCATACACTTCTCTTGGAGGGCAAAATTCTAATTTAAATGTTCAAATTACCTTGGAAAACAATTAGACACTTTTCTCAAAGCTGATGTATTGAATATCCTGCAATCTGCAAATCCCATTTCTTAGGTATATGCCTATGTTAGTTTTATGCTATGCATATGTACCAGGAGATATATATGAATGCTGATAGCAACATTCATTATAAGAGAAAACAATCTGGAAAAAATTTTTTAATTCCATCAAAATGGTATAGTCACATGATTGATTTTTATACAGCAATAAATGAAATAAATATACATACAGAATGAGTGATAAGCTTTGAGAGCATAATGCTGAATTTAAAGGCAAGTCTAAGAAGATAATGTATAGTATATTATCATTTTCTGCAACTCCCAAAACAGTAAAACTAAACAATATATTCTTAGGCATTTAATATTATGAATGAATCCCACATTTAAAAAAAAAAATGAGGAAACAAACACAAAATGTAGGATACTTGTGTCTCTGAGGAAAGAATCAAAGAAATAAGACAAGGGAAGAACACATAGGTAAATGCAAATTACTGGAAATTCCTGTCTCTTGGGCTGAATGTTGACTTTATGGATATGTATTATACTGTTATGTTCTATTAATAACATTTACATAACAAAACTTTTGCATGTGCTAAAACATAATAAAAATGAAATAAAAGTAGAAAAGAATATAAAACATTTATCCTTTTATTTAGTATATAATTATTAAACACCTACCTAGAAAATTTCATGGACAGAGGAGCCTGGTGGGCTACAGTTGTGGGATCACAAAGAGTCAGACACAACTGAGGGACTAATAGTATTACTACCTCTACCAGTGCCAGATACAACTCTAGCTACCAGGAATTAAACAATATCCAGTGTCAATATTTAAAAAACAGGGGAAAAAAATCTCTGTATTCTTGAACATGCACTGAACAAGATTCAACTAAACAAACTTTATGAAATAGAACTTATTAAGATTAAAATACTTTATAAAGTTATGGAAATAAAAATGGAAAATAAAGAGGAGTCTGTATTCTAACTTTAAAAAATTCAAGTTTTGAGGTTACCAACAGTCTGACAAAAGAATGATTAAAGTCCACTTAAGGAATCAAGTCCCTCCATATTAATCTTATTTCATCCTTTCCAAGAAAAACAGCCTCAGCGATGGCCGAAGTGTGTGATTTGAGAGGCAAACTGGGCAAAGCATTGTTTTAGGTTTTTGAGGAATTTAATTTCGATTTAATTATTCACAGACTGTTAAGACCAGTTGAACTTTTCTGCCCTAAATGTCCAGAGTATGCTCAGTTGCTTGAGTCATGTCTGACTCTGCGACCCTATGGAGTGTCCATGGGATTCTCTAGGCAAGGATACTGGAATGGGTTGTCATACCCTCCTCCAGCAGATCTTCCTGACTCAGGGATGGAACCTGCGCCTCCTGCAACTAATGCATTGGGGCAGATTCTTTACCCACTGAGCCACCAGAGAAGCCCAAATGTTCAATACTCTGTATCTTTCAAATTGGTACAAACATGGACTAACTCTATCTTGGATACAAATACTAAACCTTTGCTGATCCCTTCAGAAACCCTACATGAGCCTCCAGTCAAATAATCACTCAATATCCACTACAGTGAAATGACTGGATGGCATCACTGCTGCAATGGACATGAACTTGGGCAAACTTTGAGAGATGGTGAGGGACAGGGAGGCCTAGTGTGCTGCTTTCAATGGGGTTGCAAATAGTTGGACATGACTGGGTGGCTAAACAACAAGATTCACCATAGACTGCGCAACAGTGGAGAATCTGGATGTAGTTGCATTCAGGGTGTTAATGAATAAGCATTCCGTCAGCTCAGAACTGCAGAATTCTCCTACCAATCAGAAAAATCACTAATGAGGCTACAAACTGTTATACTCCCAGTTACCATACTAATGAACATTTCTAGATAGCAAGTTTTTCCTTCTACATACATAGGAGTGACCAGAGGGGAAAAAGAATATAATTTAGTGTAAAAACTTCAAGTGATCCTTGAGCTTTGAATGTGAAAACAAAACAAGAAAAAAAAATAGTATTTACTGCCACCTGAGTTAAGATTTATTGTTTAATTTGGGGTTGAATTACAGCATTTATTGTGCTAGACCAAAAAGTTTGGGGCACTAATTCAAGAGAGCATATTTGGCACTAAATTTTCTAAGGTATGATTAAGAAACCAAAGACTTCTATTAAACTCAGTAAACATCTTGAAAATGGCAAAAGGAACTTTAAAAGATTAATGGGTATGCCATCTAGATGTAATACTGCTAAAGTTTAATACATAGCTATTAGGTTTTTCACCTGAGTTAATAAATAGAATTACACCATTCTTGGATGAATCTGAGCAGACTTCTGAAAATAACTGATCTCAGATAGACTGAGATAAAGAAATTCTATCCCCAAAACAAACCTACCAATAGGGAGGACAAATTTTTTAATCATAAAAACTGATGAAGAGCAGAATGCACTGAAATTGTGCTAAAATATATACAAATTAAATAAGATTGCTGTTTTGGAAAAATAAAAACTTTCATCTGTGCAAACTGAGGCATAGACTCAAGGCAAAGTCAATTATCCATCATGGTAGTTAGTTTAAAATTCTTTGGACATAAAGAACAAAGGAACAAAAATGTTCAAAGTGAAAAGTGTTAGTTGCACAGTTGTGTCTGACTCTTTGTGACTCTATGGACTATAACCTGCCAGGTTCCTCTGTCCATAGAATTTTTCAGGCAAGAATACTGGAGTGAGTAGCCATTCCTTTCTCTAGGGGATCTGTCCAACACAGGGATCGAACCCAGGTAACTTGCGTAGCAGGTGGATTCTTACCATCTGAGCCACCAGGGGAGCCCCAAAATGTTCAAAGCTAGCATTAAATAAAATACTACATGTCAAGCATAGTACCTGGAAAATAGTAATCATTCACTAAATGGATTTAGCGTTGAAGTAGCAGTGCTATTGTTACTGGTTGATTTAAAATTAATGATCTTTCAGGCTTCCCTCATAGCTCAGTCAATAAAGAATCTACCTACAATGCAGGAGACCTGGGTTCTATTCCTGAGTTGGGAAAATCCCCTGGAGAAGGAAATGGCAACCCACTCCAGTGGGCAGAGTAGCCTGGCAGGCTACAGTCCATGGGGTCACAAGAGTCAGATATGACTTAGCAACTAAACCACCACCAAGGTTACTGACATCCCTTCTTGATGCTCCTCAAATCACCAAACAATATTTAGGTTATAATATATCTGACCTTTGGGGTCTGACTTGTTATAAGGAGTTCAGAACTGATTAATTTGAATAAGAGAGAAAAATAATATAAGTAAAACCTTCATTTGCACATCATTTTCAAATGAATATGTAAATGAGGTAAAGAGATGCATTGGAAATGCCCCAAGAAAGGGACTTTCAGAGGAAAAAAATTATGGGTCAAAGACATGGTAAAGTTTTCTAAAAGTAATCTACCTTTGATAATAAACTCTCTTCAGATACCTAGGAAATCCTATCTTACTCCCATATGTTAATATCATCTTTGAATATAAAATCCAAATTAAAAACTAATTCTTAACAGAAAGCTTTTGTTAAAAGCAACATTTTGAAATGCTGTCAGTAACTATCATAAATATTTGAGAAGTTAATATTTTAATCTTCAACTATAGCACAGAAAACACTTGTAGTGATAGACAGTGCTTCATTAATGGAGTTCTGTGTGTCTAATTGCTTTAGGCACAGGGAGCTGCATTATTTTGACACATGACATGCAATTAGAACATGGTCACACGGCTAACGGGAGATTTTACACCTTTTTTTCCTTCTACATTCAGAGTGAATAATTAGCATATTTTTTCTGCTTAGAATAATAATCAGAGCCTTAGATCCAGAAATTGCCTAATGAGGTAAAATTCCAGTTGTTGACATTAATACATGTGACACATTTTTTCAGTTGTTAAAGTAAACCTCCAAGTAAACCTTGAAGCTACCATTTCATTTACCCTTTCCAAAGTGCCCCTACCAGCCAGGAGTTATGTTATTCTTAGCATAATGTTATTGAGAAGAAAGACCACAATAGATGTTTTATAAAATATACCATTATTTCAGGGCTCCACACATAGTAGGTGTAAAATCAATACTGCTTACAAATTAAAAAGGTTCCGCTTGGTATCTTCTGTAGTCATTTAATGCTTATCAGCATGCAAAATTGATATAAAACCATTTTAGGTTATTTTGGAGCATTATTAGAATAAAAAATGGATTATTTTAACAATTCAAAATTATATCAAAACAGTTGAAGTTTTCAAAGTGTTGTTAATTCTATTGCAAACATTTAACAGTAAGGAAAAAAATCATCCAATATATTCCTAAAGCAGAGCCAAATTTTATGTAAAGTTAATAAAAATTAGGTTTCAGAGTTCATCAATTAAGTGATCCCATCCAAGGCAAACATGGTATTCCTAATAATTTTATCTTCCTAATTTTGCATTTTTTCCTTAAAGAGTTCTCCACCCTAGTCATAAATGCTTCAGTCCCCACAAAACCTGGATCTGCCCCTGGTAAAATCACCATGCTAGGTTAATACAAACTCTTGGATACTTCAAAAAGCTTTTTTTTCTTTTTTTGAAAATACTATCCCTTTTTCATTTTTTGTGAAGACCATAGTGACTTTGAGAGTTCTATCAGTAAAGCCATAAACTAGTCAAAATGGCAGACTTTAAGGTACCACCACCCCTACAAAGAATTAAATTTTTCCCCCTTTGTCTATTACTTAATAAGAACCTACACAATTATTAAGCATTTACAAATTAAATCAGTGAGCAAAATATTAACTTGGTATTATGATCTGTGATGTATATTACATAGGAGCTATATATTGAAGATAGACCAAAAAGAGAAAAGCCATCAAGATAGAGCAGAGGTCCTCAAACTCCAGAATCTAATGTTTGATGACCTGAGGTGCAGCTAATATATTATAATAAAGACTGAAATAAAGTGCACAAGAAATATAATGTACTTGAATCATCCTGAAACCATCCCACATCCTCTGGTCCATGGAAAAATTGTCTTCCATTGAAACCAGTGCCTGGTGTCAAAAAGGTTGGGGACTGGTGGAGAAGAAAGGACAAGAAGCACTGATTAGGCTTTAGTTTCTTTTTTAAAATAAATATGTGCTGTGCCATGCTTAATCGCTCAGTCATGTCCGACTCTTTGTGACCCCATGGACTGTGGCCTGCCAGGCTCTTTCGCCCATGGGAATTCTCTAGGCAAGAATAGTGGCGTGATTTGCCATGCCCTTCTTCACGGGATCTTCCCACCCCAGGGATCAAACTCAGGTCTCCTGCATTGCCAGCGGATTCTTTACTGTCTGAGCCACCTGGGAAGCCCAAAGTAAATATGTATAAGCCTAAATGTTTTCATGGCACATTTAAGAAAATCATGAAGAATTTCACTATTATCAGTTCTAAAAGTCTTGATTAATCAAAGAAATTTTACATTTTGAAATATTGATTGTTAAATATATGAAAGAATATGTAAAGTCAATAATCCTGGGTTTTTATTACTGTCCTTTAGTGAATGACTTACTACTGCTCTACCTGTTGCTCTACTTGTATAAAAACACCAGACAAAAATTCCAGTATGCAATCTACAAACTGTAACAACTCTCATTTGGTACCAGATTACTTGTGAAGTAGGAAAAGATATGCACACATCATGTCACTATGACTCCGAAGCCAAATTAGTTAAACAATAGTTAAGATGAACTTTCAGTTTGTAATCTGTAAATAGGCAAGAGATCAAAGATAATTATGACAAATGACAATGCCATGTGACTAGCTCTACCAGATGTTAAACTATTTCATTAAACTACAGTAATTAAAACAGTGTGGCATGGACTAATTTTATATATATATACTAAACCATATATACACTATACTATATATATGCATATATATGTAGAGCAGATAGATGAAATAAAAATAATTCGGCTATAAACCCTTTTCCCTTAATAAATAGGAACAGCAGTGAAGTAGGAACTTGTTTTCTTTCAGTAAATATTAGGACAACTGACCAGAAACATTGAAGAAAAAAATGCTAAGACTAATTAAATCACTTACAAATTACTTTACATAGCTGTAACCATATGCAAATAACCTATATGTAAAGTACATACAAAATATAAGAAAATAACATCTGTGTTTATAAACTCATGTAAGGGAAAGGACTTGATGAACTTAGAAACAATGGAAGAAATTGCAAAGGAAAAGAGTGATAGAATTTATATTACGAAATGTACTGTTTATACTTTCTTTGGTAGAAAGAAAAGGAAAAAGATTATAAGAGTGAGAATTATAGACAAATGAAAATATTTATAGCAATATAGCAATAGGGTTGCTTTTATTACATAAATCACCCTCCAAAATTCATAAGGCAATCATTAAAAGCACATGATTAAGTGGACAAAGAATATGATCAAATAATTCACAAAAGAATTACAGACAGAAAGTCAACATGATATAAATGTTAATTCTCCCTAGTAATCCCATATATGCAGATTTAAACAATAATAATATCACATTCCTACTTATCAACTAAATCATATGCATGGCTGTGTATTCTAATATTTTTATCAAATAATCCCAATTCCAGAAAGTGTTAGTAACAAAATCCCAAATACTAAACTCTCTGTGTAGAGTGAAGTAACCCAAAAGATAAACACCAATACAGTATACTAACGCATATATATGGAATTTAGAAAGATGGTAATGATAACCCTATATACAAGGCAGAAAAAGAGACACAGATGTATAGAACAGACTTTTGGACTCAGTGGGAGAAGGCGAGGGTGGGATGTTCAGAGAGAACAGCATTGATTCATGTGTATTATCAAGTGTGAAACAGATCGCCAGTCCAGGTTGGATGCATGAGACAAGTGCTCGGGGCTGGTGCACTGGGATGACCCAGAGGAAAGGGATGGGGAGGGAGGTGAGAGGGGGGATCGGGATGGGGAACACATGTAAATCCATGGCCGATTCATGTCAATGTATGGCAAAAACCACTACAATATTGTAAAGTAATTAGCCTCCAATTAGCAAAAATAAAGGAAAAAAAAAAAGACAATGCCTTTTGTAGGGGCTTCCTTGGTGGCTCAGTGCTTGGAGTCACAGGTTCAATCCCTGGTCTGGGACGATCATACATTCCTCAGAGCAACTAAGGCCACGCGCCATAGCTATTGAGCCTGTTCTGTAATAGAGCATGCACTCCGCAACAAGAGAAGTCACCACAATGAGAAGCCTGCACAGTGCACCTAAAGAGTAGCCCCCACCCACCTCAGTTAGAGAAAAGCCCACACAGCAATGAAGAACCAGAACAGCCAAAAACAAATAAATAAAATTATTTTTTTTCAATGCCAAAAAAAACTGTGTAAAGAAGTTTAGCAATACCTGTGATAGCAAAATAAGCGTAAATATTCAATTAATCATGATATACTTAATGCATCAGAAAAAACTTTATGAAATTGTATTGAAAAGAGTGGCTATAAAGATTATATTAGCACATGAAAAATACTTTTAACCATTCTCATTTTAAATAGCAAGATAAAGCTATTAAGTATAGTATAAATACTATAATACAACTTTTTAAAATTAAAAAAAAAAACTAGAATGGGAAAAGAAGGCTAGATGGGAATACACCAAAATAACAATAAGAAGAAAGAAAAAAACTGACAATTAGTAACTGAATTCTAAAGTTCTTTATGCATTTTATGTATCATATATAGTTTATAGTTCCCAGGAATTCTACAATCCTTTGTCAAAATTCCGTTGAGGCTTAGAATTTGATGAGATTAATCTAGCATTTCTCATGAATATGCAATTCCTTTTATGGGTATTTTGTGGACCACTAAGTTCTACGTGTTTTATTGTTTGACACACACTTAGCAAATTATTCCTCATTGTGTTGCTGGGCAGCTTGTTTTCTTCTCAAGTACTCTATTTCTAATTTTAATGCTATAATCAAGTACTTGTTCAAAAATTACTCTAATATATATTCAAAATCATTTTGAATTATAGTCACTTTATTATTATTTCACCTGCTTCTCTTCACTGTAAAATGCTAGAAATTGGTTAGAATAGATACATAATCAGAACATTAGAAAAACTGTATATATGAATAAAAGTTTTTTCCACCTCCTCTCTGAACTGTGTTACACAAAAATAGGTATTCAGTAATTTAGTGGTTTTCAGTTCTATTTCTTTGACTCCCTTCCATTCTTTGATTATATTACTTGAAACTAATCATTTTCCTTCATTTAAATATTTAAAATTGAATAATTTCAAAGGCTCTTTCATATGCAAATAATTTAAATCCTAACATAAATCTGTAAAACAACTACCTGAAAGTTTAGATTCTACTTATTATTTTGACTACATACAAATCAATGTGTCACATTTACAAATTTTGGTGGTGGTTTATTTGTTGAGTCATGCCCGACTCTTTCTGACCCTATGGACTATAGCCCACTAGGCTCCTCTGCCCATGGAATTCTCCAGGCAAAAATATTGGAGTGGGTTGCCATTTCCTTCTCCAAGTGATCTTGCCAATCCAGGAGTCGAACCCAGGTCTCCTGCATTGCAGGCAGATTCTTTACCAACAGCTACAAGGGAAGCCTTTACAAATTTTAATGGAGTGGATTAATCTATTCAGAGACGGCTGAATCTTGTTTTGCATAACCTAAACTTATTTTTTAATATCATTCTATTCTTTTATTTTTACTATTCACTTGGATATAGAGTAAATAGTTCTTATATGAGGCATGCGATTGAGCATATCATTTTCACAGTTTTGAAGCAACATAGTATGTAATAAAAGCAGTCCTATTGCAATATTTTCTGTAAATATTTGCACTAGAAAACAATGTTTCTTCCAAGAAAGGAAAAAAAATAGCTTTTATTCAACACTCTATTACTTTTAAACCAAGATTATAAAGAAGATTCACTTCTCAATATTGATTCAAAAAAAGGGGGGCTGTAGAATAATGTTTCACACATTTTACTTCAACTCTCTCCACTCCATGAATATCATATCTACAAATCACCAGCTCCATAGAACCTATTCAATACAGAGGATATCCCAGGGCAATAGAAACAGAGCTTTGAGTCAGTGTAAATATGTCATAAACTCTACATCCTTTTAGTTTATCAATCTCTGTCTCCTTGAAGATGTAATTAATTTACTCAACAAATTTTATTGAATGACAATATACCAGCTCTGGTATATTTCTTTCCTAATGGAATTCTGCTGAATATGTTCCCGATAATATAAATAAAAATTTTCCTTTATATTTATTTGGTTGTTTGTAAAATACACATGACACAAAATTTACTACCTTAACAAATTTTAACTGTGTAGTTTGTTATATTAAATATAGTCATATTGTTGTGCAACCATCATCACCATCCATCTCCAGAACTCTTTTCATCTTGAAAAAATGAAACTTTATACTTATTAAAAGATAACTACCCACTCTCCTCTCCTCTCAGCCCCTAACAACCACCATTCTACTTTTTGTCTCTGATTTTTTACTATCCCAGATCCCTCAAAAAAGGAATCATGTAGTATTTATCTTTTTGTGACTGGTTTATTTCACTTAGCATAATGTCCTTGAGGCTCATCCATGTAGTAACATATGTCAGAATTTCTTCCTTTGAAAGCTGAATAAATTCCATTGTATGCATCTACCACATTTTGCTTATCCATTTGTCTGTTGATGGACTTGGGCTGCTTCCATGTTTGCATTATTGTGAATAATGCTGCTATGAACATAGGTGTAAAAATATCTCTTCAAAATTCTGCTTTCAATTCTTTTGGGTTCATGCCCAGAAGTGAAATTGCTGGATGATATGGTAAAACTATTTTAATTTTTTGAATAACTAGCATACTGTTTTCAGACTTGCTATGCCATTTTACATTCCCACTAAGAGTGAAAAAGGGTGCTAAGGTCTTCACCAGCACTTGTTATTTTCTTTTTTCTTTTTTTATAGTAGCTGTCACAATGGGTTTGAGGTGAAATTTCATTGTGGCTTTGATTTGCATTTTATTCATGATTAGTGAAGTTGAGCATCTTTACATGCAGTTATTGACATTTGTATATCTTTCTCGGAGAAATGTCAATTCAACTCCTTTTAAATCAGTTGTTCATTTTTTATTGTTTTTACCAATAGTCTTTTAAAATTAAACCATCCTTGTGTATGATCCTTTTTATATAGTGTTGGACTCTGCTAATATGTGGTTGAGGATTTTCACATCTATATTCATCAAAGATATTGGTCTCTAATTTTTTTTTAAAGTGTCTTGGTCTATTGTTGGCTTCAGGATAATGGTGGTCTTGCAGAATGAATTTGAGAGTGTTGCAACCTTCTTTGGGGCTTCCCTGGTGGCTCATTGGTAAAGAATCTGCCTGCAAAGCAGGAGATTCAGGAGATGTGGGTTCAATCCCTGGCTGAGGAAGATCCCCTGGAGGGTTGCATGGCAGCCCACTCCAGTATTCTTGCCTGGAGAATCCCATGAAGAGAGGAACCCAGAAGAGAGGAGTCCGTAGGGCTGCAAAGAGTTGGACACAACAGACAACTGAGCACACACACACGCATGTATATGTCTCAATTTTTTTGAAATTATTTGATGAGGATAGGTATTAGTTCTTCTTTTTATGTTTGGTATAAATCTCCTATGAAGCTATTGGTTCTGAACTTTAATTTTCTGGGAGTTTTTCTTAAATTACAAATTCAATTTTATTACTAGTGATAAGGCTGTTCAGATGGCCTGCTTCTTTCTGATTCAGTCTTGGCATATTGTTTGTTTCTAGAAAAGTGTCCTTTTCTTATAGGTTGTCCAATTTTCTGACATATAATTCTTCATAGTATTCTCATGATTTTTTTTATATCTCCGTGGTATTGGTTGATAGTTCTCCTCTTTTATTTATTATTTTGATTATTTTGACTCTTCCTTTTTTCTACTTGATTAGTCTGGGTAAAGATTTATCAATTTTATCTTCTGAGGAAAGTTCTTGGTTTTTTTAATCTTTTCTACTGCTTTGGGTGATCTCTATTTTCCCTATTTACTTCCTCTCTGGTCTTTATTATTTACTTCTTTCTTCTGGATTTTAACTTTATTTGTTCTCCTTCCAAGAATGCTAACATAGTTCAATATTTGCAAATCAATCAATGTGACATATAACATTAACAAAAGGAAGGATAAAATTTACATGATCATCTCAATGGATACAGTAAAACATTTTAAAAAGTTCACATCCATTTGTGACTCAAAATTCTCTTCAAAGTTTGTATAGAAGGAATATAGCTTAACAAAATAAGAGCCATTATGAATATCCCACAGCTAACATCATACTCATTGATGGAAAACTAATAAAAGACTTTCCTCTAAAATCAGGAGTAAGACAAGGTGGTCCACTCTTGCAACTGCTATTAAACAAAGGATTAGAAGACAAGCAATCAGACAAGACAGCAATCAGCCAAGAAAATAAAACAAAAGATATCCAAATTGGAAAGGAAGAACTAAATCTGTTACTAGTTGCAGATGACATGAGATAGATAGATAAATACACACACACACACGAAGCAACAGTTAGAACTGGACATGGAGCAACAGACTGGTTCCAAATTGGGAAAGGAGTACGTCAAGGCTATATATTGTCACCCTGCTTATTTAACTTACATGCAGAGTACATCAGGCAAAATGCCAGGCTTGATGAAGCACTGACCGGAACTAAGATTGTCAGGAGAAATATCAATAACCTCAGATACACAGATGACACCACCCTTATGGCAGAAAGTGAAGAAGAACTGAAGAGCCTCTTGATGAAAGTGAAAAATTTGGCTTAAAACTCAACATTCAGAAGACAGGATCATGGCATCTGGTGCCACCACTTCATGGCAAATAGATGGGGAAACAATGGAAACAGTGACAGACTTTATTTTCTTGGGCTCCAAAATCACTGCAGATGGTGACTGCAGCCATGAAATTAAAAGACACTTGCTCCTTAGAAGAAAAGCTGTTACCAACCTAGACAGCATATTAAGAAGCAGAGACATTACTTTGCTAACAAAGGTCCATCTAGTCAGAGCTATGGTCTTTCCAGTAGTCATGTGTGGATGTGAGTGTTGGACTACAACGAAAGCTGAGTGCCGAAGAATTGATGCTTTTGAACTGTACTTGAGAGTCCCTTGGTCTGCAAGGAAATCAAACCAGTCTATCTTAAAGGAAATCAATCCTAAATATTCATTGGAAGGACTGATGCTGAAGCTGAAACTCCAATACTCTGGCACCTGATGGGAAGAATTGACTCACTGGAAAAGACTCTGAGGCTGGGAAAGATTGAAGGTGGGAGAGAAGGGGAAACAGAGGATGAAATGGTTGGATGGCATCAGCAATTTGATGGACATGAGTTTTAGCAAGCGTAGGGAGTTGGTGATGACTAGGGAAGCCTGATGTGCTGCAGTCCATGGGGTCGCAGTGTGGGGACACAATTGAGCGACTGAACTGAACTGAATATATACATGTACATGTACGTGTGTGTGTGTGTGTGTGTGTGTTTGTGTGTGTGTGTGTGTGTATATAAGCGATATATACATCTCTTATATATAAAACCCAAACGTCTTCACCATTGATGGATACAAGATCAATATATAGAAATCTGTTTCTTTCGCATACGCTAATAATGAGCTATAAGATAGGAAAAATAAACAAATAAATAAATAAACTCCTGTTTAAAATCACATCAAAAAATACATAGGATAAACTTAACTAGGAGATGGAATAGCTATACTCTGAAAACTATAAAACATTGATGAAGGAAATTGAAGATAATCGAAAAATGCAAAGATATTCTGTGTTCATGGACTGGAAAAAATAATAATGTTAAAATGCTCATATGATGCAGAGCAATCTACTTATTTAATGCAATCTTAATCAGAAAATACCAAAAAACATTTTTCAAGGAACTAGAACAAATAATCCTAAAATTCATATCAAATCACAAAAGGTCCAAGGTAGTCAGCCAATGCAATCTTGAGGAAAAGAACAAATTGGTAAATGGGATGTATCATACTCCCTGACTTCAGACTACACTATAAAGTTACTTTAACAAAACACCATGGTACTGACAACACACAAAAAGAGACATATAAATCAATGGAACAGAATATAGAGTCCAGAAAAAAGAAAAACACATATTTTTTTAAATTTTTTTTGAAAAACACATATTTTTATGGTTAATTAATCTACATCAAAGGGGACAAGAATATACAATGGGGAAAAGATAGTCTCTTCAAATAAGTAATGCTGGGAAACCTAGACAGCTATCTGCAAAACAATGAGATTAAAACATTGCCTCATAACATATACAAAATAAACTAAAAATAGATCAAAGACCTAAATCTAAGATCTGAAATCATGAAATCTCTAGAAGAGAACATAGGCAGAGCATTCTTTGACATAAATTTTGGCCATATTTTTTTGGATCTGTCTTCTAAGGTAAAATAGATAAAAGTAAAAATAAACAAACAGGACCCAATTAAACTTAATGCTTTTGCTCAGTAACACAAACCATCTACAAAACAAAAAGACAACACATTGAATGGGAGAAACTATTTGTAAATAATGTGACTAACAAGGGGTTAATATACAAAATATATAAGCAGTTCATACAACTCAATATCAAAACAAAAAATCTTGATTAAAAAAATGGGCATAAGATCTGAATAGACATCATTTCAAGGAACACATACAGATGGCTAGAGAAGTGAAAATGTTAGTCGCTCAGTTGTGTCTAACTCTTTGCAATCCATGGACTGTAGCCCACCAGGCTCCTTTGTTCATGGAATTCTCCAACAAGAACACTGGAGTGAGTAGCTGTTCCCTTCTCCAGGAGATCTTCCTGACTCAGGGGTTGAACTTGGGTCTCTTGCATTGCAAGCAGATTCTTTACCATCTGAGCCATCAAGGAAGCCCCACAGATGGATAACAGGCACATAAAAAGATGCTCACCATTGCTAATTATTCAGTTCAATAGGTAATTCAGTTCAGTCACTCAGTTCAGTAGTTCAGTTCAGTCACTCAGTTCAGTAGTTCAGTTCAGTCACTCAGTTGTGTCCGACTCTTTGCAACCCCATGAATCGCAGCACGCCAGGCCTCCCTGTCCATCACCAACTCCCGGAGTTACTCAGACTCATGCCCATCGAGTCAGTGATGCCATCCAGCCATCTCATCCTCTGTCATCCCGTTCTCCTCCTGCCCCCAATCCCTCCCAGCATCAGGGTCTTTTCCAATGAGTCAACTCTTCGCATGATGTAGCCAAAGCATTGGAGTTTCAGCTTCAGCATCAGTCCTTCCAATGAACACCCAGGACTGATCTCCTTTAGGATGGACTGGTTGGATCTCCTTGCAAGGGATCTCCTTGCAAGTCTTGAGAGGGACTCTCAAGAGTCTTCTCCAACACCACAGTTCAAAAACATCAACTCTTTGGTGCTCAGCTTTCTTCACAGTCCAACTCTCACATCCATACATGACCACTGCTAATTATTAGAGAAACGCAAATCATAACCACTCAATTGCTTTAAAGCAACAATTTAGGATGTTACCTTTAGTTCCCCTTTAAAGTACCAAAGTCTCTGTGAACATCTCATATTCATCAACAAGTATACTTTAATCTATTCTCTGTGTCTGTGTAGCCTCCACCATGGTGTCTCACCTAGACTATTTCTATTATCTTCTAAATGGTGTCATTCCTTCTCTGGTTGACTCCTACAATCCACTTTCCAAACAGCAGATATTTATCACTTTATTTATCATGTTACTCTCAGTTTAAAAACTGCCAGGGACTTCCCACTGCACTTAAAATTCATTTTCATACACTAGATTGCAAAGCCCTATATATTAGAGTCCTTATTTACTTCTTTCTTCACTTTATGTCTTATTTCAATCTTTTTTTGTTTGTTTTGTTGTTTAGTCACCAGTCATGACCAACTCTTTTGTGACCCCCAAGGACTACAGCCTGCCAGGTTCCTCTGTCCGTGGGATACTCCAGACAAGAATACTGGAGTGGGTTGCCATTTCCTTCTCCAGGGGATCTTCCTAACTCAGGGATTAAACCCATGTCTTCTGCATTGGCAGGCAGATTCTTTACCATTGGACCACCTGGGAAGCTCCTTCTAGTCTTCTAATTTTTTGGCTACATTGAGCTATTTCCTATCTTGGGACCCTTCCATAAGTTGTTTCTTCAACCTAAATTGCTCTTCACCATGATCTTTCACATCTGGCTCTTTCTTGTCATTCAGATCTTGCCTTAAACATCATCTCAGCCAAGATCTTCTCTTACTGACCACCCAAACTAAAATAGAGAACTAGCTACTATAATATCATCCTACATTAGCTATCTAAAGAGAATTTGTCACTCGCTATTTTTCTTGTTTATTTTATCTCTAACCTGAAGGAGAATATAAGCCCCATTACAACATTATCAGCTATGCTCACTATTGTACCATCAGCACATGGCACATAAGAAGTGTTCAACAAATAGTTGAAAAAGCAAAGTGAATTTCTCAAAAAAAAATCCTCTAGAATCCTAGTATCTGGTTTCTCCACTAGCCTTTTTTGTGGCCTTCCTTGAAAATGAATGCAAATTGTTTAAAAGATTGAGTTATATAAGATTATGTTGCTGCTGTTTAGTCACTAAGTCCTGTCTGACTCTTCTGCTTCCCCATGAACTGTATAGTCTGCTAGACTCCTCTGTCCATAGGATTTTCTAAGCAACAGTACTGGAGTGGGTTGCCATTTCCTTCTCCAGGAGATCTGCCCAAATCCAAGTCTCCTGCTTGGGAGGTGGCCAGGTTCCCCTGTTCATGGAATTCTCTTGGCAAGAATACTGGAATGGGTAGCCATTCCTTTTTCCAGGGTATCTTCCTGACCCAGGGATTGAACCCAGTTTTCCTGCATTGCAGGCAGAACTTTTACCATTTGAACCACCAGGGAAACCCATGGGAAGATTATATTATCAACATCAAATACTTGCAAGAAAGAAAAATAACAATAACAAATAAATAACAAGAATCCAAATATCCAAATAGTACAATTTGGCCAGAAAGAGCAGAATTGAGTAATCTCAAAGTCAGAAATCTCATCTACTCTGCTACTAAAGAAGAGTCAATTCTTTTAAAAATATAAATTTTAGTTTCTCAGTAAAGAGACTGCTAGCACCAAGAGGAGCCAGCTTAGGAAAATAGAGAACTATTTAGGCCCAATGTCATATTTGTTGTGTAAACTTGATTTTGGTTTTTTATCTTATCTAGCTTCTAAATCATTAAAATGTGACAAGATAGTTCAAGAAAGATGATCACACTTAAATACATAAAATAAAACTATTAACACATTAGACATAATGAGATTATTTTTGTAAACTCAATTAAATTTCTTAGAAGAAGGCCTAAACATTACTGCTTAATTTTAATTGTGAGAAATTTACAACAAAGGATGTTAAATGAGATTCTTTCTTATGTCAGTTTCAGAAGACACCCAGAGTCAAAAGCAGTCAGAGTTAAATATCTACAGCATGTAAGGAGGTGTGACCATCATTGCAAAAGTTGTAAAGATAAGGCTCAAATGATTCTCCCAGCATCAGTTCAACAATAACCTCTAAGTTTTAAGAAGAATTCATCAAAATATAAAATTGGAGGCCAAGGTAATCAGTATAACCTTTCCTGTTATGACAACTCAAAAACCAAGACAAGGTATGAGGAAATAAAATCTGCTTCAAGTCTCCAAGAATAACACAATGGTGAAGAATTACCAGGATAGTTTCTAGAGAACACAGAAGTTCAGAAAAGTGAGATTTTCAAGAAAATATTATAAATTTGGGATTACTTTCCACATTGTCACTAATGACTACGAGTGTTCCTAAGAGTGTTCCTAAGTGGTTGAGAAGCTAATCCCTACTTTTGATGAGTTCCAAGGACTAGAAAGAAAAAGATCAAATTCTTTCACTATACTGTGGATTTGTCTATTGCATCTTGTGCTTCTGTTGATCTTTTTTGCTTTATATATTTTGACAATGAATTATTAGATGCATACAGATCTCTGTGGCACAGTACTTATCTCTAACTTTGGCAATGCTTTTGCCTTAAAATCAACTTTGACTTTAACAATACAGATAAATCCTTTTAAAAATGCTTAATTATAAAAGAAAACACATAGTGATTACTAAAAATTCAAATAATAAGTATTTATGTTATAATTCAGTTTTCAAGGCCTTTGTTGTTCTTCTTCAGTTATGTTCCACAGATGGATGGCTTACCAATGAGCTCAGTATTTGTTTGAGTTCAGATAGAAAATGAGGGATGTCCTTCTCAACCTCTTGCATGCCAGGGTTTACTATCACACACTCTGGTTCTTAGGAGGTCCTTTCCCAGTTACTCTGGCTAGAAAGATTGGTTTCCTTCAAAGTTTAGCCTCCTGACCTTTTGTACAGTTTTAAGCAAATGGGGTAAGTGGCAAGGGAAAAAAGAGAAACAATGATGGGGATTCCCCTGCATTCTTCTATGACAGGAGCCCCTTTTCCCAGATTAACCAAGATCTTTAAGAGTCTTAGATGTCTGTGTCACTGCATTTGGAACTGGTGTGCAGGCAAGAATAGGAGAATAAAAGGGAAAAAATGGGAATTATGTAGCAGAATGTTTCACACAAGGAATGTATCTAAAGTCATCAAGGTGTTAGTCAACTTTACATTTTCTACCCAGTGCTGACCAATTTGTGTTCAGGAGTAAATGCAACATCTTCAAGTTTCTGGTGTCTCTCACTACTGTCACAGAAGCCTATTTTGTCTCCACAAATATTTACCCTCTACAGTACTCCTGGGGAGCTTCAGTCAATGATAATGAATGAGTGATAATGAAAAGGAGAAAATTTTTAAAATGAGATCTTCAACAAGAACAAAGTATCAACATTCCTTCTATGTGGATATTCCAGGTGGATATGTGGAAATTATATGACATTGTCATGCTCAAAAAGGTCTGTAGAGATCTCCTATTTATCTCTGACATTCTCAGCAATTTAAAGAGAAAAAATAGCAACATTTCTGAGAAGATAATTCTGAGCAATAATAAAAACCCACTAGAAATTAAGTAACTTTTTGCTGTTTCCCAAGAAGATATCATCTTTACCTAAGAATCAAAGGATCTTTCATTCAAATTCATCTGAGATATACCCATCACCTCCAATAGATTGGAAATTTGTCTATAACAAATGCAGGTTTATGAGAGTAATAGAGTTACATTTTCATTTTATAGCTCTATCATTGCAGGGTGAGTTTTCTTTTAAAGAGGACTTTATTATTTCTATCACCTCCCTAATTGAAACCAAAGTATCATAAGTTTTCAAGAGACCTTGCTGGTCCTTTAAATATTTGAGAGCTGAACATACTGATTTCTTTTGATTATCAGAAAGTTCATCTGGGAATCCTGGATTCAATTTCTCTGTTACTAGTGGTAAGATAATGTGATAGTGAGCTACTGCACCCTGAAGGAGAAAATAATAAAATATATCTAATATTTTCAGTTGCATATCCCTGTCAGTGTATTTTGGAATTGCATTGGGAAATGTGAAAGTTCTGATAAGCAAAAGCTTTTCTTGACAAATTTATAATTACAATAAAATGATAATGTTGAAATTTGATAGCAGGATATAGTTCTTTAAGCCAAGTCAATAGATTGCAAATATACACTGATTATATTATGATAGCTGAATCTATCACAGCCTAGCTAAGCTGTTATCAGGAAGGCAAATATTAAAAAAAATATTAAAAAAAGAAATTTAACCATACTCCGTGGTATATTGAAAAGTAAGAGAATATTTATCATCATTATTGACTTAGCATATCTTGGGTGGGTAAAAGTTCCTGTTAGAGTTAGAAAGCCACGACTAAATTTCCTAAAGTCAGAAATATTTCAGAGTCTAAAGCTGTTCTATCTTACTGCCTGAGAACTGCTGGAAGGATAAAACACACACCAGATTCTCAAAGACTTAGTTTCAAATAAAGAATGTAAAACATCTCATTAACAATTTTCAAATTGATTACATGTTAAATAATAATACCTTACATATATGTAGGGTTAAATATATTATTAAAATGCATTCCCTTTCTTTTTACTTTTTAAATTGTGACTACTAGAAAAGTTTAAAATACTTATATGGCTTACATTAGTGGGTCACATTATATTTCTATTGGACAGTGCTGTTCTAAACCATAGATCATAATAATATTAAGATTGTGGGGTAGAATATCCTATTTATTACACTTAAAACACATCTCTCCACAAAATTTGATAGCACAGAGTTTCCAGTAACCTTGCAGCAATTATGCACGGTCCCCGTGGTTTAGGTGGGCTTCCTTGTGGTCAGACGGTAAAGAATACGCCTACAATGCAGGAGACCTGAGTTGGATCCTTGGCTTGGGAAGATTCCCTGGAGAAGGGAACAGCTAACCACTGTAGCATTCTGGCCTGGAGAATCCTATGGACAGAGAAGCCTGGCAGGCAAAGAGTCGGACACGACTGAGAAACTTTCACTTGGTTTAAGTATAAATTTTTATTCCTGTTTACTTGAGGTGTTGGCCTTGTTACATCTGGTATACATGTGTGGTTGTTGCAACTACTTATCTTTACGCCTGTTTTTCTTTTTTATTGGACTGTGAGCTCACTTAGGAGGAAAAGACTTAACGTAGTTTTTTAGTTCCTAAGTCACGTCTGACTCTTTTGTAACCTCATGAACTGTAGCCTGCCAGGCTCCTCTGTCCATGGGACTCTCCAGGCAGGAATACTGGAGTGGGTTGCCATTTCCTTCTCCAGGGGATCTTCTCAACCTAGGAGTTGAACTCCTGTCTGCTGCATTGGCAGGGAGATTTTTTACCACTGAGCCACCAGGGAAGCATCAGCACATAGTATACTGTCAACGAAATTCATAGGATAAATTTTTAACAATGAAGAAATTACTAATTCCCTTTATTATTATCATTTCTAGGGAGATTCTATCTTAATAGACAATAAATAAATGATGTTGCCTGGCTTATTTGACTAGTCGGATTCGTTAAAACATGGTAGAACAAATTGGGAAATTCTCATACACTATCTCCTTTAAATAAACCAGAGGGAAGATATAGATAGTACCATTTTAAATAGAACCACCGAAATACATTATTTCAGGATTTTTATTATTTTATTAAATATATAATTACTTCTTACTGTTCTGTGTCTGACATGAGAATAGAAAGATTAATGAAATTTTATTGCCTTCTGGCTCAGCTGGTAAAGAATCTGCCTGCAATGTGGGAGACCTGGGTTCAATCCCTGGGTTGGGAAGATTCCCTGGAGAAGGGAAAGGCTACCCACTCCAGTATTCTGGTCTGGAGAATTCGATAGATTGTATAGTCCATGGGGTCGCAAAGAGTCAGACAGGACTGAGCAACTTTCACTTTCACTTTTCTTTCCTATATTTAGGTAGCTCACAGCCTAGATGAAGAGACAGATAAATATTCAAAGTATTCTCTACTAAACTGAAGAAGATGCAGTTTACAGCAATGGAGAAAGCCATCAGTTCTACCTGGCTTCATAGAGGAATTTAAGATTTAGCTGAGGCTATGAAATATAAGTAGAAGTTTGTATGCACAGTCATAGTGATTGGGGGAGAGTTCTAGAACAATCCACAAAAAGAATAAAATAGAAATCTCAGCACTGAGGCATAAAAGAGCAAGATATTCCATAATTTAGTGTTAGGGAATGGTTATGTGAAAAGTGGCAACAAGATCATATAGTTTATTAATTTAATCTATTCAAGTAATATTTATTGAGGAAGTTGAGTGTACATTTTAGGAGATCTAACTGGAGATTTCAATTGCCTGAGATTAAGTTCTCTACCACTGCCTAATCATGTGATCTTGGGTAAAAACATTTTAACATATTTAAGTCCCAGTTTGCTTACATGCACACAGGGAAAGATAACAATAGCAACTACAATTAATAGAGTTGTTACCAGGATTAAATAAAATAATCCACTTAAAAGGCTGAGCATTGTCAGTGCTCTCTAGTCAAAGGCCATCAGCAAATTACTTACAGTTGAACAAGCAGGGGTTATTACTCATTACAGAAAAAATAGAACAAAAACACAGGGAGCTGTGGGTATCTCAGGAAGAGGTGTTCCTGAGAACACCTCTTAAATTCATTACATTTCAATAAATTGTAACCATAGAGAAGACAGACTAGAGCAAGGCTTAAGGCTATAATTGTTAAAGAAGTAGCAGCCACTTACATTACCAGGAGAGTGGAGTGTTAGCTATTTTGCACAAATGTCTTCTTTTTTGCTGGGCTTAAAGTTACAAACTGGTCTTGTTCTGTCTCATAGTTTCAGAGTGACCTTGTCTAATGTTAGTGAGATTATGTCCACCAGAAGAATCACATGGCCCAGCCATAAATGTGAGATTGGTCTCTAGATGTCAGGAGCTACTTTTTAAAATTTCCCAGTACTGTGGCTAATATACAATAAGCATTCAATAAGTATTTGAAGTTGCTTTTAGATGTCAAGTGCAGATGTCAAGCAAAAAGAGTTTAGGACTGGGCTCTGAGGAACTCCATCATTTAATGGTCAGGTAAATGAAAAAGAGCAAAAGAGGGAAAATAAATAATACTAATAATCAGAGAAATGGGAGGAAAACAAGGAGAATGTGATGTCACAGAGAGGAAGGAAACCTTTCAAGGAAGAAAAAAGTGGGGTACAGTTGTCAGCTATTGCTAAGAAGTCATGGAAGATGAATTCTGAACACGGGAATTAGAACAAGGACGTCACTGGCATCCTTGGTGAGAGGAGCTTCAGTGGAGTGATGGCTGGGAGAGTCAGGCTAGGCAGGGATGAGATCCAAGTAGGAGGCAAGGCTATTGATTACAAAGAGGGGAGTACAATTAAATTTGTTGAAAGGCCACGAAAGGTCAAGGAGAATTTAAATTGTTTTTAACATAGAAGTAATTTTCATATTTAAATTTTGATGGTATGATTCTAGTCAAGTGGAAAAGATTAAAGATACAGGAAAGAGAAAAACTGATAATGGGAGATTTTAGTGAAAGCTGACAGGAAGAGAATCCAAAAGAAATATTAATAGTCCTGGGATCCATTGAGGGGCATTTGGTTGTTCTTTGCTTTTTGCTTTATTCAAGGTATTAGCTGTAACTGTCAGGGCTTAAACCATGGAATTAAGTCTAAACTGATAAATAGCAATAATTAGATTTGTATTTGAGAAAGATAACAGCACGAAATGGAAGATGGATTAGAGGATTTCAAAACTGGAGCCACGACAACGTTTTGGAGGTTAAACCAATAGTCCTGAAAAGGAAGGTTGATGTTGGAAAAACAGCAATTACAGCTGGGATAGAAAAGAAGAAAGGACCATGAGAGGGCCCAGGAGAGAGTCGTGGAGCCAAGTGGATACCAGTTACAATCTGAGGTCGTAAGGTACATAGAATGTAGAGGATAACTCCTAGACTTTAGACACAAGTTACCAGGAAGAAGGTGATGCCTTTCAATTTGTAAGAAAATAGAAGAGGAAAGCAGATTTGGGAGGACTATCAGGAAATGGGGAAGATAATGATTTTAACTCTTTTATTCATTCAACAAATTTCTTAAAAATATACTTTATGTCAGGAGCCAAACTAAACTCTGAAGAAACAGTCATGAACAAAAGAGCTATGTTTCTGCCCTGCTGGAGCTTACATTAGGGCGATTTTTGAGTTTGAGAAACTATCAATATTTCTATATATTTAATAGATATGTTAAATAAAGCACTTGGATAAATTAATGTAAGGTGAGAAGAAAGGTCTAGGCTGAAAATAGAGAGGCAGAAAGAGAGCAACAGAAATATAATATTAACACTGATAATAGTTCTCTTAAAATATGTATCCTGACCCCCAGACAGTCTGAACAAAGTAGAGGATAATTAAGAAAAGCCTAACCAGGTGGCCCAGTGGAAATAATTCACCTGCCAATGCAGGAGATGCAAGAGACATGGGTTCAATCTCTGGGTCAGGAAGATCTTACCTGCATTACTGTGTGGACTGTACCCAATAGTTCTTAACCTGGAGCATGTTAAAATCTTCCAGGAGGACAAATCTCTATACACACACCTACAAGGTTTTTTGATTTTTGGTTTTGTTTTGTTTTGGTTTTTTTGCTTAAATTGCACAAATTCTTAGAAATCTAACTATATCTCTTATAAGATAAAATACAAAGAAAATGAGAGATGGGTGGGGTCGATGCTATAACACACATCTTAGTAAACTTAGCTTTCTTTAGAGAGAATACATTCTCAAACTTCACTGTGCATTAACAAAGTGATTGACTCTAGGGAATATTCTAGAAGTATTTAGAGGGTTCTTTGTTGTTGTTGTTGTTCACATGGGACAATGGAGAAAATCACATTAAACTGCAATAAAGCATACAGGTATTTTAACCCCTTTTCCATCTGTCTTCCACCACATTTCTGGAAGCAGTGTAATCTATTACCATTTCAACACTTGATATCACTGGTGCAAAGAAATACATACACCTATTCAGTACTAGTTTTCTTTCTGGTTATAGATTTAAATCCTTTTATTGTAATAGTGGGATTTGACTATACATTGGTCTTTGGAGCTCAGTGGACTTTTCAGATGGGCTACATCAACTTTACCTAGAATTTAAGTGGTTTTACAATGTAGTAAATAAAAGGAAACCCCCCTCCAAAAAAATAAAATAAAAGGAAAAACCCCACAAACTTTAGAATTAGACCTAATGCAAATAAACCCTCTGTATTAGAGCTCTCTATACATATAGAAATTGACTCACATTGTTATGGAGGCTGAGAAGTCCCACAGCCTACTGTCTGCAAGCTGGATAATCAGGAAATTAATTCAGGCTGAGTCCAAAGGCCTGAAGGGGTACCAAAAGTGATAGAATAAGTCCCAGAATCTGAAAGCCTAAAAACCAGAAGCATCAGGGTCTTAGGGCAGTCAGTGTCCAGGCTCAAGAAAAGAGAGAGTTTGCCCTTCCTTTTCCATTTGTTCTATTTGGGCCCTCAACAGATTGAATGATGCTTTTGAACTGTGATGTTGGAGAAGACTCTTGAGAGTCCCTTGGACTGCAAGGAGATCCAACCAGTCCATCCTAAAGGAGATCAGTCCTGAATATCCATTGGAAGGACTGATGCTGAAGCTGAAACTACAATACTTTGGCCACCTGATGAGAAGAACTGACTTATTTGAAAAGACTCTGATGCTGGAAAATATTGAAGGAGGGAGGAGAAGGGGATGATATAGGATGAGATGCTTGGATGGCATCACCAACTCAATGAACATGAGTTTGAGTAAGCTCCAGGAGTTGGTGATGGACAGGGAAGCCTGGTGTGCTGCAGTCCATGGGGTCACAGAGTCGGATACAACCGAGCAACTGAGCTGAACTGTCTATCAGTGAAGGCAAATATTCTTTACTCAGTCTACTTAATCAAATACTAATCTTTTCTAGAAACATTCTCACTAACACACTCAGAAATAATGTTTTCTCTGGGCAGCTCTTGTCCCAGTCAAGCTGCCACATAAAGTTAATCATCGTATCCTCTATCCCTAAACTTGTAATGATGAGTAAATAATGTAATTTTTTTAATCTCTGGTTTCTTCATCTATAAAATGGTAAGAATAATATATTTGTAGAGTATTTAAGGACTTAAGTATTAAAAAATGTTTATATGCCTAATCATAGTAGATGTTCAGTATGTTAAAACCATTATTTTTATTTACAAATATTATAGATTTCCAACAAAAGTAACCTCTGAGATGTAATGGTTGTAGGAAACAGCAATATTTCAAGTGCACTTCAATTTCAAATGGAGACTTGAGATCACCCTTTCAGCGTGTCATAAACAAAAAACAAAAGCAATTTGGGTAGCAGAATATAACTTCTTTATGATCAGGGAAAATGATGTATACCAGTTGTATAGGTTTTTATCTTTCTCCCTCAATCTGTAGTTTCCTAAACTACCTAAAATGCAAATTTGTAACAGGTAGAAATTTGAAGATGGCCCCAGAGTTTCCATCTTTGAGTCATTCCCTTGATTCATTTTACTTACATGGCAAGGGTAAAGGAAGCTTACAATGACGATGAAAGTCCCAGGTCAATTGACTTTAACTTAGTCAAAAGGGAGATTATCCTGGGTGAGTTTGACTCAACCAAGTGAAGCCTTACAAAACTGGGCTTAGGCCATCTCTGATGTTTGATTCTCCTGCTGCTCTCAGAAAGCAGCTTCCTTATTGTGAGAGGTGTGTGGGAGGGTCAAAGGGCAAGAAACAGTGACCTCTAGGAACTAAGAGTGGCTGTTGGCTGGTAAAGAATCCACCTGCAATGCAGGAGACCTGAGTTCGATCCCTGGGTTAGGAAGATCCCCTGGAGTAGGGAAAGGCTACCCACTCTAGGATTCTGGCCGGGAGAAGTCCACGGACTGCAGAGTCCACGGGGTGGCAGAGAGTCGGACACGGCTGAGCAACTTTCACTTCACTTGACTGCCTCCAGCACGAAAAAGGAGATCTTAGTCCTACAACTGCAAAGGACAGAATTCTGCCAAAAATCATGTGAACGTGAAAGAGAAGTTAGAGCTTAAAGGAACACAATCCAGCATGTGTCCTAAGTTTGTGGTAATTTGTTAAACAACAGTAGGAAACTAATAAAACAGACACATTTTCCTAGTCTTCGAACAGGCTATTTACATGGTGATTCAGGAGAAGATACTGTCCAAAGGCTTGAAAATCAGAGAAGAATGTGACTGAGATAAAATTGTCAGCAAGCAGGTCATTTGAACCTGCTCAAAATTTTCAGATATTTAAGTAGAGTTAATCAGAATGCATTATTGGGTCCAGGAAATATTAATTTTTAAAGAGGGAGAAGAAACTTCACTGCTAATTCCATTAACAGCTACTCACCTCTATCAATAACTAAGCCACCCAAATTATGTTGGTTCTTAATTAAAGACACATTAATTTGACAACTACACTAGTAACTCAGTGGAAATGTTAGGAAACAATTTAGTTAGAAGAAATGACTCTGTTTACCAGAAAAATTAATGAAAACAATCTCATAGGACTAATTACAAGTGATCGGAAGCCTCTGGAAGGTTAATAATGGATTAACTGGGAACCCTTGAGTTTGCCCAACTGTTTTAACATTAGATGACTTATTCTAGACTCAGTCCCACACATTTATGGGTTCCAAACATGACCTAAAAACTAAACATCTAGATACAAAGAAATCCCAAGCTTTGGAAGAAAGGAAAATGAGCGGGAGGATTGCCATAATGGCTTTCTATTTGAAATTTGTATATGTTAAAATGAATTAAGTGAAATAGACATATAATCACACATCTATTTTAAGTATAGGCCAATGATAAAAACAGGGCTCAGTATCTCAAAATCATCAAACAGCAAAACAAGTTACAGTCCAGTGAATTTTTTTTATCATCCTTGAAGAAATATACTGGAAGCTCACAACTATGAATAAAAGTAGGTTAAAAACCCAGAAGAAAAATGACTTCTAGAAAAGTGGCAAGAAATGAAAAACTACCAATGAGACGCACATACTTTATTTCTTATGAGCCAAGAACATATTAGTCACTTCATAGCATTTATTTAGAAAGATTTTATTCTTGAGGAATAGCAAATTTAAATCTGAATGTCTTTGAGTATGAATGTATGAATGAGTGTTTAGGTATCTATATGTGTGTGATTTTACAAATATGAATGGAAAGATAGAAGGGATATATAAAGAAAATCATCCTTATTTAGGTAAGATTCTTTGCACCTTACCTAAATAGAATTAAAAACTATGTCAAACCATATTTTTAAAAGCATAAATAAAAATTGATTTGTGGTTTTATGGAAGTAGGTAATTTAGTGTGAAGGTTATAGTTCAATGTCTATTCACTCAGCTCAGTTCAGTCACACAGTCATGTGCAACTCTTTGTGACCCCAGAGACTGCAGCATGCCAGGCTTCCGTGTCCTTCACCATCTCCCAAAGCTTGCTCAAACTCATGTCCATCGAGTCGATGATGCCATCCAACCATCTCATCCTCTGTTGTCCCCTTCTCCTCCTGTCTTCAATCTTTCCCAGCATCAGGGTCTTTTCCAGTGAGTCAGTTCTTCACATCAGATGGCCAAAGTATTGGAATTTCACCTCAGGATCAGTCCTTCCAATGAATATTCAGGACTGATTTCCTTTAGTATTGACTAGCTGGATCTCCTTGCAGCCCAAGGGACTCTCAAGATCTTCTCCAACACCACAGCTCAAGAGCATCAATTCTTTGGCACTCAGATTTCTTTATAGTTCAACTCTCACATCCATACATGACGACTGGAAAAACCATAGCTCTGAATAGATGGAACTTTGTTGGCAAAGTAATATCTCTGCTTTTTAATATGCTGTCTAGGTTGGTTATAACTTTTCTTCCAAGGAGCAATCATCTTTTAATCTCATGGCAGCAATCACCATCTGCAGTGATTTTGGAGGCCCAAAAGATAAAGTCTCTCACTGTTCCCATTGTTTCCCCATCTATTTGCCATGAAGTGATGGGACTGGATGTCATGCTCTTAGTTTTCTGAATGTTGAGTTTTAAGTCAGCTGTTTTACTCTCCTCTTTCACTTTCATCAAGAGGCTCTTTAGTTATTCTTTGCTTTCTGCCATAACGGTGATGTCATCTGTGTATCTGAGGTTATTGATATTTCTCCTGACAACCTTGATTCCAGTTTGTGCTTCATCCAGCCCACCAGTCTGCATGATGCACTCTACATAGAAGTTAAATAAGCAGGTGACAATATACAGCCTTGACATACTCTTTTCCCAATTTGGAACCAATCTGTTGTTCCAGGTCTAGTTCTGTTGCTTCTTGACCTTCATACAGATTTCTCAGGAGGCAGGTAAGGTGGTCTGATAGTCCCATCTCTTTAAGAATTTTCCACAGTTTGTCGCAATCCACACAGTCAAAGGCTTTGGCATAGTCAATAAAGCAGAAGTAGATGTTTTCCTGGAACTCCCTTGCTTTTGTGATGAGCCAATGGATGTTGGCAATTTGAGCTCTGGTTCCTCTATGTTTTCTAAATCCAGCTTGAACATCTAGAAGTTCGAGGTTCACCTACTGTTGAAGTCTGGCTTGGAGAATTTTGAGCATTACTTTAATAGTCTCTTCACTATTCTACCTTGTTCTCAATTCAGATCTTTAAAATAGCCAAAAGCTCATTGATTATCAATATTTAGCTAGGGATTATAAGAGTCTAACAGATAGTAAGTGAACTACATTTTCTAACTCTATCAAAAATTTGAAAACTGGTCCAGTCTACCCATGGTGTTGAGGGGGACAAGGTGAATATATTGATAGCCACTATTACTACTAACTCTGCCATCATTCTGAAATTTTGTATTTGGAGTCCATGAAAAAGAGTTTTCCATCAGTGTTGAGTAAATAATATACATGGCTTCTCTGGATGATCAAGATAAAAGTTTGTCTTCTAATGTAGTATCTATTTTTCCTATTGCAAGGAGATAGCACAGGGATTAGCACTACTTTCACCATCATTTTTTCTATTGATCAATTTAAAAACTTAATTTAAAAATTTTTTACTACATAAGAATTCATGCTTATTGTAGAAAAATTAGAAGATACGGGTAAGTGATAAGAACAAAATTGAAAACATCCATAACTTTCTACCTCTTTTAGTAGGATATTCTCTCTTTTTGTCTATGAAAAACATAGATCTATATGTATAAACATAGCCTTTAAAAATACAAAGGCTAACATAAAAATTAAATGAAAAATCCTCTGGGTAACTAAACACTTTGGGTTTTATGGCAAAATAAGTTGGAGGGTGCAGCCAAGAGCCCCCATGGGTCCTCTGAACTGCAAGGGCATGCCCATGACAGAGAGTAGATACCGTGACATTTATCAATAACAATGTCAGTGCTTTCATAGACTCTAACAATATACAACACATAATACTTGTCACATGTTTAATAGGTCAAATTTGTATTATAATATACTGATACCACACTTGAATATAAGACTTGCTTCAGGGTGTAACTGCATTCAGCACTGGCTATCACACTAATAAAATCTGTAGCAAAACAGTTTTATGGCGCTCCATTGACTAGTGTTTTACATTATATTATCTTATTGCAGACATTTGAATTAAAGGTTAACAAACTCTAGTTAATGGGTTGTCTGAATGAATGTACAGTGCATGAAAACAAGCTTCTTGCATTTTTTGTTATCAGTTTTGATACTACACATGCTTTGTGATTTGGGTTAAGACAGGACTGTAAGTGGGTGATGGCTCTTGACTGACTCTTTTAAGTAATATGAAATAGCACATTTTGTTAGACTTCCTCCAATTAAATGCATATCCCCCATTAAAACAATCTGTCATCATTTTAACAATGTCATTAACATCTACAAGATAGCTCACAGGGGCTTTGTACTTCTTTCAAAATTAGTAGCACATACATTTATATAGGAAGCTTAAAGTACAAAAACAGATTTAAGAAACCTTCAACTCTAAGCTATACAAGTATTTTTAATGGGTTACATAGAAGATATGACTTTACTAAGAAAGAAAAGCCCACAGAAATTGTATATCCATTAAGCTAGACTAATGAAATGAAATTGAAAATTTTTTTTCTAACATAGGTATTAAGAAACATGGTTTACTGTACTATGAAATGTATTTTTGGCTAAGGAAAATAATTTAAACTACTAGGCTATTGAAAGCAAAAATTATTATGTAAAATGTATGACTTTTATATAAATGATTATTTTCAGTCTAGAAATATTTTGGAAATTTTTAACAGATAAAAGTAATATATTAAATGCCTAATAAAAAGATAAAAATTTATTAGGAAATTTAGATGGTAATATCCAACTTTAAATTGCTAAAATACATCTTATTTACTACTCTGACTTCAATAAAAAGACCAAGATTCAATAAATAATAAATACAGGGAGAAAGCTTAAATTTATAAAATAGAGTAAATGTTCTGCTCCAGGAAGAACATCTCTCACACAAAATACCTATATCACAGGAAAGTATGTACTATTGTATAAATATAAGTTAGAATAGGTAATGTGTTTTTTTTAACTAAGTTTTCAATATGTATAAAAGTTCTCTTAGTTTAATTTGCTTAAAATTTTTCTCATTAACAGCTTACAAATAAAATATAAAATGAAACCTGACTAGAAGGATAGGGACATTGCAATCATTTTTCAGATCTTTAAAATCTTTCCCTGAATTTGACTCACTGTCTCTTGCAATTACTCAGAATAATGTACTAAACTTTGCAATTAGTTGGGGTCATGTCTTTTCTTCCTTATTAGAATATAAATCCCTTAAAGTAAAGATTAATATTCTGTATCCCTTCAAAACTTTTACAGAGCTTAGCACAGCACTTTGCACATTACAATTACTAAATAAATAAATGCCCTGCAATTATCTTAAATATAGCATGTCCAAAATTATCTCTACCTCAATAGCTCTTCCTTTTTTAAGATTCCTTATTTCAATAAATTTGCCAACCATTGAGTCTCCCAAACAAAAACCTGGGAATCATCCTTGACTATTTCCTGATACATGCTCTGGGGTCTCAAGGTTTGTCAAAATTCTATCTTTTTTTTTTAAAAAATCCTAACATTTCTCATTTCTGGCTTCTCTTTTCTGTCCCCACATACATCAATTCTTGCCAGGCCCTCCTTTTCCTGGCATCTATCCCAACAGTTCAGTTGCTCAATATCTTTTTCGCTTTAATGTTTGGAATATATTTGAGTTCTGTTTCCTAGGTCCAAAAACACAATCCTCCACGGTACTGGGGTAACTTCTGTTCAGTCCATTCAGCACTTAGTATAAGTAGCTCCCAAATTTGCTTCACAGCAACTACTCTGCAGTCTCCTTTATTTCTCATTTCTCATTTTTTTCCTAATTATCTCATTCATGAGTGATTCACCATTCATTTGTGATAGAACCAAAGTCCTTAATGTTGCTTAAAAGATAAATCTACGTCATTAAGATACATTAGATTAGACAAGGGCCAAAAAGATGCTAAATTTGGGAATAAAATGCTTCGTACATAGACAGGGATAATCTTTTTTAGATTTAAAAGAATATCAATAAAAATCAAATTTGTGTTTTTTATTCAGTGGGAGTTTTAAGACACAGTGATGAGATTCTAGAAAGCTTTTCTCTAAAAGGTGAGTGGTTCTCAACTCAAGTGAAGTCAATTATTTTACTTCATTTTCTGTACAAAATCCTTTTCCCTTAAAATAACCACCTTAGCAAAGCAAAATACTGTCACAATGGTGAATTATTATAGTGACTAAACTGAGTAAACTGTTTCTGTGGCTCTTTCATCTTACATCTAGACAATCAAAATCATGTAAGAGAACTACATAATGAATTGCTTCTTCTTTTGGAGAAAGATATAGTACATGCCTCCAGAAATATTCCCCTAAAAGTCTAACGATAAATTCCCAATTTATTCCTTCCTTCAACCCACATTTTCTAAACTCTTACTGGGTGCAAGCCAATGAACCAGACCTGGCCCACTTGCTTGCTCTTAATTCTGTATACCTCATCAGTAGACAGAATCAGATTCTCAAACAAGAATAAAGGCAACCAGCATATTTGGTTTAGTGATCATGTGTTCATTTATGTGATCACACTGGATTCATGTGAAGATTATTCATTAATTTCCATAAGAAGATAGCAGAAATGAAATATCACACAGCCTGAAATCAAAAGACAAGTTGAATGCATGTGTTAGACTCACACTTTTTAAATCTTTTAAAGTCACTCAACTCTCTGGCTTTAAGTTTTCTCATTGAGTAAGCACTAAGCATTTCTTTGAGTAAGCATTAAGTAAGATACTAATAGCTAATACTTAATAAGTATTTCATACCTGCATGATACTCTGCACAATTGTTGCATCAATTCTCACAACAATCATAAAAGACAATACTCTCAAGACTCAGGTATTATTACACCATTATATAGAAAAGAAATCTGAGGTTCAGAGAAATAAGAAATTTGCTAAATTTCCAGTAAACAACAGGGTGGAGATTAAACTTCCTACATCTGATTCAAGGGCTAGGTCCTTTCTACTACATTACTTCCTTATGACATAGCAGAGGAGGAATCCTGACTACATTCAAGGTAAAAACCCAACTCTGTAAGTCTGCCACTACTGTAAATAAATGGTGAAAGAAAATGTGCACTTGCTTAACAAAGAAAATGTTCTTATCCAGAACTAAATTATGGAGCTTCTCTTAATTTATAACATTTGGGAAACAATAAAATGTTGCTCTTCCTTACAGTTGAAAACCTTTTCAAATGACTACAGGAAAAAGATAACAAGAACCAGAATCCATTTATCTTTTTGAAAGCAAGGAGTAGACTATTTGAAAGAAAGGTGTAGACTCCATAATTGCATAAAATACTTTGCTAACTTAACATCATTAACTTTCTTATCTTCATATTAAAACTTATATCTAGAAAACAGTTCAATTCATAATGTTTTGTGTCAGTGAATTGAGAGAATTAAAAATCTAAGTATATACATTTTTTTCATTATTTATGAAACAACCTACATAGTTTATAAGGTTGTTTTTGTTAATTCACTGACTTTGAACTCAAAGCTATGGGTTTTAAAAATTAAATTTTAAGTCTAGACAGCTTGTACCTGCCAATGTGCACAGTCATTTGTGCATTCATTTACGTTTCTATTCCACAATAGCCTTTGAACATCTGCTATGGGCTGACCTTCCTGAGAGAGGTGTAGCAGATGTAGAAGAATGTATAAGGCCTGACCCTATACTATTCAGGATACGGGAGAATGACATAGAGTGGGTGGTACTTCAGAAAGAATAAGCAAATTGTAAATGCTCTGATTTCCCATAGAGGCCTTGATGGATACTACTCATTAGACCCTCTCTCTAGAAGAATATAATCTTTAACTGCAGAAAAATATTTTGTGGATTTTAGTAGAATTGCCATTGTGTATACCGAAGCTATGCCTGGACAGCATTCTGAATTTTGAGTCTAAAATAAACACATGGTCTTCAAACTGGGATTGAGCATAACTGTCAATACTAAGTGATTTATGATCACCTTTAGATAATCAGCAATCATGTTCTATTGATTGACATGCCAAGTCCTTGATGGCACCAGGTATTATGGCTAACGCAAATAATTATTTTTCCTGTGAGTTTAATTAAGGGTCTTCAGACCGATGTAATTAAAGCTGCAGTGGCATTTGAAATGCATCACCTAAATAAAGCACTCTAAGGTTTACCCTATGAAGATTTGTAAGACATTTAAGTAATTGAAACTTGTGTTATTTATTTTATTCCACATATTACTTTCCTGAAGGAATCAATGTCTCTGTATATGTAAATAAATAAATAAATAAATATATACACACACATATAGCCAAATTATAAGCAAGTATTTCATTATTCTCATGAACAAAACTATTAACTAATAGCACATCAACATCAGATATAGGAGCAAATGCTTATTCAATATTTAAATTTAGGAATTCTCATTGCCCATTATCTATCTATTAAGAATTACAAGCTCCAAATTAATTGAGAATTCCATGTTAATTGCATGCCTTATAATGAGATTGTTTGTTATTCCTAGCCTTCAACAGCACTGATTAAACCTCTCGGCATACTCGCTAAGTTGATATTTTTTACCTATTGTCTTCATACTTGTTCAGTGTGATATTGAACAGCAAACTAAAGAATATCATTTATTGTTAATTTTGTCTATAGATTTCCTTGGTGCTTAAAATTCTCTGACATGCAGAGTTATCCTACAGATGATAAAGAGAAAATATTAACACCACAACATAGGAACCATTTAGCTCTCTGCCATCAAAATCAGATTCTGCCTCCACACCATCCTAGAACACATGAATGACTGTTAGTTATGCTATTGCTATACTTTATTATATTATTGAACTCACTTCATGTCATATATATATATTATATGATTAGTAAATATCCCAAATTACAAATTACAGCTACATGTCATATATACATATATATATACATAGATAGATAGATAGATAGATATAGTTACCAATTCAGTAAATGTAGGTAACCTCCATTCTATTTAGGAAACCAAGGTTTAAAATGGCTATATAATGATGATGTAGGACTCAAACCCAAACAAATGATCTAAACCCTGCAAAAATAATCTATATATCACAAACTCTCTAAGAGTTTGAGTTCAAAGTTTAAGAGTTTAAGTTGAAAAGGAGTTACTTAAATGAAAGGTTAATTTTTTTAAATGAGTGACCAGAAGCAAAATTAAAATTAATAAGCCACCAAAATAGTCTTGAGTTTCCCTAGGTTCTGATTAATTCCACTTATATTTCAAGAGATTTAAAGAAAATGAAAACCAAATAGTGACTCTGAAATACTGTTTTATACCTCTGCTTACTAAAGCTCTAGCAGTAAAGAAATATCTGTACCATAACATCATAGAAATATAATAAACTCATCATAAGATTGTTTTATTGAAGAAGTCATTTTTTCAAATTAAATAGATATGAAGGAACAGATGTACAATAAAAGGGAACCACACACTTTATTTTGTTCCTATTCTGATTTCCCACATGATCTGCTACAAAAATACATAACTACTTCCTGTTCTGATTACCTTTGAGCATACCACTAAACAAAATTTTTATATCCAGTGGCTGTCTTTAATGTAGAAAATAAATACTGTATTCACAGAAAAGAAGATTTCAATCCTGAACTCATTATCTTTTCGGTAGGATGTTCACGACTACCCAAATGCTCAATAATGATTTTTATTGCATTCAACATCCACTCCCAAATTTTTTTCAAATATACAAATGAAATTTATTTTAATGCCCTAGGAAGTAATTAATATTATCCCTACTTACAAATAGGGAAACAGAGTCAAAGGACTCTGTAACCCATTTAAGTGAAGAGATTTACAAACAAGATAGTACCTTAAAAGTGATTACAAGCTCACTTTGTTTTCCAAATTGTCACTGAAATAACTACCCATGCATAAAAATGATGCCCATATCATAGAAACTGTCCATGGGCACCTCACACATCAGAGTTCTTGAACTGTCTGCTACCTACAGACATTATTGGAACAAAGAGGGGCCAGCTCAATCTTTAACCACATTCTTTAATGTGGAACATCTGAAAAGTTTGCAGATGGAATCCCAACAGGAATCCAGAGAACATTCTAATTTGACCGGGTGAAGACAACTGGCAGCTCTATAGATTAGAGACCACCAACCACCAACAGAGCGGTGATCACACGGCTCAGCGTTTCTCCAGCTTTGCACATCCCAGAATGAAATCATCACAGGGCTGGCTCCTGCTGAGAGCAGGGATAGTGAGCTTAAAACAGAGCCTCCAAATTCTCTGCCACTCCTCCCATCAATTTGCAACTGCTCTGTTTAAATGTTGGTACATATTTTATTCCTTTATATTGATCCACTCAGAGTATCAACATGTTTTCCTATGCTAAGAGATATTCTTTGCTTTGTTTTTTATTTTGCTATCCTTACCGAGGGAGGTCTAGGCTTGTTAATGTTTAGAGACTGAAAAGGTTTTTTTCTGAGAAAATGTGATTCTACCATTTAGGTCCAGATGAAGGGATAGGAGAAAGTTAATAGCTATAGTTTCACTTCACAGTTTCAGAAATTCAGTAACAGTATTGGGTACAGACAGTGGGGAGTTTTACCTTTGTACTAAAAACATCATAAAATTGAGCCTGGAGCATTGCCCCATTTTTTCTTGGGTTGGTTGTTTATGTGGTTACCTTCTGCTAGATAAGGGATATAGAAGGTGATAAAATACACAAGGATCCACACTCAGACAAAACAAAATAACAAATAGGAATTTCCAAATTTAAAGATAAATAAAAAACAAAAAAAGCTGAATATAAGCAAGGAGGAGGAGGGAGAAGAAAAATGTTCTGACCTGAAGAAAGACCTGGGGTTAAACGTAGAAATATATCAAAAGTTAAAACTGTGAGTGGTAGGAGGCCCAGACCATCACAAAGGAGACAAAAGAATCAGGTAATGAGAAATAAAAGTATCAGTTGCTCAATAAAGCTGATTCAAGAACCTGACTTAAATCACAGGCTACAGTAGTGTTCTAATAGATTACTTGTGAATCCGCCAGCTATGCCCGCATAGTCACTAGCACACCCATGCAACTATAAACTTCCAGCATAGAAATTGGCACTTACCCCAGAAAGTGCCAGAAATACCAGCCATGTATCCGCCACACAGCAGGCTGCACCTAAAAAAAGAGAGGGAGAGACAGAAATGTTCAGATGAGGCTGATCATCACCTACCAAATTCACAAATCAGAAAAGTAACTTCTCCCAAGGAACTGGTCAGAGAATGGGATGAGGACTGCTTCACAGGGACCAAGAGTACCACCAAAGACCTCTGACAGAATGGTGAGACAAGGGAATAGCCTTTACTCCCGCCATAAAAACACATTAGGCAAAATAGATCGTAAAGATCTGTATGTTCCGATAACTCTTGCCATTACAATGATGAGGGAAAATTCATGCATCTATTCAGGCAGAAAACAAGCAAAAAAAACACACCATCTCTGAAAGGAAAAGGAAAATCAAGTTGCCCACAGTTTTTTTTTCTCTCTATTATGCTAATTCTCTGGGACAAATGGAGTCAAAGCTATAGAGATTTGAGGGAAAATATGACAGTAAGCCAAGATGCAACAAAATACATTGCCAAGCATAAGAAAAATAGACATTGTCAGGAATGCAGAGCTCAAAAACTATCATCTGCATTATATTCCTTAAAAATTACTGAAGAGCAATTCTCCAGCTGATGGAGAGATAGATCTAACACACTTGAAAACGTGAATCATTGTATAATATTATAAAGGGACATTAGTAATAATCAAAAAATATTGGTACCACACAGTGTTGTTTGAAAATTTCTTGTAATATGTCTATCAAACTTAATACAGCCAGTGATTCGGTGTCATTGAGTCACTGGCATCATTGACACTGAATCACTGACTCAATGGACATGAGTTTGAGCAAACTCTGGGAGATGGTGAAGGACAGGGAAGCCTGGCGTGCTGCAGTCCACGGGGCCGCAAAGAGTCAGACACGACTGAGCAAATGAACAACAACAAAATTTAATGCAAATATAATAAATATTGAAAGAGATAATATATACTCTAAAGTAAATAATAACAAAGATTTTTAAATCTAGAATTATTTTGTAATAAACTATAAAGTTCAGTGTAAGGAGGAGGAGGGGAAAGCAACTAAACAAAGTGTAAGTATCTAAAATTATTTTCTTAGAATTGCTAAAAATTGCTTCATTTTCCATTTAATTACTAGAAAAATGTTTTTAATATCTTAAGGAACACTAATAGCATATATTTTTTCCATATTTCCAAGGACCAAAGGATAAAACGCTTAAACTACATGAATATTGAAAAAAAGAAAAAATTCTTTTGAGTTGTGGATTTAAAAAGATACCACAACTTAGACGATGGGCTATGTAAAAGTTAATAAAATTTAAAAACAGCACCTATAAATTAGGTAATTTAGAAAAATGTATACTTAGTATCAGTGTTTTTAATATAAAAAGAAAAAGAAAATAAAGAATCGAAAATTTAATGATAACAAGAATAACTATTTAAAAAGCAAACAACAATAAAAGAGAATACTATATAAAATAAAAATAAGAGCTGATTCTTTCAAAAAATGTAAAATTAAAAGTTATGTCAAATCTATACAAATACAAAGAGAAAATAGAAAACTCAGAAATTATTTTAAATCATTAAAGAAATCTCGTGCAAAACTATACTTCTCTTTTGAAAAATCCAATGACATGGCAAACTTTCTGGGAAAATTTAAAATATCAAAATCAATTCATAGAAAAAGTAGATAATGCTTTCCTAAGAAATTTTATAAGTTATCAAGACATTATATTCAAGCACATCTTCATACTTGATATATTCATAGATTAAGCTTCCTAAACTTTCAAAGAAAAAATGGTTCTCATATCACATAAACAATTCCAAAAACTAGAAGAAAAAATATCCATAATTCTTTCTTACATAGTTAGCATAATGAAAAATTGGCAAAGATTGTATATTAAAAAGCCACAAAGGCTGAGAGCTAAACTTAAGCTTACTCTTGAATACATAATAATATGCACATGTGTGTGCTCACCAAGATTTATATATATACATATATATATATATATATATATATATATATATACACATACACACACACATATCTGAGTCCTTCGGTTTCTTTGTTTTAAGCAAGTGTCATACTCATAGAATGCATCTGTAAGGATTTCAGGTAAATCTTTGATAAAGCCTCCAATGAATTTATAAATTATTGGTATGTTAATAATTTTATCTGTCAAGTCATCCCATCTAAGAGTATGAACTCTTTGTATTTTCTACAATTTTTGCATCCTTTAATACAGTTTTATTCATTCCCCACAGAAATCTAAGGGCTGCTTTGTTTAAATATAGCATATACTTTAACTTTTCTTAATATTTTAAATGGAATTTTGTATCTGTTAAATTTTCTGGTTGCTTGTTATAATTGGTTTTTTATTGATTGTCATAAATCAATCTTATATCTGGGTATAGTCTTCCCATCAACAATATTGGATACATTTTTTTTTTAATGCAGAAAAACTGTAAAAAACTGAAAAAGGCATAATTCTGGATCTATGTCAGACAAAAGACATTGGAATATGAAAATGAAACAAAACATTTACCAATTACAGACTAACAAATATTTGTAAGTACTATGAATGTACGTAATTTGAACAAAAGAATGAGTTTAAGAGGAAACAGCAACAATGAACAAATTTTTAAAAATTCATTAAGTCTAAATAACTGGGATTTTAAAGATTTATTAATAACAACCTGGAAATAAAATTTTACATGCTATCAACATGAGAAGTGGGACATGAGGGGACAGGTGAGAGAAAAGGTATGCTACTGTTCTTGACTTACACAGGTGGAGAAAGGATAAAATGACCAAATTATCATAGGCAAATATAAACTCAAATATGTTTATTAAAAATCTATAGGTAGAAGCTGAGGAGTGAGCCAGCTGTGTTGACATATTCAGCATGACTGGCAAGAGAGTAAAATATTTAACATGCACTTTTGAAAAACATTTGAACATACACAAAATATGACCTAAATTCTATATCACATGCAAGATGAATCCTGCAGTTCACTCAATGAACATATCATGATCAAGATTTGTGAAATGCACCAAAGGAAAATCTAAAAATGTAAATTATATAATAGTTATATAATAAAACTATGTAACATCCTAGTTTATACTGAAAATAATTTGATAAATGGTAACATTATAATTGTAAAAATGACACTTTGCAAACTAGAAATCCAAAGGGATGTTCTTGATTTAAAAGGTATGAACAAAAATGCATGGAAATCACTATATTCAATGCTAAAATACTATAAGCCTTCCAATTAAAGTCAAGGATGAGATAAAAATGCCATAATCATTACTCTCTTGCTGTGAATGTACACAAAACTAGATTTTCTTTTCTAAACATTTGATAAGAAAAGGAAGTAAGATAAAAATACTGAAAAGAAAGAGATAAGATTGTTATTATGTGTAGAATGTATAATTACATACCTAGAATACTAAAAATAATCATTTGTGAATTACTAAGACTAATTTTGAACAAGGTGACTGGATAAAAGGTTAATATACAAAATCAAATGGCTTGCCAATATGCCACTGTGAAAGAAAAAGTTAGCCAAACTAAACAAACCAAAGCAAAACATTTTATGATGATGGTGGTGGTAGTAGAGAAAATCATATTATAAAATGTCTGTGACAATAGAAAGAAAAAAAAAAAAACATGACTCTCAAAACCATAATAGCAAAGTGAGATTATGATATTTTTTAAGAAAAAAATTATCTTTCAAAAACTTAAGTTAACTCACTGTTGAGTCATTATCATTAGCTAATGCCCTTTTTGAACCATCACTAATTTTCACAGTAGCACATTTGTCTGCAAGTGTATTATAGCTTTTAAAGAACTAAACTACATAATAGGACTTTCCTGGTGGCTCAGACCCTAAAGCATCTACCTACAATGCCAGAGACCTGGGTTCTATCCCTGGGTCAGGAAGATCCCCTGGAGAAGGAAATGGCAACCCACTCCAGTATTCTCGCCTGGAAAATCCCATGGACGGAGGAACCTGGTAGGCTACAACACAAGCGGACACAAAGACTCGGATACAACTGAGCCATTTCACTTTCACTTTCACTTTCAAACCACATAATAGTTTTTTATATGAAACAGGAATTACTAAAAAAGGTTATTAAAAGTTGGAAAATTTGTATCTTCTACTGCAGGCAGACACTTGAAGAAAAATGGATTTGTTTTTGAGATGTTATCTTAGCCTTTGAAATTAAGCTAGAAGTTAATTTCTACTTCTAGAGAAGAAATGTGTACTTCTGATCTTAACGTCATCTTTGTAATGAAAGGCTTCTGTTATATTTGTGTTCTGTCAGCATTTCAGATATTGAAATCCTAACCTCAAGGCGATGCTAATAAGAGCTGGGGACTTTGAGTGGTGATTAAGTCAAGGGGGTGGAGCCCTTGTAAATGGAATTAGTGCCCTTATGAAACATACTCCAGAAAGCTCTATTGCTTTTTCTGCCATGCAAGGACACAGTGAGAAGACAGCTGCTCTCTATGAACTCAGGAATCAGGTCCTTATCAGATACTGAATCTGCCCATGCCTTGAACTTGGCCTTCTCGGGCTCTAGAACTGTGAGAAATAAATGCTTGTTGTTGAAGCCCCCAGTACTTTTGTTATACCAGCCTGAACTGCCTAAGACAACTTTCACATCCTCCTTCCCAACCAACAATAATCAGTTTGAGTATATAAAACAAATTCTATTCAGAAGGTTATAAAAAAATTATAAAGAAATTGGGAATAATATGTAAAACATTTACAGAGAAAACTATATATATTTTACTGAAGAACATAAAAGAAGACTGGTTAAGGAAAACTACCATTTCCATTGAGGTGAACATTCCAAATTGCAAACAGGTCAGTTTTTCTCCAATTCAATCTATAAATTCAATATCTTCCAAAACAATATTGTGTGTGTGTGTGTGTAAAATAGAAATAACTGCATAGGGACCAGAATTTAACATGGTGATTCAAATGGACTTTAACCTTACTTTTAGTGACTTAATTAGACACAGACAGGAGGTTCAGGTATTACATGTGTAATTCAGTTCAGTTACTCGGTCGTGTCCGACTCTTTGCGACCCCATGGACTGCAGCACATCAGACCTCCCTGTCCATCACCAACTCCCAGAGCTTGCTCAAACTCATGTCCACCGAGTCAGTGATGCCATCCAACCGTCTCATCATCTGTCGTCCCCTTCTCCTCTTCCCTTCAATCTTTCCCAGCATCAGGGTCTTTCCAATGAGTCAGCAAAGTATTGGAGTTTCAGCTTCAACATCAGTCCTTCCAATGAATATTCAGTATTGATTTCCTTTAGGATTGACTGGTTGGATCTCCTTGCCATCCAAGGGACGCTGAAGAGTCTTCTCCAACACCACAGTTCAAAAGCATCAATTCTTTGGTGCTCAGCTTTCTTTACAGTCCCACTCTCACATCCATACATGACTACTGGAAAAACCAGACCTTTGTCACCAAAGTAATATCTCTGCTTTTTAATATGCTGCCTAGGTTGGCCATAGCTTTTCTTCCAAGGAGCAAGCATCTTTTAATTTCATGGCAGCAGTCATCATCTGCAGTGATTTTGGAGCCCAAGAAAATAAAGTCTGTCACTGTTGAGAGGCATTTTCTCCATTGTTAATAAGATTTTTCTCTGAGTATTTTTTTCATTATATTAATCTCCCTTTTTATATTTTTATAATAAACATGTAATTCTTTCATAATTAGAAAAAATAAACATATTATCTAAAAATGTTATGAAAAGGGGAAAACCACCTGACTCAGCTAGAATTCTCTGAGGTAATATAATCTAGATTCATTCCACCAAAAATACAGATATAGTGTGAGGGTCTTTTTTTTTTAATAATTCACTTCAATAATTTCAAAGGGGAAATACATGCTAGTGGTCTAAAAATCTATAGTCCAGCTCTGTGCCATAAGTATCATCTTTTTATGAAGTCCTACATATATTCTTGTCAGGGGTTCATGGTTGTTCTAGGGAGGCTTTGAAGATGATAGGAACCTATGGTTTTACATTCCTGAGAGCCTGATAGCCTAGAAATTCACTGAGAAGTCAGCATGTGTTTATAGAGATTCAAGTTTTGATTAGCCAGCACCCCAAGTCACTTAGAATAAAAACAAACAATCTTTATCATCATTTCAGCATAATGTTCAGAGGTGATTTGAAGCACAGCAGCAAGGTAGCCTAGCAATTAACAGTGAGATTAAGATCATAGACACACAGTGGACAGTAAGGAATACAGACTGTATCAGATACATCCTGTCATAATTTTTCCACTATTCATTTAAAACAATAATTAGCAGATCAAAATCAAAATTAAAGTTTCCAAGGTGGTAAATGTTTAATAGTTTCAGTGCATACTTATATAAGATATACTTTTTAAAAAGCATATTTCTGAATCATTTGAAAAATTGTTGTGACAATATCTCAGTGAATCTAACGAAGAAATTATGTCCAGGCTGTATCAAATATAAAAAGTAGTAATTATATCATAGAAATGTCTCCTGAACCTTTCAAAATATTTAGGAAAAGTTTAAAATGCTTCAAAATAAGAAGTTCTCTTTATAAAATTCAACATGTGAAGTATTTGGTGGTTTTAAAGAAAAACAAAGTCCTACCTTATAAAAGAATGGTGAGGAAACAGATGGACAGCTCAGTCCTTATTTAAAATGTTATTATTTGTTGCTCTTTGTATCTTCATATATTTATTTCAGAATTAGGAGCATTAATCATATTTCCTGAAAAGACTTGTATAGATAATTCAGAGTAGTAGTGATAGTATAGATGCAATATATATATATAATGTGGAGAGAGGTGGTTCTCTTCTCCATGGTATTGGCGTTTCTTAATTTTATAAAGGGCAGAGGCAAAATGCTGCCTTAAGTGACACAATATGTTGAATTGTCATAAACATTGTTGTTTAGTTGCTAAGTCATGTTCAACTCTTTGCAGCCCCATAGTCTGTAGCCTACTAGGATCCTCTGTCCTTGGAATTTTCCAGATAAGAATAATAGAATGGGTTGCCATTTCCTACTCCAGGGGATCTTCCTGACCCAGGGATCAAACCTGCCTCTCCTGCATTGGTTCACAGATTCTTTACCACTGAGCCATCAGGGAAGTCCTGCCACAAACACATACCTTGTCAAATGAGTTTTGTTAAGAAAAAGAAGTGAAGGCATCTAAGAGAGCTACTTCTGGTAACATCTCATTGGACAGCTTGACACTGAATTACCAGTGTCTATCAAAATTTTGTCAAATAATTGAGATTGTTTTGAAAATGATTTTCTCCCATCATCTATGAAATTGGTAAATCAAATATATTTAAAATCTAGATTGATAAGCTTCAGCAAAATTGAGCTTTGTTGCAAAGCAAAAAAGAATGCTTAACAGAAATGAAAAGTTAAATTGTACTTCTGCAGTTGCTAGGAGTCCTTGAGGCAGACATTCAAACAACTTCCCACCAGAATGTCTATGAAAACAAAACAAAACAATAAACTTCATACTAACACCCAAATCAAACCCCAACAGCGTTACTGTTAGCATATAGAAGAAACTCACCCTAGAGATAGGACTGACAAAATAAGGAAAGCCTATTCAATGTGAAAAAAGAAAATGTAGAAAAGTTTCCTTCATCACCACTTTCTGGCTTAGGTAATCTGTAACTTCTGTAACTTCCAGAATTTCCAGGCCTCTTTCATTATTCATCTATGTTGCTTTGGTAATAGACAAGGTAGATCTTCATCTTCCTACTCCCAGACCAGTTCTCTTAGTGAAGTATGGAGAAAGCAGGTCATAACTATTAAGTAACTGAACAAATTAATCTCTATTTTTATTTAGACCAGAAATTCATAGGTAGAAAAGAACTGGTATAGAACAATGCTTCTGTGAACTTTAGCCTCAACCAAAAAAGCTTTAGATCTAGATTACAGGAGTGGAGAGGACCTGGAAGGCTGAGTATTAGAGAAATTGAAATGGGCGTCAAGGAGGGTCTTCCTGCATCCATACAAGGAGCCACATCAGAGACAGAACCACCAGATACTGATGCAGGGAACTGTGCCTGTGCTCTGAGCTCCTGAGTCACCTGCTCTCCTGCTGAAAAGGCAATTCTACCTGCTCCCACGTGGACCGTGAGTAAAGCCAAGGAACAGCACAATACCTTGGGTGCTCACCAACAATGGGGATTAGCTTATTGTGGGTAAGAAACATAAAAGAAAGCCAACAACATGGAGTGGAGCCTGTGAAAGACACAATCATGGGAAAGGAATTGGCACTATAAAACCCAGAGTTAAGTTCTCCTCTGAAAATTAAGCTAGTATAAGAACCAGAACAAATTTGAAAATAGGCATCTAGCACCTTCAATACCACACAAAAGTTCGACACAGAAAAAGAAAGTCATGAAACAATACGAAACTAAGACCAAAAACAAACAAAAAAATGAGATGCAAAAATAATAAATTAGATGCCAAGGAAATGAGTTGTAACAACAGAATTATAAGCCACAGTGGATTTAAAAAAGTAATTGGATCAAGATGGTGAGCTTTGATCATATGACTCCCTTTCCTTTTGCCACAAATGCCATAAAATAACAAACTCAAAAATGTTTTTTTTTTCCCAAATAGTCGATTTAAACAGTGCAGGAAGAGAATCTATATAATATGGAAAGGGGACAGTATTATATTTAAGAGAAAGTAAAGACAGAGAAAATTATGGCTCTAGAAATATGGAAATAGATCATTGTGGAGTAAGGGTTGCTTGGAAGGAAGAAGTTTCAAAAGCAACAGTAAGTGGGTACAAGGTGCCCTACAACTTTCATCAAGAAGAAAGATGCATTTGGAGAAAATATACAAAGTAAGACCCATCCTCACACAAACTTCCTTCTAACAATATCCTTTATCTATGCTTTTATGAGCAGAACACAGCAAAGAGTGGAGCAACTGGGGCCAAAGAGGCAGAGCAATGACCCAAGAAAGTGGGTTCTCCCAGAAAAGATGGGAAATGCCTTTAACTGCCCCAAACTCTTGGACAACTGCATGTGGCAGTGCAATCTATCCTCCCACTCATCTGAGGTAGGTTGCTATCAGCTAACAAGTCAATCAACAGGGATTCTCACATTCAAAGATGATCAAAAATTTAAAAAACCACAACATTTGAGATTCCTAATTATCTGAGAAAAACTAACACCATGAAGAAATATATGCCACCAATAAAACCCAAAAGTAACATAAAACACATGAAGCAAATTGGGCAAATGATGTAAATTGGACATGTGTGTGTGCTAAGTCGCTTTAGTCATGTCCAGATCTTTGCAACTCTATGGACTGTGGCCCACCAGGCTCCTCTGTCCATGGGATTCTCCAGGCAAGAATACTGGAGTGGGTTGCGATGCTCTCCTCCAGGCAATCTTCCCAACCCTCAGATTGAATGCATGTCTCCTGCATTGGCAGGCAGGTTCTCTACCACTAGCACCAATGGGGAAGTCCATAACTGTCTTTAATAATCTCAGAGAAATATCCATGAAAAATGAAAAGCAACCAACAGGTCATTTTAAAACAAGTTATTATTTTGAAATATACTCAATATATTCAAAGAATCTATATATATATATATATATATACTTAATGTCCATGTTCCTCTCACCCACCTTCAACAACTATCAATTCATGACTCATTGTATTTCAACTAAACTCCCACTTTTCCCTCTACCCCAATTTACTTTAAAGAAGTTCCACATATGATGCCCATTTCACCCATAAATATTTCAGAGATTTTTTTAATTAAAATTTTAATTAGCAAAATTACAAATATTAGCAACATTACCAAATAGAACTTAGTGACCTGGAAGATGGAACTAAGAAATTCACCAGGAACAAATTATAGAAAAATAAAGAGATCATGTGATTCTATAGAAGAACCTGAGACAAGGATTTGCCTGTAAGTGATTTGTCAAGGGGGTGTTCTCAGGGCAAACTTATAAAGGAGCTGGGAAGCAGAAAAGAAGAGAGGACGAAATTAAGGAAGAATATGAGTTCAAATGATGTCTAGTCTCATTCTGTTTAATTCATGGCACACTCAGAGGAAAACTGCACCAGACTTTGTCTCAACTTGAGGCAAAAGATTTAGGCTTTTATATCACCACATTGGTAGTCCTTGGACACTGGCCGTTTCACAAGAAAAGCAGCTACAAGTGACCAAGAAGGTTCTCTAAAGAAGCTTATAGATAAGAACTGCTAGCAGAGGCAGAAATTCAGCTTGTTGTTGTTGTTTAGTTATTAGGTCATGCCCAACTATTTTGTGACCCCATAGCCTGCCAGGCTCCTCTGTCCATGCAATTTTCCAGGTAAGAATACTGGAGTGGGTTGCCATTTCTTTCTATAGGGAATCTTCTCAACCTAGAGTTTGAACCTACATCTCTTGCACCTCCTGCATTGGCAGGAGAATTCTTTACCACCGTGCCACCTAGAAAGCCTGTGCTGAAAATATAGATCTAAATAAAAATTATACTCTAATTTTATGTCAAAACATGGCAAACTCAGTTACACAGAAGTCAATGGTAGAAAAGGCTTAATATTTTTCCTTCTGATTTTGAAGAGTTTATTTATATTAACTACCAATGTGAAAAAGTAAATTCAGGTAACAAAGCCGATTCACATAAAAATCCAACAACACATTATGTATTGAGCACTTACTATGTCAGGCACCAAGCTATGTATATTAATGCTTTTCTTCTTAGTTCTCACACTAACACTATAATATAAAAGCTAATATTATCACCATTTGCATTTGAGAAAACTGAGCTTTAGACAGGAGATTTAGCTTTGCCCTTGCAAGTCTGGATTTGAACTAAAATTCATCTATATTTAGAGCTCAAGAATATTACCAATATGTTCTATAAAGATCAAGAAACTGATACAATACATCAATGTTTTAATATGTTCAACCTAACAGCTAACTAAAGAAGTAGCTCATGAAAGAGCAATAATCAGCTATCAAATTGATCATGATTAAAAAAAGAAATCCTCAAAGCTGATCAGGGTACAATATGGACATGTAAAATTTTATAGCCTTTCTGGAAAGCCTTCTGACAAAAGATTTTAAGTTTTTGATAGTGCTTCAACTCCTATGAATTTCTACCAAAGATATAATCAGCAAAACTTTTGAATTCATAAATGGTGAAAAATATTATGGCACATTCTCAAGACAAATGACTTATGCATTATTAACATCCAAGTGTAAGAAGAGTATAACTACAGGGGACATGGTAGTTACACAATATTAAGTACAAGGACTAGAACACAAAATCAAGTATAAAATATAAGCTCATTGCCAAATTTTGTAAGAAAAGTACATTCTATAAAGTACTGGATAAATGGAGCCTTGGCAGGCTACATTCCATAGGGTCTCAGGGTCGGACGTGATAAGCGTGCACATACGCACACACATATAATTATTTATATATGAACATACATTTATAAACTGATAGGTATTTTTAGAAATATTAATAGTTATTTATATATTTAAGAAAGACCAAAATAAACTGAATATATGTGCTTGCTAAGTCACTTCAGTCGTATCTGATTCTTTGTAACTTGCCAGACTCCTCTGTCCATGGGATTTCCCAGGCAAGAATTCTGGAGTGGGTTGCCATTTCCTCCTTCGGGGGTCTTCCTGACCCAAGGATTGAACCCGGGTCTCCCACAATGCAAGCAGATTCTTTACTGTCTGAGCCACAAGGGAAGGAAAATAATACTGGGGATTATTAAATTAGTGAAATAATATTGGGGGAAAGATGTGTTCATTTTCTTTTTGAAACTTTTCTGTATTCCTTAATTTTCTAAACATATATAAAAATATACATTACTTAGCTATATAAATACATAAATATAACCAAAAGAAAAATAAATGGTTAAGAAAAATCCTATTGTCTTTCACAAAGAATCCAATTAAAACTTCTAACTATACTCAAGCAGTGTTGCTAAGCCTTCATCTACTTTTATAATAGAGGGAAAATGCTAATGAATTTATAGGTAATATTTAAAGTTTATTTTATGTACCATGTCAGTAGACACAGTTAAAAGAGAAAAGTGTGTTTTACAGTTCTATGGAAGGTAATAAATGTCAGACACATATAGATACAGTTATAACTTTATGAACACCCAGGGTAATTTGCACAAGGAAAACCTTATACAAACACTAAATGAAAAGACATGTTTTCCAAGCGCAGGCAGGGGACTGTTTTTATTCCATGTGCAATGTAGGTGAGATAGAAGGCTAAGGACTGCAGTGCAGTGGTCTAACAATAAACCCCCTGCAACTCTGCCATCTGAGGGGTGTTAATTGAGTAGCAGGTGAACATAAATAGAAAGTGCCAAGGGTGTGTAGTGGGGAGTCTTTTTGTTGATGAGAGAACATAAAAATGTTGAGCTTGTAATAAGAAACAAAGACAGTCTGGAGTTTATTTCTCTGACTTCTTTCTACCCTCCATAGCATGTGCCTCTCTAGTTTAAAATGATTGCTAGGGAATAAAATGGCTTTTAAAATGTGTGAGTGATTACAGCATAAGTCAGATAGGTTCCCAAAGCTTATGAAACTTAAGGGTTTGTCTTAGTTTTGCTTGTTTGCCTATGGTTTAAATGCAATGTTTTGTATGATTGTTGCTGATTCCTGAAATTATTGACTCAGAATGTCTCAAGACATATAGAAGTCTGGGTCATCCAGCATCTAATGTGAAATTTCATTAGGATTTCATCAGGACATAGCAAAAAATTTAAAAAGTGGATAGAAACATGAAGAATGATTCAAACTTTCTAAAGTTCAAGGTTTTTTTTTAAAGAAAAGAGATTTTTCTGTATAGTTTACCTAGACAAGTTGTATGAGATTATACAAATAAATCCTTGAATAAAATAATTTTAAGTTCTAATGCTGACATTTCTTTTTTCTGGGAAACTGTCCTAACACAAATACGTACAACCACCATATGAAAGATGTTCTTTCTCTGAGAATTACTTTCAGTTGCTTAAATAGTTACATGATCTCAAAGAATGTTGCTCCTTTAAAGAAATGAGGTCCCTGCACACTGTATTATTACTTCTAACAAGTCATTAAATGCATCCAAGATACACGGAAGACATTTTAAGCTATTAAGTTTCAACAATGGTAGCTAATATTTATGATGCATTTCCTGTACACTAGGAATTGTGCTAACCATATCACAAGTAGCCATCTCATGTGAGCCTCATGACAATCTTAAGAGATAACTCAGTTCACATTGATAAATGAAGGTATCAATCTGTAGAAAAATAAAGTATCTTCCCCATAGCCACATAACTAATTAGTCGAGAAGCCAGATTTGAATGTACATTAACTTTCTCCACGAAAGTGAAAGTGAAGTCGCTCAGTCCTGTCTGACTCTTTGCGACCGCATGAACTGTAGCCTACCAGGATCCTCCGTCCATGGGATTTTCCAGGCAAGAGTACTAGAGTGGGTTGCCATTTCCTTCTCCAGGGGATCTTCCCGACCCAAGGATGGAACCTGGGTCTCCCGCATTGTAGGCAGACACTTTAACCTCTGAGCTACCGGGGAAGTCCAACTGCCACTGTAGACAGCACAAACCCTGATGTACACTCTTTCCTTACACTAACTCAAGTTCCTATAGAATATTCACCAAATGAATGCTTTGTTGTAATACACTATCTGGTTATTCTAAGAAAGTTGGGGTAGAATCACAAAATTTCACCTCCTAGCTGGAAGGGATTGGGGGCAGGAGGGGAAGGACGACAGAATATGAGATGGCTGGATGGCATCATTGACTCGATGGACATGCGTTTGAGTAAACTCCGGGAGTTGGTGATAGACAGGGACGCCTGGCGTGCTGCGATTCATGAGGTCACAAAGAGTAGGACACGACTGCGCGACTGAACTGAGCTGAACTGAACATGGTTTACAGCGGTGATTCTCAACCTTTAATGTTCAGAGGAATTACCTCAAGATCTTGTTAAAAGCCAAATACTGATTCAGTAGATTGAGGTGCAACCTGAGGCTCTGCATTTGTAACAAGCCCCTAGAAGATATCCTGTTAAATTGAGTAGCAAGCATAGAGGATCTGTTGGAGATGGGTGGAAGGAACAAGAGTAAAGTTCCAGGTATTAGTTCCCAAATCCTTCTTTCCACTACCTAATTTCTGAGAAGTCACAATCTAGTCCAGACTACCCATCTCAACTTTCTGCCTCTTTCTACATCCATCTTATTCTTCCTTCATCTTGAAGAAGACAACTGAAATGCTAATGTAAATATAAATGTTGTAATCAAATTCTGGCAGAGAGATAGCCAGTTCAGATATGTATTAAGGAAGAATAATCCTGTGTCTTCTTTGTACTATTTTTGTAGATTACAGACTGTGTTTATAGAAGTTCTAAAATAAGTTTTATAACCAAATCCTATCACAGGAAATAATCAGACAAAAGAATATCTCCAAAAGCACCATTTTGAGAAGTATTAGAACAACTCGGCAAGAATGAGAGTGTTAAGAAGTACAATGGGTAGTATCATAGGATTTACAGTATTGTCCAGAAACCCAAGATTTACCTTATCTCTGACCCAACTCCATTCTTCATAGTCAACCATTAACCATACCCTGTAGATTTAACCTTGCAAACAGCATCTGCCACGGCCTTGGTTTAGTCCATCATCACTTCTCACTTTCCCACAGTTAGTGGGATACGGGAAGGAGGAAGGGTTCTGTCTACTCTCTGGACTACTTCAAGACCATTCTCTCTCTACACTGCTACCAGAGAAACCTTTCTGAATTAGTAACTTAATGTTAATTCCTTGCTTTACATCCTTCAACAGCTCCCTATAGCATTAAAGTTCCAACTTCCCAGTTTAGCACACATGGCTCATTGTGATTAAGCTCCATCTGTCTTAGTGGTTCACTCTTTCCATTACCTCATGCAAACCTTCTACTAGAGGCACACCAAACTGGAATATAGCTCTACCATTGCATCATGGTGTTTTACACCTTCATACTTTCCAAATGCTCTTTTTATTTGGAAATCTTTCTTTCTTTCCTGCCCCCTTCTTTCCAGCCCAGCCCTCTACACACCTATATGAGTTTTCAATGTTCAGTGCAAGGAGTATTCTGAAACATCTGGAAAGCCCCATAATCTTCCCATTAAGATAGAGAATCTATAGTAGGAAAGACAAGACCCCGTGGACTATATCTACAATAACACTAGGTTACAAGATCACTCACGAATTCAAAATATAATTGGGTGTGGCTGGATAAAAACTTGGAGAAGGCAATGGCAACCCACTCCATTACTCTTGCTGGAAAATCCCATGGACGGAGGAGCCTGGTAGGCTGCAGTCCATGGGGTCGCTAAGAGTTGGACACGACTGAGAGACTTTACTTTCACTTTTTACTTTCATGCACTAGAGAAGGAAATGGCAACCCACTCCAGTATTCTTGCCTAGAGAATCCCATGAATGGAGGAGCCTGGTAGGCTGCCATCTATGGGTTTGCACAGAGTCAGATGCAACTGAAGTGACTTACCAGCAGCAACAGCGGCAGATAAAAACTAGTGGGAGACCTGAGCTTGATCCCTGGTTTGGGAAGATTCCCTGGAGAAGGGAAAGGCTACCCACTCAAGCATTATGGCCTGGAGAATTCCATGGACAGAGGAGCTTGGCAGGCTATAGTTCATGGGGTCACAAAGAGTTGGACACAACTGAGTGACTTTCACTTTTTCAGATAAAAACTACAAGACCCAAACACTATCAAAAACTATGGGAGAGACATCAGAGGAAAAGCAAAGGGACCAGTGATAACCCTAAGAGCTGGAAACTCCCAACCCATTATTAGGTATTCACTGGAAAGCACAGTGGGCCTTGCTCAGAAAAGCAGGAGAAAATGGAAGAAGATTTTGAAAGTTTCAAGTCAATTAATGAGTCTAAGATGTCCAAAGCATGATCAATGGTGTTAGAGAGTTTGGGAGTCTAAAGCCCACAGACTCTCGAGACTGACAATATAATCCTCATATCATACAGCTTAGCACTAAGGAGAACCTGCTAGGATTACAAACCAAATTGAGCAGAACAGGTGCTATGTGGGCAAGGAAAGGAGAAGAGAAAAAAAATTGGGGAGAGTGATAGAGTAGAAATATCTAAGTTTAAGGCTATTTCTTCATTAAAGTGACAAAAGAGGTAGCTATCCTAGCTCACTCTTCTCATCAAAAACTACAGAAAAAAGTCACTTCACTTTAAAATGAACAATAGTCAAAGAACACTACAGAGTACACTACATACTACACTACCACATAAAATCAGTATAAAAATGAGTGACTAAAGAATGAAATAAATCCCTCAGATAATGGAAGCATATCAGAAAAATATGCCCACAAAATAGGTAAAAATTTTATTGTTTCAAAATGAACTAAAAGTCATTAAGCAATTATTGAATCTATAAGGAACAACATAAATCAGAACATAAGATGACTGAGAAAAAGATTTACAAAAAAGTATTAAGGAAAGAATTAAAAATGACAGAAAAAAAAGATCTTCAAAGTTAAGAAAACAAAAGCAAATAAACACAAAAGAACATGCTTTAAGAGAAACAGAATGGAAAAAAGCAAAGTTTTATAGATATCAGAAACTAAGAACAAGATTTTTAAAAGTGTTCAAGAGTAATTGATGGATAAAGATCCAATATAATATAATAGTCCTTTGAAGAAGAAAACCAAAGCAATGAACAGAATAAATACTAAAACTATAATTGGTAGAAACTTCTGAAATAATAAGAAGATTTAAAAATAAATATTTAAAAGGTATATCACATAACTGGGAAAACAATCTATAATGGCCAAAATAAACATATTTTCCTAAATAATTGGACTTAAACAAAAAATAAATGTGTATATATAACGACATCCAGACAAAAATACTAAGGAAAAAATTCAATTGTCGCCAGATCTTTCAGCAAATCTCTATGGTAGAACATAATGATGTATTATACTTAAGTCACTTAATCAAAGAAAGCATGAGCAAAGATGTAAACTGAACTTCATGTAGAAAAGCTACAAATTACTACAAACTTGCAAGTGCTCAGAGAATATCATTTCCTTGATCTCTTCCTGAAGAATCTGTCACAGAAGGAGCTTCAAATAACTTGAGAACTTCAAATAACTTGAGAAGCACAGAATAACTTTTTTCTATACAATTAAGACTAATAGTCATTAAGAGTAAAATTACTATGTACTGTAATAATATAGACATGGTACAAGTATCAAAAACAGAGAAGTAAATAAACTCACTGGCTGTTTAGTAAGTGTTTACTGTGTTTACAAGGATACTGTATCAGCATTTGCTGGATGAGAGGCAGGAAAGAATAGTAGGCAGCTTGGTCCAGTATACCTCACAGTAGGAAACAAGAGTCATAGTCGACAGCCAAAAAGAGGGAAGGGTGATGGATTTTATACAAAGGTAATGTTAGTACAAATGTAATCATTAAAACAAAATTATAAACCTTCCTAAAGGCCAAAGATATTTTAAAACATTTTAAATTTACTTTTAGAGGAAGGAAGGAAAGAATCAGAGTGATATAATCAGAGATAAAAGCTAGAATCCTTTGATTCTTCCTTGCTTCAAAGACTTAATTTTATAGATATTTTATGTAATTACAAAACAAGTTTAATTTACCAAAATGCAAGCTTTAAAAATAAAAGTATAAAAATTACCTAATTGAATAACCAGTCTGAAACATAGCTACACAGAAAGGAACTAGTTCAAGTGACTTTATACCACCTAATATAATTGTGCATCCCTGGTGGGACATGTCCTAAAGATTAAAAGTATAGCAAAACAGTATCAATAACAAAACAGAAAATTAAACTGGTTTTGGAAATCAGTTGGTGGACATATTGATATTGTTTTTATAAGACTGCAGTATGATTAGTATGGGATAAATAAATGGGAATTTTGTTGGTGTTACTAAAAGCAGGGATTTCTCACAGTGAGAGAAAGGAGATATTAATACTATTGTAACATGGATAAACTTAAATGAAAGTCTTACAGTCTTGAATGTGAATTGGAAGTATCCATATGGACTCACGATTTACTTTTTTCAACATATGTCCTAACTCTACTGCTGCCGCTGCTTCGGCTAAGTCGCTTCAGTCGTGTCCGACTCTATGCGACCCCATAGATGGCAGCCCACCAGGCACCCCCGTCCCTGGGATTCCCCAGGCAAGAATACTGGAGTGGGTTGCCATTTCCTTCTCCATCCTAACTCTATCCTCCAAAATGTCTATAAGCAATGACAAGCCCACCTAAAATGAGTGCCTATAACTCTCAGAAAGTGGGCTCTAAATAGGATACCCCACTAAAAAGAATCAGGACTCTTTGGAGAAACAGCTGATTCCAGGTCTGAGATGGGAGATGTTCAAGATGAATGAACAAGCTAACTGGAGCAATTCTCGGAGAGTAGTGAGGTCACGAGCATCAGCATCACCTGGGAACTTGTTAGGAATGCAGACTCCCTATCTTTCCTCAGAACTACTGAATCAGCAACTCTGGGGGTGGGGCCCAGGAGTCTGGGTTTAGCAAGCCTTCAAGTGATGTTGATGAATACTGAAATTTGAAAAACCACTGGCCTACGGCAATGATTATCAATGGTTTTTAACATCAGAAAAGAGAAACAACTTGACATTATATTCATTCTGACAGAAAAACATTGACAATCTATGAAATAATCTTTCCCTCCACCAAAATAATTAAGCCTAAGTCAAATTAAGCTGTAGTTGTAACTATCAAGTTATGAGATATAGAGAGGAACATAAAATAATACAGGAATTGCAATTAACAAATCCACACTAGGAGAAATTCTGTAGGTCAAATAACCTGATTTTTCCAGCCAAGAAACTGTAAGGGAAATATACATATACATATATATGTGTGTGTAGAGAGAGAGAGACCTATAAATTAGAAGAAACCAATTATAATAATATATGCCTTGATTCCAATTCAAATAAACTAGAGAAAAAGAACATTAGATAGTTTTGAACTCTAATTATACTGAAGTTTTGTGATTGATGGTTTTGAGGATAATGATACAGTGCTTATGTTTTAGAGATATATGCTGAAATATTTAGAGGCAAACCTATATATTATCCAGAAATCATTTTGAAAATGATCCTAAGGAAGGGGTAGTGAAGCAGATGAGGGCAAATAATCTGACTATACGTTGATGGAGTTGTTTACTGTTGAAAATGGCGCGTTGTTACTTAGTTTATTAAAACAGTCCATTTTTCTATATTTGAATTTTTCAACAACATAAATTTTCTGTCAAGCATCATCTCTTCCTCCAAAACACTTCCCTTAGCCTCACTATCAACTGACATGAAAAACCTTTTGCTGTATTTCCCCACCACTCTGTATATAACTCTCTCTGCTGTGATCAGTTCCTTGTGGGGAGGCCTGGGCTTCGTTTGCCCTTGTAACACCAGTGCCGCAGCACAGCAATTTTTCAGTTCAGAGTCCTCACAGAAAACAGAAAACAAACAGAGTAATTGAGAGGGTTCATTAAAATTATTTACAAGGATGTAATCAAGGTTAGCTTTCTGAATGTTGAGCTTCAAGCCAACTTTTCACTCTCCTCTTTCACTTTTATCAAGAGGCTTTTTAGTTCCTCTTCACTTTCTGCCATAAGGGTGGTGTCATCTGCATATTTGAGGTTATTGATATTTCTCCTGGCAATCTTGATTCCAGCTTGTGCTTCATCCAGCCCAGCGTTTCTCATGATGTATTCTGCATATAAGTTAAATAAGCAGGGTTACAATATACAGCCTTGATGTACTCCTTTTCCTATTTGGAACCAGTCTGTTGTTATATGTCCAGTTCTAACTGTTGCCTCCTGACCTACATACAGGTTTCTCAAGAGGCAGGTCAGGTGGTCTGGTATGCCCATCTCCTTCAGAATTTTCCACAGTTTATTGTGATCCACACAGTCAAAGGTTTTCGCATAGTCAATAAACCAGAAATAGACGTTTTTCAGGAACTCTCTTGCTTTTTTGATGATCCAGCGGATGTAGGCAATTTGATCTCTGGTTTCTCTGCCTTTTCTAAAGCCAGCTTGAATATCTGGAAGTTCATGCTTCACGTATTGTTGAAGACTGACTTGGAGAATTTTGAGCATTACTTTACTAGCATGTGAGATGAGTGCAATTATCCGGTAGCTTGAGCATTCTTTGGCATTGCCTTTCTTTGGGATTGGAATGAAAACTGACCATTTCCAGTCTTGTGGCCACTGCTGAGTTTTCCAAATTTGTTGGCATATTCAATGCAGCACTTTCACAGCATCATCTTTCAGGATTTGAAATAGCTCAACTGGCATTCTATCACCTCCATTAGCTTTGTTCGTAGTTATACTTCCTAAGGCCCACTTGACTTCACATTCCAGGATATCTGGCTGTAGGTGAATGATCACACCATCGTGATTATCTGGGTCATGAAGATCTTTTTTGTACAGTTCTTCTGTGTAATCTTGCCACCTCTTCTTAATATCTTCTGCTTCTGTTAGGTCCATACCATTTCTGTCCTTTATCGAACTCATCTTTGCATGAAATGTTCCCATGATATCTCTAATTTTCTAGAAGAGAGCTCTAGTCTTTACCATTCTATTGATTTCCTCTATTTCTTTGCATTGATCGCTGAGGAAGACTTTCTTATTTCTCCTTGCTATTCTTTGGAACTCTGCATTCAAATGGGAATATCTTTCTTTCCTCCTTTGCTTTTCGCTTCTCTTCTTTTCACACCTATTTGTATGGCCTCCTCAGACAACCATTTTGCCTTTTTGCATTTCTTTTCCATGGTGATGGTCTTGATCCCTGTCTCCTGTACAATGTCATGAATCTCCATCCATAGTTCATCAGGCACTCTGTCTATCAGATCTGTCCCTTAAATCTATTTCTCACTTCCACTGTATAATTGTAAGGGATTTGGTTAAGGTCATATCTGAATGGTCTAGTGGTTTTTCCCCACTTTCTTCAATTTAAGCCTGAATCTGGCAATAAGGAGTTCATGATCTGAGTCACAGTCAGCTCCTGGTCTTGTTTTTGCTGACTGTATAGAGCTTCTCCATCTTTGGCTGCAAAGAATATAATCAATCTGATTTTGGTGTTGACCATCTGGTGATGTCCATGTGTAGAGTCTTCTCTTGTGTTGTTGGAAGAGGGTGTTTGCTATGACCAGTGCATTCTCTTGGCAAAACTCTATTAGCCTTTGCCCTGCTTCATTTCATACTCCAAGGCCAAATCTGCCTGTTACTCCAGGTATTTCTTGACTTCCTACTTTTGCATTCCAGTCCCCTCTAATGAAAAGGACATCTTTTTTGGGTGTTAGTTCTAAAAGATCTTGTAGGTCTTCATAGAACTGTTCAACTTCGGCTTCTTCAGCATTACTGGTTGGGGCATAGGTTTCGATTACCGTGATATTGAATGGTTAGACTTGGAAACGAACAGAGATCATTCTATTGTTTTTGAGATTGCATCCAAGTACTGCATTTCGGACTCTTTTGTTGACCATCTGTTCCCATCACTTCATGGAAAATAGATGGGTAAACAGTAGAAACAGTGTCAGACTTTATGTTTTTGGGCTCCAAAATCACTGCAGATGGTGATTGTAGCCATGAAATTAAAAGACGCTTACTCCTTGGAAGGAAAGTTATGACCAACCTAGATAGCATATTAAAAAGCAGAGACATTACTTTGTCAACAATGGTCCATCTGGTCAAGGCTATGGTTTTTCCAGTGGTCATGTATGGATGTGAGAGTTGGACTGTGAAGAAAGCTGAGCGCCAAAAAATTGATGCTTTTGAACTGTGGTGTTGGAGAAGACTCTTGAGAGTCCCTTGGACTGCAAGGGGATCCAATCAGTCCATCCTAAAGGAGATTAGTGCTGGATGTTCATTGGAAGGACTGATGCTGAAGCTGAAACTCCAATACTTTGGCTACCTCATGTGAAGAGTTGACATATTGGAAAAGACCCTGATGCTGGGAGGGACTGAGGGCAGGAGGAGAAGGGGACGACAGAGGATAAGATGGCTGGATGGCATCACCGACTCAATGGATATGAGTTTGAGTAAACTCCGGGAGTTGGTGATGGACAGGGATGCCTGGCGTTATGAGATTCATGGGGTTGCAAAGAGTCGGACATGACTGAGTGACTGAACTGAACTGAATCATGGTTAAGGGTGGCTCAGTGGTAGAGAATCTTCTTGCCTATGCAAGAGATGCAAGTTCTCTTCCTGAGTCATGAAGATCTCCTGGAAAAGGAAATGGCTACCCACTCCAGTATTCTTGCCTGGACAGAGGAGCCTGGTGAGCTACAGTCCATATGATGACAAAGGAGTCAGACAAGACTTAGGGACAAAACACAGCGACAACAGTCACGGTTAAGAGAAAGAAGCAGAGAGGGTGAGCGCCTGGGCCTGGCAACATCAAGAGGCCATTTCCTCCTCTTGCTGCTGGGCAAAGGGTAGGGAGATCCACCTGCAACTTAGTGAGAGCTGTAGCTTTAGTTCTGCAGGCCAGGAAATCAATACCTCAAAGTAACTCCAGATCTTGTTGATAACTCCCATTAGTGAAATCTAAATATGAGCAAGAGCCTGTTAACCAATGAGAAAAAGAGTAGAAAGTGGATCTGGAGAGTGAGATGCAATGTCACAGAGACAAGAGGCTTCTCATCATCCCTACAGATTTAGAAGTTTTCCAGGTATGATTCTCAAACTGTTTGCTGTATGCATGCCCACACGGGTATGTGAGTGCAGGTGTAGAAGTGCGTGTGGAAGGAGGGACATTTGATGACACATTTTTCAGATGGATTCTCTTGCTTTCAGTTCAGAGCACAAATTTAGGGAAAAAATCAGCTTATTGTGGCAGATTATTAAAATAGCTACATTTTTCTATCAATTATTTTAAGGAATCTTTGCCTTTTCTGCCAGTTTCTCCTTTCTAATAAAGAAAATTTATTTGGATGCATATTGTATCACCTCCAGTAGTATTTTTAAGCAACATGCTAATATCAGAATATCAGTGTAAATACACCTGCAATTGTCAGTTAACCTCATGCTATTATTTTTAGACTGCCTGCGGCAGTACTGTCAGAAGGGAAAGAAAAAAAAAAAACACAGAATAAGGCATTTTCACATTCTTTTCCACAAGCCAAGACACAAAATGGGCTCATTATCAACATGTGGTTTCCTAAATTTCAGTATGAATATATCTTTAGCTCTCCAGTAACTTCTGTGGAGTTGTGTAATTTAGCAAAATGTAAACATCTGTTCCCCTAGGAATGATATGCTGTCAGGCAAATGAGATTATTTCTTTCCCCTCAGTCCTTCCTTGAAATAAACTAATCAAGCCTTAAAATTCCAGGGCACAATTCTGAAGAAAAATATTTTATTCTGAAGATCACAATGTTGCTTTTATCCCATTGGTTCAAGTTGATGGCCTTGTTAAAAACATTCATATTAAGAAGAGGTTGTTTTGTTTTTTTCCCCAGATTCTCATACAACTTTTATCTGAATGTCTACTAACACCTGTGGGAACTACAAATATCTTATTTTGAAAAATATTATAAATCTCTAGACTTTGGACAATATGCACAATCATATCTCAAAGCGCTTTCATTTACCTCGTGGCAGGGACTTATAGACTGTCGGTATTTAAATTACAGTACCAGCTTTACAAATGCAAATAGTGAAGCATTACTAGATATCACAATAGATGACAACTATCTTTCATATGCAAAGATAGTTTAACCCTCTACCAGTAAAATGGAGAACATGCGCTCTAAGTCAAATAAAGGTGACCTATTTGTATTATATAGTACACAGAAACCTTGTTCTTCTTGAAACTAAAGGGAATGTATTTGTGTTATAAGTGACTATGGCTTTTACTCTAAATAGCTACCAAAATACAAAAAAATCAAACCTGTGACTTATGCCACAGGGCCACGAAGCTCTAACCAGCTGAGTTTCCTAATGTGCCTGAGTCACTTGAAACAACGGTAAATTGGGGTGTTATGGTTAATAGAGCACAAAATCTGCAGGGAGAAGCTTGTGGTTTTGGTTATTTCTGCCATTACAAGCTGTGTGAACGTGTTACAGAAAGGGGGACCCCTTCCAGGGCTCAAAACTGGGCTCTTGTCTAACACTCGGAAATGAATTGTCTGAGGAGACACACGTGCTGACAAAGAGATTCTAATGGGTAAGGGGACCCGGGTGGAGAGCAGGAGGGTAAGGGAACCCAGGAGAACAGCTCTGTCACATGGCTCACAGTCTCGGGTTTTATGGTGATGGGGTTAGTTTCTGTGTTGTCTTTAGCCAATCATTCTGACTCAGAGTCCTTCCGGGTGGTGCACCTTGTTCAGCCAAGATGGATGCCAGAGAGGATTCTGGGAGGTGGTCGGACATGTGGTATCTCCTTTTGACCTTTCCTGAACTCTTCCGGTTGGTGGTGGCTTATTAGTTCTGTGTTCCTCCTGTGGTAAAACAACTCATGCAGATGGTTACTATGGTGCCTGGCCAGGGTGGGTGGTTTCAGACAGTGTGCTTCCCCTAACAAACGTGGGTAAGTAACTAAACTGAGATTTGAATCTCAGTTTTCTTATTTATAAACTATTCATAATCACTTTTCCCTACAAAGCTGTTGTGAAGGTCAAATAATGTATGTGAATGGACTTTATAATTTGCTGAGTGTCATATAAGGTAGTTTACTGGCCTCTGATTTGATTGTGTTATCTGATCTTTCAACGCTGAGATTTGCCAACATAGGATTTTTAGTTCTATTTCTGTGTTCATTTCCTTTTGCCTTTTGTTTTCCTTCCCTTTCTAGTCTTTCCATTCTTCTTGATTTAAAATATCAACTCCCAATAAAAATCTCGAATCAAATATTTTGGAGAAAATATTTTAGCAAAATTCACTCTCTCAAATTACCTTTAATAGTGAATCTATTTCTAGTCCAACTTTAGGGATTGAAGCCAGAGAGACTACCAATGTACGGTCAGGTCAAAAGACAGCCTCAAAAGTGGAGACACAAAGAGGCTGATGAGGAAAAAGGCCAGCCCAGAACAGCCTCATGCAGAGTCAGAGAGAGAGTGTCTCAGAAATGTGAGCTTGCAGCATCGGGGGTTGGCAGACTCCAATAGTGTGCACAGAGATGGCAAAAAGAGAAAAACAAAGCCATCTCAGAATATCTGGGTTTACCAGCAATTTCCTGGCTAGGGCTAATTCGTAAAGAATTATAACCGGCTAAATGTTTTATCCTGGAGAAGGAAATGGCAACCCACTCTAGTATTCTTGCCTGGGAAATCCCATGGACAGGGGAGCCTGGTGGGCTATAGTCCATGAAGTTACAAAAGAGTTGGAGACAACTTAATGACTAAACAACAACAAAATGCTTTATCAGGAAAATCATTTGACTAAGAGTAAGAACTAGGTTCCACTTTCTGTTTTGTCCCTAACTAGTTTAAGTCATTTGAACTGTCTAGGCTTCAGGTCTTCCAACTGTGAAAAGTCTAGATTATTTCTAAATTTTCTTCAAGCTCTAAAACACTACAGTAGTCATAAGTAATTTATTTCTATTCTAATTTATTTTAACTATGCAAAACAAGGTACACTTGCCCAAAAAATTAAAATTAAGTGAAAAACAACCACAATCACTAAAATTGTGGTTGGTGTGGTTTTCCCATTCATTTGGGAAAATTCAAGGGTTTCAACAAGAGGCAGATTAATGTCATTTTTACCTACCTCCTCAAGATGACCCCTTAACTGGAATCCCGATGAACAATAATAGTTTCTGCCTGCAACAGCCAATCAGAATGTATTATTAGAGCAACATTCTGTGGAATCTCACATCAATAAATCTTTGGTGTGCAGAATTGGTATTGTTTACATTTAGAGAAAATTATTAACCTTGGAATCTGAAAAATGATAATTAGAAAGTTCTCCTGTGCCACATTCCAGAATTCTTTCCAGTTTTGCAACACTGGCCACAGAAGAGGGAAGTACCACTTCCCTATGGGAGTGTCCTTCACTTATTCTAAAACTCCAACTTAGCCCCAGGCCTTTTTGTCTGGGGAAAAACCCTTTCTTCCCCACGGCATCTCTTTTCACATTTCTGAACCTCTTTCTTGTACCCACAAAAATTATCAGATTTCCTATTTATAAACTACTGAAGAAATAGCAGATAACTATTTTTGCTTTATTTTAATGCTGTAGTTTTAGTCCAGAAAAAACACTGAGTTGAGTTAGTGAAACAGGAATAAGAATGAATCTGACCTGATGAGGAGTGGGGAAATGTTAAGCAAATGACGGACTACGCAATGGGGAGTCAATAAATATTTTATGTCTATAAAATCAGGAGCAAGTTAGCTAATATATATGCACGCACTGATAGCTCAGCAGGTTAAGAATCCGCCTTCAATGCAGGAGACTTCTTCCCTAAGTCAGGAAGATCCCCTAGAGGAAGAAATGGCAACCTATTCCAGTGTTCTTGACTGGGTGGACAGAAGAGCCTGGCAAGCTACAGTCCAAAGGGTCGCAAAGAGTTGGACACGACTGAGCGACTAAACATGCAGGCAGTTCACCATGAAATACTAAAATACTACATAAATACTATTATTGTTATTACTATTTTAAGGAGAGAAAAAACTGAAAAGGAGACAAAGATTACCTAAGAAAGTGATTCTTGATAAGGGCTAGTGCTGCCTCCACCTAAAATGTGGTCAGGGCTGGAGGGCAGTCCTTTTGAGTTTCCTGTCTTCATATAATGCTATGACTCTTGTTTTCTTCTGAGTTTCTTCATCTTCCCTTCCCCCCTCCACTTTACATGATGCCTAGATAATACCAGTCTCAGTTGCATACTCAGTTAAATTTGGGGGTCCACAGTTCTTAGATAGCCTCTTATAAATGCACTGAAAGTAGTTCATGTTTAATTGAAGCTGCAAGGATCATTTAGAGGCATCTTCTTTAGCAACTGCAAAGAAGCAGTGCTTTCAGCTCAGCATCTCCGGAGTTCTGTTGAAAACCACAGACTTTAGACACTCAAGTTCCGGCTTCTAATATTCTCTGGGGATAAGAAAGCAAATATGAGCCCATCAGCTTCTCTTTGACCCTTGACCATAGACCATTCCACAGCCTTGTCCATCCATCTTGTGCATATGTCTGCTTTGTCTCTAAGAACACTGGTGAGAAGATGATAGGGAAAATCCACAATCTCAACTGGCTAAAAATATAGAAAATCAGAAAGCATTTTCTGGAGATAGAGATGGAGCACCATTACCTCCCTGCATGTAAGACAATTCACCCATCATCCAAGGTAAGACAGTTGAATCACTATGCTGGTGCTTTGTCCACTGTTACCCAGCCTGCCACTCCTGGTGTTATTATCATTAAAATAAAAAATCAAAATGTTGAATATTGGTTCCAGAAAATTCAGCCTTTAAGAATTTTCCTGCTCTGCAAGTAGCCTTCCTGCCATATCTGCAAATAAAGGATTAAAGGGGCTTCCAAGGCCCCCAGAATGCCCTTCCTAGTTTCTTGGTCCATCATTAAATGTTAAGAGCTATTGGAACTCTTTCTGAAGCACTCAATTCTTCAGAAGCACAGATGTATTATTCTTAAAGCCCAGGTAGAACACAGGCCTGTTGTGAATACCTGATGACTTTCCCCAGTTGGAGGACTATGAGGATTGGGGAAGACGAGGAAACAAAGGAGAGGAAACCTCTCAGATTCACAACAACAAATTTATACCCATCTGAGGAAAGACAGTTCCAAATGCCTGAGTTCACTGCTAAGCTCTGAATAGAATTACCTATATGTCAGTCAGTCAAGGTAGTTTAAAATACCTGTGCTCCTAAAGCCAGGGTGTCATTATAGATTTAGCACTACCAGCAGCGTTCTCTTTGTCACACAATGAAGCAATATGGCTAATTAAAGCTCACTAGGGAGCCTGAAATAATGATGCCTCTCTCTTCCTAGAGCCAATTACCCCAAATATTCAGATTACCTACCTACTCTTTCACTGAAAGAAGTGTCTAGGACTTTTTTATTATTATTATTTAATTCAGGCATTATGTATCATGTAACGTCACATTATGTGATGTTGTGTCACAGTCTGACAGCTTACAACGAGGGATACGCTGAATATATTGGGTAGTTAATACCTGCCTGAATTAACAAGACAACCAACTTTCCAAAGAAAGAAAGTCTGAGAAATATCTGCTATTCCTCCTGGGATATCTGGAGGGAGTTCATCTCTGATTCACTCCATCAACCACTGTGTGTCACTGTTGTTTCTTGTAAAGACACATGAAAGAGTATTTGTCTGCAGAGATGGCATACACATCTGCACGTAAACTATAGACGAGTCTGTACAGAATCCTTCATGGGTACTCATTCACAAAGATTCTACTTCAATGCTATTTAAAGGATTTCAGCCACGTAGGAATTAAGCATCAAGAGGTCGGGTAATTATAATTGAAAGGGTATGTATGGGTTTGGGTTTGAACAAACCAGTTGAGAAACTGAAATATATCCTTTCTTCCTTTACTCATATATTTTTTCAGGAAATATTTATTGCATTCCTGTTCTCTACAAGTATTTCTGTTAAGGGAAGATGGAATATGTTCTAGTTCCAATTTCTTTGCTGTTCCTACTCAAGTGTAGCATGATCCTACCTCAGGGCCTTTGCACTGGCTGATAATACTACCTGGGATGCTTTAGTTCCAAGATATCTTCTTATCATCTTTAAAGTTTCCCAAATGTCAACTTAATGAGACCTTCCCTGACCAACTTATTTAAATTCCCATCCCCTTCCTCCCCCCCCCCCCCACCCAGATCTCCTGGTTATATTTTTCTGTTTTTTACCCCATAGAAGAAGAAATTTATATAGGGCTGTCAGAAAAATCCTCTTTGAAGAGACAAAATAGAAGCAGAAAGATAAACAATGGAAGACAGACATCATTGAGAGGAATGGAAAGAGATGGTTCACTGTTTCCTCTGTAAGTCAGGGATAAATACTCAACAACTGGTAAGGAGATGATTAAATGAGATAATATACATAAAGTACCTAGAATGTACTTTCTCAACATTCTAATTATGCATTTCACTACTCACAATTTTCAGCAGCTTCCTATTTTCTTTTGAAAAAACAAAATCAAACTTTAGGTCAATATAAGATATTCCATTGCCTCCATTTCCCAGTTCTAGTTTCTCTTTCAAGCCACTTCCTTTCATCACCAACTTCCTCAGCTTCCACCAACATGTGTGCACTCTCTCTTTTCAAGTCATATTTATTTAACTGCTTATGTAACCCAAGCACTAATTTCCTTTTTATACATTTCCACTGGCTGTCAATACCTGGAATGGACAGCCTTCCCTAAACAATCCTTTTCTTAACCTTTCCAACATGTTCTTAAAATGTTCCAAGCACCCTCTGTCTTTCTCTATTGTTCAGTTCAGTTCAGTTGCTTAGTAGTGTCCGACTCTTTGTGACACCATGGACTACAGCACGCCAGGCCTCCCTGTCCATCACCAACTCCCAGAGCCTACTCAAACTCATGTCCATTGAGTCAGTGATGCCATCCAACCATCTCATCCTCTGTCATCCCCTTCTCCTCCCACCTTCAATCTTTCTCAGCATCAGGGTCTTTTCAAATGAGTCAGTTCTCACATCAGGTGGCCAAAGTATTGGAGTTTCAGCTTCAACATCAGTCCTTCCAATGAATATTCAGGACTGCTTTCCTTTATGATGGACTGGTTAGATCTCCTTGCTGTCCAAGGGACTCTCAAGAGTCTTCTCCAACACCACAGTTCAAAAGCATCAATTCTTCAGTGCTCAGCTTTCTTTAGAGTCCAACTGTCATATCCATACATGACTACTGGAAAAACCAAAGCCTTGACTAGATGGACCTTTGTTGGCAAAGTAATGTCTCTGCTTTTTAATATGCCATGTAGGTTGGTCAAAACTTTTCTCCCAAGGAGCAAGCATCTTTTCTCTATTGTGGAACCCATTATATATTTACATTAGCATTTTTATTATCTTTTCCCCAAACTATACTGTAAGATCATTGAGGTAGAACTGCATCTAGTCTTTCTGTTAATAGCTCTCAATACAGAACCTGGGACATAGTAGACCCACAATATATACATTTGAATTAGCATCTGAATCCATCCAATAGGTAAGCACTAGGTAAGTGCTTGGCACATAGTTTCTTCATAATAAATGTTGGCAACTTTCCATCACAATCAACTGACTTATTTAAGTAAAAATGTAAATATTCAGTTAGACTATCTCAATGTACATTGGTTGCATGAATCTGTACTTATATATCACATTATATATCAATTAATAAAATATTTTGTTTAATGTTCAATAAATATACTTTAAGATGTATTCTAAGCAAAAGAATGATATTATTTGGAAAGGAATAGCCATAAGGTCATAAAAAAAATCTAAAGTGATTGCCTGCAGAAACTTATAAGCCACTAAAGAAGACAGAGATATAAGAACAATTCATCAATATAAGTTTGGGAGAAAATACATAATCATAACAGTGCATATAAGAAAATATAGGGACTTCGTTGGGATGGTCCAGTGGTTAAGACTTCACCTACCAGTGCAGGGGGCAGAGATTTGATCCCTGGTTGGGGAGCTAAGAGCCCACATACCTTATGACCAAAAAACCAAAACATAAAACAGAAATGATATTGTAACAAATTCAGTAAAGATTTTAAAAATTGTATGCATCCAAAAAAAAAAAATCTCAAAAAAGAAAAAACAGGTAATAGGATTACAATGAAATGAAAATGATAAAGAAATCGAAATTACAAAAGAAATAGAAAATAAGAAACTAAGATAAAGGAAATTTAAGGAAATGCTATGAGGGTGAGGCTGAAGTATTTGGCACATTCAATGCTGGAGAGGTTGGATGCACGCAACATAGAGCTAAAATGGTAGATCAGAACTAGGTTGGAGAATCAGGGATAGGAGAGCTCACTGGTATGTTTATTCCAATACCCCAATGCTAAAGCATTTGGAGTTTATTTTGTAGGCACATAGGATTTCATATCAACATGGTAATGGGATCTAAGTACATGGACCAATGTGTAGAGAACTGTTGATAATGTGGTTGGAAAAGAGAAGTGGGAAAAAACGACATCTTGAATTCAAGTAGGCATGTTAGGAGGTTATTATAAAGTGTGAAAGAAAAAAGTGTGGAGAGGCAATAAATTAGAGCATGATGGTAACGTACAGAAAAGAGTCAGCACAGAGGCAGAACTGAGTCTCTTTGGCAAGTAACTGGTGGAGTCAATAATTAATCCATACCTTGGAAAAGAAAATGCATTGAGTATAATTTAGGAAGCAGTGGGAGGGGAATATTCCCTAATGATTACGCAGTCTTAAACATGATTGCTTGAGTGTTAAGGATATTAGGTGTTCAGGAGACATCCAGGAGATAAAGGTCAAATAGAGCATGTAGTTAGTTATGAACTAGATTGAGATTTAATAAAGAGAATTGTATTTTTGCTAATATAAATAACGCTACAAAAAGCATTTACATGAAGATAGTTTTTTCTCTTTTGAATTATTTCCTTAAACACATTTTCACAGCTATACCACTTTGTCAATTACAAAGGCCTGTCCCAATCCTTTTATTCTTTCACTTCAAGACAGCAAAATATTCAATTTCAGGACTTCCTTAGAAAGTTTGACATTTGTTTTGCTTTTACTTTTGTCCCAACATCCCAAACAAAAATACCACATTCTTTATGACAGCCTTCAGTAATATTAATATATAGCAATCACCTTAATAGTTTTATGATACTTTCTGAAGATAAGACCTCAGTGGTTCAGCCAGTGCTTTGAGAACAGTTTCTAAGTCACTGTGATACTGCTGTTTCCACAACATCATTAACATAAGCAGTTCTGTCCAAGGGTAGTTAAGAGTGAACCATAATGAAACACCTTATTTGTTGGATTAAATCCACAGCACCACCATGCTATTAAAATATAAAGGCATGAATTACTAACAGTCAAGTTTGGATGTGGGATTTCTAAGTTTGTGTATTTCTGTTGATAGCATAATACAAGTATATAAGCCGTAAATCATTTTTGCCTTCACAAACCCTGGTAAATCCAACAAATATATCTCTGTGTCCTCCTCTAGTTATTGTAAATGCAGCCCCTCATATTCTAAGGGGATAATCAGTAATTATAGAAAATAATTTTATTTTCATTGGCTACACTGAAAATCTGAGAGAGATGTAACCATCTTTAGTATTGTCTCTGATGAAGGCTTAAGTTTTAAACATGGATTCAATAAAAAACCTAAGTAAATTGTGTTAAATGCCTTACCTCTGCATGTTAAATCAGTCTGTTAAGAAATTATATTCTACATCATTTGAGCTTCTTTGTTCTTGGTTCATCATTTTTGTACTTTTTTAAATGTCTAGCTAAATTTGCTTTTGCAAAACTTTCTAATTACTTCTTATAAAAAGACTAAATAAGAAATTATATTTTTCCCAGAATAAATGAAAGGATTCACTTTAGGTCAAAATTCCAAATCCAAATTTGGAGAGGTTTCACCAAGTGGCACAGCGTGTTCTATTGACCTTATAGGAACAAGATGATCCAGGGAGAACAAACAGCTCAGATATCACCATCATCCCCTGACCACAGAAGGCAATGCGTAGGGTCATCCTGCTTCAATACAACACTCCTTGGGTCTTTTTGTCACCCCATGCCTTGCCTGTAGATGAGAGTTATTTGAGTGCTTGCTCACCATGTGACAGCCACTATGCTCAAAACAAAATATAAAGCTAAGATACAGGTGACTCCATCAAGGGTTAATAGATAACTTTGCCCATACGCTCTCTTTCTTCTTCCTAACCATCTCTTCTCTTCCTTCAATACTCAGGTCAAATGTCACCTTCTCTGTGAAGCTTTGTTTTATGCTTTTCCTCTCAACCCAGAAAAAGTAATATCTTCCTCTTAAACCCTCCATAATTCTGTCCATAAATGCATAAATTTATTCTACTAATTTTAATGTATTTCTTTATGTGAGTAAAAATCCTACTGTGTTGAGACTATATCTTACTTATTAGGAAGTAGGAAACAATAGGAAATAATAAATGGAAACTGGTGATAAGGTGAGAGGCAACATAGAAATGGAAAGCTCAGAATACAGTGCTAGACTACTTGGGTTCAAATTCAATCTATGGAACTTATTAGTTATGTGACCTTGGCTTAAAAGAACGTGAAAGAGAATAGATACATGTATATGCCTAAATGAGTCACCTTGCTGTACCCCTGAAACTAACACAATATTGTAAATCCACTATAATATAAAATAAAATTTAATAAAGAATAATTATCTCCTCATTATTTGATACTTAGACCATAATTTTTGACAAACATCTTTATACTTAAATTTTCCATATATTATATAATATATTTTATAGCATTTTTATACCTTAAACTTAACAATAATCATGGGAAATAGGTCAAATGTTATAGTCTTTATAGGAAAGGAAACAAAGGATTATATTTTAAGTGATTTTCTTAGCAAGCATATGGTTGAATCAAGACCATAAGCTCAGCTTTCTGATTCAGTTTTGTGCCCTTTCCCCTTTATATTTTATTATGTAAAAATGGAACCACAAAGCGATCATCAGTATAGAATGACTATGGTGTGTGTGTGTGTGTATTGATAGGTATGTGCTTATCTACTCATACACTCCTTCATGATTCCCTTTGTGATCAATAGCAAATATACGTGAAATGCCCCCAAGGAACCAGAGCCTCCAACTTGTACCTAAATCAGCACTAGGCTCTTATCCACTGAGCCACTCAGCTTATTTCTGCAATAGAAATTGAATAGATATTGGCAACATTAAAGCCCCACTGAGAAATCTGTATTCAGGTCAGGAAGCAACAGTTAGAACTGGACATAGAACAAAGAACTGGTTCCAAATAGGAAAAGGAATACATCAAGGCTGTATATTGTCACCCTGCTTATTTAACCTATATGCAGAGTACATCATGAGAAACGCTGGGCTGGAAGAAGCACAAGCTGGAATCAAGATTGCCAGGAGAAATATCAATAACCTCAGATATGCAGATGACACCACCCTTATGGCAGAAAGTGAAGAGGAACTAAAGAGCCTCTTGATGAAAGCTAAACAGGAGAGTGAGAAAGTTGGCTTAAAGCTCAATATTCAGAAAACTAAGATCATGGCATCCAGTCCCATCACTTCATGGCAAATAGACGGGGAAACAGTGGCAGACTTTATTTTGGGGGGCTCCAAAATCACTGCAGATGGTGATTGCAGCCATGAAATTAAAGGACGCTTGCTCCTTGGAAGAAAAGTTGTGACCAACCTAGACAACATATTAAAAAGCAGACACATTACTTGGCCAACAAAGGTACATCTAGTCAAGGCTTTGGTTTTTCTAGTAGTCATGTATGGATGTGAGAGTTGGACTATAAAGAAAACTAAGCACTGAAGAATTGATGCTTTTGAACTGTAGTGTTGGAGAAGACTTTTGAGAGTCCCTTGGACAGCAAGGAGATCCAACCAGTCCATCCTAAAGGAAATCAGTCCTGAATATTCATTGGAAGGACTGATGTTGAAGCTGAAACTCCAATATTTTGGCCACCTGATGTGAAGAGCTGACTCATTTGAAAAGACCCTAATGCTGGGAAAGATTGAAGGTGGGAGGAGAAGGGGATGACAGAGGATGAGATGGTTGGATGGCATCACCGACTCAATGGATATGAGCTTGAGTAAACTCTGGGAGTTGGTGACGGACAGGCAGGCCTAGCATGCTGCAGTCCATGGGGTCACAAAGAGTTGGACACAACTGAGTGACTGAACTGAACTGAGGGGTAGAGAAGGAAAATCTCCAGTAGATAGAAATTTGAAAGGCATATCAGGTGGTCCACAGAAGGCAATGGCAACCCACTCCAGTACTCTTGCCTGGAAAATCCCATGGACGGAGGAGCCTGGTGGGCTGCGGTCCATGGTGTCACGAAGAGTTGGGCATGACTGAGCGATTTCACTTTCACTTTTCATTTTCATGCACTGGAGAAGGAAATGCAACCTACTCTAGTGTTCTTGCCTGGAGAATCCCAGGGATGAGGGAGCCTGGTGGGCTGCCATCTATGGGGTCACACAGAGTCAGACACGACTAAAGTGACTTAGAAGCAGCAGCAACATCAAGTGGTCCACCTTTCCTGGAAATAACTATGACCGGAGGTAGGGATCTATACTGATTTCTTATCCATAGCTAACAATTTGCCTGGATGAGTCAGGACTGGAAGGAATAAGGTTAGAACTCTGATGATATAAGCATCATAAGGTCAAGATTTTGCTCACTATTGTATCCCATGTGTTAAGAATAGTTGGACACATCACATACTCTCAAAAAATAATTTTGGTTGAAAATAGAAGGAATTTAGAAGAGACAGAAGGATGTGCCTCTCCAAATTGGCCCAGAATTTAAGAATATTTGTGTTCTTATGAATTTCCAGCCAAGAAATACAAAGGAGGAAATGCCCTTTAGTTAGAGTATGTTAAAACTTTCTTCCCATCAGCTTTTCTCAACTACTCAAGGGTGGTCCAAAGAGCCCATGAACAAATTGGCCACAGTGGCAGGGCTTGGATGCTATTTACACATTCAATCATGAGGATTTACCTTTTCTTGCAATAGTAGAAAACAATGCTTAGCCTCTACTATGACCCCAGTTCCTACTAACTGATAACACTGGATTCATTCCCCAAATGCAAACAGAAATTACTGCTTACTAGAAGAGAACAGAACAGAAAGGATGTGACTTTCCTGCCTGACCTGCATCTTTAAGCCCACATCCATAGTCTTATTTTATGGTATATTCATTATCACTATATCCTCTCATTGAAATCAAAGAAATCACTATGCATAAAAAAGAAAGTGAAGCAGTGGATTGAGACTCATGGAATTCACTGATATACCCCATCATTTGGAATCAGCTGAACTTATAGAATTATGACATTGGTCTATTGTAGAGTTAACGGTAGACATCAGCTGGAGGATGACAATTTATAAGCTTAGCACTGACCTGTATGATGTGAAAGGTACTCTAAATCTGCAATTACACATGATGCCTTTTCTCCCATAGTCAGAACACATGTATTTGGAAGCCAAGAGGTAGAAGTATGTTTGTGATTTCTCTCACTATTATGACTTACAATTCACTTGCAAAATGTTTACTTGCCATCATTGCAACTTTGGGCTTTGCTGCCTTCAAGCATTAGTTTCTAAGGGAAGAGTACTTCCACCAAGGAGACAAATAAAAATGAACTGAAAGTTGAGACTGCCATTTTCATTTTCTATTGTCACTAAACAAACAAAAGAGTAGGCAAAAAAGTAGGCTGATACATTGACCAAAGTAATTGATCTTTGGAAAAAGGAAGTTAAAAAGAACACATTTGCTAATATTTTGGTCCTTGTTCCAATGAAACAAAGTTATAAAGATGTTAGTTGTACCTATAGAAGTGTTCTGACATCTGACTCCTCATGAGAATTAAGACACATTTGCGGTGGTAGCAATATCCTGATTGCTGGACCACAGCTATGGCAGTGGATTCCTGAACACAGTTCCAGTGATTTCCTCTTGTATCTCAACACCCAAGACTGCAGACTTGGTAATGGGTGTCCCAGCATGTTATTTCAGTATCTTGTTCCAGAGGTTATTCTTAGACAGTCAACATTGAGTTTGCTTTTCTTTTACATCCAATAATTTTATAGTAGCTAATGCCCCTTCTTAAAATATTTTTTGTTAGCTGGTGCAAATTTTGGTTTTTACAACTAACTCCTAATAGAACCTAACTTGCAATTAGCAGAGGGAAACCTCTGTCTTATATGCAAACAATGTTTACCTTGGTATATTTTGAAGCCAAATGAGAGGAAACAACTGAAATAGTCTTCCAGGTTATCTTCTTCCATACCCAATTCTAATCCTACCCTAATAATCTCCAACAGTGGCACCTTCATTATTCTACTCACCTAACTTAACATTTGGGATCACACGTTCTTCGTTTCTTTCATCTAAATCAGTCAATATATTTTGTTCAGTCTTCCTTTGAAAACCTTCATTGTCCTTTCTCCTGTGGTCCAAATACTCTTCACTTCTCACCTTACTTCTTCTATTATCACATTCTAACTGGTTGCCTTGTCTCCTGTATTTCCACACCAAAAAAAAAAATAAATAAATAAAAGGCAAAACCAGGTGGAAATCCATGGTTAAAGGTAGAAAACTTATCACTCATTATTTTCCTCCAATCGCCTTCCAAATCTCACAAAAATCTGTCTAAATGGATTTTTAAGACATAAACCCCAATAACAAAGATACTGGATTAAAAGGCAACAACAGCAAAATGTTGAAAGCTAGAAAGGAAATAGAAGCATGACACAGAAGATATAAAAAAGCTGAATTCTTAACCAAAAGTAGGGAAGCAAAAAAATGACCTGCTTAACACTGCAAAATTCTCCAAACATTCCAAGTTCCACAATACAAGGGTTCTCTGGAAATGGGTTGAAGATGCAGCCAAAAATTATAGAATTAATTATAAATTGATAGAATTATTAAAATTTTTGGCTAAGAAAAAATGAGATGTCCAGATCTGTATAGCTGGGCCACTGCTCTCCCTAATCTTGAAGAGGGCTAAAGGTTTGCTTTTGGAAAAAGCAACCAATTTTCATTGAGATTTTCAGGTATTAATATACCATCCTGAAACTGGGAAAATTAAGATAATGTGTATCTTAAAGGTTGAGACTCCCACCTTTGTCAGATCTGAAAGTGTGGTCAGCCAGACTTAAACACATAAAGCATGAGATTTAAAGAGGCTTCTCTTCTAAAGCCCAGAGGAAAGCCCCCCCCCCCCAGAATGAGTTCAGTTGTTAACTATTAAGCAACCCAGCCAGATAATGCTAAATATCTAGAGAATAGGCCTCCCTATGAGCTCTGACTTCCCCCTGAAATTTTGTATTTCTTTTTCTTCAATCTGAGTTGACCATAAAGCCATTTTTTTAAGCTTCTAATGGAAAAGCTGGAGACCAAGGAGTGCAGGTAACAGAAACATGGAGAAAAAGAGAACTTCACAACTACAAATTATATAATCAGTTAGGTATGAAAAGATGTTACAGCTACAAAACAAGGAAAAGATGTTATCTTAAAAGGAAGCTTGAGAGTAAATAAAAGCTTTTTGAAATTAAAGCAAGAAAGCAGAGATGAAAAAAATAAAATTGGAAGGATCAAAGATAAAGCCACAGGAATCTCCCAGAAAGAAGAGAGAAAGGACAAAATATCTAAAATAGGCATGAAAAATAAGAAAATTAGAGGAACATTTAAAATAACAAAGACCCAAAGAGAGAAAATAGGAGGAGGAAGTCATCAAATGCATAATTGCAGCATTTTTTCCAGAACTAGAATATATGTGGTTCCTGCATAAATGATCTACTGAGGACCCAGCACAGTGTATGAAAATAGACCCACACCAAGGCATATCTCTGTGAAAATTCAAAACAGCAGAACAAAGAGAAAAGCTTAGAGAGGAAAAATTGGTTTCAAATAACTACATTGGAAGGATAGGAAGACAGGAAGTGGGTGTCTAAAAATTAGAACATAGCAATATAAGCATGTTATTTAGAGAAAGGTAAATAAAAAGAATCTAAAGTTTAAAGTATGAACAAATATTATTTTTTTGAAAAAGCAGCATGGAAGAAAGAGGGTGAGAGAATTAGTGTTTTTCATAGAAGCCTTGTAGAATGTTTGCCACTCTAAACGATGTTAATCTGATCAAATTAAAAACTCAATTAGGAAAAAAAGAAAGAGTGAAAGACAGCCAAAAGCAAAATCCTCTTGCACTTTATCCTGCATAATACTTTTGTTAAAATGCCACTTGCAGCATTTTGTTCCCTATTTTCCAGCTTTGAAAAATGCGCTTTTAGAATCTTTTTGCTAGTGTGTAAAACCCTTGAAAATATGATTCTACAGCTTTTTCTGCAGTCTAAATCTTCTGTTCTAGTCTAAGTGGTCTTCTTATTAACCCTTAAATATAAGAAAGCATGCACCTTTAATTTTTCTCTCATCACAACATGGGTAGCCTCATTTTTCTTTCCTACAACACCCAACATACATGATTAGCTCTCTTCTTTGAACTCCTCTCAATTTATAATTTAATGTGATTATTCATATTAGTATTAGTGAAAGATGAACTCCCCAGGTCTGTAGGTGTCCAATATGCTACTGGAGATCAGTGGAGAAATAACTCCAGAAAGAATGAAGGGACAGAAACAAAGCAAAAGCAACACCTAGTTGTGGATGTGACTGCTGATAGAAGCGAGGTCTGATGCTGTAAAGAGCAATATTGCATAGGAACCTGGAATGTTAGGTCCATGAAACAAGGCAAATTGGAGGGGTCAAACAGGAGATGGCAGGAGTGAATGCTGACATTCTAGGAATCAGCAAACAAAAATGGACTGGAATGGGTGAATTTCACTCAGATGGCCATTATATCTACTACTGTGGGCAGGAATCCCTTTGAAGAAATGGAGTAGCCATCATAGTCAACAAAAGGTCTGAAATGCAGTACTTGGATGCAATCTCAAATACGAGAGAATGATATCTGTTCATTTCCAAGGCAAACCATTCAATATCACAGTAATCCAAGTCTATGCCTCAACCAGGAACACTGAAGAAGCTGAAGTTGAACAGTTCTATGAAGACCTACAAGACCTTTTAGAACTAACACCCAAAAAAGACATCCTTTTCAATATGGGAGACTGCAATGCAAAAGTAGGAAGTCAAGAAACACCTGGATTAACAGGCAAGTTTGGCCTTGGAGTACAGAATGAAATAGGGCAAAGGCTAATAGAGTGTTGCCAAAAGAACACACTGGCCATAGCAAACAGCCTCTTCCAACAACACAAGAGAAGACTCTACACATGGACATCACCAGACAGTCAACACCAAAATCAGACTGATATATTCTTTGCAGCCAAAGATGGAGAAGCCCTATATAGTCAGCAAAAGCAAGACTGGGAGCTGACTGGCTCAGATCATGAACTCCTTATTGCCAAATTCAGACTTAAATAGAAGACAGTGGGGAAAACTACTAGACCATTCAGGTATGACCTTAACCAAATCCCTTACAATTATACAGTGGAAGTGAGAAATAGATTTAAGGGACTAGATCTGATAGACAGAGTGCCTGATGAACTATACGGAGGTTCGTGACATTGTACAGGAGACAGGGATCAAGACCATCCCCAAGAAAAAGAAATACAAAAAAGCAAAATCATTGTCTGAGGAGATCTTACAAATAGCTGTGAAAAGAGAAGTGAAAAGTAAAGGAGAAAAGGAAAGATATACCCATTTGAATGCAGAGTTCCAAAGAATAGCAAGGAGAGATAAGAAAGTCTTCCTCAGCAATCAATGCAAAGAAATACAGGAAAACAATAGAATGGGAAAGACTAGAGATCTCTTCAAGAAAATTAGAGATACCAAGGGAATATTTCATGCAAAGATGGGCTCAATAAAGGACAGAAGTTGTTTGGACCTAAGAGAAGCAGAAGATATTAAGAAGAGGTAGAAAGAATACACAGAAGAACTGTACAAAAAAGATCTTCACGACCCAGATAATGTGATGGTGTGATCACTCACCTAGAGCCATACATCCTGGAATGTGAAGTCAAGTGGGCCTTAGGAAGCATCACTACAAACAAAGCTAATGGAGGTGATAGAATTCCAGTTAAGCTATTTCAAATCCTAAAAGATGATGATGTGAATCTTTTGCACTCAACATGTTAGCAAATTTGGAGAATTCAGCAGTGGCCACAGGACTGGAAAAGGTCAGTTTTCATTCCAATCCCAAAGAAAGGCAATCCCAAAGAATGCTCAGACTACCACACAATTGCACTCATCTCACACGCTAGTAAAGTAATGCTTAAAATTCTCCAAGCCAGGCTTCAACAATACGTGAACCATGAACTTCCAGATGTTCAAGCTGGTTTTAGAAAAGGCAGAGGAACCAGAGATCAAATTGCCAACATCTACTGGATCATGGAAAAAGCAAGAGTTCCAGAAAAACATCTATTTCTCCTTTATTGACTATGCCAAAGCCTTTGACAGTGTGGATCACAATAAACTATGGAAAATTCTGAAAGAGATGGGCATACCAGACAATCTGACCTGCCTCTTGAGAAACCTGTATGCAGGTTAGGAAGCAACAGTTAGAACTGGACATGGAACAAGAGACTGGTTCCAAATAGGAAAAGGAGTAGTATGTCAAGGCTGTACACTCTCACCCTTCTTATTTAACTTATACGCAGAGTACACCATGAGAAATGCTAGGCTGGAGGAAGCACGAGCTGGAATCAAGATTGCTGGGAGAAATATCAGTAACCTCACATATGCAGATGACACCACCCTTATGGCAGAAAGTGAAGAAGAACTAAAGAGCCTCTTGATGAAAGTGAAAGAGGAGAGTGGAAAAGTTGGCTTAAAGTTCAACATTCAGAAAACTAAGATTTTGGCATCTGGTCCCATCACTTCATGGCAGATAGATGGGAAACAATGGAAACAGTGACTGACTTCATTTTCTTGGGCTCCAAAATCACTGCGGATGGTGACTGCAGCCATGAAATTAAAAGATGCTTACTCCTTGGAAGGAAAATTATAACCAACCTAGACAGTATATTAAAAAGCAGAGACATTACTTTGTCAACAAAGGTCCATCTAGTCAAGGCTATGGTTTTTCCAGTAGTCATGTATGGATGTGAGAGTTGGACTATAAAGAAAACTGAGCGCTGAAGAATTGATACTTTTGAACTGTGGTGTTGGAGAAGACTCTTGAGAGTCCCTTGGACTGCAAGGAGATCCAACCAGTCCATCCTAAAGGAGATCAGTCCTGAATATTCATTGGAAGGACTGATGTTGAAGCTGAAACTCCAATATTTTGGTCACCTAATGCAAAAAACTGACTCATTTGCAAAGACCCTAATGCTGGGAAAGATTGAGGGCAGGAGGAGAAGGGACGACAGAGGATGAGATGGTGGATGTCATCACTGACTCAATGGACATGAGTTTGGGTAAACTCCGGGAGTTGACGATGGACAGGGAGGCCTGGCGTGCTGCGATTCATGGGGGGGGGGTCGCAAAGAGCTGGACACAACTGAGCAACTGAACAGAACTGAACTGAAGTTCTGCTCATGACTGCCAAGTAGATATATATTCCTGTGTCCAAACAGGATTTGAAACTATACCAACAGTAAATCCCAAAGCACTGTTCATGAATTATGAACAAAACAAAGGAATGAGTGAATATATACGTAACACTTTGGGGACTTCCCTGGTGGCTCAGACAATAAAGAATTTGCCTGCAGTGCAAGAAGTTTGGGTTCAATCCCTGAGTCAGGAATATCCCCTGGAGAAGGAAACGGCAACCCCTCCAGTATTCTTGCCTAGAGAATCCCATGGACAGAGGAGCCTCACGGGCTACTGTCCATGGGGTCACAAAGAGTCAGACACGACTGAGCAACTAACACCCATAAATGTAAGAAGTTAATAAATAGTAAGCAAATGTTCAACTCAAACCTGAATTTAAAAAACATGATATACTATTCCAAGTTTAAAGAAAATATATGTTATCTACTAATTGCTACTTCCCTAAGTCTTTAAGAACACATTCTCAAGGATTTATAAGCATCTATTTTATGGACAGTATAGACTTAAGAAATGAGGAATCAGTATCCAATTGAAACTTCTGGAATCATCTTCATTCACAATAATGAACAATAACAATCTTACAAATCTTATGACAATGGATAATTCTTAAATATTTTCTAAATATTTTTGTCCTGAAATAAAATTTGCAATTGAAAATTAATTTCAAACACCATAACAAGTCGTGTTTTTTTAGTTGAGAAGAAAAATAGATGTATCTGTTATTATAAGTGCAGCAAGAGGCTGACAATTCCCAATCTTAGAGTATACACCAAAGTGTCTGTCGTTGGTAAGGTCACTTTTAAGAGAATAATGGTTCACTTGGACTTGGTGACAACCTGGAATCCTTTCCATTGCTATCCTTTCTAGTACTCTCTTTCTTCGCCAAACCACAAATATCCAGGCTCAATCACATTTGCAGTCTTAGCCAATGATTATACTTCCCCACCCACAACAAACACACAAAAAAGTTAAAATATCATCCCTTCTCATGCTCCGAAATTACACAAAACTCTCATCTGTATTTTCTGTCATCTCTACTTTGTTTTATCTAAGCACAAGAGTAAAAAGTTACTCTCTCGTATTTTCACCAACAAAACTGACTCCAAATAAAACTCAGATTATTTAACAAGGAGAGTGGATCATAAATCACCAAAACTGGTAGGAACTAGAGTCAATGGA